>NC_092527.1:35548750-36170000 GCF_037038585.1 Patagioenas fasciata | reverse complement strand
AATTGTAGGACAAGCGTCAGCATGTAAAATCCCAACATAATTTACATGAATTATTTAAGTTACACATGGAGTAGTACTGTAGACTTATGTAGTCAGAAGTCTTATGCTCTTGCATTCACTTATTAATTGAAAGAACTAGTGTCCTGTGTGAAATTCTTTAAGCATTAAAAAAAATCCTGTAGTTGTCCTTTAAGTTCCTTATACCTTCTACATTTGTCTTCGTTTTTCTTACTGTTATTATGAGGCAAGATATTGATGGCTTTGTACACCTTGGTCTCTGCCTACTGTGATGGCTGTGTGGATGCCAGTGCAATCAAGTACCACACAATCAAGACCTAGCCCAGGTCATAATTGGCTGTTTTGCACAGCAGCAGCGTAAGTCCAGGCAGAATTTCTCCTAACTACATACATCTGTTTCATAGTCTCACACTGAAGGTTTTCTGACGTATTCCTCACCTTCTACTTTCTCTCCTTGGTTATAAGACTTTCTGCATCATATAAAATATTCAGTTCTTATGAGAAGGACTATTAAAATCTGATTTTGGAAAACACTAGACTATCTAAGTGGAAAGTTTTGTAATATGGTCCCTAGAGTAATCATATTCTGGATTTGTATAATCTGCTTTTGAACTTTGCACCAGTGGCTGGGCCATAGAACCTCCTTCGTTCTTTACTTTATTTTCCTGTGTTCTGCAAAGTCTGCTCATAAAATGTCTTTGAAAGCCAAGGGAGTGGGAGACGGATTCTAGAAACAGTCAGATATCTCCAGAAGGTAGTCTTAAAATTTAAGCTGTTCTATATCTCCCAATAACTGATTCTTTGGTTTAAGCTTCAGACTTTGGTTACAAGGTTATGCTTGTTATAATGTTATTTACATAGTAATACAAATGTGAGTAGTTTTGCAGATGGCTGAAGATAAATTTCTTAGGGAGAAGGTGGTTTAAATATAAGCAAAAAGTAATATCAATTCGACCTTCCTATAGCTAATGACAGTTTTTAAATGAATACCTCATTTGCAAAAAGGATGATGGTAAACCACATTATCTATTAGATTTTGTTGGTAGCGTTGTCCTGACTAATAAACTTATGTCTCATACTGGAGGAGTGTGCACATGCATTAAAATGTTGGGAATATTCCGGTTTACTCAGTTCTGACACAGCATTCAGCCCACTAGGAATGTTATGCTTTGCATGAGAAAGGCGCATCTTTTGTGGAGCTTCAGATATTGCCTTGTTTTAACAACATTTGCAGAAACAAATCATGATAACGATCACGCCTCATTGTGCATGAATAACTGCACTTTTCACGCTTTCATGGGAGTCTGGGAAGGGAAGAGGATGATCACAGCTGAATGAGAGAGGCATCCACCCATGTGTTCTGCAGGAACTATGAGCATCAACTACACAACAATCGGGTCCAAAATGATGATTAAAAAGATGACTTATCCAGTGCCTGCCTAATCCTGGAAGAACCTGAGCTCTTGAGGTGCCTTGCAATTGGACTCAGCCCCTACACATGCTTTGGGCTGTAGTTCTGTGAACCCCCCAAACTGACCCACAGCCCCTATAGCCCAGGTTGAACCCAGATATGACTGCAAAATAGCACTGTGACTCCTTGTATTTACAATGGCTGTGTCTGCTGCCTCCTTGCACCAGCTCCTTGTACAATAGCCTGGTGGTTAGAGAGGGCAGGAGTTGGGGTGACTCCAAGGTCCTGCTCCCAGAATTATTTATAGAACATACTAAGACCCTATCATAAACCACAGGGGCTGAGAGTAGAGCTGAAGTGTCCATCCCTCCTAGGAGATACGTTCTCAGCACTAGTCCAGCTAATCATACTCTCTCTGCCTCATCCTGATAAAACTAATTTTGTAAATATTTCTGCACTGTTCTGCCCTGGCAGCCCTAGTTCATCCTATAGCCAGACAACAGAAAGCACTTTTAGGGCTGGGTGGATGTTAATTCCTACATCTGAGGAGACCATATTGAACAACATATATCTGTGCAGCCATCACATAACCTCTGTTTTTGTAGCTAAAAAAAAAGGTCCTTTCTCTTCTGGTAAAGTCTGCTTGAGAATTGAGACCTACTAGGCTGTGGTGATATAGCCAATACTATGCCTTGAGATACAAATTTAGGGGGAGATTTTCAAAGGCAGAGGGGAATTAGCCTCCTAGTGGCATTTAACTATTCATAGGATATGAGGACTATCTTCTAACATGCGTTGGAATAGCATCCTCTCTGGTATTGTTTATCTGACTCAAGCCCCGTTCAGAAAGAAGGAAAACAATTCTGATCATTTAGAAAAACATAATTCTAAATGGATTCTGAAGTTTTGCTAAGCATCAAAGTTTAAGAGAGAAATCATATTATTTTACAGTATTTCTTGAGACTATATCAATTCCAGACTCCTTGCCATTGTGCCATAGCTCTGGAAAACAACTCACAAATGGTAAAACAATCTAACAGAAATAAGTGAAGTAAGGATGAAAGAGAGTAGTGTTGGACTGGGGGTGGTTCTGCCACAGCTCCCATCTCCCTCTTGCTGTCATCTGCGGCTCATGATTAGCGTTTGGCTGTGTGTTTTGTTAGTATTTTCAGCACAGTAGCAGAGTGAGCATTAATTGGGCTAATTATTGTGAGCTATAATTTAACTCAGTTATCAAACTCATAAACCAAGCATTATCAAATTTATAAACTCAGCATGTTCAAGTGTCCTCAGCGATAATGAACTTGCTGAGTCAGATTATTCCCCTGCAATTGTTAATAAAGTCAGAAATAGATTTGGACTGTCTTGTATTTAGTATTTCCCACTGCTGTATTACATGAACACCAAAGATTGACAATTCTTGAGAACAGAATCCTCAATGTGCTTAATTTTTTTAACATAAAGCAGAAACCACGTCATTTTTCGTTTGTTTGTTTTAAATCTGCAAGACAGGATTGTTTTAATTTTTACTGCAATAGCAGTGAAACCTTCCACTGCTTTGCTTACCTCAGTACCTCGTAATCATCTTTGGGTAAGACAAACAAGTATCTGGTATCTACAAAACTTCATTTCTACAGATTCAGAAAATTTTGGCCTCTTTACATAGGTCAAATGTTGTGCCAACAGAAGCAGGACTGACTTCCTAACATTGTTGTATTAACATACCTCAGTTTTAGCCTGGGGGAGAGGGAAATGATGTTGTTTGGAATGAGATGGTAATTTACTTTCCATGCTTTCTCAGTCCTAAGGCATCTTTTCAGGATGAGACAGCCAGCTGTGTAAATTGAAATTGGTGAACAATTGTCCACTGGAGGCTCTAACATCTGAAAAGCAGAGTTATACGCTCTTCTCTGTCCATGAAGAATATGGTGTTTTCATTTTACAGGGATAAGGGATTTACTGTTAAATTAATGGACATTTCAAACCGCAGTGGCAACACATGTTACTGCCTGCATTACTGGGAAATAACTTGCATCTGTGCAAGTTATCACTTGGAAAGAAAAGCTTCCGGTTAACTCTGTGATGGCACGAGAAAATCACACTTTCTACCCATGTGCCAGGGGAAATGAGGTCACAGGTTCTCGCCACATGCCTTGCAAGTGGATATCTCATGTACAAGATCGGACAGGCATTACATTGGTTATGCTTCAACTTCTGATTTTTGTTTTCATTAACATCTGCACTCTCAGGTGGCCTGGAGCATTTTGTCCTTTTTATAGCCTTCCTCGGTAAAGCCGTGGAAAGCCGATCTCAAATTCTCATTAATGGCCTTGGATTTTCAGGTCATTCCTTACAGCAAAGACTCTGTTGTCCTGCTTTTCTCATGGCGTGACACCTATACCCCTGTGGATATCCTCACTCTCACAGTCAATCTTCACATCAGTGTTTCTAATTGTACTTGGCTGAGTCATAGGATCAGCCTCCAGAGGAACTTAGACCAAAGTGCTTCTTGGCCAGAAGGATCAGAAAGCTACCAAACTGAAAGCCACACAACACTGTGGATTAATGGGAATTTACCCTACACACCACAAGAAGCTGAAGCCTCCATCAGTCTTCAAGGTCTATGTGTGATTGTACACTCTGATCCCTGAGCTTATTCCCTGTCTTCCTGAGCCGAGAATAGGATAAATAATAGCTCTTTTATTGTTCTTACACAGTAAGACAGTGTAATTTGCAGAAAGTTATCACAGTGGTTACACACACAGATATATATATATATATATATATATATATATATAAAGCAAAGTTAAAAAAAAAAGCCTTGATTCAAGTGCCTTGACTATGTGACAAGACCTGATAGAAATCACATTGGTGCTACCACCAAGACAGCTGAATAATTGCAGGTTGCTGGTATAAGGACAAAATTGTGTTGAATGTAGATGAAAATTAAGGGAAAATAACTGTGAGGTCGAACCACTTGGGCTCTTAATTCATTATAGAAATAGCATAGGTGTGACAGCGAGTCGGCCCTCTTTCCCTTTGGAGGAGTGATATCTTCTTTTCTGTGTAGCGAAGCCGAGGGGTGCATTCCTGCAAGCCAGGCTAGGAGGAACTTGGCCTAAGAAAAGAAACATTTTGCTGTATACTAAGTGAAGCATTCCTATAAAATAATTTATTTTCAAGTACATTGACATCACTGGAGCAATTCAGAACTTCTGGTCCATCTCATGGTAAGCAAACACTGCTCTAGAAGTGTGTTCACTGCAAGTCATTTTAACCTCAGCATAAACGTTTATTTTACTCTTCTCTCTCTTTTTGTGTCTTTCTGGGTTTAAGAAAAGACCTTGTGGTAACACTGATACCATGTCAATCAGATGACAGGCTGTCTTTTGCCATTTAGACATGGTAGTAGGTCATTATGAGGGGTAAAAGATAGATTATGTCCCCAAAACCTGGCAAAGCATTGAAAAATAGTACCCATACATTAGAAAATTCTTCTAAGTAGCACTAAAACCAACAAATCCTAATTTTCTCAGGCCTAATCCTGTGATGTATTTTGTACACATAACCACCAAGGTCAAAGGAAGATAAAAGACCTGAAAAATATCCTAAGTCCATTGCATACATCATTGTTTATTCCTTCTTTAATAGAAGAGTTTCAAGAAGTAAAAACGTATCATTATGACTTAACTGATGCTCCTATAATAACTGCTTTTGATTTAAGAGATAAAATTAAATTAGCAGATAAGCTCTTTTATTTCTGCTCAGCCACTAGCATATTCAAATAGGGTATTAACTTGTCCCTTTAAAAGGCACAGTAACAAAAACAAACTGGAAGGCAGTCACTTATTAGTCTGTGTTTTTGTACAGCTATCTGGAAACTCTGCTTTGCTGTCATTATTTAAAGCTCATAAACAAGACGTACTATCAGTGATTCTTGAGACTGGAATTCGTGGGAATTGTCTGAACAAAACGTATTCACTCCTCTTATGTGTAACCAAATGCATAAATGTTGTTGTCTTTTTATTCTTTACAGATGGTTTGTATCTCCAGAGATTTACAGAAGAATTCATAAACTGGCATCACTGGTATGTAAGAAATGTGAAGCAGCTTCTGCTCCCATTGTTCCCTGATTGTGAACCTGCCACTGACTGAAAGAGTTGGCTCAAAATACCCAACTTTCAGCACAGTTCCAGTGAGATTACAAAGCTGACCCTCTCGTGTTTTGGGGACTCCTCAGAACTAGATATACGGGTTGATAAGTATGAATTGTCATCTCTTTCATTCATCTATTTCTACATCCTTTTACTCTCCTGCCCTGGCACTTGCAGCCTAAGTAGACAGGAGATACCGATTAAGTAACTCAAAGGAAATGATTGTAACCAAATGCTCTGCTGAGTGAACCCTCAAGAGCTCCAAAACCGTAAGTGAGCTGGTGCACTTGTCGTTAGAGGCAACATGTTCATCCAACAACAACCTGTCAAACTGACTTGTTAGCATGACTGATAATACTCCTGCATTTTCACTGCCAGAGAAGAGCAGGGGACATCACATATGCCATTGAATATCTTGTGAAGAGCATCAGAAAAAAATAAAAAGACATTATTCATACTTTCTCAAAAGATTTGTGGAAAGGCTGGGAATTGAATCCAGACTGCCTGATTGCTTTTACAGGGCCTTATGCACAAGATCAGCCTGCCTTTTGAAGCTCGATGTTCTGTTCTTTCTCTATTTGACAGTCCTTTCCCTTGTTGTCATTTGTCTTTTGTATGTGCTGAGTTGCCCACGTGAAGACTGCTAAAATCGCAATACAAAAGTTTTTGCCAGATATTGTTGTTTTTTTTTTTTAAAGCTGTGTTGCTTGTATGTAATACAGTGTAAATACATGCTCTATTTTAGGAGTAGATTAATGTGAGACTGCCCATAGGAAACGCACTTGTGGAAGAAGAACAGCTCACTCAGAATGTATCCAAGCAAGACTAAAAGAAAGCTAGTTCTGAGAAATTCTCAAGACATGTATTATATACCCCTGTGGTATCACAGTGCTTTCCCTGGAGAATTAATAACTACATCTTCCATACATTTCCTCCTCCTTGAATAAATACTTCTCTGTGTGGAGAAAGGTCAGTAAACTCAGTCTTTCTTGGAAGAGGGACATTCAATGCTATGTCAACCATTCATGACAAAAATATATCCTAAAAGAAGGTCCTAAAATATTTTACAAAAATGGTGCTTCATGATTTGTTTTGTCTCCAGAGGGATACATTCATCAAAATGATTCCTAGATATGCGGTCAGTTTACACTCTACATGATTGTGGGGTGATTTGACTTGAAGAGGTAAGGATCGCAGCCTAAAACTGGAATCCACTGGACTGTGACCTTGTATTTCTGAAGGGGCATGGGGATCATAGCCTGAAGCAGGATAAATACCCATTTCATGCGCAGCCAAAGACCATAGTCCATCTGGATGCAAAGACCATAGTCCACTGGAATTCTGTGCCCAAGTGGGTAGGATGCCATTTTCTCCTACGCTAGTTGTTAAGCAGCACTTTTCTTGGGAAGTGAAGATAGTTGGCCATCCAAATTTAGAGAGAAGCCAAGGAAGGTCCAAAGACTGCACTCTACTTGGATCTTACACACATCTAAAAGAAGGCAGAAACAGCCCTTCATTTTTACCATTTTGTTCAGCACTACTGCGGCTTAAACGTGTTTGTTGTTTTCGTTTGGTTTGTTTGTTTTTTGGTTATTTTTTTCTGAATTCACCGATTCCCCGAAGACACTTCACTACGTTATGGCAGCACTTACAACAGTCAAGAATCCACTTTAATTGACCGTCTCCAAGAATTAAGAAGATTCTGAGCAGCTGTGAGGGGGTTCATGGGACCAGGAAAGGGCCAAATCCCAGTTTCAACTATGAGATTCCAGGGAGCCGGAGATGTAGCGTGATTTACGGGGAGGCGCAAACTCTCCGCAGGAGAATGCAGAAGGAAGGGCCTCAAGGGAATCTTTGATGAGATAAAACAATCTAGACATAAATAAAGACTTCAACGGATTTGTCCCTTCATTATTTTGGAGCCTGATCCAAAGCCCCGTTAAGTCAATAGAAGAACTCCAGCTGGGGTTTAGGTGAAGAACTGAGGGTGCAGTTTACACACGACTCATGTCACTCAGGAACATTTCTCTATTGTAGGGAAATACGCTTGTTAAAGTACTGAGCTGACACTGAGAGCATTCAGCTATTACAGGATATTCTTTCATTGACTTACTTGTTGCTGTCCAATAAAATAAAATATAGGAAACCCTTTAGTGTTTCATCAAATTCTTGTTCATTTCAAAGAGTACCAATATTTCTGTGTCTGGCTCATATATTAAAAAGTTTGCCTGCATATTAAGTTTCTTTTTTTTTGTCATAGGCTTAGCTTCAGATCTTTCTACGACTTTTACTAGGGGCTATTTTTGAAGGATTCAAGTCTGTTTTGCCAGCATAACCTTCAATTTCTAATGAGTGGTATTTCAAGAGAGACTTTGCCATTGGTAGGTAACAGAAAATAAAGTTACCTTGAAATTTAATAAGCGTTATTTACTCTATATCTACTAATAAATCCCAGCATACATCCTGCTTTCTAAAATGCTAGAGGTTGTAGTCTCTTCCTACTTGACATCCAGAAGCTAAAGAAACATTTATTTCACTTGGGGGAATCTTATACTTTTCTTTTTCTACCTTTTGATTTTTCATTTGTACAACCAGGTAAAATCGTTACTATCACCAATTTCAAGACTTTTTTTTTTAAATATACCATTTTTTCTCTTCCTTTTCAGCCAAACATTCTCCTTCCAATATTATGGTGATATAAAATATTTTAATCACAACACACAGACATTTAATTCACTTTTCACTTCACATTTTTCCAGGGTACAGTACAAACCTAATTACAGTTATTGCAAAGGCTTTCCTTGGACGTTGGTAGATTTTAGATAAGGAATAAAACAGGCCAAAAATTCACATACACGTGCATTGTGTGTGTATGTGTGTCTACATAAATCATTTGTAAACAATGTTAGGTTTCTTGGTATTGTACGCTACTATAATGTTCCTCTTAAAAATTTATGGATATATACATATATGCTGCAATAGCCCATTTACACCAATAGGCTTTTAAAAATCAACAGCAGATATAAATCTGTATCTGTAGTTCCAGTCACCCTAATACATTGCTATCATGCATATTATTGGAGGATGAATTATATTATAATGTACCTTTTGGGTTGTATCTTTTACATTCAAATATGTTATAATAATTGCCCTGCAATACCTGGGAGACAACTGAAATGAAATGAGCACATGGAGTTCTGTGGCATGAAATATTTCTCCCCTTGATCTGCAGGGAATCTTTTAGTACTGTTTTACTGTTAATAAATACATAAGGAACTTTGTCAGTTTAAGGAACCTTTATAAAAAAAAACCAAAAACCTCGTGTAGATTGGGGATCTTTGGGGAAGTTTCGAAAATGTGTTTGGAGAACTAGTTAAAAGGTTGTTACAAATAATAATAACCAGTATTTGCCAAATTATTTTCCACTCATTAATGCAATTTAAACCATTTTGGTTTGCTTAAAAATAGAAAAAATATGTTTCGGCCCAAAGCTTCCTCTTCCCCCTTATATCACTAGTTAGATATTAGATATATTACACACATTAAAATGTAAACATCAACACACTGAAGTTTTCTTTTTTAATCATTTTAAATTTTGCTATTAACAATTTTCTTCACTCACTGTGTGTGTGCATATATGTGTATGAGTGCACGCATATGCCTCTGATCTGGCTTATACACTGTACTAAATTGTTCAGTAAATACACTGCAGCAGGATAAGGTCTAACTGGAAGAAAATTGTTGTGAGTTACAGGAAATTAAAAAATTCCTGCAATACCAACCCAGTACTCAAAGTCAATCTGTGGTATCCCACAATCCACTCGGCTCTGAAGTCAAGCCAGAATGATTTTTGAAGAGTAATTTCAAGCCTTATAAAGGGTCACATCATGTATTAAAGCCATATTTGCTTCTGTGTTTTGTAAATTTTGAACTCATTACTAAACCTTTGTCTCTTATACTGTACGTCTGGCTCTGAACTCTCCTTCATCAATCTGATCCTTAAAACTCCAAGAAAAAAACATGCAACGCATTTTGCATGTGAAAAAGTGGCAAAACAAATAGATGCCAGCATTTAAGGAAGGCTCTAAGAAGCTTGCTTTTTTCTTTTGTACTTCAGATAGGAAAAACTAGAGCAAAAGATTGCTCAAAATTGATATTTTCTGACCACCTTTGGGAAGTGCTGAGTGCCCTCAACTCCTGTTGACTTCACAAGAGATTAAGAGAGCTCAGCACCTCCCAGTATCAGTCCCATGGATATATATCTATATCTATTCACATACACATACGTACATATATAATGAACTGCTAACAAATAGTGGATCATCTACTCTTTTCCCTGGCCAAATTCTTTGTGAAAGGATCAGACCAAGGTTAGAGGTAAAACCATATGCAATTTACAATAAGCAAAACGTGTCTATAAACAAAATACAATTGGAAATCTGGGAATCATTTATATAAAGAGTGCTGGCAAAGTGCAGGCATATGTGTACAAAATAACGCCGCACCTCCACAGATTTCAACAGTTCCATTTCTGAAGTTGCTAAACTAAGCCTTTACGGTAACTTGGGACTGAGAAACAACACACCGTTAGTTAAAGACAAGGGGTTTACCCCAAAAACACATTCAAAACTAGGGTGGGACTGCACATCTTAAAACCCAACAAAGCTGTGTGCATGGCTTGGGCTTTGATTTTACTAAGCCCTCTTCTCCTGAAGGATACTGTCATTGATCTTCTCTCACTCAACAATTCCCACAGTATTTCATTATATGCCTACATCACATATTTACAGTGACTGGTCTAAACCTCTCCAGTTTTCCCCAAATACTTACTTTTTTTTTTTTTTTTCATGATAATAGTCCTGGAGTGCATCAGCTAGAAGAGTCTGGAACAATTTAAACAGGCATTCAAGGAAGATATCCAGGAAAGGGGTTGCAAAATTAGGATGAGATGTAGCTTGGGCAGGGACTGCAGCCCGCAGCAGCTCGCAGAACAAGCTGCATGGGAAAACACCCCATCATGTGGCTTTCACTCTCTCTATCAAGTGGAAGGCCCAGCAAGGTCTGGATGTGGGTGAGAAGTGAGGAGAAGGACAGGTTTTGTCCCTGCTTTCTGCCCTGTGGAGCACATTGATATGGTCAGAGCTGGCCAGGTAGTCAGCAGAGGGATACCAACTCCTGCAAGTTGTGTAGACTTTCTTGAGCTGTCAGGATGTGCCAGGATAGGTACACAGACACCAGGCTGGGTCTGGATGAAGCTCTGAGCTCTACTGATGCTCCAACATGTATGCATGCACTAGGACAATAGATATACACATGTATTACCTGTGCTACAAGCTCCAAGAGGCTCTGGAAACTCATTGCAGTGGAAACACACTACCAAGAGCCAGAAGGCAAAGACGAACAGGCTAGAAAGAACCAGAGGAGAGGATTGTCTTAATGTTCAATGGGTCACTGAGATACAGGGAAGAAGAATCAATCACTGTATTTCAGCATCAAGAAGTGGTTTCATTGTGTGAAGAGTTGCTGCAACAACTGTGATAACTCCCTGAGGCTGGTGGGTCATTGGATTGATTCCTTTTTCTGCCATGGATGCCCTGTGAGGCCCTGGACAGCTCATTTCAGCTCTGTTTTCACTGAAGAGATGCCTCTACTTGTGGAAGAATGGCTTGGTTACCATGGATGATAAGAGTAAGAGCTGAGCAGTGCCATCTCAAAATCTCTGGTACGCTGGACAACTGAAGTGAGAATTTCTCTGACATTAAGGTGTTTTGGGTTTCAGTGATTAATGTGAAGACAAACATTTCATCTCTGTAACCCCTTTTCAACCTGCAGCGGTCTTGGGCATCTGTCTTGATTCAAGAGAGCAATGATTTATTTAGACTACATAGACTCCAATACTGCCAAATTCTGGGTCTCTCTAGTCAATGGAAAGTAGTCTTGATGCATATTTTAGCAACTTGGATAGAAAGCTTAAATACAACCTTATTTTCTAACCTGTAAAACTGGGACAATAGAACTCATTAGAGCAAGTAGTACTCTAGATGTGTGGAAGGGAGAAATATTTTGAGAAAGATTATGGGATTATCTCATACTGTTATGATGTGGCACATTTTCATGGCAGAAATAAAAGAACAGAGACTAAACCAGAACTGGACCAAATTAAAGGATTATGGAGGCTGCAGAGGAATTCTGCTGCGACCTGTGAGATACTAGCTTCTCTGAGACAAATGAAACACAAATTCTGGTGCCTGATAATACAAGACACGTGAGTGATGTATGTGATCTCCATGAATCGCTGGCCATCTGAGGTAACAAATGGTACAATATTAACAAGTTTTCTACTTGAAGAGACATATTTCACAAGAAAATTAACACAAGGCATTAGAGATTCAAGGACTGGCAAAAAAAAAAAAAAACCAAACATATACATATATATGTGTTTCTGTGAACATTGGGATAGTGATATAACATCTGATCAAATATGTGGAGGCAAAAAACCTCTAGAAAAGGAGAAGAAAAGTGAAAGTTTATTTTATTTTTATTTCCAGGAAATTGTATTCCGTAGAAAATAGCATGTTGGTTCTGGTACTTAAAGAATTTAAGTATGTTAAATGTTGATGTACATTCCTTACCATGGATATATGCTCAAAGAACATTACATACTCTCCGACTCTACCTGTGCTTATCACAATGGTGCTGTTTCTAATGGAACACAGAATCCCCCAAGTCCCAGTAAGATGTAGGCTGTATGACATAAAATAGTTAACGGAACTCCGCCTATGCCATGATTATACATGTGGTTGTTATAAAACGATGTTGATAAATTTCTTTAAAACTGTACAACTCACATTTGGGGGTTTGGTTTGAGGTAACGTGCATCAGAACCACAAAATGAAGGAAGAGGCATGCTTGGAAGTTCTATGTGTCTAATTTAGAAATGTATTCAGGCAAAAGACGTCTCCTTGGAGGCTGATAGAGAGAGGTTGTGCAAATTTCCTCTGCAGGAAAATATACATATGTCGGGAAAGGCATTACTCCAGTATGGTTGCTATAGCCCTTTGAGCACCGTGTTAACTTGATGGCAGACCAGGTGGCTCCACCCACATACAGGAATCAGGTTCTTTGGAGTAACTTTAAAATCTCGGTTTTAACAAACACAGCATCCCAGTGAAGTTGGTTCTTTCAGAAATCAAACGGTTAGTAAGACTCTAAAGATGTCTTGAAGATGCAAATATACAGCCAGTTTGGGTTAAAAATCAGACCTTCAGCCTGCTATACACAGGAAAAGAAGGGTTTCCAAATCTGCCACAAACTACACATTTGTTTCTGTACACATCCCGTTCTCCTTCACCTGTCCTGAAACAAAAAAAAAAGAGGAGATATAATTATTATACTCTGCTTGTACATATATAACATTCAGAAGACAGTAGGACCTAACTCACAGAAGCAGTTTTCAGATATTTTGTAGTGGCACCCTATATTTACATATTATGGAGATAGACTCTGCAAGAAACTCAAATTAAATTGATGGAAAGCAACTTAGCTTATTGAAATATTTGCACAACTGAGGCAGGTGTGATTTTCTCCAATGAATATAGGGTGAAAAAAGAAAAGTAGAAGTGAATATGGAAAAAAATGGCAGTTTGTAATGGGACAGTGGCAGCTCTACCGTAACTGTGGTTAGGATTGTTTCCATTATAAATCCAAGATTGTAATCCCACTGCTACAAATCACAATAAAATAGTTTCAGCTTCAAAGATGGCATATATGTCCTCTGGCCAGGAAATTGTTTGGGCAAATTTGACGTCATATGTCAGATATCAAATATTTTTTTGAAAGTGAGCCATAGTTGGTGCATTTCTTACTATTTATTCACACCTTAAATAGCTGCTGTACCACATGGCTCATCCAGAAAACATAAAACAAGGCTAATTAAAAATACATTCCTGCACCTAAGATCAAGTCAGACATAAGTAAAGCATATTTTAATATTCCACTCATGACAAATTCAGAAATATAAGATTGGTTAATGTATAAATCTTTGAGATTTACAGCAGACGGGAAATTTGCCATGCTGATGAGGTGTATGAAAATCAGTTTTATCAGAGATGTCAATCTATAGATCAGTGATATCACTGCAATATGTGTCTGTTTTAGGACCGAATTAGTGGGGACTGTCTTTGGATAACTGTTTGAAAGAGCATGAGAAAATGAAAGTCACATCCTTAAAACACTAGTTCTCTGTATGCAAACTGCTGTACTTATTAGCACTGGCAAAATGGCAGTTTGCTTCTCTTTTGGGCAGTGCATCTAGAAATGTTTGTATTTCTCAGTCAGATCTGTCATGGCAGAATATTGAATTATATTAATTGACTGCCTTAAGCCAAATGATCAAATGACCTTGGAGGCTGGATCCGTTGTTTTAAAAGAAAAGTGCCTTGCTCAAGAGAAGTGATTCTTGGACAAAATCCCAGCCTCCATCGAAGTTAATGAGAACATTACCACTGAATCCATTCAGCACAGCATTTACTACCTGCCTACACTACATGGTTGTGCCCACACTTTGCAGCCTGGACCCACCATTGTGCACTATATCCATCTTCTCATTGAGTGTCAAACAAATCTTGGGCTGTGCCATTTATTTTGGAGAAATTCATGCAAAGGGACAGAGGGATCTTCAGCAAACTCCAGTGGATATTCTGGATCAGGACAACTGGGAGGTCAGCACTGGATGCAGCTCCAGAAAGTGTGGCCAGGACAGACAATCCTGGAGGACATTTAAGGTTTCCAGTTTTCTATCCTACATTAAGTGTGTTTCCTCTTTCTTATGAAACCAAACTGTAGAGAGGACTAGATTTATAGAAATCCTATCTCTGCCACATTTCAAGAACCTGTGTATTATAGATTTTTTCTTTAAAAGAATTCCTCTTTTTAGCATGCCTGTGGGTCAATCTGTAATTCAACGTGTTTTAAGCATGACCATGGAGAAACATTCATGGCCAAGTTAAATTTTTTCTTCACAGTGGAACATATGCATATCATCATGTGGAATTTGGGCATCGCTATAGCGACTAACATATTTGTGGCACTGCTCCTCCAGGAATTTGATTCCTAGCAATACAAGATCAGGTTCATTTGATGTTTATATTGAATCTTGCCATTGGTTTTGCCATAATTGAGCTGCTTTTGATAATCCATTAAACAGTCTCTGGAAAGTATTCAAGTGCTAGAATATCATTTTATTAAGCTAATGAAAATCACTAGCCTGATATAAAGAGATGCAATTATGAAATCCACCCTGGAATAGCTTAACATCTTTCATTTCATCCTGGTAAAATCACAATGCAGCCATACTTTTAAATAGGAGACATCCTTTCAAAGGGTTATGACTGAATGTTTTAGGTTAGCTATAAATTTTGGTGATACCTCAGGGAAGTCCCAAATGCAAACTAACGTGATACAAAAGTACTGAGCCTCAAAAGAATCATTGAAAGTTCCCTCAAAAATAGCAACCAAATTAATATATAACAAAATTATGACATTTCAATACAAAATGCGGAGACATATAAATGGTCAATCTCCATTTCTCAAAAGCCACTAGAAAAAAATCTCCACTTTTCTCTTAGTGTAGTTAATATATTTCTGGTCTAGCCTGGAAGTCTGTACTATGAGACAAGTTTGAGAACCATCAAAGATGTATTACTTTTCACCTGTCTTTTTTAAAGAGCTATTTGTAGTAACGTTTTAGTCAGCTTCACTGAGATTGTGGGCTGCAGGTTTTGATGCTGAACCCTTCAAATTGATTCAGCTACAAATGAGTTTGATCAAAATTCCTGTTGACTTCAGGGATCCAGGAATTTAGTCCCTGACTCAAGTACCTCTGGAATGAAAGATGTTAGGAATATACACTGAGATCCAAATGCCCAAAGCAGTCCGTATTCCACTTTTAATGATGCAGAATTTATACTGTTGGCTGACCAATCAGTACTTGAGTCTTTCTATAAGATAAACTGTCACCTGATTCCTTCATTCTTTCACGCTTTGGGTACATGGAACTGACATAATCCAAGGTTTAAAGCCGAATAAACTCACATACTCAAGCAACACATCGCACTAACTCTGTATTAATTAAATGGGGTAGCCACCTCCTTTTGCTTTCTAATAGCTATTTATCTATCTAATTACCTGATGTTAGAGAAAATAGAGACTTTCCAGGAGCCTGAAAGGTTAGAAGATGGAAGGCTGAATTAGCCTCTTACAGAATAGATGTCTCCATCACAAAGTTGTCATTACCTATGTCCTTGAGGTTCACTTTTACAGTCACTTTCTCTACAACATGACTGTGAAGCTTGAACATGCTCATGGGGCAAGGCTGGACCTCCAGGTGAGAGGTGCTATCTATACAATGCTGTGCTTATTTGCTGGATTTATGTGAGACCTAATTCACCATGATGATTATCTAGCCACTTTCTGAAAGCCTCAGCCAAAGCACAAACATGTCAGCAAAAAACTCCCTATTAACTTCAGTAATATTTGGATTAGGCTCCAACTATTTATATTTTAAATCTTGATGGGCAGGGATTTGTGCTGGCCCTACAAGAAATGCATGGCAACACATGAAACCTGGGTGAAAGAGCCTCAAAGCTTTGCACCCCCAGGGCTCTAAGCTACCCAATGCATAGACAGGTATAAATTAGACCACGTCTGTGCCCTACCTTCCAGGTTACTGTGGTCCTGCCTGTCCTTAGCAGACTCTCCATCCCTTTTCCATCTTCTATGCCGTGTCAACCATGACACCAAGCACTGGAATCAAGTACAAGGGGTCTGCCTGTCCCCTGTGTAGCAATGAAACCAGAATAAATTAGGTTTTCTGAGGCTTTACTTTATGAGTAAAAGTAAAGATGGAGGGATAAAGACATCTAAAAACATAGTCCTCTTTCACCAAGATCTTCGTTGGAAAAACAATGTATTTGAAAATCCAAATTTATTGTAACATCTTCCAAAATGTCAGTCCAGATTTTTCTACTTGAATCAATTTTTAATTGCAATATTTCCTTCACTTTTGTTGAAAAATAAGTGCTAGATTCAATACGAAAAATCTCATGTACATCCAGAATAGTTGTGTTCCATCTGGCCAGGTGAAATATTTTTATCCGTAAGAGTTTGTTTATTCAGTCTCTCAGAATTTCGGAAATAAAAATTCAGAATATCCTTTTATTACAGTTTTTAAACAATGATTTTGGCTTGATTTTTTTGGAATCGCCAGCAAGCCAAGAAATCAGTTTTGTTCTTGGTGGTCTCCCCACGGCACCAAGGTAGCAGGAGAGGGAAACACCCATTCTGTGATGTGAGAATTGAAAAAACAGGGAGAACAGATGGGAAATAAAAGGCAAGGAGTCAGAAGTTGGAGAGAAGGAAGAGTGAACCTAGAGGCAAGAGACAGGGAGGGTGAGGTGATTTCCTTTCATGCTCCGGATTTCTGCCTCTTGCTTTCCTGGTAGGGTGCATTCAAGGCGTCCCCCAGAGTGGAGGATAATGGAAGTATCTAGGAGCCCAAAGCCAAAGAGTAAACAGTAATACGAAGCCCTCAGCAACAATTATAACTGACAACACATCATTTTTAAGCAGATTTCAGATCTGGAGACTTGAGGTATGTTCAATTTTTCAACAAGGTAAAATTCCATGGAAAGCAGATATTGCTGCGGGCAGAGAGGGTGGAGAAGTTGAAGGGATATCATTCAACCAAATCCAGCTTTCTGTCAAAAAAAAAACCTTGTTGGAAAATGTTCAATCAATCTTGTTTAGGGCATATTCTCAAACTTGAGACCATACACACTTGTTAAATCTTTGCACTCCCTTCTCCCTAATTAATATGTCCTGAAGCTCAGTTAAACCTGTATTCCTCTAAATTGTAAAAGATCTCTTAGAGTAGGAAGGGGTGGCTTTAACATGGAAGTTAGACCTGGTGTTTAATCTGAAAGGAGTCGGAGTCTGTTAATGGGTTACATCAGTTACAATGGGCAACATCAAGTATATTGACAGACTATATATGCGCCTATATTTGAATATGATCATAGAATAAAATTATAATTTAATAAATCATAAATACATAAATACTCTTTTCCTTCCTACATAGTTTTTTAGCCTGTGAGTAATGGTTTTATTTACGCAGAAATACCTTGTATCCGTACATTTAAAGAGAATTTAGCAGCCAGACAATGCTGCTTCTGTTCCTGAATTTTAGATGCGAGTTCAGTGTGATAAGTTAGGTCAGGCTAACTTGGAGGGAGATGGGGAGAAATCTCTCTTTCACAGCTGGTGTGGTCACCTTCCAATCGACACTTCGTGATGCTTCACCTCCTGACAGAACCCAGTGGTCTCCTTAAGTGTGCATTGTCTGGGACTTTACCAGCTGGATTATTGCCACTTTTTCTAAAGGATGGGAAGCAGGCAAGATCAAGCCATTTTTAATGGCAAACTCTAGAGTAAAGTCTCCTTGTTCAATAGCTTTACAAGGATAAAACCAGGCATTATTCACCTATGCAGATCTCTGCATTGGTTTTGGACCTCTTTGCTGTCTGAGTGCAGGTAGCAGACCCCAGAGGGGCTCAAGAGCTGTTGGTCATAACCAAGCCACTCATCCAAGCCACATCCTTCCATATTATGTGAATCAGGATTGGGCTTTGCCTTCTAGCGCCAGTTCAGAGACCAGTTTTGTTGAAGAGGGTACGGAGAACATTGAAGATGTTGCTAATCTCAGTCTCAGGGACTTTGAGGGGGAGGAGACTTCTCTTGGAAGCCAAAATCTCTTCTCAGCACAAATAAGATATGCAAGCTGCAGAAATACCAGCATGGATTTATAGCCTCACAGCTGTGAGGATCTGAGCTCCTATCTGAGTCTGTATTGCAACTAGGGTAAACTGCTACAAGACACAGGAGGGTTTTTATTAAGGACTGATTCAGTTGTCTCAGGTAGAAGTAAATTGGAAGTTCTGAGTTCTCCACAGTCCACCTATTCAGAATTTCGACGTAGGGCAGAAATGCCAAGGTTTAAATGCTGTGCCTGACTTCTCCACCGCCCATTATATCCAGGCCAACATTTACCCATGAGGATCTCCCCTTCCATGGTGTAGACTCAAGTGCTAAACTCTTATATGGAGTCTAAGCGTCATCCAAATGCATTTGCCACGCAGTTTGAGCCAACCTCTCTTTGAGCATGTAGGTTGCAGGAGAGGTAGAGAAGAACATTTCGCAGCCTGGTGTATCTGCTCTGTAGCTGGTGTGTTTTTTCACACAGTTTTATCACAGGGCTACAACAGGTGCAATTCATAGCTTTCTGTCAAGAAATTTCATCGAGTGCAAAGCATAATATCTTGACAATAGGCAAAACTCTTTTTGGGGAATATTTTATAGCATACACATGGAAAGGCATGAAGAGAGTAAACACCAATTATGGAAAAGGCTAAGAACACTGTTAACCCCTAGGGTTCCAAGTAATCATCACCAAAGTCTATTTATTCAACCATGGAATTTGTGTACAACCACAGGGGATATGAAACGGAATTGAAATCCGAGAAAGGGCTTGACTACGACTCCAAGATAACAAGGCAGAGTTACTTTGTTCATTCTAGTAAAGGTACTCATGCCCCACGAATCACATGGAGTAGTCGTATTTCCGTGCTTGACACTACTAAGTGTCTTGTTAGATTTGTTTTTACCTTTTTAAATTAACTCACAGCAAACTCTGCATGCTGAACCTGCTCACAGACCAATGCCACATCGCCAGAAATAAGGGCTATCTGAAGAGGAGAAATGTCGAACTTATAACCTCCCCCTGCAAGCATGGGCAACTGAGAACCTGCAGTAAATCTCCAGTCCTTCACCATCAGTCAGAGACACCTGGGAAAGTGCACAGGTGGATGCATCGAATAGGAAGGGCAAAATGAGAAAGTCTCCCCAGTGGCAGTGCCAGCTTTGATGAGGGCATCTCACACTTCAGGAGCAAAAAATCTTGTATTTTAAGTGAAGAACGGTAGATAAAGTTATCTTGCTAGTGACCTCCTACAGCCTTTGTACCTCAACTGGTGACACTTCAGAGCTGGGATATACACCAGTCTCCCCCTGACTGGCAGATGTGAGGGGAAACGGGCAATGGTCTTCAGGATATAGGGCACGAGCCTGATCCTCCAAGTCCTCCCCTTGGAGATAACCACAGAGAGCCCAGTAGAAACTTTTTTACTTTTAGGGTGCCAGAGCCTGGCCCAGGCTGCCCAGAGAGGTTGTGGAGTCTCCTTCTCTGGAGACATTCAAACCCGCCTGGACACGATCCTGTGTGATCTGCTCTGGTGACCCTGCGTTAGCAGGTGGGTTGGACTGTGTGATCTCCAGAGGTCCCTTCAACCCCAACCAGTCTGTCAGTCTGCAAAGGCACCTAAAATGAACAAGGCAGCTTTTGGGAAAGAAAATGCAGAATGCAGTGTCTAATGTACAACAGCACAAAAAGCATAGACAAGGAGAACGGGGCTCCCACCACAGCAGATTGTAGCTCCTTCCCCACCTGAGAGCCTCAGGCACGTCAAACGGCAGCTTCTGCAGGACTTGTTTTGATCCCTTATTCATCCCATGCCTGGGACATGGGCAGACCATGGCTGAAAGAGGTGGGTCCTGCCAGGGCTGGTGGAGCCCAGAGCTACAGTCCAGCAGCCGCACAGCAGGGGGTTTCCATGTTGTTTCCCCTCTCTCACTTATCAGGGGCGGCAGGAAAGGGCAGACACCAGTAATTTGGGGACAGTGTCATGCCAGAATCACTGCACAGCTCTCAGATCAGGTATCTGCCAGCTCTGAGCTCTGGCAGAGGACACTGACTGTCTGTAAACAACCCAAAGCTGTAAACAAGTGCGAGCGTTTGCATAGCATCAAAATACGGTCAGTCTTGGCTCTTGTTGATTTTGTTTTTACACCATTGCACTACTCATTTTAAGCTTCTGAATTTTTTAATGGTTACTGTTGATTCAAAAGTTTGCGTATCTTCTGCATCTGTTAAAGTGTTGACATCTACACTTTTCTAGTGTCTGTTTATTTCTATTAGAATAAAGGTTTTAATGAAAACTTGAAAACAAAAATCCCATGAAAGCACACTTCCTAACCATGGAAAAATGTTCCTCCATTGCAAAGATGTGTGTGATGTGTGAAAACTTTACAATAATGTTCCCTTTAAATTCTGGGCTTTGGATTTACTTATGCAATAATATGAAACAAATATATACAGAACATATGTTATATAACCATATATATAATATAAAATATTATAAAGGGTGATGAGGGTGGTGAGGCACTGGAAGAGGCTGCCCAGAGAAGCTGTGGGTGCTCCGTTCCTGGAAGTGTTCAAGGACAGGTTGGACGGGGCTTTGATAAACCTGGTCTGGTGGAAGGTGTCCCTGCCAATGGCAAGGGGGTTGGAACTAGATGATCTTTAAGGTCCCTTCCAACCCAAACCATGCTATAACTATATGAAATATTACAAGTTCAATCTGAATACGATTTTTCTCCAAAATCGCTAACCTTAATTTCTGCTCATATAATATTTCCTTATGCAGTGTTTTATGATCAGATTCTTGAAAACACATTGGGTTACCATGATGTATACCATTAATAGAAGAACCTTCATTATCAATGAAGGTTCTTCTATTTTCAAGAAATACTCGTTTTTCTAGTTTATTTTTCTCTGCAGAATCAGTAACACAAATGCAAGTCCAACTCAATCTTACTGAAAGCAATACAGACATATATATATATATGCTGAGCCACAGTCACATCTCCAAGTTCATAAAGTTCTGTAGAGGGCCACGAGCATTTCATTTGATCTGGAGAAAAACAGCAACAAGATGAACCAGTCTGGCAGTTTCTGGGCTGTGAAGTGTTAACCAGTGACATCATTGCTCACAGCTGAGGACTGCTCTTAGCAGAATCAGCTGCTTCAAAATTGGTGTGCTTAAAAAGCCGGTTTACAGGCTGCCCTGTAGCTTTTGGGGAAGGTGGAGGGGAAAAGAAATAAGAGTTTTTTATAGTGCTTCAGTTGCCTTTGATCCTGGGGTTTAGGGTGTGTTTGCTAAAGAAATCAATTTCTTTTGATTTAAAACAAAAAGTAGGGTTAAACTCAGGCCTGATGTAACTCTTATGGAGTTACACTAGTGATTAATATTTTAGGGCAGTGGCACAAGCTATTTTAGGTGCTGTGCTTTCTTTCAAGCACCTTTGAATTTATATATATGAAATTCAAGGGTACCATAAACTAAACAATATTAGGAGTTGTAAATACAGTCTGTGAAAACAGCATAAGAATCTAGTAACACAAAAAAGGTGTTTTAGTCAGGAATGAATCTTGTAGAGTTCAGGATAGAAAGATGTCACCATCACTGAGAAGGTCTTTTTCATAAGGATAACAGGAAAAAAATTAGAAAAGGCACAGGTGATGGGATGCCATTCTTATGACCCTGGAATACCTCCAGAACCTAACTTGAGGAATATATTGAGCTTTCTTTTCTACCTAGATGGATCCCTGTGAAGTGTAACCTACACCCCTGTTGCTTTGTGTGCAATGGATTTCCAAGGGGGCTCTTTGGAAAGAACGCAAGGTTATTTGCTGGACTCAAAGCAGATTTCCAGTTTGAGAGGCGTCTAAATGAAACATGAGGGAAGCACTTCCAAACTGGATGCTCTCCTGACATTAAGGAAATTCCTTTTAAACAGTTCACCTTCCCTCCAATACTAATTTTTTTACTCAGAGAAGCATGTCTTGGAGACTATTGCTATTTTTACAAATCATTTTATTGCGTTTCCTTGAGGTTTAATAGGTGAAGCTGCTATGGGTTGTGTGATGCAGTGCACCAGAAGGATATTATAAAACCAAATCACATCTTTTCTTATCTCTTTGCTGTATCAAATTAGACAACTGAAAAGATTCCTCTTTCCATGAGTATTAAAAATGGGATGTTCGGTGCTCTGATGGTATAACTTTTTAGAAATGTAGTTTTGTAAAATACATATAATTAGAACCAGCAGTATTCTTTTGGAAGAGAAATAGGTCTGGATAGAGTTCTTTAGAAAAATCGGTCTGCATTCACCAGCAATTCCAAATAATTTTTTCAATCCAGCAACTTTTTCAAGCAGTAAATCATCATTACTTTATATTACTTTACATAGAGAGATAACTTATACTCTGGCTGATCGACAACTTTCTTATTCAGCCTTTGACATCAATTATCTATTATCTATTCTTCTGTCAATATCTACTGTCTAAATCTCATACAAAAGAATTACACCTTTAGAGAGGAAAAACTGCCTTTACTAACTATCCAACACTTAAATGACTACATTTATTCAGTGTTCAATAGGACTGGGCAAATAATTTAACCAGCACAAAGCCACCCCAAATTTGTTGGTGTTAATGAATTTTTTCAAGTCATAACTTGAACATCTTTTCTCTTCCCTTGGGAAGCAGGGTGCCTGGGTAGGAATGTCTCCAACACACATCTCCTCCTGGGCTGCTTTGCACGGGGAAGAAATCACTGGGATAAGGTTCTGCATCTTGCAAATGCCCAACTGTTGTTCCAACCCCTTGGAATCACAGTTAGCTGAATAAGTAGGCTGGAGGCTACTGTCATTGAAGCCAACAGGTTTTGTGAAGTTACATTTGCAAGGAATCATGTACTTAGCCATGGGTTTGGCCCAAAGTCTTTTTAGAAAAGCACCAAATTGTTCAGGCCCTCATGGACACTGGATGAGTAGGGCAAAGGGGGAGATGAGCAGGTACAGGTTGCCCAGAGAGGTGATGGATGCCCCATCCCTGGAAACATCCCAGATCAGGCTGGACAGGGCTCTGAGCAACCTGATCTGGTTGAAGAGGGCCCCGTTTCTGCACTTATCAGGTCCTTTCCAACCCAAACTATTCTATGATTCTATGACACAGCCCACTGCCACAGCTGCACGCAGCTCATCCCACACACAGCTGAGCACCTGGGGCCTGGGCAACAACCCGGGGGGGGTCCTCCAAGCCTCACCAGGTTTAGGCCAACCCTCTTGTGCTCTCCTTGTGTCAGTAACCCTGGGCTGGACCAGAGGTTTGGTCTATTCCTTGCTCTGGGCTTGCATGGCCCATTAGAAATGGCAATAGGACAGCCCAAGCTGAGCTACCATATAGTGGGATTGCAACATTTTATGCACAGTTCCTGTTTTCTAGAAGGGGATGTGGTTCAATAAAATAATCAAGGAAAACTGCATATGCACTAATAAAACAATTGTGGGACAGCTTGAAGTGACACTATAGAAGCAGTTCATGTCTATAGAGCATACAATATATATTTAAGAGAATCTACTAATTGCACCTCTTCCTAATCTTCCAAAGAGTCTTTGGAACATTAATAACGTCAAGCAGCGAAAGAGGAGGCACATTTAAGGTGGGGCTGGGGATTGTAAAAACTCTTTTTTTTTTTTTTTTAATGAAAGACTTTTATTTAAAATATTAATGGTATTTTTGTTGAAAAATTGAAGTAGTATCTATGTCTCTATTCCATATTTCGTAAACTTCCACAGACCTGGCTGAGATACATTGGGTGCTCAGCATCATGTTTACTTTTGTTAGGGAAATGAAAAATGGCCAGCAAATTCTCAGTTAAAGCAGCCACCACTCCTCATGGCTTTTTCTTCAGGCTGACGCTAGCTCAGGTCGGAGTGTTCCAGCTTTGTCATTGTGTGTTTCAAAGCATAATTCAATCATAATTTTCTCTAGTGTCATTGTTTCCACTTTCTTTTCCAGCATTGTTATTTGAACACAGTGACGTGCTTCCATAAATCTGGAAGGACAGAAATTGGCAACTTGGATTTTGTATGAATGTCTTCTAAAGTAACGAAGGAAAAGGTGAAAGTAATCAAAAGCCCAGATACACACCACAGCAGATGTTGAAGCAAAATACTTTAGGACTTCTTGGCAGCCTTTTAAAGAAGGGCCATTGTGATTTGTAGCAAGACAGGTTTATCCTTTAAAGTTATTTTGGTTCTCACCAGGAATGTCCAAATGGCTGTCCTGCAGGTGGCGAACTCCATTCTGCACTCCAGTGATGTGGTCCTTCAGGCAGTGGATGGGGAAGGTACTTCTGAGCTACTTTTCCACCACGTCCAGCTGTGACCACTGAGCCCTACCAAAAAGCTGTGAAGGTGAAAAGCGGCAGGAACAAGTTTACCTGGGCACTGGGACACTTGTTACATACCCCATCTGCAGTGCCTGGTGGCACCAAGCACCATCCCGTGCATCCTCCTGTCCCACATCCTCCCACTCCAGGCAAATCCTTGTCTGTACCAAATTTTGAACATCTCTCTGAGTCAGCCCCAGCCAGAAGTTTGGGTTTTCCCTGGTTTATGCATGAAGCTGATGTAATCTTTGAATTTCTCAAGATGCTAGTAAAGATGGCATCGATGCTAATAAAGGACCATTGGGAATTCTTTCCACACAATAAGATACACATTGACTGTCAACTCCCATTTCACAAGGGCTGCAGTAAGTTTTCACAAGGTGCATATTTAGTGCTGACCTTCCTCACATTCAGACCATATATTAACCAACTTCTTAAATTGGTCTGTTCTCTGTGGGTGATATTTATATTCATATGAAGAGAAAGTACAAGATTTTCTAGGAAAGAACACTTTCTTCTTTGTCTGTAGCATCTATGAGCTGCTAGCCAGGTCTTAACTGAGTTCTTTCAGTGCTAATGAATAAAAATATTAACAAATAATAGCTAAAATTTAAATATTCTTGGTATTGTGGCAAGCAAGTCCTTTCATGAACACTTAGCATAATTTTGGAAAGACCATTCCTCCTCTCCAGCCTTTAAAAATGTCCTGACTTTGAGAGAGGAACCAGCACTAATTGCTGTGCAAATATCCAGGTTCAAGTTCGGGCTACTGTATCTCCCACGGCAGTTTAGACCTAAATTTTATGTGCTGTCAAACATTCTAGATTTCTCTGGAGACACTTGTTCTGTAGCTCTGCATAATTTTTAATATAGATTTATATTAATAGACAATATTTATTAATAAGACAGCATCAAAATCTCTGTACTATCTTGTTTGATGATGCATTCAGTTTAATGTACACAACCTGAGCATTGTCAAACTACAATATGTTACCTTGTCTTTAGTCAGTGCAGCTCAAAATAGTCAGAAGAGCCGATGCTCAACAGTTTTCTGCTCCTTGTTCATTACTCAGTTAAAAGCTGAGATTCTGAGTGAGAATTAGCAAGAGGGTGAATTTCACTGTTAATGCTGCAGACACAGGCTTACGCACCTCTCCATCCTGTCTTAGTGGTTTGCTTCTTAAAAACTCCTAGTCAGAAGGAGCAGAAGAGCCCATCCTTGAAGACTGAACTCCGTCCTGTTTTCACAACAGCGACCAGACCCTGAGATTAACTGCTAGGACTTAAAGCTCTTTCAGAAAATGAAAAACCCTGTCTATTGAAATATTTGCTACCAACTCAGAAATAGAATTCTGTGATATTTTTTTCAGCACTTTTAGCTTCCAGTCTTTGAAGGAAGGTTTGTGTTTCACAAAGACAAAGATGATACCCTCTAGAAGGGAAAGAGCTCCCCACAAAGCAAACCGTTTCATGGTTTGATGCGTGATGGCTTAATTTCTTTCACATTTTTTCTTCTAAATATTGGCCTGATCATAACACCCAAGTCAAGAAAAAGCAAAAACAATCTCAACCTGTGGGAATAAGATTAGTGGTTGTTTACCTGTGATTTTTCTTCTAATGGATGGCAGGAATGAAAAGCCTCATTATTCAAAGGCAGATAAATAAACCCCCATATGCTGTAGACACTGAGACTATATGTATCTCTACACCATACAGAACTCTGCCATTAGCTAATAATAGCATTAACAGTTCAGAAGTTTAAAAAAAAAAAAAAAAGGTCTCTAATACTTAGTCTTAGCAGCTGATAATGTAAAATAGGGTGGCATTTGGAAGCATGGGATGATGTCAGTCCCTGGGGAGAGAAAGGTGTTAACTTCTAATAGCTTTTCAGTAATAGCCAAGCATCTGCAGTCCCCCATAAAAAAGGGTTTTTAAAAATTAATAGAGCTGAATGTGCTTCACACTGAGGAGAATGCCAGATTAATAAGCGCATTAAGGACCGCTTTGGATTGGAAATAATTATGGAAGATGACAAGGAGCAGAGGTGGCATTGGTGGTGCTTTCAGGAATGCATTTTAAAAAGCAGTTTAAAGAGCCTTCAGATGTTGGTATTATCCTGCGTGACCAAATTAAGAGCAAATGAGAAAAGTTTATCTGGCATTTTGGAGTATTGAAAGGGCTTAGTGTTATAAATTATACAGTATGAGGATAGGCAGTGGTGAGTAAATTCATGTTAAACATTATTGGCAGTTTAAATAGCAACTGCTTTATAAAGCACTAAATATTTTAATTTGGAAGTAAAAGTATATTCACTCCCCTTCCAAAAAAGCATGTTTGACTTATTTATTTGCCAGCACAATCATTAAACATTTTCTCGGTGGTGAATTGGTGTATATTGTACCCAATAGGCTGTTGTAAATGTTGAATAATAGGGATGGGTTATAGGTTCGGAATTGATTTAAAGCTTTACTGATGAAAAAGTTGAAAGCCACAATGACATCTTAATCTTTAGCTGCAGGCTAGGCTGTACCTATTCAAGGCTGTTTCCAAACAGGTCTCGTGTTTATCAATATTTAATCGTCTTGTTACAGCTCTTTCTTTACCACTTGCTCTTTCAGTCTTTACAGGACAGGTGTCTTCACACTGTTTCTTGATGTTATTGGTACAAACCAAATCAGGCTCAGTTTCTTGATGTTGTTAATACAAACCGTTCTTGATTCTTGATGCAGCAAAGACTTTGTGCATCCATTAGTGCTGTTGCAATCCCATCTGATGGGTGGTTAGTACAAAGATTGATATCCACAAACCACACCAGGAAGGCCACAGTGCTTCCACAGCAAATAAAGCAAATCAAACTGCATTTCATGTCTGCACAATGATCCAGTTCCCTAAATATAAAAATATTAAGAAAATAAAAGGTTTTACATGACAACAGAAGTCTGTGCAGATTTCCAAATTGTTTTTAAGACCTTTTCTTCTTAATCTAAACCCATGTTGCTTTTTTCTTTTAACCAATTAAGTATTTCCAAGAAGTCAAAAATAGAAGAATGCCATTAATATCCAATTTTCTAATAATTACTTTCAGAAAAAGCAAGGCCAATATTGAAATATCTTCTAGGTGAGTGGTACTTGTAAAGAGGTAAACCCCACAATTATAGCAGCATCTTCCATTAAACAGTTCTAAGTACTGTATATGCAACATGCTGGAGACTCATTATTTCCAATCCAACTTCTCAAAGATTTATTTTTCTTTTGAAACAATTTCTGACAGCTTTTGATCTTCTAAACTGAAAAAAATCAAAGAAATCTGTTTCTCTGGCATATTAATAGCAAAGGAATTTCTGGATGCTGCAAAGTAGGAACTGAATATAATAGCATCTCAGTTTTATTCATCTTCAAAGAAAACCAAATATATTTTTGAGACTAAAAAAATAGGATACCCTACAGATTTTGAAGGGATGGGATAAACCTCTTTTCACAAGAAAAGATGACAAGAAATTCATCTTGAAGGATGTTCACTATGCCTCTGTCCATTTAATACATTTACAAGCCAGCTGCCATGAGTTAATCTGGCTTTTACATCTGAAGCAAAATTATTTTATAATTTGGGTCTCAAATGCCTAAGAGATTTTTTTCTTTTCCCTAATTCTTTGGATATTGTAGATCAACCTGCCAACAGACATGGCACTAGTGTACACTGTTGCTTAAAATTTCTGTAAGGAGTTCATTAAAAATGCTTTTGTAAAAGTTATGTTTAGCAATATTAGAATCTTTGATTCATCACTTCCTCACTCCAATTCTTTGCAGGTGTAAAAATGAAATAATTAATAATAATTGATTGGGCAATTAACAGGATATGTGTGTGTTGTATGTGTACATGTATATCTCTATTACTACCATAAAACTAATTTACAGTCAAACCCTTAAGAAAGAAATACTTTAATACCCACATTTTACGAAGATTTATGAATTTTGTTAACCTTGCAGAGTTTTTCTTGTGCAACTGACTGGTCAAAATATTCTCTTTGCTTAACACCATTCTGCCAGCTGAGTACGTCCTTTGGACACAGAGCCGTGAGCTTAGCTATGGCTGCCGTAGGAAGTTGCAATCCCATGAATGTTCTGTTACTTATAGTGCTAAACTTGTCAAGAGCAGGTCAAAGTGATATCTTAGAGAAGTGACTGGCCATTAAAAATCAGTAGGGTATGTTTATTTCCAGAGATAAATAATACACAAAAAAAAATAATAATTTAAACTGTAGACAGTGAAGGGAATTTAGACAATGCTAAGAAACTGCAAACTGTGATAGGGCTGCAAAACTCCTGATACAGAAACTGCTTGATTACACATCCTAGCTAATGTAATGAAAATCATAACATATGCGTGTCATTAACATCCAAAAAAGAACAAAATAAAGAATTATGCACATTAATGTACAAGAAGCAAATTGTAAAACCTGCAGCCACTCTGATAGTCCAGAGGATTTTACCATATCTTCCTGTGTTTAGTAGAGGTAATCCATGGATAGCATAAATACTACCTTTCAAAACACCCTGTCTTTATATATATGAAGAAAAGACTGATAGTATTGATTTGTTTTTTAAATAACAGAAATAAACAAACCTTGATAGAAATGCTTGGCTAGCATGAATTACCATTGTTTAGCTATCTATGGCAAATTATGCCAGGTGAGACCCAAATGTCACTGATCTCTGCCTGATTAGGCTTGAAGTCACGGTAGAGGTTATCATAGCAAAATGGTGACATTTGAAAGGCTATGTTTTAAGCAAAAATAAAAGAAAACAGACATTTTTTAAATTGTATATAAGAGAAAAAAAAGAAACTGCATGAAACTAATTCCAAATGCATACAAACCACTACCAGTTATGCTTTCTCATGTCTCATTTCTCCCCCAAAAGTCTCTTTCTATATGTCAGTTTTACCAAAAAAAAAAAAAAACAAGAAAACAAAAAAAAAAAAAAAACAAGAAAAAGGTATCTTATGGACACCACCCATAAGATACCATAACCATTAAATCAGTCATTTTCACATTGAGTAGTTCTAACACTTGTTTGCTGGGTTTTGTTAAGGAAAGAAATATTACTTCTTCTAATCTATGAAGCATATAAACATGGTATGATATAAGAACATTGCTCCTATCAATCCAAAGATCTGAGGCACTGAAATTTATATTAGAAATTAAAGAAATACTATAGAAATTCATGTGAGAATATATATTAACAAAGGCTGTTGCAGAATAACTCTAAATTTCCATGAATCACCCAGCATGATTAAATAAGGAAGAACTAGAGTCTTAAATCTTGACCTAGATGCAGATCTTTTGTAATATTCCAAGGTTACAGTTTCACAGTTTATGTCAGGCATCTGCAGAAGGTAGATTTAAATTTTTATCTGAGTTTAGAGCTGGGTTGTCTGTTCAGAGCTTCTTCTGACTTCATCACAAATCATGTGTCTATGTAGGATGGGTAACAACCATTGCTAAATAAGAGTTCCTTGAAAATGTACAGAGTTCTAAAGCTGCAAAATGCCTCCCAAAACTTGTCTTAAAAAGAAGAAATAAGGAAAAGTGAAATCAGGACTAGCAAGAGTTTGAATGTGGCCTTCAACAAGTTTTTGGTAGATTCCTCAGCAACAACATATTCACTCAAGGTTCTTCATTTTCTAATTCATCTGGAAGATTTATTTTCTGTATTGACACAGTTTATTAGCTGGAATTCTATGATTAGAAGAATTTGACAGTGAAGATCCTCCACAAATCAACAACACTTTAAAAATGCAGCAACCACTTATGAGGTATAGAGAGTTGCTATATGTCTGCTCTTCATAAAAAGCCAGGAAAGATGGAGATTTATGGACTATTATATCTCACCTGATCTTGGAAAAACTGATAAATTACCTGCTTTGAAACTGAATAAATCAGCAGCTGTATACATGTAATATGATGGTGAACCAGCAACATTTTGCAAAATACAGGAACTCAGTCAACATAATTTCATACAATTGTTTATAAATGCTATTACAGAGAATCTGTTTTCTCCACCCTACCTTGAATTTATTTGTAAATTCTTAGAAGCAGGACTGTCTGCTCCTCTATCTTTGAACTGGGTTTAGTATGATTTTTGTTTGGTTTGCAGTCATAAATACAGTGTTAACAATAATAAAAAAATTCAAAATTTCTGTAATGATATTTTATAAAAGTATTAACAGAGGTGGCACCAGATTCAAGGTATCTATCCCAATCAAAAATAACCATCTCCACATTTCCAATCAGTTTGAATATAAGGTGTAGATTAAAGCCCATTCTCGATGTAAAGGGAAATAAGGAGGTAGTGATAGTTTTTGTTAAATGTTAAGTAACTGGTCAAAAAATTAACTATTGTAGTCCAGACCTATTGTTCAGAATTAGAGAGGTTAAAAATGACTGTCTCAACCTTTGAAGTTACAACAGGCTCAGACACTTGCTTCAAAGAAGATAAACAGACAGTTATTCTTTGCATATAATATTTCAGACAATGAGTGCTATAATATAAAGAAACTCAGGGTTTTTTAACTCTAAATGAGGAAGCATATGTTCTTGTAAAATCATTGTTAATAACTCTTAAAACCTCTATAAGACCTAAAATATGTTGAGACACATAGTGAAATGTGTTCTCTTTAACAATCAGAGAGAGAGAGGGAACTAGACAAAAACGAGGGAGAAAGATAATGAAGTTATGCCTATGACTACCTGATCTCTTCAGATTTGTAGTTGTACATCAATAATACATGTGGGCAGGATATTAAAAAGTTCATGCACTGAATAAACTCCAGCTTAGACCTCAAAATCTACTGTACTAGAAGTTTTGATTTAATATTTCATGTAAATACTCTTTGGTTTTGCTTTATGTAGTATAAAATAGTAGTCACAGTATTTTGTAATGACATTGGAAAAAAATAAGTCATTTTTGTCCCTCTTTTTTGCAACAGAGGAGTTTCCACAAGGAATGCTCATAACTGCCCGAAGGGAGACAGAGTTTGAGAACAGTATCTGTTTCCTTTAGTTTTCAGCTGGCGTCTGTCTACAGTAAAATTGACAGCTCCATCTGAAGGACCTACCCTAAACCAGAAAATTATCTGGTTTTAATACAGTTCTTTTGAAATTTATGAAATTACTGTTGGGTAAATAGCTGCCACTTAAAAAACCTCTGATGGGATCTTGCTAACATGAACTACAGTAAGATAGTTTCTGGCAAAATTAAATCTCTCCCACCTTTGGGCCAAAATTCCTGTCCAAATCGGATACAACAATGTGTTAAGTGAATGCAAATGTTAATTGACAGATGGACTGAAATAAGGGGAAACTTTGCTGTATCTTTAGAGATGAGAACAATGTCACAAGTTGGCCAAGAAGCAATTAGGGATAGGGCCACACTTCTGACAGCAGCAAAGAAAATGAAGAGCAGTAGTGTGTGTGTGTTCTGGACCTGGAGTCTGAGTTAAAAATATACAAAAGGAGAGGATGCCAGAGACAATCACAACTTCTTCTGACTGAGTCCCTCACACCCTGAGCCTCCTCTGCCTTCCCAACAGTCTGACCCAGCACTGAGATCCCAAAACTTCTCTCATCCCCAAATCAAGTGTTTTTCAATTCTCCTCTCCCCAAGCCCTAAAGTACCCCATTTTAGAAAAGTTACCTTTCCCCTCACTGATGCACCCTCTTACCCAAATCCTCTTGAATGGACAAAATCTTAACTTCTTTCTAAATTGGCACTACTCGGACCAGAAATGTATTAGACGAGGCTCTGAAGGTAAGAAAAAAAAACAAAAAAACCATATTCAGGAACAGGCAGGTGGTTCCAAGCAAGGGACAGGAAAAATTGTAAAGTAGTTAAATCCAGTCAGTGTCTTCTCTCTGCTGTGATTCTTTCCGATATCATGATCCATGTCAGTAATACTGTAAGCCCAGCCAATGAAAATGAAATCTCTGGATGAGTGCCTTGCTCACAGAAAGCCCAGCAGCAGATTTAATGCTGTATGAATGCAGTATGGGAAGCAGCCACACAGGATGCACGTTAAATATTCCTGTGCCCACCACCGGGGGAATCTTCAATCAGGTCTCCACCAGCTCCCTGCTGATGGAGGAGCTGTCAGGAAAGTGCAGGGGTGAAAGGAGCATGTTCTAGAGATGGAGGCATGACAGGGACTGGTGAATCAGTACCAGCAGAGATGTCCTCTACCATTTTGCCATTCTTCACAATGCCAGCTCCTTCAGCCCTGATAAAAAACAAAACCTCACCATTAGATCTGAAGGGATCTACCTAAAGCCACAGTGATTCCACATGGATAACAAGGATCTGTGCTCCATGGCTCTTCATCTGTGGTCCCTAGAAGTCAAAGGGACTACTGCTGAGGGGTTTGAAAATGGTGGCTAAGAAATGTACTTTCCATGAACATAGCTCAGTATGGAATGTTCCAAAAGGCTCCATATCTAAAGAAACCCTATGGCACTGGCAAGCTCCTGAGCTACTCAGAAGAATTTGCCTGCAAGTTTCCAAATACTTCCAAAAGCTGCATCAAATTCTCTGCTGGGTATGAAGCCAAGCAAAGCAAGGCCAGATGCGAGTGCATTAACAGCTTCCTGCTTCTGTTGCTGTCCTCTTGTTTCCAGGCTCAGATGCACATGGAGCATCTGGGTGCTTATAATGCTTAAATTCTATTAATTCTGGTCGTTTGCACTGTTTTCAGGCTGGCACCAGTGTGGTGTGGGGACGAGCAGGATATTCCTTCTGCACTGAAGTTGTGTTGGCCATTTCATAATAATATTTTACAATAACATTACCAGTTTTCCCCTGATCATGTTTCCTCTTTCGGACCAGCTGCCATTTCAGGCATGGCTGTGGGTCTGTAGCTTTAGATGGAAAGTGTGAAGCCTAAACTCAAACACAATTGCAAGGCAAAAAAAATGCTGTAGTATCATTCAACAATGACAAATTGCCAACACATAGTAAATATAAATAGGCAGGCGATGTCTGTATGACTCAGTCTCCCAAAAGAAAACTGAATAGCAACCTGCAGCAGGCCTGGAAAAGAGACAGGGTAGATATAGCCCAAGTTCAGGTGAAATTAAGTCAGATGAAGTTGTTTTGTGTCTGGTGTTACAAAGTCTTGCTATAATCTGATGATCATCTTTACTAGCTTGAATCATTTCAAAGAGAAAAGAGCATTAAGTCAGCAAGCTGACAATGAAAAAGGAAAGTATCTATTTGGCCACTTAAGTGAATGCTGTAATCTTTAAAGTGTCTTCTTTTTTGAGTTACTGTGTTGCTGAAGCCAGAAAATCTTGTTTTGTTTGTACCTGCAGGGAAAAACAGACTGTCAGCAAAAAAATTAATGGAAAGTCAGATGAGAAACCTGATTTAATACCTCTTCAGACAATGCCACTCTCACTGGATTCAGAAAATAGATCAAGATGTTCAAAATAAGCTTCTGCCCTGCAATGAAACAAGTCTACTGTCACCATTGCTGCCACCAGCTTGCTTGTATGTGGGATAAGCGTTTCGAAATGAGGTGCTAGAAGTAGTTTTGTTTTGTCACTGCTTCCCAAGATGGCAGTGGTCAGAGCACATGTCAATGCACTTGAAATTACATGAAATGTGGAAAGTACATCAAGGTTTCCATAGATGGTACACACTCATTGACAGCATTTGCTTTCTTGATAGAATACTTCTCTAAAGCAGCTTGTAATGACCAGCGGAACCATCATAGTAGTCTCTTGGAAGCTCTGGCAGCCAACATGAAAAGCATCCTGGATGATTTTATCAGAGTTTTACCAGTAGAGTCACATCTATTTTCAGATCCATGCAATGAAATTATTGGCAAACGTGCGTGTAATGGTTGTCAAGAGTAAAGTACTCGCTTGCTGCTTTGAACTCCAAAACTTTCTTTCATGATGATCCATTTGAACATCATCTTGAAATCTAAGCATGGCTTTGCTGGATTGTTTTCTCTCTTGTTGTTTTCATGGCTAAATTATTTCAGCTTACATTTGCAACTGAAGAGACGGATGGCTTTGAATATGCATGCTAAAACTGAGATCTCATTAAAAAAGATCAGGTTTGAATGTAAATAAGAGTTACCCTTCATCATTTTTTGTCTCGTAGTGATACATGGAGTGAGCAGAGCACCACTCTTAGAGTTCATGTGTCATTTTATCTAATAGTTCCTCAAAGTGAGCTAAAAGAGTGATTAGATAAGAAATGGCAGGGCTGCTCTGGTTTCAACCTGGCTGCTATAGAGAATCAACAAAGCAAAGGTGACTTGATGGTTGAATTCAAGAAAGACAAACCTTCCTGATTACAGTAAAAAAAATGAAGAAAGAGAACACTAAATCGCAGGACATATGTTATATTCTTGATGCCTTTCACTGCTACAAGACTTTTGTGAAGTTGGTTTTCAATATGGTGTTAGCGAAAATATACTGTCATTATAAAATAGATGTAAAAAGAGACTTCTGTTTAGAACTGCCATCCATTCTATCAAATCTTCACTTTCTCTTGGCCAAAAAGCAATCTCAGCCATGTCAAATTATACATACACAGAAGTGTATACGTTTCTCCTCTGTTTCAACAATCAGTTTAACCATTTCTAATCCAACTAGTACATTACAAATCTATTTATGTAAATAATACTTTTCCAGATTCTGTATGTCTAAGGAATGACAAAACACTAAAGGTTCAAGAAAGCTTTTGTCAGATGTAGAACTTATCCTGGAAGAGGTCCACTTGTTCTGAAGGACTTCTAATCAGTATCAAGGCTCACAAAGCTTCCTTGCTAAGCTTTTTCTAGCTTTTGGAGATGAAGACATTGGCTTTAGTATATCCATCTGAGAAAAGGATCTAGTTGGTCTCATCTCTACCTGTTGTTAGTTTTTATTCTTATTTGAAACACACCAACACCTTCATCTGTAAAGCAGCAGGGGAGGAGAACCTGCAAGAGGCAAGAGAAACAGGGAGCTGAAACTAAAGTCTTAAACTTTGAGAATTTTCCAGTCTGGAGTAGAATCACATGGTTCTTCTCCCTTTCATTTGTCACTCCAATTTTTTGTTATTTGCAGACTCCTAAACCAATGAAAATATGAATAAATACTTTCCAAAACTTTAATTAAAACTTCTACTCTTTAGTCACTTAGGCAGCCATTTAATTCATATTAACTGTAATTTTTGAGACAAAAGATTTTTTTCTTTGCATTTGGAAGCTTAATAAACCAGGTAACAATGGAAATATTCTGTCTCCTATTTTAAATAATTTTTTTAAGGAACAATGTTATCCTGAAACCTGTTAAAGGGGAGAGCAAATTTCATTCCATGATCCATCTATTTATTTTAATCTGCTCATTCTTTGAAAAAAATGAATGAGAACTTAAACACAGACAGCAGTTTTACAAGGAGCAACTTTTTTCTAATTATGTATTCTTTACTTATTAATCAGTGCTACAATTTCCTGTGACATTTAACACAGACACAAGTTATTTTCATTCCAAAAGTTAGCAGTTCACTGTATCACTACACACATGGCACAAGCATTGCAAATGTAAATAAATGTAGGCGTCTGGGTTTTAACCACTGCCCTCAGAGAAACGTCTTTTTTAATGTGGTATAACTTGCAATCACACTGAATGTCATCACAGCTTTTGAGAATGGGAAAGTCTTCATGCAAACTTAATTTTTCACAGAAAAAAAAAAATCCTGGCATTTGTGCAAAAATAATGAAACCCATAACGAGGAAAGAGAGGAATGTAGCTAATAATCCTATTTATGTTCTTATGCTGTACATTTCATTTACTAGAAATAGCATGACTAAATTCTAATAAATAAATATACTAATTGGTCATTGGAAATGCAAATTTCAACAACAATCTTTAATGCAGTATAATAAAACCCATTACAAGCACCAGCTTTGTAGATGCTTTGATTGTAAATAAGAGATTAGTTTTAAATTCAGATGTACTGAACAGGTTGGCACCATTTCAGGTAGTAGTGGATTTAGGCTGCTTGCCAATCTGTGGGAAGAGCAGATATATTAATACCTCCACTGTTTCTACTCTCATATATTCAGTCTGGGTATTTGCTATTTGCTACATTAAATTATACTGAGTGACAGACATAAATATGGTTTTCGTCTTCTAGTTTCTTACAGATCACTTTTCTTAGTTCTGGTAGATTCCACGGGGCCATATTGTCTCAGAGCTTGTTTCACTTTCCCATCATGTACAAATAACCTGTCTTGATGACCACAGGATAAGACACCTTCTCTCTGAAAATGAAAAAGTAATGTATCATTTCCCTTGCAGCTGGGATATTGCAGACATGTGCCTTCGCCATCCTTCCTTTTCTCTTTCTGCAATGTTGTCCCTCTCAATTTCCATGAAATCAATGAGCAAATTTCTCCCTGGGCAAATCTGCACATGGTCTCGACTATCTTAGCTTCATGTCAGTTTACATTGGCCAAAGGTCTATACCTTGTCTGATATGACTTAAATTACCACAGAGAAAGGCTATATCTGCGACAGCACTTGAGTAGACCAAGACCTTGGTCCTATACCATGAAAGACAGCAGAAGTTTGGGCCCCAGTGCTAAAGGGAGAAAATCAAACATTTAGTTTTAGATAGAGCTACAACAATGTGATGTATAGCAATGTTCCTCCCTAAGTTTTGCTGGTTTTAAGACTTTTGTCTTTCTAGGCTGCCCTGCTGACAATTTATCAGATAGTACTAGAGCTTTTTGAGTCTTCCCAGTCTCAGCCACTTGTCTTCCGAAGATGAAGCATTCAGCTGATGCTTGGGTAAACATAATTGATGAGCTTTGCAAGCCACACTTTCCAGATTTTTTTAAAGCACATGACAATCTAAACTCTAAATCACGATTGTACCAATTTTATTGTTTATATCTCAGCATTAAAAAAAAAAAAAAAAAAAAAAAACAAAAAAAAAACCCACACCAACCCTGCGGCTGACTCTAAACTACTGGGCTTTGTGGAGCTAATCAATGTGACCACACTGGTTTCCTTTTCAATCCCCTCACTTTAATTATCATCTCACATACCTACTTGTTGCATCCTGCCTTAAATTAATTGTAAATTCTTTGGTACTGGGAGTGTTTCCAATTCTGCTTTAGCACACCCCCAAGCACAGCAGTCTGAGTAGGACCTGAGGGACTTTTGTAATAGTAATAATTAATACTGAAGTTGGGATGCTTTGGCCTGAAGGGGAAAAGCCACAACAGAGAAATTGATTGGGATGTCTAAAATGAAGTCTGTTTTCCTAAAAAAAAAAAACACTTGAGTGGCATCTCTGAGTGATGGTAGAACACAGTGAGAGATCTTTCTGATATACTAAGCACAGTACCTGAGGTAGGCAACTTTGACATGTGCTATGAACACTTTGAGGCAAGCCATCCCTTCTTGTCTTCCATAGCAGACAGCTACCTTCTTTACCTTCACTTTTCGCTCACATTCCTTGAGGACATACAAATTTCCTTAGGATTTTTCGTGGCCAAGTCCCAGCAAAAGTCTGGCCACTTTGAGAAGATCTCAGCCTGCACTCTCAGTATTTTTCCCCTCTCTACCTTGAAAGGACAGTAGATCTTCCAAGACACCATAGGCTGTGTTAGAAACACCTTTTTAGCAACATTTCAGAATATGAAGGTTGTATTTTCATAGGACAAAATGGGAAGTTTTAACTCAGTTGTAGTAAACTTTGGTACCCCTGGGATCCAAAGAACAGGCTCCATTATTCAGACCTTGGACATTTGTGTTTAATGCTTTTATCATAACCCATTGCAGACTGATCAACACTCCTGCATTTTTTATAAACTGAATACTTTGTGAAATGGTCATATAGTTTAGTTAATCATCTAGATGTCCCTGCAGGGCATTTTTCATTCTGCAGTATTGTCTTTAGCAGTCCAAAGATCTTTATAGAAATTTATCAATTATTTATGAAAAGAGTACTAAACTGTAGTAAAACAGATCCAGAGACCAAAATTCCTCACTCATGAAAGTAAGCCATACTGTACATACATCAGTGAAGATCTGTCTCCTTACACTGCTGCTGCTTTTGACTGCCAGCCTTGAATATGCTGAACTGTTATTAATAAATTATCTTAATGATTGTTTTAAGCTAAAACAATAATTTGCAAATTTCCTGAATACATGCACACACAAAATTGCCACAAGGTTTTACATTTTGATCTTTTATTTCTCATATCCTGTTGAATGCCCTATATAAATTATTCATTTCTAGCCTTGCTATGTCCCTTTCTCTTAGTTATGACTTGCTGATGCCAAAGAATAGAATGTGATTCAGTCCTCCAGTACATGAAGAGGGCCCACTGGGGCTGGCTTTAGTCCACTCCCTGTCACTGCAACCTGCTGGCTTTGCACAAATAATTTAGCTTTGGGGCTAAACCAGCTAGACTAGGTATTTCCAAAGTAGTACCATATTAATGATCACAAAACACACTTCCTAACTCTGTCCCAAGAGACCTTTTCAAAGTCGTCTTATGAGAGACTAGAGAGATCTATTAATGAGTGAAGTAATTGTTACCTGTGGGCACAGATTTAGAACAACTTCATGCTTCAAATTCCAAAAGCATAAGTGTCTTTGTTACAACAATGTTGCGTGCAGCAAACAAAAGGGATGCTCACAAAATCAGAGATATGGATGTTAGGCTGCACAATACGTATTTTTTTTTACATTCAGAAAAAAAAAAATCACTCAGATAAACAGAAGATTTTGGTTTAAAAAAAAAAATAAAGGGAACAATTTTCCATAAAATGACCATGATAAAATCTACAATGTTGTTTATTTACAAGCATACACAAAAATAAGCTACATTTCCTGTTCAATTTACAGTATTAAACAAAGGCAGAGTATCAGATGCTGATACCACTGTGCTAATTCAGGATGTGCTTAGTTTCGTCTTATTGCTAATATTTAGTTCTTAATGTAATCTTGTGTGCTAATCTGGTATATTTATACAGTTACACACATATTTGTGAGATGATATTATATAATTATAGCATAATCTATTTCTATGTAACCTTTTTGCACAAGGACAGCAACATACAAGGGACTCAAAAACTCAAGTGGTTGCCTGGCCATCTTGTGTGATGACCTTTTTAGTTCTTTGGGATTCCTTAAAGAGTTCAGCAGTGCCACTGCTCCATCACCGGGCAGACCTGAGGACAGGGATGGGTATCAGGGGTAGCCCATCTTGTATTATTTGTGTTATCTATTTTCCACCGTCTTTAGGGGGGAAATAAAACTCCCAGGTGGTCTTGAAGCTGCTGTTGCACCAGGAGCCATGTGATGCTCCAAAAATACTGAGAAGCTGTGAAGCACAGAGGTGCCTCAGAGGTATTTGAGCCAGGATCTAGTTCCCAAATCACAAAAAAAAAACAAAAAAAGAGGAAAAAAACAGATTGATAAGAATTCTTGGTGGTTTTTTTTAGTGTGTCTTTGTATTTAGGGGGCTTTACTGAAACAATGTGACTATCATGAAATGATGTAACACTTATGACAAGCATATGTATGCATGAGAAAACTTTCCAGATTCCTCACTCATGAGTGTGAAATGAGACATCTCTTGTTGTCAGTGAGAGGCAGTATCACCACTCCACCCAAACTTCTCCACAGTCCCTCAAAGATCCAAGGTTTCATTTTCTCCATCACTCCACTCACTCGTTTCTCCACAGTTAGTTGAACTTCTCTCTCTGCAACAACTGCTCATTCCTGAAGGGCCTCAGTGCCAAACACCCGAAGTGCCTATCATTTTTTGCTCAAAATCAGGTTGGTTGTTCCTTTGTATGATCTCTTACCCTATGGCACCAACACTACACAATAATGCCTGAAAACTCTGGCCATCAGCTGCTCTACAGCACTATGTAGGTGGAAAAGACATCTACAGGAAACTTATTGTCTTCTCTACAGCATGTGTTGTTTGTGCCTCCAGGCTGTAAATAGATACCATTTTATGACTTCTTCTTTCACGCCATTACAGACCAACCCAACAGTTAAACATGAGCAATATGGCCAATGTGCTGGATCCACAGGAAAAGGAGAGATTCAGAGAGTGAATTCTTTCAAAGATACAACAAATGTTATATCTGCCTCCACTTCCCAAAATCCCCTAACAGCCATGAGATAATGGAGGAAGGGGAAGGAAGCACCTGGCTTCAGGTAGTCCAAGGTTGTCTCCCTCAGGAGGAGCTTTTAGGGGCCTCTACTCTGCTTGCTGCCTTAGAGGAGAAACTCGGGTATCATCTTCTCTAGCAAGCAAGAGGCCATTGTATGGAGGCAAGCAGACATGAGCAAATAGAGTGGGGAAACTGATACTTGCACAGCAGATAAACATTTTTTATAAGTCCTTCTCTCTATTCCCTTTCAGTTGCAATTCAACTGCTTATGGGTCTGTAATGGTCCCTCCTCAAGAGCCAATTTTATTTTCTGGCAGTTTGAACAGCTTAATCATCATTAGAAAACCATTACAATGGGTCTCATCACCTTCAGGCGTATGGGGCCATCACACTCCTTCTGGGGTATCCAGTGAACAGAGCACAGGGAGATGAGTCAGGAAGGAAAAGTTCTTATTTCAGACTAAATGCCTTGAAAAGTTAGTGACAATTACCTAAAAAGGTTTTAAAAATAACTGCAAGTGTCACGGCTTGAGGTTCTTTACAGAATAGATTTAAAGGGCTGAAGAGCTTTGGGTACCTGTTTGCAAGTGCTCAATGGTTACAGTAGTCAAGACAGGTAGAGAGGTCATTTAAAGTGTAGCTTAATGCAATCAAAAGGAAAAAAAAATCTATTCACAAAGGGAAAATAACTAAAATAACACCCAGAAAACTGATATAATAGATATCAGAATCTCACACAAAGCATCAACAAAGGTAATTACCAGGCTCATGTCATACAGGAAACACATGGTCTAAATTTTGCTTTTTGGTGGAGCTCAGCTCCTCTGTGAGATTCTACCCCAACAGTTGCATTTTGCTGCTTTATGGATTTCTGTTGAGCTAACATAAGACGAGGTCAGGGCTGGCTTATGGCCAGGCATGCGACAAACATAAAAGATTTTCTCAGTGTTCTTGAATACAAAATACACCCTCAGTAAATGCATCCTTGCTGTAAAGCCATTGAAATCAGGTGTTATGCAATAAATCAATCTGATTTTACAGTCTACAGTTGCATAATTGACATTCAACTGACCTAAACTGGATCTCATCTAACTAGCTATTTCACTTCCTAGATTTTCCTTCCTCAAACAGTATTTCTTACTCTTGTTGCAGAGTTTGCATTTCATACCCAAAAAACTCGTGTAAAGATATACTCCAGACCCAGCTGGGTCCCATATATCTGTGTGCTTAAAACATGAAATTATGCAAGCCTTGATAAAACTGCTCCTGTGGTTGTGTTTTGGAGTCTTCAGAAATGCAGAACACAATGAGCCCTTGGACAGGGCTTGCAATCCTTTTAGACTAGAACCACCATTTATACTGTAAGACAATATTTAAAGTATTTTTATTCCTAAGGTCATAAATTACCACTTACGTGCCCTGGTAAACCCTACTAAACACTTAACTGCAGCTTGACTACCTAAATGGGATAAAGATATAACTTTGCTGCTTCTTTCTTTTTATTTTTTATTCCTTGTTTGGGGTTTAAATTTCAGCCACTTGTTTCAAGTAGGAATGAAACTTTTTTTTCTTCTGAAAGGTATGAATTCCTGAATGGCAATTTAGCATGTACACTTCAGGGAAACACTGCATGGCTTTTCATATGATTTACATTAACCTTTCATTAAAAATGAGCAAGATTTGGATCCTACTGCACAAGAGCAACAAAAGTAAATTATAGTCTCCAGAAACTGGAGCCTTTTTTATCTAGCCGGAGAGATGGAGAATAGCATTATTATTTTAAATTTTCTCTCTCCTTTTCATATGTTAAGAATACTAATGTAGCTGTTGGGAGTAACAGGAAAAAGCTGAGGATCTGTATCAGTTTGGGGAGGTGGAGTCATAGGGAGTGAGCTGGTCAGGGGCCCTCTCTGCTCACATCTAATAAAATATCCAAGATTCCGGTGGGAGAAGAGTAAAGTTTTAGAGCTGATCCATTTGAACCAGTTTGCCCATTAGCCTGCATACAATCAGGAGTATGGGACTGGAAGATACGTTCTTGCCTGTTGGACCCAACGGCAGTATCACTGGCTAAAATCTATAGTATTCTCACGCACAAAAACCAGAGTAAATAGGGATATTGGTCCCTGCTGGCCTTAAAATCATGAATATATGTCCAGCATAGCCACTTCCAAATGAAGATCGTCTACCACATAATTTTCAGAGAGATTGGAGCCATGGCAAGGGTGGGACAAGAATAGCATCAAATAAAGGGAAATATTCCTGAAATCTGCATGCTATTATTTCTGCCCAGAAAAAGGGTCTGCAGGTCCAGGATGGTGGTGGTGGGAAAGAACATCTGGCGGCTGGAAGGTAACCAGAAATAAGGAACATATGGAAAAGGGGCTGTGGAGAGGCGGGGATGGGGTTGTTTCCAATACCCTGTGTCATAATGCCTAACCCCAGATTTAGTAGGGGCCACTGAGTGGGTTTGTGTGGTTGCCAGTGCTTTGTGTAGCATTATTGTTGCTTTGTTTTGTTTCTAAGGAGAATTACAATCTGTTACTATATTAAATATGTTTTTTGTATGTGTGCAAAGATGTGCACGTTTTTCTTCTGCTTTAAGGCATGATTTTCAGCTTCAGAAATAATTTTCAAATTCAGAAAGGGCGGAAGAGCCAAGGAAATGTGAATTGTTTGTCTGCATTATCAGGGAACTACATAACTTGCTGTTTCCTAGGGAAAGCTCTATAATTTGATTGCAGATCTATATTTAAATGTGGGGGAGAGTCTAAAGGGGACCTGACACCTCCACTGTAAAAACTCAGATAATACAGACTTCAGGAGTTTAGAGTTCAAGGTATTTACATATTGATGTTTTCCATCAGTGGTGCAAGCAATCTAACAGCACAGAATTTGCTACCAAATGACTGTTTGGTTTGGGTTGGGGGTTTTTCAACTCTCATTTAAGTGCGAATTCCTAGATATCTGAATTTACAAAGGCAGGTCCACTGGATTTCCATTTGCATATTTTTGGCAGCAGTCCACCTCATTAATGCAGGAGAGAATCAGCCAATATTATAAGAAAAACACATATGACACTCAAGGGAATTAGAAATATATTGTTAATTTGACGGAGTGTTAATAGGCCCCCTAATGTCACCAGCTTTTCCTAGCAGTTGTCTGCAATGTTTATTTCTTGTTGGACCAACAAAATCCTGGTTCACATTATAGGCACGAGCTCTGTAGTGGTGGTGGCTCTTTAAGAGAGATGTGTTCTCAGCGAGTTTTCAGCATTTAGTGCTCCTCTTCATTTTAATCAAGGAAAAGTCTCTAAGTCAAAGGCGGGAGGAAATCAAACTCTGACTTAAATCTCTCATGTAAAAGTAGATATTCTTTTTGAATGATGCCTCCTGAGAAACTTTTCATTGACCTCTAAAGCAGAGAGGCTGCAATGGAGTGGTTATCAGGTTTAACTTTTGTGACCCACAGCTGAAATCATTGTAGACTAGTGGCTAGAGAGAGATTAAATTCAGAATGTCCTGTAAGCTGAAAGAATTATGAATCTAAGCAGCAGTCTTTAAGAAGCATTAAAGAGTGTGTATAGAAACTTAAAATTCCTCTGTGTTAGGTTACCTCGTATTCCTTTGCCATTCCTCATAGATTTATAAAGGACTACACCATTATTTTCAACCTTTTACCGCTTAAGGGCCAGGAGGTTACAAGTTTTGCTCCAGTAATTACCTATCAGTCTAACAAAGTAACCTTAATTAGTGGGATTTTTCATATCGTATGTAGGAATGAGGCATGGTGTGAACACACGTTATTATGATTTAACACCTTGCTCAGATCTCACATAAATCCTTTGTCTTCTGCTGTCACCTCTGTAATTAGGCAGCAGAGGTGCAATATATTCAGATTTTCGTCAATACCTGCCCAAAGCTCTAAATGCATGTGTGATAGAAATGAAGGCTAATATGCAAAGAAAAGCTATAATGACCATTGGAGACAACCGACCTCCATTTAGCTTGCTATGGCGAGCAAGCTCTGGTGCACATGTGATCACTCTGGTTCCATCAAGACACATTATTGCTTAGGAACAGTGGTGTTTTTTCTCTTCCATTTTAGTGCGAATGTGTTTTATCTTCTCTCAACCTGACTTTTGATTAGAACAGGTTCAGGAGAGCTGCAGACAACACTAGTATCTCATAGTCTGTGGATTTTCAATTCAATTTGCACCGATTAATTAACTTCATTATGTATGAATCTCCAGTAGGTAATCCCATGCATCTCTGTACCATGCTCCCCTCCCTCCCTTTACACCTCCAGTGCGCCAGGACTTGAGAAAACATCTTCTTACTCATCCCTAGGGAGAATGTTTTCCATCTTTCCCTGTCCTTGCACCCCAGGATCGCATACACCCAGTCAAAGGAGGAGTCAAATTTAAATCTCTCACATAAAAGTAGATATTCTTTTTGAATGGTAAACGTCACAGGAAAAAAAAGAAATAAATCTGTGCAACTAAGTATTACCAGAAATACTATTAGATAAAAGATCGTTTGGCACACCATTTCCTAAAATATTCCAGTGCTTCCTCATTTGTTTCCTGTCTAGCAATGAGATCTCAGTCCCCAGAAAGTTCCTCCTTCTGATTCCAAGAGCAAAATTTATTCACTCAGAGATTAAAAATGATGTCGTAAGATGTACGTAACTAATCACAAATAATCATATAACTCAGACATTGACTATCAAACTATTTCAGTGAAATCTTTTCACCAAAAGCAAATGGAAAGCAGCACAAAAGCTCTTATGAAGAAATTGAATTTTTGCTTTTTTAAGTCTGCCAGAGACAGTCAGAAAGCAGGAAAAAGGCAAATTTCACTGAATGAGTTATTTATTGTAGCTAACAGGATGTCACTTGATTTCTTAATCAAAGATATATTGTTCAGCAGGTAGGACAAACAGTACCTTTATTATATGAGCAGCTTGCTTTTATTATCATTTGCACTTTTCCCCCAATGTATTATTTGGAACTATCAACAGCATTTTACAACTGCTGCAACGTTCCTCATTGCAATTTTGGTTGTGATAAAACAGCACTTGTGCCCAGTGAAGTTTGTGAGCTACCAATTTCTAAAAGAACTTTCTTTAACTCTTACTTTTTTTCGCAACCTCATGGGAAATCTTCCTCCAAGCCACCTTAGGATATAGTTCATTAAAGCTGTGTACATGATGAAGAGCCATCTGGGAGGGAAGGGATGCTGCTGTTATACAACGTATAGTAGGAGAATGGATGCAAAATATACAAAATGTGTATGGCGGGGAGGGATGAAAAGGGATGAAAGTGACGTATGGGAATGCAATATAAGTACTGGAAAAACAAATTATTCTGAAGGCATAAATTGAGCTTTAGATTAAGTTGAACAATTTCCTCCATTAAAGTCCATAGGACATCTCAAAAGTAAAGTAGTAATTAATATGAACTAGAGTATATATTTTGAAAATAAGCTAAGAAATCACATAAAGTAGTAGTAAAAAGTAGATATGTAGATTCAAGTGAATTGCCTAACTTCTCTTCATAGACACTGCAAGTGCAATTCATCCTATCAAAGAAATCTAAAACAACCAGATTAATTGTACCTTATTCTTCACTGTTGACTGTGATAGTCACTCCATCCAGAGCTACTGAGCTCGGATGAAGATGTCTGTTTTTAAACCAGTTAAAACTGAGAGGAGCTTTACCCCATGTATGTGCATGTTCCATCCAAGTCAGAGAGAAAATAAGCAACAGAAGGAGCAAACAAAATTTCGTATTAATAAAAAACACAACCCCATATAGTTCTCTGTAGCTTTCATTTTTGTGATATAATAGTTAGAGTTGCTGAATGAAAAGTCAAAACTCTTGATTCTGTGAATTATCCTTTAATGCAATTAAAAATTATTATTGTTAACAAAGTCTCATGGTTTATCAAATGTTTCTTTAGTTATGTCTTTCATTTATAATATGTAACATAAAAATATTAAAAGCCATCTCTCCCAGGGCTATATGTCAACCTTTACTAGATGCATGAGTCAATGTTCTGTAAATACCTACTTTACACAGTTTTGTCTAATGAAGACACAGTGAGAATCTCTCATTAGTCTAAAGTGTCAAGATATCCAAGTTACATCATCAGGGTGGTCTAACAAAACAAATATATCAACATATGTACCTGAAGTTTAAAACACAGAAGAAAAGAAAAGAAATACTGGAGTTTATAAATCTGAGGCATTAAACCATCTCTGAAGGTAGATATGCAATATGATGGTTTTTTTCCATTGGTTCTTGTGCAAATGGCAATGATTTTATTTTAATCAGTAGGTTTTCTTGCTGGAAAGGAAGATACATGGCTAAATAACTGCACAAGAAGAAAGACTTTCACAGCTTTGCTCCTTTACAAGTCATCTGTACATAATAGGGTTTAAAAATATTTTCACATTCATTTTCATAGCATCCACCAATACAATATCTCAATACTGTGCAAAAACTAATGTATACTTTGGCATGGCTCAATTCTTACTCTGATTTCTACCAGTGCAACATTTACTTTAATGTGCTTATTTCAGATTTTCACTAAAGGAATTCAAATTGGAGGCAGACTTCTCTTTGAGCAGCACTCAGCATTATGTAGTTCAGCAGAATTTACTCAGTTTCTATTAGCACTTATTCAAAGTTGGCCACAAGTGTCAAATGAAGCTCGCATTTATAGAAATCAAGGTACTTAATTAAAATCTTACCAATAAAAAAGGGATTTTCCATTGTGTAATTGGAAGTCCAGATACTTAATCCTACTTAAAAATAACAAGTACTCACACTTTTAAATGAAGAACTGCCCTTTTTATTTTACTTTCAATAGTGTGTGAACAGTAAGCTCCCTATGATTTTAACCACTGAATTCTTATAATTTAAATGTTTTTGAACTTCTGCTAAATATTCTTTTTTCTTTTTTACTTTGATTTTTGTGTCATTTTATTCTGTGAAGTTCCCTAGGACCTTGTCGGGATAGGGAAGTTTCCTTTAGAAATCAAGTTTTCATTGGAATTAATAACAGATAGTAGGTTGTATTTTTTTAACTAGTGTTGAGCAATATCTAATATGCCAAGTCACTTGAACCCGCAGTTCAGGGTGAAATCCAAAGGGTTTGATACTGCTTTTCTGTTTGACCATCAAAGGTAAACAATGAGTTAGAGGATGTGTAACAATGATCTAAGATTCTGTGTAAGAGCAACTATCTACCATTACGGAGATCCTTTCCTCTAAAGACTTCGGGCTTTTACAATGGGAATCTTCATTTTATGCCCTAATTTTACATATGGAGAAACCAAGGTATAGAAGATGAAGATATATCTCAGGTGGTCCTGTACGACAGTGACAGGTCTCTGTGAAGCATCCAGTGCTATATCCAGTAGGACAGGCTGCCTGAAAAATAAATCGTCAGGGCCTCAGACTCCATAACTCCCTTTCAGAAAGCAGGCAAAACACAGAAAAAAAAATCAGTCCTGAATGTAGATGACACATATTTTGAATCAACACCTCTTTTTGACCAGCGGGAGCTCCAAACACAGAAGGACCAGCACAATTCCGTGTTATGACAATTACACCATTCATTTCCAAACTTACATCCATGAGCTTGCTCATTGAGTTTCTTGAGGCACTATAACAACTTATGAAATGATTGGGAAAGTATTTATTTAGACATTGTTTAAACAGGACCATCTGGGAATTCATTTTAATATAAGCAGAAACTAATAGAGAACTTATCCAATTGGAGAGATACTGTGCAGGGACTAGGATGTGCTTACATATTCAAATTAAATTGCTTTTTTGCTTGTGCTGCATACTGGGAAAGTTGTGAATCATTGTCTTTGAGTAATTTTATCTAAAATTTGAGATCACTGTGCTATGTTGGATTACCATGGACAAAGAATTTTCAGTTGTTGCTGAAGTGTGGGTGAAGTAGCAGAAGGCATCTCAGGAGTCTTGTAATATTTGCCTTCCTGCATCTGAAAGCAAAACAAAACTGTGAGGTTCCTCTTTACAGAGATCCTCCTCCACTCCAGGAATCACCATAGGTTTTGGCAGAATTGCATGCCATTTGGCAGGCTCTGTGAGGGCTCGAGAATTGCCAGGACTTCTTTTGCCAGGGGAGAAAAGTGATCCAAAGCTTAAAGGAGTCAATTGAGAGTGTTCCCATGGATTCAATGAGCTCTAGGGCGAGCCTGGGTCAGAGATGCTACACCTCAACAAAGCATTTCTAAGCAACAAGCATGACTTCATACCCGCTACACCCCATAGAAGCCAGTTTGGTTACACTGGGTTAGGTTCAGAAGACTGACAGGGAGCACTGAGGTGACTTTTCTCTCTCAGGGGTGTTTTGTTTTTTAGGATCATCTGACCATGTATTGCATGATTGTCTGCAATTGCATGATTGTCTACAACAGCCAGCACTGGTCTCAATGACTCACATAAGCTTTTCTAGACTCATTTATTCTTCCACTGACACACAGACGTAGTCAAAGTGGACACTGAGATATCTCAGTTCTAGTGAACTCTGTCACCTCTGTAAGCAGGAATGATACACAGTGCACCATCCTCCAAAGCCTGGTCAACAGCACAGGTTAACCAACAGTGTGGTGTGTCTCTCAGAGAAACAAACTTTTAGAGGTATAATTTATTTGGAGATGTTCAGTCCTACTTTCCACTGAGATATTGACTTAATTTCTAATTGTTCTCATGACTAGAGCACTTTACATATTACAGCTCAAACACCATTCATCCTCTATACTTCATTCACAGAGTTCGACATACTGCAATAAGCTGGAGACTTAACTAAAACAAAAACTATGAGTCCTTGTCAATTATCCAGAATATAAGCACCTAAATACAGTGCCTGTGTTCAGGTTCTTTGAAACGGATGGACAGTTATCTGTGGAGATCACTGAACTTCTGTAAGGTTTCAAGTCTTGCAAAGATGCTTAACTCTCCTGAAATTAGGCAGCATTAAACCCATGACCCAAAGCTAAAATCGCTTTCACTTCCTATCCGTAAACCAAGTTGTGTGCAGTATTCTGAGTCTAGAAGCTTACTGCAAGAAGAGTCTGTTTGCAACAGACAAAACACAAACCATAAGCACCCTTTGGTTGATAGGATCAAAACTGCAAATATAAGAATATCTGTTGTGCTTTTGTTCTAATTATTATCCACTTTCTCTAGTTTCTCCAGAGATTTGAGACTTGTTTGTTGCAGTAGACATATCTGTTATTAATCTTTAGGCAGTTAGTAGAATAATTTGCAACATTCATTAACAAGTATCACCTTACGGATTACTAAAAAGCATCTATGCGCTTGCTGATGAGCCCCAGTAGTGCAATACTTTACATACTTTATAGCCAGACAGTTATGTGATGTCTTGCTTTTATAGCTAATCTGAAAACAAATTGTTTCGGACATAAAGATAGATAGCTAACACCAGAAGAGTCAGCGCTAGGAAATCTTGCCTCCTGAGCTGCTGAGTTATAACTGTGAAGGGATGACACATTTCCAAAGCATTCTTTTATTATTTCTAAAATCCTGTAGCCCACAAAAAATGCCTGTTATTCACACTTTGGATAAATCATAATAAATGCAAACAAAAAGGAGCCAGGGAGTTTTAGAACTAAACTATTCCTCTGTGGAATGTTTTGTTACTTTGATTTTAAGCAGCTTCCATCTAAAAATAATACAGATATTTAACACTCGCCCATTTAAGGTGATAATAAAATCTGTATTACATCAGTAAGTAGCTGATGAAATCATTTAGCTCTCAAAAACTGGCAGCATTTAGTAGTAAGCATACATTCACATGAACTGGTTGTGTCCACGAAATCAAGACATTTGCCAATTTACATAAGTGAAGAATTCACCCATTTTGCCTCGCATTCATCCAGGAAAAAAATATTTGCTTCAAATCTAAGATGTCCTTGAGAAACAACATGTTGTTCTTTTACTTCCCCTGGTATTCTAGGTTTTTTATCTGTCCCTTTTGCCTTCGTTCTCTTCAAAAATATCAGTAAAGCAAATCCATCACAAGTGGTGGCAATTCAAACGCCTAGCACCGGCCTGCCTGTGTTTCTCAGTGCAGCTCTGGAGGGACCACAACGAGGCACATGGGACTAATTCGCTCTCAATGCCCATTAAATCTTTAGCCCCCCCTTTGGGACCGGAACAAGGGTGCCAATTAATGTCAATTGTCATGGTGGTTTATGTGACTGGGACACCTGCCCACAAGGAGCTGAACAGAGATCACCGGCTGAGATGGTGCAGCACTCATCTGTGATGCCCCAGCATATAAATAATTTCACAGGTGATGAAGTGGTGTTGACTCACGACAAATTTCGTTCACTGCCGACGAGAGTGGGATGGGAGCTGGAGTTCAGCTGGAGGGGAAGGCTCTGTAGCACAGCTTGGTTCTGCTGGGGTCTTTTCCTCTTTCCATGACAACTTTCTTGCAGCAGGGATGACATTCTCTGTTTTCTTCTTTGCAAACAAACAAGAGTCCATGCATCGTTGACAGCTGCTGCTTACATAGCTTTGCCATCCAACAGGTATAGACCAAGCCTGTGAAAAAGAAGAAGAAGGAAAAAGAGACTTCTATTCTGTGTAAGACCAGCTGAAAACCAAGTTCTGCAATACGTGAAATATCTGGATTTTTGCCTCAGGCTTGTTAGGCTTTCATGATGACAAGGTTGAATTATTTAGACTGAAGCATCCTTAAAAAATACTTACTGCCCACCCTATAGCAAGGAGTAGGTGATGCCTTTTCCATCACCGTATATTAGCCTTTCTACACACTGCAAAATTACGTTTTTTAGATAAAAGCTCCCCAAGTCAGCAAGGTCAGCCCAGTTCCATGACAGGTCCCCAACACCCTGCAGCAACTCCTCAGCAGGTTGGTAGTTAACTCCATCCACAGTTCCTTGAGAAACAACGTGCTGAGCCTTTCCTACTGAGCCTGCTGGAGACTCTGGCTGATGGAGAGAAACTTCTATGGGGCAGGAACAGTTGCAGTGTGAGGGGAGACAATAGACATTATAATTTTTTAGTTAAGGTATTGTAACACTTAAGAGATGCACAAGGCATTTACAAAGTTCTCAGATTCCTTGGTCCAGAAATTAGATTGCACACCCAGACATTACCTACTCTCACAGGACAACAGAAAGGAAAAAATAACAAGATGTCCTGGGATATCCCCATCCCTTTGTCCTTTCCTGACTTTCTGGGGACTGTATTGGCAGACTGAGTCCAAAAGCACTAAAACTATAGGTCAGATTAAAAAATGAATTGTCATGTATTTTAAACTGGATTTTTACATGTAATGCTTGGTTATAGTTTTTTCCCCATCAGGACACATTTGTGACAGGTGTGAAATGGGTAGCTGTGTCTGTAAGACAAAAGGTCTCAACATCAGTGATGTCATCTATGTGTCTCTCTAGTTGAGCACACCAAATACCAGGGCAGAATTGGATCAGGCAGAGCTGAAGTCTGTCTTCAGAGCACAGATTCCCCTACTCACCTGGGTCTCCACTTGCTTGCATAATAGCCATGAGAACGGCAGGGTGGAATCACAGTGGTTCAATGAAAAACTGCGAGACCAAATCCTACCTTTAATTACATGAATGAAACCGGTACCACCAGAGTGAAGGGGAGAGAATCAGAGCTAATGCGTGTGTCCTACAGGATCCTCAGAATGTGGGTCCAGCCCAGAGATGGTGTTGTCAACAAGATAAAGCATTTCTGTTGAGTATAAGGGATGGTGTTTCCCTTTGGTATGTGAAATAATTCCAAGAGAAAATTAAGTCAGATTCCTGTCACAAAGGGCTAGTATAAACAGTTCTAAAAAACTGTCTAGAAGATCTCACAGCTCTCCTTCCTGTCCAGTATTTATTTTAACCTGTTATCAAGGCCCATAAAAATTCTTCTATATTTCTTACAGAAGACTCATGTCGGTTCCAATGTCATAGTCTCATTCTGACCCCAGAAAATGAATCGATCATAGAAAAATTGCTCCTACCTTTATAGCTACCCTCAACTTTCTGTCCTTAGACATCACATAGCAGTGTCATAGGAAGTTAGATTTGCAGAATTCATTTCAGACCAAACCCAGGTGGATCTCAGCAGTGGAGAAAATGGTTTCATATCCATGCAGATTAAGAGGGTGCTTTGGGATCCCTTGATGAGAAGGCATAAGTCATTATGCAAACTTAGCATTGCTTAGAGAAGTCATGCATTCAATAGTCTACATTCTTGAATTGTCTGAATCTGAAGGTTTTTTTACAAGGCTCTCACTATTTCATTTTCTTTCTAGGAAAATATTCCCTTTTTCCATGAAAAAAATATGGTTTTTGTGATTGAAAGTAGGATTTTTTTTCTTCCTTCCTTTCCTTTTTTTCTTCCTTTTCTTTTTTTTTTCGGTGCTTCCATAGCTTTGTTTTTTTTCACTCTGTCACCAAAACAGTACTTGAAAACAAATTCAGCAAAGAAAAAAAAAAAAGAGGTCAGTAACTTTTTAATCAAAAACGTACAATGTCCATGTCGTATCACTAACCATACCCTGTGGCAACTGGGTATGACAGGCCACGTCTAACCCTCAGGTTTCAAAAATCCATTTTTTGGTAGGTGGCAGATAATTTTGAGAGTAATTATGGCAAAACGAACTAGTTGGTTTACAAGTGTGTGGAGTAAGGAAGCTTGGGCTTCCCCCAGCCAGGCGTGTGCACCCTGTCCTGCCTACAGACCACGCTTAAGTTTCCCTTTCTACCTCATAGGTTTATATATTTCCCCCTTCTTTTCCCAGATGTAATCACTCACTGATCTTTACTGGAATAATATTTGGCCTCCTTCCTTGATTTTCAGTGGAGCTTCTGTTAAAATTAATTGGTCCTCCAGGACTAACAACATTTGTCGATACTGCCAATAGCCCATTACATATAGAAGAGGATTCTGTCCACCCAGGGGAATAATTAGGGGAAAACTCAGTGGGGAAAACTTCAGGGAGTTTTTTTTTTACTCTTTTCCTCACTGTCATGAGCTTTACTAGGGAATTGTCTTGCAGTCCTAACAGACCAATGAACTGATTTGTGTGACTGAACTGCCATCACCACATATTTGAATTAATTGCCGATGAGTTCAGTGAGATCTTATGTTGTGCCACTGCATGAGATGGACCATTTTCTCCTTTTTCTGCAATATGTCCAGCTATTTCTCAGTTATATTCTGTTTTTAAACTGGCCAAATCACCCTGGAATCTGAATCACCCATCTGTCATTTAGCTATGGAAACGGCAGAGAAACCCTGTAATTAGTTGTACAATAGAATCAGTGCATTTTCCAAGTTTTCTGAGTCATGTCTTTCCAACATTCTGCAATAAGAGTTATAGAGGTGTTTCAGGATTAGGTGTCTACGGGAATGAGATTTCCTCTGGAGAAGCTCCTGAAAGCATTATAGACTGTTTAGTGCAAAATTAAATTATAGTTAGTGAGATATTTTCATGTTGGACTTGAAAACTGATGCTGGATTGCACACTTATGGGCATTTAATTGTACACAGTGAAATAAAAATAATGTTAAAAAACTTCTGAATGTTAAACTTTGATTATAAGCGTGTCAGAGCAATGCCTTTATCTTCTTACAAATCTACATGTCATCAGATCCCTAAAAAAAGCATGGGATAAATATTAAAAATCAGACATTTTAATTACATCTCACATCCCGCCAGGTCTTTCCTATGCATAATCAAAGTTTAGAGCCGAGCCCATCCACCGTGCAGGTGCACCCTTTCTTTGACAACCAGTCAAATTACCCTGGGATCAGAAAACTACAGGCAACAAGGAGAAGTTTTCATCTGAGCTTCCATTTTCTTATCCCTTTGATGTCAGACTCACAGTAAATGAAAATGCCCACCCAAACATTCCCTTCCACTTGATAGGGACATTCAGTTGCCAGCCCAGCAGCCAAACGTTAGATAGATCCCGCGGAGCTGTGCGAGGGATGGCAGAGACGTACGCTCATGTTTATTCCGTACCGGAGCGAGGTGTGATCGTCTGAGTGCTGAACACGGCACATTTACTGATGCATAACCACAGTTTTTCTCATTTAGCCAATTGCCCTGCACTCTGGCTGTGGGTGTGTGATTTGCATAATCATTGCCCAGGTCCAGAGCAGTGTGTGCAACCCCCTGCTCTGGCAATCAGCCACCGCTAGCCCAATCAGGGATTTGCATAATCCCTTTGCAGCTCTTTCCCAGCAGCTTCGCTCTGGATATGCAAATCCCTCCATTCTCGTTGGCTGCTGCAATTCCTCTGTGCCGATTGGTTTATCTACTGCTTCATTTTTCAGATGTTTTCCAAGGCATTTCTTTTTCTCCTGATGCCCTGTTCCATGAAAATAAGAGAGAAACCACACTGAAATCTCCACACAAATTGGTCTCTCCGGTAACTTCCTCTTCTATTCCCTTTTGATCTCTGTCCTTTATCCCACCTAGGGCGAGGCTCCTGCACAATCTGTCCTGGTTGTGGTTCCACCAGGAAAGCCATGTCCCAATTTCCACTGCTACTTATGGCCTTTCTGATCTTGGACCACTGAGTCTAATGTCCTTTCAAGGCAATGCAATATATAAAGCAGCTAACATGAGTTCCACAATACCAGTGTCCCTCATGTGTCTCGTTCAATGTCACTGTATGTTACATAGCTATGAAATTTAGAGGCAAAATCCTGACTTCAGCAAGGTCGGTGAACAGTAGAAGCATATTGCATGAAAGCAGCAGATGAGTGTGACTGATTTTCCCTTTGAATCATTTTAAATGAGTGCATTTGCTTTTAATGTGTTGTACCAAAGCACAAGAAAATCACATGTAATGAGTGCATGATAAATCATCAATCTCAGATATAAGGTTGATTACCAACACCAACATTATAATAATGTAGAGGTCATGGCTTCAATCTGGAAAAAGTATTTCAAACCTCAGGATAATTACTTTGTTTTGAAAAAAACAAATGGCATTAACTTCAACTACTAATGGAGTAAAAGGTGCTCCCAGTCTGACTTCTGAGGTCATAGGCTATTTGTGATATACAACACCTCTTCCAAGACCCTTCAAGGAAATAACCTTATGAATGATGTATGGCACGGCCTAATAGTCTAAGAAGAGTCTTTTACTGACCAGTCAAATAGTTGTGCACTCAGATTCTCCACATTTTATGATGCCACAAAATACCATAATCCATAAATCTTTGGTAAATACCTACTTATCTCTAAAGCACCTATACACATTGCTGACAACGTTTTTGTAGAACTGTAAATTCTTCCTAGTTACAGGTATTTTACTGTTGCTGCAGCTCAGATATTTACTGGGAAAGAAATATGCTTAAGGCAAAATTTTTACTTTATTGCTGTCTGTAATAGGCAGATATTTTTCTTGCAAGGGATTTCCTGCAATAAATACCATTGTCATTCTTACGACTAAAGTTGTTGCCTTGAAACACCTTGTCCTGAAATACTGCTTTTCCAAGCCATTATTATATAATTACTACAGCTTTTGACCCAGTTACACAAAACATACAGAATGCTGCTCTTTTCAGTATTCCCAAGGAAAGGACGAAGAAATATTTATTTTTCAGATGAAAATTGCTTAATTTAGAACTACAAGGAGTCAGATACAAAACCTGTTTGAGTTGTATCTGAGACTTTGTAGTTCTGGTGAACACCCAAGACAGCAATGGATTGTGAAAAAAACATGTAGAAATTATCCAATTACCAGTAAACCCACCAGACTACAGGGTGATAAAGTAATTGCTTGAAGTAGTACTGGGGTATCACAGACTGATGAGACACTTTATACTGCCTGTGGGCTCTGGTGTAACACACTCAACAAAGGTAGCTTGAGAGGATGGGCACAACAAGACCACGGTCTTCCATACTCAGCTGGTACACAGTGCCGAAGGGGCAGAAGCACAACTGTCCACCAGAGGAGATCTTTCCTGTTGGATTTGTGGAAACACAAACAAAACAGAGGAAAATGAAGGTTCAGTGCAGATAGACTAGCCCAAAAGAGTAGCCACATTCAGCCACTTTTAGATATGTCTGAAGTGGTACATAAGGTCCATGTCTGGATGCTCAAGATAAACGATTCTGCTTCCTACCATAGTTATCCAAATCCAAGTACTTAAAGTGCCTTCTGCATAGTGTACTATGGTTGACATCATCACGGGGAAGCCTGAAAAAAATTGTCCTTTGAAAAATCAAAAATTTGCTGCGAAACCAGACAAGCTTGGCAGATGAAACCTCTTCTTTGACCAATCTCAACTGTTGTTCTCTTTCCCTATTGTGTATTCGCCACAATGCCAGTTAGACAATTCTAATACAATACTTAAGAACAATATATTTTTATTACACAAAATGCAAAAATGTTTTATTGGTGTCCCAGATCTCGTTTTATTAGTGTCCCAGATTTCATTCACAGAATTACAATCTCATTGCAGTCATCTAGCTTAATTTGGTTTTCCAGAAATGTATTTTGTGTTCCACTCAGAATTATAATCTTACTTTACACGCAACGACATGTTCGCTTTCTTATTGGAGAGCTGCACCTTCCAGTTTGCATGCACTAGAACCTATGCTCTTTAAATTGCGGTTGTTATTAATAAAGGTCTCAATGACTGACAAGTCCCTACTTCATGCCTCTTTATTTTACCCATGGGAGATAGTTAAGCTGTGTTGTTTGGTTTGTATACATTGATGTTCTGACAGCACTGCCCACTTCAATTTCGGTTGGAGTGGAAATACATTCCTTGTTGGCTCCTTATTAAATATTTGTTAAGCGATATTTATGTCCACTCAGAATCTCTTATTTTCTAACTACTTAGACACTCCTCTAATTTTTTTGTCTTTGTCTAATCTCCTGTAGTCTTCTAAGTGTAGGAAGAAAAATAACTCCCTTATTTATGTTTGATTCTCCCTTAACTTGCCCAGTTCTTCCAAAAATGTCTCTGTATAATTACCGTGCTGTTAAACCACCTATCCAGAATTCCTTAGAAATTTACTTCTTATCTCCCTTGGAAGTAAATCACTGTTTAATCACCTGCCAAAGCTGGTATTAAGTGTCCAATTAAAAAACAAACCTTTGCAGCTTATCACTTTATGCGGTAAGGAACAGGTGCGTTTTTAGGTGAGTCCTGGGCCAATTTCTATTGAAGTATCTGGTAGGACTCCCACTGGCTTCAGAAAGTGTGGAATGAAGCAGATGCTGGAGGATTTGTTTGGGGTAAGGACCTGATGGATGTCCTCTGAATCCGGAAAACTCCCCCAAGGCTCATTGAAGGCTTCAGGTCCAAAATTCCTAAGGATCTGGCTCTATTACATTCCACAGCCATACAGCTGTGATTTTACGTGTTAAGCAGAACTGGAAAGAAACATCATTAGCAAAACTGCTGGAACAGCTGAGGAATCACTAAAGGGCACATCCTGACTGAATGTCTTACTCATTGGCGTAGGCTTCCTAGCCCTGTTTTGAGATGGTGAACAGCTCGCTGCAGCACCCAGCGACAATGTTACCACCATTGCCTGACTGATGAATTTGGCATGGAGTTTGCCCTGCTTGCACCATTATGGTTGTCATATTATCCACGAATACAAAGCTGGCACAATTTTGTGCAAACTACATTAATAAATTGTTCCAAGGGAGCATTCAGCCCCCATTGTTGGGCATTCAAGTGGGTTTGTGCTGGAAAACTGCTGATGTCTCCCATCAGTCTACAGGAAATTCAAATGACTGTGCAGGAAAGCAAGAAGAAATCAATACAATAGAAAGTCTCAGTTTGAGATAGAGCATACCTGCAGTGCTGTGCCAGGGAAAAAAAGGTAGAAGTTTTGCCTTGCCTTTACCTGCACATGCTTTAAATCTGATCCCTACCTGGTACAGCAAAGTTGCAGGAGCATTTTTTATGGGAATTTCTGTATCTGGGCAGCTAACCAGCTGGATTTGCTCCTTATTGAACTGTAAGTATTCCACCACCATGCACAGAGATTATTCACCTTACACTCGTGCTGTCCTATTTGTGTGTCAGTGACGAATTCACATGCAAAGCTATGTGCAGTGCATATTAAGTGCAGCCTCTCTTTAAAGTCCTTCCTGACCACAAACACCAGTCCAGCTGCTTCAGCATTACATGTCAATTGTTCTTAGCGATACCAACAATGAAGCCATCACCAGAGACTTTCCTCTTTTCCTGCACATTGTATTTCTGTGGTGCTGAGTAATGCACTGCGTGAAATCTTTTCAGATATCTTCGTTCTTTAATCTTTTATGCAAACTTTACACCTGATGTATGATAAAAGGTAGTTTCTCCATAATCATAAATGGTGTAATTCCATAAACAGGTCATTTTGTCACAAGATAGTGCAAAAGATATTCATGCTTACCTAGTAAATGTCCTAAAGGTATGTCAAAGCACAGAAGACTGAATGGAAACTTAAAATCTTCTGATTCACCCTGCTATTACAACGTACAAAGCCCTTTCCAGTGGATGTTGTTGCAAATGGATATGTCTGGGTCAGATCTTGAAGACCCTGCCTAAGGAAAACTCCCACTCAACTCAAGCCTTGGGTGAGATGTGAAGTCAGACTCTCAAAATCTGTTCATATAAATCAGGGCTGATTATCAGCGAGTGATGACATCACTGTTTTTGCGCAATGATACGTACATATTTGGCAGTTCGAGTTTTTTGTAGTTACATTCATTTCAGTCATCTTGTTAAATGAAAAACAGATGCCACCACCAAGCATTAAAGCTCACAAAGATGGATTTTCACATTTCTTTTACTGAGTGTTTTTATCAATCGTACACATGAAAAGGGCCTGAGAAGTTTTATTGCATTAATTTAACCACCATAAATCAGCACAGAATACAAAGCTCATTTAAATTACCACCTTAGGCCCAACATAGGAATGATGAAGTGTTATGTTCCAACTCTTACCACAGATTTGGTGACAATCCTCTTTTTAAACATTGCTGAAGTGACCACAAGGGTGATGGACTTTGTGATGTTTTCATTCTGCTCATCCAGAGAAGACAGGAAAGCAGAGGCAAAAGTAGCTCACTGGTGAGGGTGTTATCAGTCCCTGCCAGGACAGAGGAGAGGAGCTGTGACCACTACCTGCTACACAAGGTTTGCTCAGTCTCAGCCAACTCATGGTTTTGCGTGGGAAATCATAGAATCACAGAATGTCCTGGGCTGGAAGGGACCTACAAGGATCACCAAGTCCAACTCCTGTCCCTGCACATGACAACCCCACAGTTCACACCATGTGTCTGAGGACATCCAGTCTCTTCTTGAACACTGTCAGGCTTTGGGCTGTGACACCTCCCTGGGGAACCTGTTCCAGTGTCCAGCACCCTCTGGGTGAAGAACCTTTTCCTCATGTCTAACCTAAACCTCCCCTGCCACATCTTCCTGCCATTCCCTTGAGTTCTGCCATTGCTCACCAGAGATAAGAGATCAACACCTGCCCCTCCTCCTCCCCTTGTGAGGAAGCTGTAACTGCAATGAGGTCTCCTCTCAGTCTCTTCTTCTCCAGGCTAAACAAACCCAGTGACTTCAGCTGCTCCTCATACAGCTTCCCCTCCAAACCCTTCATCAGGTTCATAGTCCTGCTCTGGACACTCTCCAGTAGCTTTATATCCAAGACATCAGTTTCCTTGATGGTGTGTCATCGTCTGGAGGAGTCATCAAGCAAAAGTGATTTGAAGTGCCAAGGGCAAGTCAGAAGGAAGGACATAACCCATGGGTGAGCATGTGTCACTGTTCCTCTCTGCTACAGTGCATCTCCAGGCAGAGTGGAAGCTGCTACAGCCCCTGTTTACATAGGTATGACTCTTTTGGTTCGTGTGAGAGTAGCTGGCACTTCTAGTTTTAAAGTACTGACAACCCTGGTTCAATCTCTGCTCTGTTAGCCAAGTTAGAAGCAGCCACGAATGCTTTTCTAATCCAACCACAGCTTGCATCCCACATCTCAGCCCAGCTTTACAGGAATGCCATTTGACTGTATAATTGCTGTCATCTGCACACAATTGTATAATTTCCTCTTGTGAATTAATAATAATAATAATAATACAAACATTAACTATCATTGGGGGGTTTTACTGTTATTATGTGCTTGTTTCACCAGTCCGTTCGCCCTCCTATGGAGATGGCCAACATGAATGTCAAGCAGAAAATTATTTTGTCTGAATACTGTCATATGTGTCCTAAAGATGGTACTGAGACCACCAGTTTGTTCCAGAGACTATCTATTCAATAACTATCAGATGATCAGGGCTAACTGGTTTATGGAGTCAGGTTAGTGGTCTAGAAACGAAAGGATTTTTTTTTTGTTGCTTTTTTAATCTCAACACCAGTCCTCAGAGCCAGAGTTATCCCATTTTTGTCTCTCCATCAAGCTGTGGTTGTACTGATTCGTCAAGATGGTTTGAAATTCTTTTCCCTGGTCCTTTGAGACCAGAGGCTTCTTTGTTCTTTAATATTTTCCTGTCCTCAGTATATTTTAGGATGGTTCTCTAATACTGCCTTGTTAAACCTAATTGGACGGGACCTTAATCGAGGTGGCTACATCAAATGTCATGTTTTCCTCTTCTCTAACCAGTACTGTACCCACTTCCAGGAGCTATTCTTTTGGAGAAACTGTTTCTTAGGAAGTATAAATGTTTGGAAAACAAATTAGCTCCAAATGTGACTAGCCACTCACCCATAAGTCATGGTTTGCCTATTTTCCCATGCTTTGTTTCTTGTACTAGTCAAAAGAAAGCTAGAAACAAAATAGATTAAATGTTTTCGCAACATAACATCAAAGGCTATAATTTTGTCCATTCACATAATTTAAACAAGATCAGACTAAGTGAATACTTGGAAGGGACCCATTCTAAACTCACAGGAAACCTTAGTATTTCAGGAACCGATGGTGTCTGTGGAAGCTGGGCGGCTAGGGCTGAAGTGGTGCCACAGTGTGGTTTTCAGACAAAATCGTGAAAAATTAATCAGTTTGAATAGATCCAGTCAAAATGAGGGAACGTTTTGTACACGAGATTTATGGGTTTGGTTAGAAGCGAGATTCGTTGACTACAACATATCTTTTTAAAGCGTTTTTAAGTCGGGACGTGATGCTTTCCAATCACTGAATGTTGTTCACGTAGGGTTCTTTTTCCACTGGCTCTTCTTTTGACTGAAATGCAAAGCTAGTTTCTTGATCTTATTATACTTTTCAAAGTATTAAATACACAGCTGAAGAAACACGCACCATGAACTAATTAGCCACTGAAAACAAGCCTGGTTTTCTGCTTGTGAATTGTTTCAGCAGAATACGACTTCTACAAATATGGAAGCTTACAAATCCTGACACTTTGCTCATTTACTATGCTAACAAGGAAAGATGAGAATCCTTTGGTTTAAAATAAAGCTGGAGCTGAGGGTTTCCCTAAACCTTTCTGACAATTCTCAAAGCCCACAGGGACACTCTCTCCATCTCCTGTTCTGGGGACAGTATCAAAGGCAGCAGGTCTTCTCCATGGCTGCTCAAGCCCAATGAGCCTTGGTGGACGACAGGGCTGTGTTTAATTAGTGTGGGAGCAAAACAGAGACAACTGCAAGCTCCTTCTGATGTCCAACAGGCTCATCAAATCAAATATGTTACATCCGTTGCAATGGAGTCCTGGTGAGCTACTACGTCATCCAGAAGGAAAAATATTCACATTTGGACTATCCAGATGCAAACTCAGGGGCTTATTAGTGAAACTGTGTTTGAAGACATTGAATCACATTCAGTTATGCCTTCTAATAGTTGCCCAATTGCATATCGTGCAACTTCAGCCTTGAAGTACTCTACTTAAATAACTTCGCACTGCTCATGAAAACATTAATTGCTCTGTAAAGGTTAAATAAATATGTAGCTGCATTTCAGTAATATATTTTTGTGCAAAGCAATTCTTAAAAACACTCATGGATAAACCAATTGCCATTTAAGTTGTGTATAAAACATGAGCTTTTACTCATGGCGAAATCCTGGCCCCAATGAAATCAATGGGAGTTTTGCCATTGACTTCAGTGGGGCCAAGATTTCTCCCTTGATGCACATGATATATTTTTCCTGACATTTAGTATGATGAAACAGCCCTGGTTCTGATTAGCCTGAGGTATAAATAGTATCAGTCAACTAGAGCAAAATTCAAATCAAACCTCAGGCATCTTTGCTGATGCCGCTTTGTTTCGGAGCACTGCGTACTAGCGAAGAGACCCAAATGGCTATTTGGAGTCAAGGACCTCATCTGAATCACTTTCAGTGGATGTGCATTTAACCATAAACCAATGTATGGGGAGCGAAGGGTTAGTAATCATGGAAGCATCTATTCGTATGTCTTGTGACATACATTTTTCCAGCGTGAACTCTTCATTAAAAGAAGCCTTGATGTCTCACAGCTTGTTACCAAATTGGGCCTTGACTCTTAGTATAATTTAGATGTGTTTAAAATATGCTTCTCAGAAAAGCTGCCTTCACATTTATGAAAACTAGATACAATAGTATTAGGAAGAAAACTGTCACTTGTTTTGACAAGTTTTATTTTTCGATATCGTATGAATGAGCATATGAATATATTTTAACCTGTTGCTTTATGTTTGAATCAATGGTACTGCAGGAGGAGAGTGACATAGCTTGTCTTCTGAGACCATTCAATAAATTGCTTGCAGATTGCACAGCGGAGAAATGTATTTCTAATCTTTCCCTAAAACTTTGATTCCTTTTTTTACACAAAAGGAGAAAAAAATGGGATGGTGTCTTTGGGAAGCAAAACTAATGGGGAGACGGTGGCAGAGAGAAATAGATGTTAAATCTAAAGGGAATTGTTGTAATCATGTAATTTACTTTATATCATTAATCCATAGCTTCTAGGACCGAATTGCGTAGTTTCCCTGGCCCACGCAATGCTGTCTGTAGAGCATCTTCCAGAGCACTCCAGCTCAACGGAAACTCGCCAAGCAGAGGGGACTGTCCCCTCCAGCAGTGGGGGGGCGGTGGCACTGTCCCCCACACCGTTCGCCTCTCCCCAACTCTCTCATATCGTCATTATCTGCCTCTGCAACACATGCGGGACTGGGATATTTCATGAGACATGATAGAGAATAAGGACCTGTTATTTGCCTGCTATTCAGGCAAAACTCCCACTGGCATCTCCGAGCCCTTAAATAGTACAGTATGTTGCAAGTGGAATTGTTTATTGTGCTCAGTCAGAGCCGGCTACAGCCAGCTCTCACTACTGACTCAACTCCACGAAAACTCGCCCTCCTGTCATCCCACACTGCAATGCTCACTGGGCCCAGTTCTGTTTCCACTTAAGTGCTGAAATAAATGGAGTCAAAGCAACTCCACCATCTCCTTCTTCTGAATCCTGGTGCTCTGGAAGAGCAACTGGAGCATCTGGAAGACGGAGCTGGCGGGTCAGACACTGCGTTGGTGCAAAAGGCAGCGTGATTTACACAGCCCCGTGAGCAGGGGGTGACTCGAGGGGTCCTGCTTTTGCTGCAGCTCACCCCTCTAAAAACCAGCACATCAAACCCATGGAGCAGCTCAGAGTGAATGTTGTCAGCAGGATTTGGTCATTAACGGGCAAAAGATATAGACTGTCTCCTGCACTCCTGCTTCACACTCCAGTAGCATCCAGACACAACCCCTTGCGGTAGCATTATCCTCAGACATCTGCAAATGTCTAACAGGGCCTAGAATTAGGACTTACAGGTGTTGTTGCAATTTACTTGGTTTTATAAATTCTCCTCGCAGCCTTGTTCACAAATACCACTTGGGAATGCTGAATGAGGCAGGTTGTATTCTTGTTTTAGCTCTGTTAAAATTCATCTGGTATCTCTTTCTTGCTAAGTGCAGGTAGATACACACTCTTGAGTGAATAGGATATGCTCCACTTGTGAAGTGTAGAAACAGGTCAATAGACATCTTTCAAAAGGAACCATTTAGGATAATTAAGCAGCACATACACACCAGCAAGAGTTTATTTTGTATTGGAAGGCATGTGGTTAGGGAAACAATAGCAGTTTTTTCCCTGGAGAATGTTAATTAAATTGAACACCCTGGAAAACTGAACTATTCTTACCACAAATCTATAAATCAAACTGTTCTGTTTGCTTAATATAATGCTTTGCTATTCTAGTCACACTGAAGTGGGCCAGCCACACAATGCCAAGATATTTCCATGATGAGCACATTAGAAACACTGATTGACTATAGATCTTATGGATGTAAGGCCAAATCCGTATCTCATTTACTCCAGAATAACCAAGATCAAAATCTAGCCCACGCTGTTCAGATTAGTACATAAATAACATGAAACGTTTGTGAGCTCTCTAGCAGTTGCATTATGTACTTGTTATTTGTACTGTAGAAGTCCCTGGCAGTTCCAGCAATGGACCAGGACTTTGCAGTGCTAGATGCTGTGCAACTACAGAGCAAAGGGATTTGTCTTTCTGATTTCCTAAACTAGCTTGAAAATACCTGTGACCAGACATAGGGAACAGTGCTCATGTTCTTCTTGCGATACTCTGGATTGATGCAGAACCTAGTGAAATATTTTGATGTTTTCTTGAGTGGGCTGTGACTCAGGTTCCTGTGGAAGACCCTTTTCATTCCCATTATACACAGCTGTCCCTCTTTGGAAAAAAAAAGTCATTTTAGTTTCAGCCTGTCAACTTACTTCCTACATCTCAGATGCTAAATAGAGTTTAAGTAAGGAACAAATCAGAAATTTTAGGTTCTGAAAGTCATTTTACATGTGCTGAGGAAAATAGTTTAATATCAGGTTTGGTGTTCTGCAAAAGCAGCGCACAAGCACCTAAGACAGGGACGATTCTTCAGAATGGTCACATACAAAGGAACCACACCAGCCTTCACATGGGTAAATCAGTGGCTGTACAAATCAGCAGTGGATCAGTATCTCTGGAAGAGGTTCTCCTTAAATGGAAAATGGTCCAAGACATGCACAATTGGTAATGGTCTTTGTGGTATACAGAAAATTTCCTGGGTCATGTATGGATCACAGAGTCTGTATCAGTCAGCAGCACAAAAATGAAGTGACCTAGACTCCAACAGACATAGGAATGTAGACTCAGGAGGACATACTTGTACCCTGAGCACGTTGAATTCACCAGTGACGTGTCTGCTGTGCTGGTAGCTGGAAGGGCGCTCACTGCTAGGTCACCTGCATGGCACCCCAGCAGTGAATGTAAGGCTTCTGATGCCAGCCATGACAGAAGGTAGACTCATTTATCACAATGTATAAGTCCTGTTTATAGAAAAAAATAAAAAAAGGTGAATTCTTCCACTGGTCTCAGCGTGACAGCAAGAAGCTTTGCACAAATTCACGCATCCTTTTCCAAGCAAAGCTCACTTGTTACCTTTCAGTCACTCTTCATCCCTGGGCCAGAAGTGGAAAGGTTTCCAACATTTTACCTGAATTCAGAAGAGCAATTTTATCTTGAAGTAATGACTCTGTGGTGACAATGGATATGCAGGAAAAGATAGAGCATTATTTTGTGTCACCCTAAAAAAATAAGAAAATGTACCTGTGTGCAACAAGGGCTTTAAATATGCGCACAGCTCTTTCACAATTTGCTGATCTGCATTTCTAAGATAAAAAGTAAAGCTTTATAGAGCATGTAGATTTACTGTTCCTTAATGTATAGCCCAAATATGCTACATATACCCACTGGAACGGTTCAACTGCTACTGGATTGCAGTTATTTCTTAAAAAAAAAAAAAAAAAGACCTTTCTTCGCTATTAAAATAGTGTCATGAAATGCACATAGCTGAAACTTTCCAAAACATGTAATTCAGTCTTTTTAAGGAAGTTATTTTTAATTCTGTCATGTATTAGCATCTGGGGCTTTCTCACAAGATTCACAGAAGTATGTTATATTAAGGGAAAGGTCTGGCATAAACCACAGTTGTTCAGCCAGCCGTCAGTCACATTACAGGAAAAAAATGAACACTTCTTCGTTCTCGCATTTGACCCCTCCAACATTGTATTGTCCCTACTAACGAGCTGAACATTTTTGATGATTTGTTACATGTAGCAAATATAGAAGCAATGAAACCCATCTGTGTAATTTATTCATTGATTTGGACTCAAATCCAAGTGTGTTCTAAGTAGCTCTTGTCTGTGTGCAAGCATATGAGAGAGACAGAGTAGCTCATCAGCAACAAAGAAGTCTTAAACTTACCTGCTTGAAATATTTATGAGTAATAGAAAATACCCTGAATGTCCCTGTGTGTGATCCAGAAGACATTCTGGAAATGGTGATGGTTTCTATTGAGTAAGGGCCACTGGTCTGATCCCTATATTTGTGGTAAGGTCATTTTTAGGGAGGTCTCCTGACAATCCTTTCAGTTTAAAAAAAAAAAATCAAGGAAGGCTGGAAAGCTTCAATAAAATAAAGCAAACTCAAATGCACTTTATTCCCCTGCTTCGTGCTGAAAAAATACATCAAGGTGGTGACAGTTCTGTGGGTCACATCTGATTGCCACTTTCTGTAAAAAAAATAATAATAATAATTTAGAGAGAAGTTGCAGTTTTTAGCCTGAGCTCTTCAAAGCACCATTGATTCCAAGTCACCTGTTAAAAATCTGTTTTCCTTCAAGCTGTCCAAGGGCCTATCTCTTCTTTCAAACTCAAAGTAACCTTGTGAAGGAATTGTTTATAAACAGTTGGTTTCAGCCTGTTTAAGTTTCTTTTTTACACCTCCAGCCACTGTGGATGTTTGGTCCGGGATCTGAGCGGTTGTACAAAGTCTTCCACCCAAACAGTCCCGCCTGCTCAAGCAGGACAGTAACTCCTTCCACGCTTTATTATGAATGAAGGAGAGAGGTTTATGTGAGCCAAGTTTCTGGAGGGGTGAAGGCCTGCATGTACTTCCCAAACTTTCCCACCACACTGCTGGGGAGTGCCGAGGCAGAGCTGCTGAACAGTGTTCCCTGCTCTGCAGAGACCCTTTGCTTCATCTTTCCAGCAGTCTGGTGTCAAACCTTAAGTGATCCAAATGAAGGAAAGGAGAAAAAGATCCGAAAAACCTGGGAGAACAAATTAAACAACAGACGATATATTACACTCAGCAGAGTACCTATGTGATTGACTGAGATGGGGTTCCCCCAGAAATCCTTATTTTTTGACGAGTCGAATATTAACAAGCTGACCAGGTCTGAAATAAGTGAAAGACTTTTTCTCCGTTCTGCAGCTTTTTTTCCCCCTTGCTGAGCACTGGTGGCAACAGATTAACAGGTCACCGGACCGGGTCTGAGAATTGCTGCCAATTACTTCTTCTCTGCTTGTTGCGCTACAGTCTAATGGCAGCATTTAACACGCGCTTCTCTCACAACACTCCGGCTGGTGACACCCAGTAAAAAGCGTGATTGATTCATTGATTGATTGATTGATAAGTTTGTCTGGGTACATCCAGGGTTGGTGCGGGGCTCATCATTTCCAAGGTGAATGTCCTTTCCCCTTTCTTTTTGCTTCTTCCCTATCCAGACAGTGTGACCGACAGCCTGCAAAGGCTGCTTGCTGCAGGGGGGTGAAGCCCCCGGCCATCCAGCTTGCTCAGCCGGCTCAACGGGAGGTGAGGGGAGAAGTGGGTCTGAGCTCGCCCGGCGAAAGTTACCCCGGCCCGGTGCCTCCCTCCCGCACCGACTGCCAGTCGGAGAGTTTGAATCTCTGCTGTTCCCGCTCAGACAGCAATTACGGCGAGAAACATCTGAATCAACACAGCATCATTTACTTAAAGAATTGACAGCCCTTCCACTTGAACTGGTTTAAATTAGTCGACGCCACATTCTTTTCCTCCTGTGTGTTTTGTTTTCTATTTTTTTTTCTTTAAAATAAGAATATATAATTGCAGTAATTCACCCAGCTGAATGAGAACCGGGTCAGTGGGGGACAGGAGAAGAGAAGCCGAAGACACGGCTGGAGGGACTGAGCGCGGGAGGTGCGCACCCGAGCGCTTCTCGCCGCCTCGCTCCCCACCTTCTGCGGGGACGCTGCGGAGGGCTCCGCAGGTGCAGAGTGCGCCGGACTCCACCGGGACGGGGCGGTCGCTGTGCACCTCCGGCCCAGCCGGCTGAAGGGGGGCTGCAGGAGGGCCGGGGGGCGGCCAAGTCCCGGCTCCCCCCGCACTGGCGCATCCCCAGCCGGGGAGGAGGTGAGGGGGGGGGCGGGTCCTCTCTGGGCTGCGACGGGGCTGGGCAGTGTTTCCTAGCCCTGGCTTACTCACGGGGACCTACCTTCCGGACATGTGCAGATGGAAAAGCGGGGGCATTAAAATCAAATTACATACATGTGTAAAGGCAGAGTCCTTCGTTGGTAGCAGGAATGATTAAACGGAGCAGCTCGGGAAACCTCCTGTATGAATATTTCATGTGAAATTATGCGATGCCCCCGAAGGTACAAGAGCCCTCCTTAATTAAACTGGTGTAAACGTTGCCTTTTACTCCTTTTTCATTTAAGTCACAGGGACAAGCGGGGAGATTGCCCGAGTTTTACCCTTATACCCGAAAAAGAAGAAGCGGCCCCATCCCGCGGGAGGGGGGAACCCGGTCGGGGCTGCAAGTCCTGCAGCACTGGGCGCATCCGCAGAGCCCGGACAGGGGGCCCCGGGGAGATGCGCCTGCCGATGGCCGGAACGGGCGAAGCTCCCGGGAAGACAGTGGCGGAGAAAAGGGACCGGCATCTGCCTCCCTGCGTCCTGCCGCCGCGCATCTCCATCCTTTCCCCGCGGTCCCCCTAGCAAGGGGGTGGGCAAGAGACGGTAAGTGGTCAGAGTCCCTCCCCCGTTTGTCCAGCTCAGGGAGCACCCCCATCCATCTTTTACTCCCGTGCCCAGGGCAGAAAAGCCACCCGAAAGGCTCTTCTAAGCAGAGCTACCTCCAAGCTGTGCTTCTGCTCACAGACGGGACCCGCGGAGGGTCGTTTCGGGAGGCTGCTCCCCTCTCCCGGCAGCTGCAGGGTGTCGGGGGCGGCTGGCGGGTCCCCGGCGGGGCACCCGGGGCTGAGCCGCCGCGAAACTTTGATCTGCAGCTGCAGCGGTTTCCATGGCAATGCGCGGGGTGACAGCGGGAGGGTGGTCCCCGTCACGGAGGACAAGGCTGCCCACCCCGGGCAGCTCCTCTCCGCGTCCACGATCGGGCCCCTGGTCAAGAGAAACACCCACCGGGGAGAGGAAAGAAGCTGCCGGGGAGCACCGCGGCTCTGCCCAAAAGCGGGGCCGCCCTGCCCACCCTGCCCACCGGCGGGCTCCGGCGCTCGGCGCTGCACAGGCGGAACCGCTTTGTGGAGCGAGGTTCTTTGGGGGTCATCTTTGCCAGGGAAAAACGACGGAACAGGCCGACCCAAACCGCTCAGGACTTTGGTGGAAGGAAAGCGCATTTTCGAAAGCCCTTGACTCTCTCAAAGGCAAATTGGCGTGAATTTCCCAGCCGGTACGACGCTGAATTCACGACTCATCCTCACACTCCCTCTGACAATGTCCCTGCGACACTTTGATTCAGTCCCACACTGCGACCTTAGCTTCTCCTTCCACACATGACATTTTCCTCCCTTCCTTCGATTCTTTCTTTCTTTCTTTCTTTTTCTTTCTTTCTTTCTTTCTTTCTTTTTCTTTCTTTCTTTCTTTCTTTCTTTCTTTCTTTCTTTCTTTCTTTCTTTCTTTCTTTCTTTCTTTCTTTCTTTCTTTCTTTCTTTCTTTCTTTCTTTCTTTCTTTCTTTCTTTCTTTCTTTCTTCTCTGTCTCTCTTTTCTCTATTTTCTTACCTACCTTTCTCTTTCTCGTTCATTTTCTATTTCTTTTTCTCTTTCTTTTTCTCTCTGTTTCCTCCTTTCAGATTTTACTCACTGTTTTAGGGAGGATATGGCTTCCTATTACTTTGCATTCCCCAGTAACGAAAATAAAATAGCGTTATTCTTATGAAAAGATCTTTTTACGTTTTATTTGAACAGAAGTTATTCTTTCAAATACTTTCTTTCTCTTTCGTCCCTTTTTCGTGACTCTCAGCAGTGGTATTTCTTATCTTCCGAGAAAACAGGTACATTTCGGGCTTACAGACCTCTCCAAAAAGGCAACGTGTTTGCCAGGACGGGAAGGGTGACACGGGAGATAACTTTCTGAAAAAAAGCTATATAATCGTATTTGAATCCTAAACATCTCATCACAGCAAACGTCTCCTCTAGACATATATATGCCAAATAAAATAGTCGTGATCGTCTGGATTATGAATGAGATCACAGAAGAGTTTATCTGGGAATATCTCACTCTCGCAACCCACAAAAATGCACTTTCTTCCCTGCCTCTGATACCAACTTGCTGATCTAAAGATAAAATAACAGCCGTGGTTGCATTCTCCGGCCTTATGGAGAAACTCGGGACTTTGCGCTTTCTGTGAACCCGGCAAAACCACAAAAAGGTTGTTCAAATACTGATAAAGCTATGCGTGAAACCCACAAAAACATGGGAATTCAGCAACTTCTTACTACTCAGAGGCTTGCAACAGCTGCTGCTTCCAGACATTCGGAACCTGACAGATGAGTTTCCACATCTTATCTGACTTTATTTGGGGCCAGGTAACCAACACTCATTCAGCCAACACTTTCACTCGGGGACTGAAATTGTTTTGAATTCCTCCCACTTTTTTTTAATTAAAAAAAAAAAAAACAAAAAAAAACAAAAAAGCAACTATATAGGAAAAAAAAAAAAAGCCGGTGAAAGCAAGCATCGCTGCTCTCTTGGGCTGTTCCTTTCCTGCCTGGGAATCGCTGACACTTTCCAGAGCTCCGTGTGTCAGATGAGGGAGAGTGGAGCGGGGAAAGAATGGGGCATCAATTTGTCCTCTCCTTTCCAGGAAAATACACCCGCTTTTATAAAGATAATCCCAAGCAAGAGACTGGCTAAGACCGTGGTTTCTTGCTGGGGCTGTGGGATGGCTTTCTGTCCCCCCTTGAAGATCGCAACGAATGCTTCAGGCAGTGTAGGAGGCAGGGAGAGATCCTCCGCTCTCACTTTATGGCCAGGTTTTAAACGCCTCGCGGAGGTTTACTCACACTCAAACGGTTAATTAAGAAAACATTAAGGGTCCAGCTTAAACCAACAAAAGCCAGGCAGCTCCGAGCTGGGTTCCTACTTGCACACGGGGACTGCGAGACCCCCTCTCGTCCCTCCATCCCCGCCCGGAGCTGGGACCGCCCGAGTCCCTGCCCTCCGCCTGCGAGCCCTTCTCATCCTTCCCTCTTCTGCCAGGGCTGCTGCTTCTCCTCTCCTTCCCTTACAGGGGGAATCGGCACCCAGTGTCTAAGCCTTTCCCCCTCCTTCCCTCCACACACCCCGCACCCCCAACCCCAGAATAAATCCAGACGACATTCGATGTGTTTTCGAGCATCCTTCCCAGAATGGCAAAGAAACCCGCCACCCACGGGTGTCACGGGATCTGAGTGGAGAGCATCGCGGAGGGGGGTGTGGGGTGATGTCACCTCGGCCGGTCCCCACCACCCCAAGGAGAGGACCAGAGCTTTTCTACCTGTCTGGATTAACGGGGCAAGTTTCTTCCCACCTCCCAGGGATGGTGGAACCACGTGGCGAGAGGACTGTGTGTCCTGAGAGCTCCATTGCTTTCCCCAGCTCCTACCTCTGCCTGCTGCTCATTATTTAACTGTCCCAGGAAAAATTCGCTCAGTTTTTCCGTCTGTCCAGCCTTACGAAAGGAAGAAGGATTAATACAGGGGAGGCGGAGTGCAGAGCAGTGGTGGAAAAGCGTGGACTTTGTTTTAAGACATCAAAAAAGGAAAGGCAAAAAAGGATGGACATTACCTTCCAATACACTTCAGTTAGCTAATGACAAAAACCCCTAACACGCACTGAATGCATAATTACCCCCAACTGAAAATTCCCTATCTAATTTGATATTTGGTGCTCAGCAGAAGCTAGCCTTCGTAAATAATATACAAAGTAAGAAACCTAATCCAGCAGGCTAGAATGTTTAATTCATCATTATGCGAGCTAATTGGAAGGTGATTATATGGTAATTGCTCATTAGTGGTGTATATTTATCGCTGTACCTTATGTCAAGGCCATGGGAATTGTGTAGAGTCTGTTCTCTCATTTCAAGGATCAGTTTCAGAAGCAGGAGCAAAGCGGGCGAGATCAAGTTCTTCCTGACGTCAGGTCCAGCCGTGGGCAATGGAGAGTGGGTCTATAAATGCTCGCCCGGAGCCCCCACAGCATCCAGGGCTCCAGCCGGGCCGTGCGGGGGAGCGGGGGCTCCCGAGGCAGCGGGACCGAGCGGCCCCACGGCGGGGAGGAGGAGAAGGAGGAGAAGGCAGATCCCGCTTTGCCTGCTCCCGGGCCGGGGAAACCACCTGCGAGGCGGGCTGAGCCCCGGGCGGGGAGCGGTGCCCACGGGGGGAGCCACCGAGGTGGGGCGGACACGGCCCCCACGGGCAAGAGGGGTCCGAGGGGGCTACCGGCGGGGTTCGCTCCCAGACGACGGGTCGCCTTCCCTGCAACAGGCGCTAATGGCAAAAGGCCAATTAAAAGCAAAGAAAGCAAAGGTGATTAATGGTCCTTTCGCTTTCAAGCGTGGACCAGGGCCTGGGTTTCCCCGGCTGCGAGTGTCCCACCAGGAGAAGGGTTGGAGAGGAGAGAGGTGACGGCTCGGGGTCAGGAGGTTCTCTAAACTCCCGCATCCCCCTCGCAGCGGGACCCTTTGGAGAAGTAAATCAATTGCTGGTTTAGCTCCGAGCAGTTACGAACCACTGATGGACACGGGAGCAGTGGCTGGAAGAATCCTGTTTATCAGGGAATCCGGTCTGGCCGGAGCTGCTTTTGCCTGTTTCCTACGGGGCAGGCAGATAGGCTTTGTGTTAATTAGGAGGTACCGCTAATTTCCTCCAAGACTTCATAAGTAACAGCACGATCCATCAAAGCGGGGAGGTAAATAAACAGCGTTTCTAAACAGAACAAAGTGAAGACTCCAAAGGCCTCTGACCTCACCCTGGTCGAGTGGCAAAAACGTGGGTGCGTGGGCGTGTGTTTGCGCCGACGTGGGGGGAACAAATCACACAAGTGGCCACGGAGAGGCTGGGAGCCGCCGGCTTTGTTCAAAGGGAAAGCGTTAAAAACCTAAGGCGAGAGGGGCCAGATCCGTGCCGCGGAGCAGAGCCGGGACAGTGCTGCGTGGAGAGGTCGGGATCGGGGCCCCTCTGCCCGTCGGGGTCGGGACGGGCCGGGGGAGGCATAGGCGGAAGCCCCCGGTCCTCGTGCCCGCTGCTTGGTGGTGACAGGACTGAGAAGGGCCGGGGACAGGCGAGACGGGGCGGGCGGGGGGGGCGGGTTGCACCGCCTTCGGTCGATAGACAGAGTAAATGGTTGGAGACGGCGCAAAATCAGCCGGTCCGATTTGCAGTCCCTTGCCCGTGCGCGGGGGAGTGCGCACCGCTCCGCGCCCGCGGGCCGCCCCCGCGCAGCGCTGCCAGCTGGGGACGGAGTAGGAGGGGTCTCCCCGCGGCCTTCAGCCCCCTGCCCAGCCCGGGGGTCCTCCGTGCCAAATCCCCGGCGAGGCGCGGAGAGCAGCGGGCTTTCCGCGGGGCCGGCTATCCTCCGGGGGGGCAGCAGGCCTCCGGCAGCCGGCACCGAGATTTCCTTCGAAAGAGCAGTAAAAATCCGCCCGAGTCTGCAATTCACCACCCGAAATACACCCTCTCTCCCCCACCTCTCTCAGTTATTTAATATAAAATGTATTTTTAAACACCCGCTCGGATAGCATCTCGCCAATATTTATATTTCCACGTTGCCTGGCATCCACTGTCCCACATTAGACTCTGCCTCTCTCTCCCTCTCTCTAATCCTGCCACTTTAAATAGATGAATTAATAAAGCAAATGAGGGTCTAATAAGCTGACTGTCCTGCCTATTGAGGCAGGGGGAGAGAGACTAGAAAGTGCGCCAAATTTGTTTGCAGTGGATCAAGGCTAGCCGCCTTTGCTTCACTTTCTTTATCTTAATTCCGACTTGAAAAGATATAATTATCTAGTTTGAACAGAGCTGCTATCAAATCCTTCTCTAGGCAAGGCAGGGGAGAGCTGGAGTGGATTGCAGTGTTCTGAGCCGCTTGGTGCAGCCGGAGATAGGGAGTAATGAAGTTGTGGAGTCCTGAGATACAAAGGGCATTAACCTCATTAGCATGAAACCTTTTCTTCTAACCATTGTGGGACCCTTTCAGACTCCTAATCCCCCCTATTTTCAAAGCTTGGTTTGTAATAAAGCTTTTAGGGTTTTTTTTCAAAGCTAATGGCATTCTCTGAAGATTTTATTGCTGTTACGCTACATAGGACGCTTAATTTTTTTCCCTCTCTCCCTCTCCTCCCTCACAGTTTTTAAAAAAAAAAAAAAAAAAAGGGAGGGGGGGAAAGTATATAAGTATATGGTTCCTGCAGAAATAAGCCTTTTATCAAGATGGGAAACAATTTCTAGAAAGGCCCAAGTCTGCTGTTCAGCCGCGATCCGTTTTATGTGTGCCCATTTGCATGGGTTTGAAGTGGAGTGCAAGCCAACTTCGGCGAGGTAAAGGTGAAATGTGCTCCCTGCTTGGTTTCCAGATCTGCACCATCAGCTGTTCGAGAAGAGGGGGAAAGCAACGAGAAGTTTACCTTGGGAATAACTCTACTAAATAATTAGCTTAGGTATAAATGGAAGGGACTGCATTGCGACATGCGTCCTAACCCTGCCTGGGCCTCTCTCACATGTGTAGCGCTAGTGAAAGGAAAGTCACCGAGATTGTATAAGGAGCAACGTTTAAAAAAAACATCGGATTTTTTAGGAAAAAAAAAATAAATTTACATAGTACCCGATAGAGCCAACACGTGCGCAGAATGTCTAATCTTAACTTTTCAAGGCAGGATGTTTAACAAAGCTCGTATTTTCGCGATGCATTGTAACTTCGCCTTATCACAGTGTAAAGGGTAGTCAGATTGTCCTAAATTATGTCCAACTAGCCCCCCTGGATCCACGGATTAAGAGATTAAAGGAGACCACTGGGCAATGCCTCCTCTTTCCCCTTCATATTCCTGGTATGATAATTGCCTAAACTGATTTGCACTTTCACAAAAGCTTGCAGGATTCTTTGTAGCTCGAACAGAGCAGACGAGGTTTCTCTATCAATGGAAATAAAACTGATTAATGCAGTCTATCAGGCTAAGGAGCAAATGAAGCATGAAAAAACAACTGTGTACCCCCAGAAAACCGGCTAGTTTCCTCAAGGACCCAGAACAACTTTTTTCTTCCACATCTTTAATGTCAGAGTTGCACCCTGTGCTCAGGATCGCTCCCTTAAGGGCGACGGGGAGAGCAGGAACTGAGGTGCAGTCCCAGCGTCCCAAAACCTGCTTCTCGTCGCCAGGACCTGGCGAGGGAATTTAAAAGACGGGAGGGGGGGCGAAAAAAATCCTCTCCTTAAAAATAAAATACACATTTTTTTTGCTAAGGAAAGCCCTTATCCCGCAGCGCCTGCTGCGGAGCAGTGTCCCCCTCCCATTACGAGCCGGTTCGCACTTCAGTTTCCAAACAGTGAAAGGGTTGGGTTTGTTGTTGTTGGTTTTTGGTAGGATCTTTTTTAAGGTATTTATTTACAGCAAGTGGGTCTCTGCGGCTTGTTTTTAGAGGTCTATTTAGCAGGCGGTGAATTCATTAAGAAAAGGTGGTGGTGGCCGCAGGAATGCGCGGCCGGGGGAGCGCAGGCTCCCACCGCAGGGGCTCAGCAGCTGAAAACTGGAGGGGGCAACTCCCGTTTTCCGAGAAATTGGGGTGGGGGAGGGCAAAATATATTGCTGAAAAATATAGGGCATATTGATAAATCTTTATTGACAAAATATTGACAATGACATACTTCTTGGAAGTATATAGTGTGTTAGAATTCTAACAAATTAAACACAAAACACAAAAATATTTACATTCTGGTAAAGAAGACATGAAGGAAACATTTGTCACTTTTTTTTTTAGTAGCTCTATGATCTCGGAATATTATAAGGTCAGTGCTTGAAAATTGCCCCAATGAAAATGGCCATTAGAAAAAAAAAATCAATATTCTATTTTCAGTCCCTTTTCTCTGGATCCCCCCATTCTGGGAGATGTCCCCATGGCCAAACCTGGTCGCTGGATTTGCGCTTTATGAATCCTAAAAAATAATAATCATCTGGTTTTGCAATGAGGATACAACGCGGGGGGAGGGGGGGGATAATTTGATTTGATTTTTTGTTTTTTGGCAGCAAAAGTTATGACCAGCCCGAACCTCCCCCCCACTTTCCCTCCCATCCCTCCCCTGCCCCACCGTGTTTGTCCATCCGGAAGGAACACTATGCTTTGTTACTGCTACTTCATTTATCTTTCACAAACACTTTGACGCCAGAAGTTATCATAAAATGTTTACAGACTGCACATTTCTCATAAAATAAAATTAAAAAGCACACAAAACCTGTCTTAAAGGGAAAAAAATTACAATTCACTTCTGTCTTTAGCAACCGGGGTAATTTTTTTCCGTTCTTTTTTTTTTTCTTTTTTTCTTTTTTTTTTGCCCAGACGGCTTTTCACATGCAATTCAAGTTTCTGAAACAGGTGTGGGGTTTGGCTGCTTATGGAAATTTCTCTTTTAAAGACGGAAGAAACTGTGAAGTGCAAGATGTCCTGTAAGGTGGTAATTTTTCTGGTTTGGTTGGGGGGAAGTGGGCTGTTTGTTTCGGGGGGGGGGGTAAGTGTGGGGGTTTTTTTTCAAGATTTTTTTAAAAGATTTTTTTGACGTTATGCTTTTAAAAGTGGACTGCGAGAAACGGAATACCTGTCAATCACCTCGTCCCGGTGTTTTGGTTTTGATTGACAGATCCCCCCTTGCCAGAGCGGTGCCGGCAGTGCCACAGTCCAGACCTGTCGCGGTGTCCCCCTCGCTCGCTCTCAGCCGCCTCCAGACGGGAACCGCAGTTTTGATGAAGATCTCCGTGTCCCTTCCCCGCACCGCCACGCTGGGGGTGGGATGTGAGCCTTTAACACTTTCTGTTGGTGGAGGTGCCTGGCTTTGAAAAAGTCCCAAAGTAACAGTTTTTAATCGTCCGATGTGACGTCGATTTCCTCTGGACTGGCTTGTTTGGTGGCGATTCTCCACCGGTTAATGTGATGAGTCCCTTTTTTCTTCTGTTGTGAGTCTGAACCTTCCTCTTCCAACTTTTGCCGCTTGAACTTTGTCCGTCTGTTCTGAAACCATACTTTTACCTGCGGGAGGAAAGGCACCGGGCTTTAGTCCGACGCCTGCCCGGACATCGGTGCCGGGATGTGCCGAGATGCTCCGCGTCCTGCCTGTACCGTGCCCTGCCTGCACCATGCCCTGCCTGCACCATGCCCTGCCTGCGCGCTGCCACAGGCCCACCATTCCCCTCCGGAGGACCCACGCGTGTAGGAGAGGGCAGCCGCACCACTGCGTGTGCGCGGTTCCCCTCCCCGCAGCCGCGCAGCCGGGCGCGGGACGGGCAGCGCCACGAGCAGGAGGCACCGTGTGCGCACCTGGCGCAAGGTTGCGGACCTTCCGCACACGAGTAGCCCCGCGCAATGCCCGCGCGTGGCGCCAGGCACCCCTCGCGTGGAAAACCAGGCGTGTCTGCGCGGCTGTGGGCTGTCAGCACCGTCGGCCCCACCGTCGGGGCGGTCTCTGGGGCGGCTCTTGTTACCCGCGGCCACGGACATCGGGACAGCGATCGCGACCTGGGGCGGGGGGAGCTGGATGGGCTGCGAGACGCCCCCCGACCGGCACCCATAAGCCCGGCCCGGCCCGACTGGCGGGGCAAAGAAGAACGAGGGCCTAGTCTCTCCTAACGGGGCGGCGGGACGAGATCTTCTCTTTTTTTGGAAAAAAAGAATAAAATGAAAGAAAAAGCCTCGAGAAAGATAAACGTCCGCCCCTCCCCGTAGAGTCTCCCCTGGACGCGCCGTCCAGGAGCGATCGTCGTGAGGCGAAATCTGCAAAGTGTCGTCGTAAATATCCCTCTGAATTTCTGCAGCGCCGAATAAATCTGACTTAACCATCCGGCAGCTGACTTCAGTGCTTTAATTACAGATAGTATTGATCTGGGAGCTATCTCCAGGGCTGGCCACACTCCTTGTAGCGGCCAAAGGTAAAGATTTTTTAAAAAAAGCAGTTTAAACTCTGGTTCTGTCTGAAAGTGCCTGATAAAGGCCCCAGCAAGGGGGGAAAAGGGAACTGGAGCATTTTAATAAGCTGGTTTAACCCGCTTCGCTGCCTCTTCAGAACAGAGACCTGCCTGGCTGGACACACATCTCTGCTGCATTTTCATATTCTCCAAAAGTCCACCATTAAAAAGCTGAGCGGGGAACAAGGGGTGAGTTTAATTTGCTTTTAGTTTGCTAATTGAAGGGGAGGACGGTTCATTTCTGCACGCTGATCTCCAAAAAGGGAGCTCATTTGTAGGGGACTGGGGGTTTGACATCGGGACAAAAGACCCCAACCAGCTTCGGAATCAAGCAGCACAAAGACCACCTTAAATACAGCTTTCCAGTGGAAATAAGCCTGTGACCGGTCCCTTGTTTGGAGAACCTCATAAAAGTGGCGATCCCTTTTTATTGTTTTGTTAGGGAGACATTTTAAAACAAAAGCTCCAACCTCTTTATTGCTTCCCCCACGAAAAGGAGGGTTTTTTAAAAAAAAAAAAAAAAAAAGTGTTACAACTTAATCCTCCCAGAGAACGCTGTGTTTACTGGGAACTTTGAACTAGGCTGCGGCTGGGTATTTTGGCATTCTTTTTTTTTTTTTAAGTACAGTGCCACATACTGTAGCAGAGACAATTCCCATCTGGAGCCCTCTCTCCACCAGTCTCCTGGAGGGGCACAAAACAAAAGCCCGACACAACAACAATAACAACAACAACAAAACAACCTCCCAAACCCCGGCCTTTCTTCCGGCGAGGAGAAAACCGCGTGAAAGACGTCCTCGCAGCGGCCTCGCTGGCCGTGGGTCCCGCCGTCGGGGGGCAGCCCCCGCCCAGCCCCGTTCACCGCCGCCGTTCCCCGCCGGCTCTGCGCCGCCCCACGCGTGTCCGGCCTCGGTACCCGCCATGACCATCACCCCGGGACAACTGGAGTAGAAACGTCCCCCCAGACAAACGACAGAAATACTCTCCGGTGCAGTTCTGGCCCGCAGCCAGCCAGTGGGGGCCGGAGGGGGGGATTCCTTATAGTGAATAATTTCTCTGCTTTTATTTTTCATCTTTATGCCCTCCTGAACCGGCTCCTGCCCGCTGCTGGACGCGGGGCTAGAAACGAGTGAAAAATCATTCAAGAAGCTCCATTTCTGCAGCAGGGCCCAAAGCGGGGTTCTTCCCTCCGTCTTTTGCTTTGCGGGCTTTTTCCCTAACATTCAACTACTTCTTGAGGGTCACACCAGTCCCGCAGAAAAATGACCAGGACCGCCCTTCGTTTGCCGATCGCAGATCTCGCTTCTCCTCTTCCCGCTCGGGCCGGGGCTCCGGCCGGTCTCTCTGGGGAGACCCAGTGTCCCGACCCCAGCGTCCCCCTAACGCCCGGCCACGGCCCCGCGAACCAGCACAGGCGATGGCTCTCACGAACGCGGGAGGATTTTATAACACCCAGTCGAGGGGGGACCTCTCACTCCACTCCACCGGCTCAGGGCTGCAGGCCGAAATGCCCCCAGAATTTGCCCGTATTTTTTCCCACATCTCCGGGCCGGCCGGGTGGATTTTCCCACGAAGAACACAGTACTTTCACTTTCCCAGTTGCCCACTCCCTGCTTCTCCCTTACCTGAGTTTCCGTGAGGCTGAGGCTATGTGCCAGCTGTTTTCTCTCTGCTCCTACTACATAATGGTTCTTCTCAAAGGCATGTTCCAGTCTCAGTAATTGGGATGGGGAGAAAGCTGTACGGATCCGTTTGGGTTTCCTGGCCAGTGCATTGTGCAATAAGAAGCTCTCCGGACTGGTTTCATTCCCTGGACAACAGAGTAAAACAGAGATTAGCAAAACACTTTCCCCAAACGCACTTTTTAGCGCAAGAATTTTTGTCTCCCAATATTAGTCGCAGGAGAAATTTGAGTGTAGTTTCTTTTTTATCTCAGTGCCTTTTAAAAAAATAACTTTTTCCTTCGATAAATTGATGGAGGGAATGAGCAGGAGAAATTAAAATACTAAAATACAATCAGGGGTGCACTATGAAAAAAAAAAAAAAGTAAAAAATATTGGTCAGAGCCGGGCTGCGGTATTTGCGGCTTCACCCTGCAGCTTCCCCCTTTCCCTTCATCCATCGACAGCCTCACATCTTTCCTTGTTTAGTTGATTTTTACACCCTCCCGGCGCGGTCAGCGGGGTAGCGGCGCTCGGTGCAGCCCCGGCCGAGAGGCCCCCTCCCTGCCTCGGGAGCCGGCAGCCCGCTCCCCAGCTCTCTCCCAGCTTCCCATGCCCAAAGCTCTGTCCGGGGCCTTTCTCTCCCCGTTCCGCTTCGTTTTGCCAGTGTGCTCCCCGGAGCGGGGGTTCCTGCCGCCGCCGTGCTCCTGCCCGCTGCCCCGCCGGCGCAGAAATAAAGAAACAAACTTCGGAGAGGCCACGGCGAGGCCATCCCAGCCGGCCTGCGGTGGAGTGGGGGGGCTGGGAGTCGGCTGGGGTTTTTTAGTGGGTCTCTGTCTCCGGGCTGGCCCTGTGCTGCTTCTTCGGACCGTTCTTTCCAAGGTGGGAAAGCCACCGAGAGTCTCTTTCCGTAAGTGCATTAAAAATCGTTGCAGGAGGAGGGTATGTTTGAAATCAGGCTGTGGCTCAACACCAGGACATTTCCGCCTTTCATCTCCCGCTCTTTAGCAATCGCCTGATGACTGCGACAAATAATCTGGTGAGCGAAACCTGTAATTTTATTCTGAGAGGGTAATAATCCATTTTGTATCTCTGTCCGCCTGGCTTCGGAGACAGCGACTCCTTTTCCAACCGGGTCCAACGGCTGGACTGCAGAAGGCCAGGGAAATGGACATTGCAGGTGATTTGTTTTCGTTCGGAATTAATAAATTAAAATTCCGGGGGGGGAGAAAAAAAAAGAAAAAAGAAAAAAAAAAGCCTCCGAGTGAAGGTTCATCTCATTTTTTTAATTTTTTTTTTTTTTTAATAACTAAGGAGCCTGTCTGGACCCATTACGGAAAAAATCAACTCACCCTCCGGAGAAGACGCTGCCGGTTGCAAAGGGTTAAACAAGGGGGATTTTATTGATTGTGCGCCATTGGATTTGGTTATTTTCCTTCAGTCGCTTATTAGTCGCTTGGCAGCTGGCAGCCCTTCCCTGCCCGTATGGACGGAATCGTGCCCTCTGTCCCCAGCCCTGGCTCTCCTTTCGCAGCCCCATCTCCCCGTGCTGCTCCGGTGCTGGGAGTGTTTTCCCCCCAGCCTTCTCCTTTCTCTGGGTTCGTTTCATTTCTCTCCTGTCCCCGCTAACAAGGAGAGCGGCCGGATTTGGGCAGGAGGCGTTGGGACGCACAGCCCCGGCAGCCCGGCCCCGGCAGCCCGGCAGACACTTCAGGGAACCCAAACCTCGCCACCCTTGCATTCTCCTCTTTGCGGGGAGGCTTGCTTCGAGGTCTCTTCCGTAGCTTTTAATCCACGGCAGCAAAAAATTATCCACCTTTTCTCCCTGCTTTTAACCGGGGCGAGAAAGCCGCAGAAGTCCTGGCCGGCCTTGCCTTCCCCCCTCCTCCCAGGGAAACCAAAACAAACCGGGGAAAGAAATAAAGCAAAACCAAGCCGAAGCCCCTCGGCTCTGACAACTCTCAAGTTTGGCGGCGGGGGAAGTCACGCAAAAAAGACCCTCGGACCGGCCCAGCCGAGCCCGTGGCTCCGGACAGCACTCGCCCGCGGTTCCCCCGCATCCGCGCCGCGGCGACCGGTCCGGGTCCGCCGGAGGATGGAGGGGTGGATCGGAGGGAGAAGACAAGTTGCACGTACCTTGAAATCTGTGGCCCAGATACCGGTAGCGGTGTATTAGCCAGGGGTAGAAGGTGGAAGGATCCCTTTGCTGCGAGGCGAAGAGCGGGTGCGTGGAGTGCGAAGCAGGCAGCGGGTGGGCGGCCAGGGCGTGGGGAGGGGGTACGGGATGGACCGGCACGGCCGGGTTAGGCGGGTGGGAGACGGCCTCTGCAAAGACCAAGTCCGGGTTGGAGTATACCCCCCTGCCAGTGGAGTGGAAGCCGTTGAGAAAAGGGTTCATCGGGCTGGAATTGGCATAGCTGAGCGCCGCCGGCCGGATAGGATCCTCGGAGCGAGACGCGGGCAGGGGGCTGTCTTTGGCCACCAGCGACTCGATGGTGAAACACCGCTTGGGTGTGGGCTGAAACATGCTGCCGCGGCGAGAGTCCCCGACCAAATCTCTGCCTGGCTCTCTCTGGTGCGCGGGAGGCGATCCGGGGAAGTTTGCAGCAGGGAGTGACTTGAGGAGGGATAGATACACACATAAATAGACAGGGGCTGGAGGAAAGGGAGGCAGCGGCAGCCAGCGGTACCCAAAAGGGAGACACACACACGCACCACGCACACACACACACACAAAAAAGTTGCTGGGAGAAGTTTCCCTCCTGCAAGGAAAAGGCGGTCGGCCCCCCCACCCCCCCTCCCTAAGTCCAAAGACAATCCATGGATGTGATCGGCCCCTTCACAAGTTGTGCAAACGATTTGTTAGTTCATGAGCCTAATTAGTGCTGGGATCACATAAACAGCTTCCTCTGAAGCCTGGTAAATGGCTTGATGATTGGTCGCTATTACTCGCCTTGAGGTTGAAGGGGGAGACTCTTTAAAGTGCGTCAGAGGGGAGGCGAGCGCCGGGCAGCGCCATAGGGAGGGATGGAGCCGCGGATCGGAGTGCGGCGGGAGCGCGCCCGCCAGCGCGGGGGGAGCGCGCGGCCCCGCGCAGCCTCGTCCGCGCCGCCACCGCCCCCGCGCAGCGTCGCGCCCGGCCCCGCTCCGCTCCGCCGCGCTGCCCTCCCTCCCCTGTCGGCGCCCGGCGACCGAGGTAGGGGGACGGGGGACTAGGGGAGACTCAGCGGGGGGGGGTAGGGGGCGGGGGGCGCCGCATGTCCTCTCGGAGTGTGGGGGGCGAGAGTTAAGGCTTCTCCAGCAGTGACACCCGTCTCCCTGCCACCTCTCGGGTGCTCACAGCCCGGTGAGGTTACCTGGATCAGCCCCGGGGCGTCCGGGAGAGATGCCCCGCTTGGGAAAGGTTTCGTCCCGGTGAGAGAGCGGGTCGCCCTCCTCCTCCTCCGAATTTATTTATTCACCCTTCGCTCCTGCGCACTCCCCGCACCGCGCGGTGCGGAAAACAAAGCGGAGGGCAATTGTATTACGCAAAGCTGGGACACGCCGGGCTCCCGCAGACGGGACAGGGGAGAAAGTCTCCGGTTCCAGCCTTGTCCGTATTTTCGAGATTACCTTTGGGTCCGGGGATGATTTTAGGGCTGAGTTCTCCTCCTCCCATTGGCTGGTGCTGCAGAATAATTATGATCACATCCTAATACTCTTGGCTGGTGCTTACTGTTTATTGGTAGTTAAGGATCTATTATCTATTAATCAGCCTCCCATTTTTGCCAATTACATTCTTCTAAAGTGAAGTACCAGCAGGTATTTTGCACATTTACAATTAATGATAAAAAATCTGGCGTACTTTAAATCTATTACGGCGCTGTGTAATTTATCTTAAAGATGCGGAATTGCTAATGTAAATTGTTTCTGTTGAACCAAGGGATGGGGGGAGTCTTAAAACCAGTCTAGCGTTTCTTTCCTCCCTCCTGGACTTTGTTTTCTATTTATTTTCCACTTTATACACAAAGAATCCGTTACTCCACTGTATAAAAATATGCTAAAAAATCGCTATCTAAACCGTCCTCGCCAGTTTCCAGTAAAGGGCGAGCTAAACTATCTTCGCCTTTCCCGCTGTCTCCTAAAAGCCTCTGTTTGTAGCATGCCGATATTTTTAACACAATACCGAATCGACGGACTAAATAGAAGTGACAAAACAAGCGCTGGGCTCGCAGGGATGCCGCTGTTCGTGCGCCTTTGTTTGGGGACGTGTTTTCCTTTGTGCACCCCGCGCGGGGTGCACTTTGTGAGGGAGAAGTTCACTTTCCGTATGAAATGTAAATCTGTTCTCCAGGCGTTGGGCGGCTGTATGTACAGACATCCATATCCACACGTGCATGCGATTGCAAAGACAATGTGAGAGAGATGTTTGTACGGCGTAATTCAAGTCTCCTGACAGATTTTGCAGCCCAGTGCCATTCTCCCAGGTTGCACACGTTGGGAAAACCTCTCCTGCCCGCACACATCCGGGCAGACACGGGCGCTGGGCTCCGACCGCGCTGCACCGAGCTTGGGCGAGATATGGATTTCCCTCCAGCCCCACTCGTGTCCCTCGTGAACCGCTCGTATTTTAACTTTTTAAGTCCTCTCACTCACTTTTCCGTGCAACTTTTCCCCCCTCAACTGGCAGTAACGCTCGTCTTGCGGAGATGTGGGGTTATTGATATGAGGGAGGCTGAGAAAGTGCTCTAAATACGACGGGTGTTTGAGGTGCTGATTTCGACTTGGGGTCTTGGTTCATTAGCACTGATAAGGAAAAAAAAAAAAAGAGAGAAACTTCTTCTAGGAAGAGTGTTCTGCATCTGCGTATTTACACTTCTCAAGGACTGCAGAAGGAATCTGAACTGGAAAAACTTCAACTCCTTTTTTTTTTTATTCCCGTTTTTTTTTCCTTTTTTTTTTTTTCCAGACATCCTGACATAATCACAGAGCTCCTTTGAAAACTGCATCAAGTAATTTAGCAGTTGAAGAGGGAGGAATTATATCCGTGTGGAAAAAAAAAGTCATACACACAGAGCGAGGATAACCCTCCAAAACGCTCGATAAATTTCCCTCGACCCTCTTAACCGCCGAAGAAATATCCTCTAGCCTAAAATCCCTTCCCGAAGGGGGGTCCCGTTGCTCTGGAGCTCAGCGGAGGAGGCTGCAGCTGCAGCCGGGAAACTCTCGGCTGCCAAGCCCGATCTCGTCCGGGAAAGCGGGTGATTTCGGCCGCAGCGACCTGGAGCTCCCGGTGCCGCACTGAGCCCTTCTCGCTCTCTGTGCTACATGCATACTTATCTATTCCTATGTATATATACGTGTGTGTGTGCGTAGATACATACAGGCAGAGAAACCGCAGAGATCGGAGAGCACCAGCTCTTTCTGGGTTTTGTCATAGAGAAAATAGGCCGGGGACAGTCGAAACAAAAAAAAACCAAAAGGGGTCGTGATAGGATTTCCCAGGATTTTCCGCTTTCCCCTAGATTTCTGTGTCACTCTCCCACTCGTCGCCGTGGCTGTTTCTCGTGGTCACCTTCCGCGCAGCCCACGACCCGTGCAGACCTTGTGCCCGCTGCACCCCAGCCGGGGCCGTTGTCCTTCAGCCCGGGCTGTCCCGGGAGCATCTCCCGAAGCTCCTTTTCTTGAACTTTTCCTACCCAGCATCTTGACAGGCTTCTCTCGCTGTCTTCTTGGCGTCTACGAGGAGAAAATCTGGCAGGGGCTCCCTTCCCAGCAATCCCCGATCTGCTCCAAGCACACTTAGAGGCAGCCTCTCTCGGAGGGAGGGGTGCGCTACATTCGCAGTCAAATTACATGGCTGGCCTCAAAGGCACTAGCTTCGGATTTCCAAATTAATACTCATCTTTTAAAAGACGAGCCAAGAAGAAAATGCGAGGAAGGCCTCACATGCGGGAGACCTCGGGGTAAGATGATTGTTTACGGGCTGATCCAGGCTGAACTTTCGCGGGTAGGGGGATGGCGTAGAGAGAACTTTCAGCCTCCCATTAACTATTTTTTTTTCTCCATGCGGGATCCGTCTCTCCCTTCTCTCTCCGGTCCCAGGGATTCGTGCCCAGAGCGGGAAGGGGAGGTGGCCCAGGCAGGTCGTGTCTGGAAGGGGGCTGCGTGAGTTAAAGAAGTGGGTAAAATGCCTAATTTAATTTGTGTCTGAAGGTCCTAAAATCCCAGTCAGTATGCCTAAGCGTGCTGCGAACAAAAGTATTGCAAAAGTGCAATACGTGGAGGGAGACAAAGGAGCCCCGGACGTGAAGCCGAACCGGAATGGGCTGTGGTGCTCTGGGAACGGCCGGGGCCCTCCCCCCAGCAGGTGGATGTCGTCCGAGGGGGTGTCGTTGCCGGCCCTGGCTCCTCCGAGCACCCAGAGCCCCACGTGAACAGGGCCTCGCTCTCCATGCAACCAGGGCCCCCGAGTGGAGCAGACATACGGGGTGCTTTCCAGAGGCCTCCCCATCGAGGAGACCAGCCTGGAAAACCTCACACCCTTATTTCGGCCGTACAAAGCCGGGTCAGCGCTGGGGCCACCGGTGGGTAGGGGCTGCGGCGGCCACAGGGGCCGGGAAACGGCCTCGTTGCCCCGGTTCCCTCCCTCCGGCCCCGGGGAACAGCAATCCGGGAGCCTCGCTTTAGTGTTTTCTTTGCGACGCTATTTCAGAGCATCCTCCCCTCTCATACCCTAAAGCCCCTACCCGGCCGCGCAGCCCCGGCCGGTTGCCGCCCGGCTGCCCGTGCTCGGCACTGCACAAACCCGTCCCGGCGCTCGCCCTCCGGAGCAGCCCCGGCTTTCTTTCGCACATCTATTTTTGTCGGGGAAGTTCGGACTTGTGGTTCCGAAATGACGTTTGTAACGCGGGACACGAAGGAAAAGAGAGAATCCCAGGGCTGACACCCCAACCCGTAATCTGCACCCATCCATGCCAGACCTGGGGTCATTTTAAATGTCAACAAGTGCGGAGGAAGCGAGAGAAAATAGCGGAGCTGCGTGCGGGCGCGGTGAGCAGCGCGGTAACCACGGCGCACCTCGCCGGGACGGACCACCCGGTCCCGACGGGCATCCTCGCACAGGTCTCCTGCTGGCCCTGTCCAGTCCCTGCCCGGTCCCTTCCCGGTCCCCTCCCGCTGCGCGGGCCCCAGCGTGCATCCGCGGGCCGGCAGCGCCCCCTGCCGGCCGCCGAGCAGCCCCGCCCGCCCCGCGGCTCCTGCGCCGGCAGCGGCTTTGGGCAGGGCCCGGCTGCCGCCCCGGGGAGACCTGCGCTCGGGAACAAGCTACCAGGAGCCTTAAGGCCGTTTAATATATATTAAGCTCATAAGGGCTTCTTTTTTTTCGTTTTCCCTTTTTTTTTTTCCCTGAAGGGCACAGAGTCTGCACTCACACACCTTCACGCACCCACACGTGTGTACGCACACACGTTCGCGTACTTTAAACCCTCCTCGGCGCGATACCCGTTGGCACAGCGCTCATTTTAAGCCCAGCGTTTTAAATACACTCATCAGACCGGTTGAACGTCTAAACGCTGTAACTGCCGGGGAGCCGGACTAGCAGCTCCCAAACTACGGAGCCAACCCCTGCTTTTATTTTCACCCCCTGTTCATAATCGTGGCTTGCTACGCGCCATGTATGGCAACTTCTCGCAGTCGTGCATAGTGCGATGTGGGCGAGAGGCGTTTTCAAATGTTTCTGCCTTGTCTACTCGCTTGCCGGGTTGAGCTGGAGGCTCCATCCCGAATGGAACCGTCCCGTCGGGGCTTCCGTGGCCTCGGAAACGCTCAGGATATCGGCGATATGGCTAACAGAGGAGTTACTGCCGGTTTCCAGCAGCCGGGTGCTGAACTCGCAGATAAACAGGCTTTGCCCGGCAACAGCTACCCGAGCAGCCCCTGAAACTGCGGGGTTTTGGCGATGTATCTCCTCTGGAAAAGTCCATTTCTGCCACGAGGGCTCTCCCTGGATGAAAACTCACCAAACCCCCCAAAATAAACAAATATAGGCAGAGCTGCAGGTCAGCCAGGGGCTGCAGGTGTCCGGATTCCGGACATCTCACGGGAAACCGTTCGTCCACTCGCAGGCGAGCGAAAATGTTTCCGAGCCTCCACCGTCGGGGCCGAGGTTGTGTGTCGTGGGAAGATCGTGCGGGGGAAGCTCTTGCACCTGGTGGTTTGGTTTTTTTTTTCTCGATGGAAGACTAGGCATCCCGAAACAGAAACTCACCCTCCGCGACATAAACCCCTGCTTTCCATCTGGGCGGGACGTTAACTGTCCTAAGTGGAGCGGAGGAGACACGGGTGGACCCCGGCGGGTGCGCAGCATCCACCGCCCCGCTCGATGAGGCGCGGAGTTGCCTTATCCCTTCAGCTCTGCTCTCCTCGTTCTTGTCTCCCTTCCCGATCCTCCAATTATTGTTCTCCATCACTGCCGCTCCTGTGGAGCGCGGCCAGGCTTTTAAAAATTGTTTTAATCTTTTTCCCCCTGCATCCCACAAGAAGGCGCGGAGCTGCCGCCCTGCCCGGGTATCGGCAGGTCCCACACCGGGGTCCTCCCGGCAGCGGCCGGGGCGGCCCGAGGTGGCAGAGGAACCTCCCGACGGGGGGGATCACACCCGACGAGAGGGCTATAGTGACAAACTTTCCTTAACTTTCCTCTGAGCTGAGCGCGCTACGGTCGATACGGGAGAGGGAAAAGAAAAAGAAAACCAAAACCAACACCAAAATAAACACAAAAAAACCCCAAACAACCAACCAGTTAAACAAAAAAGAACCCCAACTGAACCAAAATAATTCTTTAAAAGCTACGTTTCTATGGAAAAATAGAAAACTACACTACGATTTACCACTAGCTCTATTCGACACTTTTTGTTATTACTGGAGGACTTTTAGTTTCTCATTCAGACTTTCAATTTTGTTAGTTATTCCTTCTTAACGTGCTTCTAGAGGGCCCGATCCTGCCGTCCAGCCAGAGCACGTTCGCTTTTCATTTCACGAAGCCTTTTCTTGGGCAACAGGGAGGGTCATCGCTATTTTCTGTAGGATTGAGGACTTTTTATTTAACAGACGATGTCATGTGCTGAATTCTCGTGTTGAGCACCGCAGCGGGAAGCCCCTGCCTGGCCCTGCCGGAGGGAATCCCCGGGAAACGGCAAACACCCCCGGGAGGCCGGTGCCGCCTCACCTGGCAGCTGCGGACCCGGCCACTTGGGTCGAACCCGGAGGAAAGTTAGTTCTGCTGGGAGTCAGCCCCCTCTCCTCCCTCTGCTCAGGGTTCGGATCGATGCTTTTTTCCGTATGTGTCCATTCTTGCTCATCGTTTGGAGAAATTCGAGCTTGCAAAGACCAGAGAGCTTTTTGGGGAGGATTCATCCTGCATCCCCCCACCAGCGTCTTCATCCACCCGAGACATCTGTCTCCCGGTGACACGCATGAGGTGGAAGGAGTTTGCAATGAAAGAGATGGAAAAGCTCTCAAATAATTCTCAAAACTTCCAAAGTGTAACGATTCGATATTAACACATTGAAGTGTCATTTAGGATACTAATTAATTAGTATTTCATTCTAAATAATGATTTTTTTCGAGGACTTGAAGTACATAATTGCTTGCAGTGGCATCTTGGAACAGAAACTTTAAGTATCCCGCTTTGACACGCATAATCCCGCTGAATTCCCTCTGTAGCTGATGCGTGTTCCCAAATATTCAAGCTCGCAGAGATGTGCACGCTGTGGAAGCCATACAGAGTGTAATAAAACAGAACTTCTAAAGCAAAATCAGCGGAGTTCGTGGGTGTTTCAGACCCGAGGTGGCTTTTTCTACGTGCATAATGCATGTCAAACATATATGCGAGGACTTTTGCTTAAACTGTGTGTGTGATTGCATCTAGTTACTGCTCCATTACGCTGTGTTGGATGCTCCCATCCAACAACTGCCTTCAGCCCCAGAGTAGTTCCGAATTAAAGGCGCTTTTACAGTCTATTTTTTTTTTCTTTCCTGGAGGGGGAAAAAACAAAAAAGTAAGCAAAAAGCTTGCTTCGGAGTTGTAGAAAACTTCACCGCAGTGCAGTGCACGAATGAGGGAATACCCGGGGCAGAGGTGCCTGCCTTTCCCCGGATCTCTTCGCTGGCTATTCCCCTCGGGTGGACGCAGCTCGCTCACCGCTGATTCGGCTTTTTTTCGCCGCAGAGACAACGAGGAAGGTCAGGCCTGTGCGGGGAGTCACCGCAGAAACGCGGCACCCGCCTCCGCGCACCGGGCTGTGAGGGGACATTGACCGTGGCGCTCGGTCCATCCCTTCGCAGCTGTCAGACCTCTCTGTAAGCACCCAGACACCCCGATCCGGTGGCAGGGCCGTGCGGGAATAGCCTGTGCCGGGGAGCAGGGGTACGAGCAGCGGGCAGGGCTTTGCCCCGAGTCGGTGCGCTCTGCCGGGCACGGCCCGGGGCTGCCGGCGGCAGGCAGGGCACCCCGGGGGCTGCAGCGGCTCCTGGGAGCCGGCCTTTCCTCTCCCCTCTCCGGCCATTCAGGAGACAAGAGTAGCAGCCGGGAATCGAAAGTGACCTCCTCTCCCGACTCCTGCTAGGTTTGGGCTGTTTGATGCTGCAATCCCAGGAAAGTCTGAACTCGGGGGATAATTTTCTCCATATGGGCGAGCGAGCGCGCACACGGCGGTTCGCTCCAGAAATCGCCTACCTCCAATTGTTTTTCACTCTCCACAGTTACAGGGAAAGGAAAAATAGAAGAAGAAGAGAGAGTATCTTTTGGTGAAGAAGAGGCAAGATCATTTGGCAAAGAAAGTGGTTTTTGATGGTAGGTCGGAGAAAGCAGCCGGAGCTCGGGGCGGAGCAGGCGAACTGCACCGCTCTTCGCGCCCCGGCGAGAGCTCCGGTCAGGGCCCGCGGGGTCCCGGAGTGGTAGAAACTCCCCACAGCCAAAGGCAAGGGATGGCGAAGGCAGAGCGGGAGCCTGGACCTCTTAGTAGGAAGGCGTGCGTGAGGCTGCGAGGGGTCTGCTCCACCCGCAGTGCCGCAGCAGAGTCTCGCTGCTGAAAAATCTGCTCTGCAGCTTTCCCGCTCCCCAGCACGGTGTAGCCGAGCCCCGGGTGACGCTGCCCGCAGTTCCCCGCGTAGGCAGAGCAAAAATGTGGATAACGGAGGAACCGTGGCAGGCAGGGCGGCGAGGAGGCAGCTCTCCCCGGGCCGCCGAGAAGGGCCCGGAGGCATGGAGAAGGGCTGCTCGGTCTCCGCTTCCCACCTCCATGTTAGCACGGGAGGGCTCGTCTCCGCTTTCGCTGTTATTTCAGGAGAAGGGAGCGGGGGAGGAATGGGAGAAGCTTGTGGAGGGTTTGGGGAAGGTCGCAGCCAGGCCACGATGTGGCAGACACTGCAGAGAGGAGCCGCTGCGAGGGGGCAGGGGAGCGGGGCGCAGTACGCGACCCCCCCGGGGGCAGCAGAGACCATCACTGTCGGTATAATGTATTTTGTTATTTTCTTAAAAAATATCAGTGAAACTAACAGATTTATCTGTAGTTCGCTCCTTGTAGCCCAGCGACCAAATCTACGCATCAACAGGCGAGGATGTTTACGGAGATGGCAGATGGTGCCTCGCTGAGTTCTCCGCTGTATCACAACGGGACCGAATTGCTTCACGAAACGATCTTCCCAGACCAGGGCTGCTCCTTATAAACGAGCAAACCTGATGTGTTTATTTGTTTGTTTGTAAGAATTGTGCCGTTTTCCTGCTTGCAATTTAACTGCGCGCCGCTGCAGAGAAGTCCGCTCCTGGAGATCGCCGCAGTGACGTGGAGTTAAGGAAATACTACAGGTGTTACTGCGGTGTTTGGGAATTAATCCTCCTTCCTTTCCCCCCTCCTCCTTCCCGGAGTTATTTCCTAACCTACCCAGATAGCTGGGAAAGTGTCCCACATACCCTGGAGCTGTAAATTGAGCGCTGAAATACTTGATCTCACTGATCTTTGGAGAGTTAAATCTGGCCTCGTTTTACAAGAGGAAGCGAAGTCAATCTCGGAGGTTTTGCGAAGAAAGGCTATTATTTCCTTCAGGATAGACATTTAAGTTGTTAAATATTAGTTTTTAATTACATATTGTTCTTTTAAAAATAATGTTTATACTTAGGTTCGGGCAGGTATTCAATTGAATTTTCAAACAGTTCTTTACAGGACTGATGGAAAATAGCCCATTGTGCGAGTGCTCGGCTATGTTTCTTCAGCAGACAGCTCTTGAAACGTTCACCATTGTTCCCCGTGCCCCTCACCGAGGCCGCCGGGCAGAGCCGGGCCCGGGGCTTCGCACGTTCCGCGGGCGCGGAGCCGGCACTGGCGGGGACCCCGGCTCTGAACCGCGTCGCTCCGCGGCGGAGCTGCGCGGGGCTGATCGCTGCGACAAAACTTCGCGGTGACAAAACTTCGCGGTGACAAAACTTCGCTGTGAAGTACGGGAGGGAGCAGGAGACGCTCTCTCTGGAGCAGACGGGCAAAGCCATAGAGCGAAGAAACTAAAGGACAAGAACCTGTAATAATGAATAAAACCTTCGCTATTAAATGTAGATGAGAACCCCACGGTGATTTACGAGCTACTCCACCGGGTCCCCCAGGCCGACCCTATCTCCCGTCCCCCCACGACAGGGTTCTGGTGGCAGGCTCGCTGCAGGCTTCGTGAGTGTCGTGGCGGTCAGGCTCGTAGGGTACGTGCCCAGTCGTGTTTTACTGATTTACTGCACCCACGGAGGGGGTTCCCCTCGGTTCGGTTCCCAGGGCGCCCCGAGCGAGGGCCTGATCCTGCCCCTCCGCAGCGCCGTCCTCCTCCGCTCCCCAGCACGCTCAGCTCTGCTCCTTATATAGAAACACCACTGCCACTTTATTTTCGGGCTTTGCCCCTCCCCACCTCCAGCAGTCACCCCAATCCGAGGACGCCATTTTGCAAAATACCTCCGCACCCCTCCGGCTCTTCCCGAACCTTTTCCCCGGCAGTGCCATTTACACCCCCTTTGGCCTCAGCATCCTCCGGGGGCCCCATGCAGGACCTCAGAACCACAGAGCAGGGGCCTGGATCCCTTGGGCCGCAGATCACACTCTGCTCCACCGAGAGGCTCAGGGACCTCTGGCTGGACAGGTAAACACTCTCTAAAAACAGTGCTACAGGCACTTTGCGCTGGAGCTGCCTGGTTTGGAAGTCAAGTTTTTGGGTTTGGAGGGGGTGGGAGACTTATTTTGACATGTAAATATTCCTGCTCTCCATAAACTGGCAGAGTGGACTAAAATGAACACATGCAGTTCAGCATTTGTTTAGCTAGATGCATCTCACAGATGAATATTGGCTTTTCACCTCCAGGTCCTAAATGGGAAATAAAGAGAGGTTAGTGTCCTCTATTCTGTTTGCAATTGCCTATCCTAGGATTAAAGAGATCTCCATTCTGTTGGCTGTCTTTCATTTAACTATTTGGAGACCAGAGATGGAAAATATTTGCCGAGAAGAAAAGAATGGCTGCATGGGATCATTTGCAATTCAGTGTGAAAATATTCTACCAAACCCATTTCTATTCCAGTGCAGTTGAAAAAAATAGCACATAGCCGTCAACAGCCCATTCCACTCTGCTGGACAGCACGGAAAGTTTTAGGCAACTAAATTCCTAATGGGAGACAGCAGCAAACAGCACAATCATGTCTTTGACTAAACTATGTGGCAGCTTTAATTGCTAGAAATGTTAGTAATGGTTAAAATGTTACAGTTTTGGTAAACGAGAAACTTCCCACGAATGATAAATGGTATAGCCTATATGTACAGGAACCAACAGAAGCATTAGCTTCAAGTGGCACATTTGGAAGCACAGAGGAACGAGCACTTGGAAGAAAGTCAGGATAAACGCAGAGCCGTCCAGTGTAGCACGCAGGGTGTGTGCTTGAAGGCAGCACATCCAGAAACAACTGCTTTTCAAATTGATGCTGACAAAGAAATGAGCATCATTTATGTTTAAATACCTTTTCACTGTCGCTGCTGCCATGGGTGGAACATTTAGTGTGAAAATATGCTTCGTAAAGCATGAGCGGAGCTGGCCACCCTTGATTCGCCCCCAGAGCCTTGGTTTGGTTTTTGTGGAGAGCTCTGCTCCTGGCACTGGGAGCAATCCCTGAGCTCCCTGTCCTGCTCCTGCCCGTGCTCATCCCCAGGTCTGACGGGATGCTGCAGCTGGACAGTGCCCACTTGTGGCTGACCTTGTTTGAAGCAGAAGATGCGACAAGTCCTTGGAGGGGGGGTAGCCCACTCTTAAAAAACGGAATTCTTGAGTTGTCCAGAGCTGATTCTTACTTGCTTTGGTCACCCCAAAATGGACGGGGAGGGAGGAAGAAGGGAATTACAGGTACCTGCATATCCACTCTGTGTTAAATCTGTGTGCGAACACCCAGGATCCCTGAGGAACCCTGGATCTCTTGAATCCCATTACTGCACTGTTCAATGGAGTCATGTACAGGTCAATGGAGCTCTGATACTCTGGCGTCTAAAGCCTTCCTGAAGGAGCATTTATTTATGGATTATTTATTTGCCATGCAATAACGTCTAGCAGACCCGGTCAAGCATTAGATCTCAATTATTTTAATACCAGGCTCCTCTAGGTATATAGCACCAGATGACAATCCCTGGCACAGGGATCTAAGTAAGAGGGCAAAGTATCTGTGCTTTGAACAAAGCAAGAAGAGAGAGTATCAAAACTACAGGAAGCCATAGGTGAGAAATCGTGAAGCTGAGGATAAAAGACACTCCTAACTCCAGTGTACTGATTATGAACTGTTTTCTTCTCTGGCTGAAGCCAGTGTTAAAATGTCTCATGATATTCATAATGCAATATTAAACTTATCACAGGATGATTTAGCAGTCACATTTAGCTCTCAAATAGTCTTTCTTCTTTTTTTCCCTACCATATTAAACAAGTCCACTGTCATGCAACACTATGCATTATTTGGTACAGAGACAACACCATTCTTGACAGACTGTCAAAAAGCAAATCACAGGACACACCGTAGGACCAGGATGTGCAGTCACAGTGAAGGTGTCTTGCATACGTGATTTAGGAATTACATTGCAACACTTACTCTGACCTAGTGTGTCATTATGAACAATGCTTCATTAATACTTCCTACAGAGAATCTCCTTTCTTATTTAGAACAACTAAATAGCAAGTCATAAAAAAAATGGCCATGTGAGCTTGGAGGAGGGAGCTTACCACCAAATTTTCTTTCTGACTATGATGCTATATAATCCATGTCTGTGGTCAAACTGAAGAAAACTGAGGCCTCAGAGGGAATAAATCACATCTGGTTCATTTAGCTTTGTATTTTTCCTGATTTTTCCAACTTTTTCAATAGACACTGATTCCTTAACTGTTATCTTTAGATTGGAGACTCTCAGACAACGGGTAAGGAACGGTAGCTCCAGCCATGGCTTCCTACTTCACCTTATCTCAAAACCTGCCAGCAGCCAGGGAAGCTCACTGAAATAAATGGGAAAGGTAAAGTGTTTGCAGACACATATCCATTGAAACCTGGTTTTCCTCTTCAGCTGTGTCAGACTGGAGACTGCACTTCAACCAATGATGAACTCCACCTTCAGCTCCAAACAAGTTTCTTGCCGTCAGACGTGTTCTGGAGAAGACGCAAAATGTCATTTTTCCTGAGCAAATTATTCCCTTAAGGCTGTCTGTCAGGCAACTTTCCTGAGCCATCAACATGTTCTGCAATTTAGATCAGAAACATTAGCAGCTACCAAACAAAAACATACAACACACACAGGCAGCCAAAATAGAATAAATAACTGGTCAGGCCTCTGCTATGCAAATACTTTCAGTCAGGTAAAACAGCACTACATTACCTTCAAAAAGTTCATTAAAAGGTTCCCTGGAGCTGTGTTTTTTACCCACAGCAGTCAGTTTTCAGGTCACTCACCATACAACCTGTCAGAGATCGTCGGGCGCCGGTTGTATTACTTGGCTTTACTGTTTGCATTACTTTTGTGCCAGGCAAGCAGACTCCACAGCAAGAGACAGAAACACGGAACAAGAGGATGGTCCCTGCCCCAGAGCACTTCCGTTCTTAATCCAAGATGCAAAAAAAAAGAGAGGGAAAAAAATAAAAAGGAAAAGAAAACAGCAGGTGGAGACAGGGAAAGGAAAAGAAAGGATGAGACAAGACTGATTAGTGTGATACTGAGCGGCCTCAACGCAGCAGCTGCTATCTGGCATCAGATTCTTCATGTAAGTGATGGCTGGATGGGGCCTATAAGGAACTTGCCAGCACATTTTACCACGAGCCATACGTTCTGTGTCACAACTGCCAAAAGCGCTTTGGGGTTGTAAGGATGGTTTGTGGTTGTGGCTTGGCAGAAAGTATAAGGAGGCAAGAGTGTGTGTCTTTCAACTCTACTGATATGCCAAGAATAAAGAAAAAAAAAAAAGCAAGGCTCTCAAGCCCAGTCCTTGTGACATTATCATGAAAAGTAATGTTTATTTATAACAAGAGAGCAAATTTGTGAATCACAAAACCTAACTGGCAGCCTTAAGTGATTTGGAAGAATGAGTTTGAAAGTCTTCTCCCACCCCCCCAACCTATTCAAGCTGCAATTGCAGGCGAAGTCACTTCGCCTGCAATTGCAGCCCACACAGTGCTCGATGAGTGTGGTTTTTGAAGGGAGGCTGGGAGCAGCATTTAGGAGCTCCTGGTTCCTGCAAGGAACTGCCAGATGTTCACAGGAGGTTGTCTCACAGTCAAGGTAGGAGCTGAACTGCCCCCCCCATTTTTTTTCATTGCATATATCTGGCACAATATGCACCTCAGTTTGGAAACCTTGACCTATATTAGGTTACACTTCTAGTTAAAAAATCATTCATATCAGTTTGAAAACCACATCCTTTAAAACATAATGTACTTCAACATTCTTTTGCTCCCCCCTGCCCCATGGCCTCTAATTTAGTAGGGTTTTAAGAGCATCGTGTGCTTGAACTCGGAGCTGCTTCCAGGCATCCAAAAAAGTAATTAGAGTATTTAGGCTTTAAATGGATTCTCTTTTCAATCTAAATGGTATCACACATCAGAGATGTCAGCATGAGTGGTTGAAGAGAGATTAGAAATTCTCCTAAACAGTCTGGTAATTAAATCATCTATACATCCACATATTTGGTTGAAGAAGCTCTGACTGCCCTAGGCCCCGTTTCCTCTGTACTCCTACTGCCTCAGAGCATATGGTATAAAAAAGACATCCTGTCTGAACACTTTGGGTGTCAGTCCAGCTATTGGCTGTTCATCTGGGATTTCTCAGGACATCTCCCTGAAGGAATACTGCTTTTCCAATGGAGACTCCTGAGCCCAAACCTAGACAGCTATTTTGGTGCTTGACTCTAGCCAGCAGTTGATGGAATTAGATACTAAAAAACCTTCAGGGTTTACACCTTTATCTTTTTATTCCTCACATACAGTACCTAATGTCTATCAATCATTGAAATAAGAATATGGCAAGTAATGGCTAGATTCTGCTCTAAGTTCAGACCTGAGAGCAGTTGTTATAATTAAGCCATATTAGTTGCTTATCTTAGTTTCTTTTTCTCTGAAAAGAGGCATAAACAACAGCTGGAATAGCCCTGCCTCACATGGGGTAGTGGCTGGTACCACTGTACAAACTGCCTCTCAAGCATCCCCCTGCCACTGGGCAGGTTACCACTGGAAGGAGATTACAGTCAGCATCAGACTGCTCCGGATCACAGTGATATCCTGCACATATGCTCGCGGGAAAGTCTAACCTGTCAATATTTATATAGCTAAGATAATATAAATAAAATCAATCCTTCATCTTTCTTCTTGCCTAATTCCAGACCCACACACTGATCTTAAACCAGCACGCACATGAAGTAGACTTAGATGATTATGAGTGGCCCAAATGATCATGCTTTAATGCTCTTGACTATGAGCTTAATTTTCTTTCTTCACTTACAGAGGAGCTGCTGCATGGATGTTCTCACCTTCTGCTAGTATAACTAAATTTGGAGACCTTTGTGCAGGCTCATTCCTGATACAGAAACAGATATAGGCCCTTTTCCTACTCCTTTCCTTCCAAGACATATGAAAAATTTGAAGAAGTCAACAACTTAGAAGGCAATGCAAAAGTTTTCCCATACTATCATTGTACTCAGTAATGTGGAAATGGCAACAGCAGCTCTTTTGCTAACTGCATCCTTTTTGTTACAGTAATTTCTACAATAACCCAGAAATACACCATCTCAGATGCACACAACCAGCTAAACCAATAGGTAATAAGATTTTAAAGTGACCAGTATTGAATCTAATTGTATCATCTAACTCTTAGAATATATTTTGTCTTAAAAACCTGACAGAATTTGTCTACTTAATCACCATGCCTGTGTGGTCCCCCTTCTGAGCATGCCAGAATGAAATGTTAATCATAAACAATGACATCTCCTGGGTGGATTTTACGTTCTGCAAGATCAGTTTCTTTATGTCTGGGAAGAAGGTTGGTGACTCACGGCAGCCCAGTAACCAGAGCTAACTATGCAATATATAGGGTGACTCCAGCAGGTACCCCAAGGGCACTTGTTCCACACCCTCTGCCACGAGTCACACAGCAGCCATGTGCTGCTGACCAGATTTCAGATATTTCATATAAAATACTGAGCCTCACAGTTAGCATGTCTTAGCCTCCTGGGCTCGGAGCACACCCATAACTAAGGGAGAAAAGCCCTACACCTTCAGTGCAATATAAAAATTGGATTAATGTTTTTTAAACACTCCTCTCCCTTGTCCTGGTCTGACAGCACCAAAGCAGTCAAGCCCAAGGACTCCAAGAGCCACGTGGAGGGGCATGATGAACCGTCCCTCTTTCAAGTGTTTGCAGCCTCTACATTTGCTGTTTTATTTGGGCTTTCTGAAAATGCACTTCAATGAACTGAATTACTTTCAGTTGTAAATCTAAGATGGAAAAATGCAGTATTAGGCATATCTGGCTCGTCGTCCCCCAAGTAATATCCATATGCACATTCCTTCCCCTTGCCAATCTCTGTTTGCTCATGATTCTGCTGGATTTTAAGTGAAGGACCTTGCATATGGTAGCAGCACTCCATTCTAGGCAGCTGCAGGTTTAGGAATGAAATACAATATGGAAGTCCTTAAAACAAACAGAGACGTTTGGACTTCTAAGTACAGAAGTGTTTGAGATTCACTAAATACACACAACAGATCATTCTTTGTGCTTCCAAAGCTTGTTGGAGGAAGCAGGGCTTGTCATTTAGTAGAGTAATTATAATGATTCATTATTATGATTATTAATTATAATCACATAATCACAGTAATGATTAATAATTATAGTCATTACTATTTATATTAGAAGAGATGCTAGAGGCCGCAGTCAGAATAGTGGGCCCCATTGTGCTTCCTATGGTAAGGACAGATGATTAGGGGCACCCTAATGACATAGGGACTGTAGTCAAGGACCCAGATCCTTTAGATCTGAGCACTGCATTTGTTTAATGCAATAAGTACAGTGTGGTGAGGCACCACATGGGGTGTGAACGGAGATGTGCAGTCCTGTCAGGAATGGAGCATCAAAAGGCAGATGATACCCTGGGGGATGGCAATGGGACAATGACAAGGGAAATGCCAAGTGACAGAACTATAGAAAAGTGACCTGCAGCTGCAATATTTGCAAAAATAGTGTCTGCTTCTACGCATCTCCTTGTCCTTTGCTTTGTGACAACCTTGTGCTTGGGCAAGATGCAGAACTGTGACAAGCACTGCCAAACTTCAGCAGGTCCCAACTCATCAGGCTGTTCTTGCCCAGTCAGCTCACATAGATGTACTTCACCAGATGTTCTCCTGCCTTGACTTGTGAGGGACTTACCCCCTTCTCCCCTCTCTTCTCCAGCACTGCTTCCCCATCATCTACACGATTTAAACTTGGGACTCAGATGTAAAAATACCACCAGTGCTTGTGTAAATGTTCATTACATCATATTTTACCATAATATCTGCCAAACAGGGGACAACAGTCTATCTTGCCTGCCTAGGCACTGCCTACAGTAACGGCTGAGCCTGTGACCCTCTGCAGCAGTTTAACACAGTGCATGCTAATGCGATAGTCTCATATTGCATGCTCAGAAGCCTCCCAAAGCCAAGGTACTACTAAAATTACTGGGCCTAATCATAAGTGTAAAGATAATTGTGTATAAGCCTTTGTGAGATGAAGCGGTTGGCCTTTGTTCTGCCTATACGTAAGTTGCTGCTTTCTTGCCACCTCCTCCTATGTGTTTGCATTTGAAGATGCAAAAGGTAGGTAGCTCTGCATCCAGTACTGTAATTTCTGTTCTTCTGCAGACTGCTCCTAAACTGGAATTTATCTGTTCTTCTAGTCTGCTCCCAAGTTGCTGGGTTAACCAGTAAAAGCTGGTGGAATTATTCTATTTAGAGACTACAGGGCAGATTCAACTAATGAGTTGTGAGCCACTCTAACTGAACAAATTTAAAAGGTTTCTGTACTAGTACAAGTGATAGAAACAAGGAACAGAATCCTTTGATGAAATGGGTGAAAATTCATTACTTCAAAAACTGGGGAACATAAAAAATTGTGATGCTTTATATTATACTTCTTCCCCCAGCTCCCCAAAGAAAGGGAAGCACAGGTGATAATAGGCTTATCTTGCTATTATCAAACACTGAAAAGTCAATCTCCTATTGCACAGGCAGATCTGCTGCAAACTTCATTAGAAGAATTAATGAAAGTGTATTTGGCATGTGTTCCATGACACAACGCAGAAGAGAAAAACAGGAGCAGCCCTGGAGGTATGTTGGTTCTTTCGGTAACGCAAGAAAAGGGACTGGCTGGTGCTCAGGTACAGACGTTTCTGCAGGACAGCAGTGCTGTTTAATTGCACAACGTGATGCAACTCTTCAGGGGATTACTTTGTTATTAAAAAGCTTTACATCCCTAAGTGTTCTCAACAAAAACTTCCATGGAGAGGAAATCTGGGGCTGGAAAATGAAGTTTGGAAATGGCAAAGTTAAAGCTTTCTTATGATCCAGTCCCTGATTACGTGATCACATATGTATGTTGAACAGGGAGCGAGGCGGAGTTGGATGCTCCAACTGAGTGAGTTATGGTGGAGCCTTGTCTGATTCACTACAAAGGTCGGATGGTATGCGCTCTATGAGACATGTGGCCACGCAGCAAACAATGAGCATAAAAATAAAAACCGAACAGCTGCCTCATTTGCTAAGCACGTCCATCTTGTACATTGAGCAAGCCTGGGTTCCTGCGGGGCGGGGGGGAAGCGTCTGATTGTATTAGCTATATATATATATACACTGCATGCAGATACATCAATATCGGATGCTTTATAAGGCTGGGATATGTCCTGGACTCCAGACAGATATAAGAATAAAAGACATCTTAGAGAATATTGCATTTTTGGCAACATGTGTTGGCTCAAAGGAATTGTAAAGGAAGTAAATTAAATACTACTAAGAATGTATATATTTATAGCACTTTTCATACAAGGATCCCGAAACACCTCTCAAAAAATTAAGCTTCACAACATTGCTGTGATCTAAGTAACAAGCATCGTTTTATTTGAAAGTGAATCTAAAAAAGATGAGGTACTTTAACCAGACCATCGAGAGAAAGAATTTCTGAATTTTAGGCTCACATTTTAACTCTTAGACAAGTTGTCTTCTATGAAAACATCTAGGGAAGCTATTGATTTTCATGCTTCTTTGCCCTTCTCCAGCAATCCAGCACAGTGCTCAGGCATATGGTTAACTTAAGGCCATTGATTGTTGGCCTGTGCTTCTGAGAAACCTTTTGGTGTGAAGCACATCCGGTTTTGAGCAAAAAAGTAGGTTTATAAGCACACTGGTCATTTCACCAACTGTGCATAGAATTTCCTGGACATCGTGAACATTCAGCTGAATCCCCAGTGTCAGATTGTATTAAAAGACTGTCCTCAAAAAGGAACATTCCAAATTTCCATGATCTCTGCCAGTTTCCAATGATTTGACGTTTATTTGAGCTATTGTGCAAAGTTTTCTGTTGAGTCACATCATTCAGGACTAGCTGCTGGGACCACAGAGCATCAGCAGAACATAATTCATCTGTGGCTAACGGCAGCACGGTTTATCAGATAGGTAATGCTTCTTCATCCACTAGGAAAGTTGGGAGGTTTTGCCTATTAAAAGATGAACTAAGCATTCTGCTGCCCCTTTGGCTACTCTTTAGGAGAGAAAATCACTGTAGCATCTTTCTGGGGTGAGAAGAGGGAGGGAGAAGCAATATATTGATTTTAATGAATGTCCTCTGTTTTCTGTGTCATCCCTGCTGCCTTGAATCTTTTTTGGGTGATTTGGCTTAATCTTTCTGCTGCCTACATATACACCTGCTCGACTGTTGCCTTTTCAGTCTGTTCCTGGGGGAATTCCCTCAGACTGCACAAAGTGCTCATACCAAGCTCTTTTCCTTCATAATAGAAGAAATACTCACCAAGATTACGCCTCGCTTTTGTGGTATGAACTACAGTTGAATAAAACTTCCCTGGCTGCACAGTGAGACCAGGTCTTTGAGCCCACATATGCTTTATGTGAAAACAGCTCGCCCATGAAGGTAAAGCATGAATTTTTTTAGTTTTTTTTTGGTGAACTGTTCTCAAAAGAAAGTACACATGGAGCTCTAATTAGCTTTTACCTCTGTAGATGGGACATCTTGGCTTCAAGATAGGGCTTGTGTTGACTTAATTGCTTAGATCTTAAGCTATGCAAGGCAAAGACCCTCCGTGCTTGTGTAGTACCTTGCAGTGCTGGAACCAGACTGAAGTTCCTCAGCAAAACCTCAATGCAAATAATGAATGCAGCTACATAAGAGGACATTGAGTGACTCATTCTAAACCACAAGATGTTTGGACTGCAAAAAAAGAAAGATATGTGGGATATAATCTGCTGTTGAGTTTTAACACAATTCCTGTTAACTCTGAGCTCGACATAGCCAGAACAATAGCAGGCTACAGATTTTGTTTCCATCCCTGACATTTACTAAGTGCTGCAAGACTAAAACATTTTGAAGGTTATATCCAATGTCCTGTGGAACAAATGACAAATGTCAGCTCTTACACTCTTGCAAGATCTGAGCAGGAATAAGACAACTCTATAGACTGAGGCAAGTTTATTATTACAAATACCTTATTAAATCTAAATGGTAATGGCATTCCAATTAGCTCATTGTTAGGAATCTTTCATGTTTGACTTTCGTTTAGACTGATTACGGGAATAATGCAGACCCTGTATAAGTAATTGGCACAAAATAAAAGCGTTTGAGCTGCAAAAACCCTCCTAGAGGCTGCGCTCTTTAAAAAAAATAATAAATAAAAGCTTCCTATCTTTCCCAGCTCATGAGCTCTCTCTGTTCACCATAATAATGAGACAACCCATTGAGTCTCCTGTGGGCCTGGTGGTATCAGAGTTCCCTTTTTACCTACCCCTCTCTTCTCAGGAGCTGTAGGGGGGCTCCTTCTCTTTTAGTCTCCGCCATCCTATTCTCTGCTCCCTCCGTCGCAAGCCTTGGCACTGTTTTATTGATCCTGCTCAACTGCAGATTCTTTCACACCCAGATCACAGGCTAGCCTCTGCCTCTCCCACACCCTCCTCCTCCTCCTCCTAGCAGCCCTGCCAGCCTCTCTAGGCGAGCAGCTGGGAACATGCCATTCTGTGTCCTGGCTCCTCGCTTCCTGCAGAGAAAAGGTGTTTTATTTTGCAGCAGAGCCTCCACGAGCCTGACAGAGGCTATCGGTGACTCCTCACAGCAGGCTCCTGCTTGCCTCCTTCAGAGGGGAGGAGATGGAAAAGGACTTTTTCAAGACTTTTTCCTTGCTTCCCCTGGTGGAAGGAGGCCCAGAGAAAAGGTACCCACCATGGGGTACCTCTTGCCACAAGCAGGGCTGGAGAACAACCACACTGGTGAGTCCTGGTTTCTCCCCATGGATTAAGTTCCCATTGGGCAAGGATGTATCAGGCCCAGAGGACTCGACACATAATGGGGTGTGAGCTGAGGAGGAAACATTCTGTTGGGAAAGACACTGGTTTCAGGGAAAGGCATACAAAATCATTGCCTGGAGCCCCAGCTCATTAGGTTAAGAGAAGCAGCATGAGATTTGGTAAGAAGAGAGAACACCAGAAGCATTCACCTCTGCCAGACCTCCTTTCCTCCTTCTCCAACTAATCTGATGCCAACCCTGTCCTGTTTCTGGGCACAGAGGCTACAGCAAAGCGTGCAACATAGGAAAGCTTTCCTGCTCTTTGGTCTGGGTGTGCACCTCAGTCGAACCCTGCTCTGAGCTGGGGCCAGACGCAGGTCTACACCTTCCACCCCTTCCCACCCCACCACGACTGGGAAGGAAACCTGGCAGGTGGGCTGCAAGGACTTGAGATGTACTCCAGCCACTTCCCCACCACCAGGATCAAACTGGGAGCAGAGTTCTGGATCACAGCTTCCTGGCAGGGTAGACACAGCATGTGTTAACCGTATGACGGCGCGCCAGGAAAGGTCTCTCTGGTGTGGGAAAGAGAAGGGCCAGAAGTTCCTACTTAGGAACTATTTGGCTTCTGCAGGGCTCTGGAGGGTGAGCTAGGAGCTATGTGTAAGCAGCAGCAGCAGGGTTTTGGGAAAAGCTGAGGAAGTCGATGGGAACAGCAGGCAGCTGCAGAATAACAGGCAACTGAAAACTGGGACCGAACAGCCTGAAAGCTGGGACAAAATCTTTAATTCAATCACAGAATAATTTCGATTGGAAGGGACTTCAAAGGTCATCTAGTCCAACCCCCCTGCCATGAGCAGGGACATCTTCACCCAGATCAGGTTGCTCAGAGCCCTGTCCAACCTGGCCTGGGATGTCTCCAGGGGTGGGGCATCTATCATGTCTGTGGCAAACCCATTCCAGTGTTTTATCACACTCGTTGTAAAAAAATTCTCCTTCATGCCTAGCCTGAATCTCCCCTCCTTTAGTTTAAAACCATTACCCCTTGTCCTGTTGCAACAGGCCCTGCTGCTCCTAGAGGAGAATGGCGGTCCCATGGCATGAAGGTGATGATCTAACTGGGCAGTGGAGCATGGCCCCAGAAAGACTGTGAGATCCCCATCCTTGGAGGTACTCAAGACTCAGATGAACAAAGCCCTGAGTGACCTCATCTGAATTCAGTGCTGATCCTACTTTGAGCAGGAGCTTAGACTGAAGACCTCCAGAGGTCTCTTTTGACAGTAACTGTATGACTGAATGTAGGTTGGGAACGGCTCTTTTGCTCATTCAGTTCGGTGAAAGCATTTTTTATTTCTGACAACGTTGATCAAATAATCTCTTCCATTACTGGAACCACAAAATGTTCAGAGAAACGTGCCCTTGCTTTAGGGTGTTGTCCCTGGGGTGCCAGTGGTCCTTGGGACATGCTCACCAGCCAGCCAGCCTGCAGCCCTGTAGATCAGCTTGGCAACCCTTTGCATTTGATCTCTTACAGTGCCTCAGTAGGGCTGGGGACCATCAGCCTGCTGGTAGCGCATCTTCCTTCCTCTTGCCTGTCAACGACCAGCCACTCTCCTGATCAAATTAAGGAAGGATTTCCATGGATTTCCATAGACGGATCAGGGCTTTCAATTCTCTCTGGGCAGTGATGCTTAGTGGACTCTTATTGTCTGGGCCACAGTCTGGTACAAAAATCAATAGTGTTTTACAATGTTTGATCTACCCTAACCTGGTATCAAAATCTTGTTAGGAATTAGTTGCCTTAAAAAAAATGCAAATAATGAAGTAATTGGCTCAAAAATCTGTGACAGGTGAAATGATGACAAGTCATGGTTGCATCTCTAATTAAAGCACATAGCTAAGCACGTGCTGAATTACTTTTCTGGACTGAATATGCATACTTTCTTGAACTAAAACTGAAAATTGCTCCATAGCTGAAACATATGAACAGACCTGTACAAGAGAAGCCTGTATTGTGCAAATGAGAAATATTCCCATGGATGGCTAAGTTTTAAATTAACTCTGATTTTTATGGGACTCTTTGAACCAGAAACCACGACAGAACTTTTAATACTAAGCTGGCAGTAATTTAGGCACTGCTGTATTGTCAGGCATATTTATCCTGCCTTTGTATTTGTAACTGGTTTATATTTACTTGTCACATTAAAATAACCAAGAATTCACTTTTGCATGTCTGAGCCATTCTGATGAGGTATGTACAGATAAAAGCCTTGCTATCTGTCTGCAGTAATAAAGATGAAAAATCTGCTGACATCCTAAACAAGCTGTAAACTATGTCGTTTAACAAAGTTTGTTTTAATGCTTAAAATCCCTATGTTGTCATTGTAAATTAGGAACTCCAGGTGAAACTTTGGATGCCTCAAAGTCATCTGTGGCAATGGATCCAGAAGCGGTAACTGGTTTAATAGCTACAAAATTCTTCTGAATAACCCTATTACACTTCTGTCTAGAAGGCTAACCAGAAAGGAAATTATGCAGAGTAAATTTTCTCTGTTTAAAACCCATAAGCCTTGCAAATTATATTTACATTTAATTAAAAAGTAGACACATTAGCTATTTTTTCTGCATTTTTTTTCAGATTCTGCACTGGTTCGGAATTTCTCTGCAAGATGTTTAATGATAATCTTTTTATAAATAACAAGATATTTAGACAGGGTTGCCTTTAACCCTAAGTCTTGATTTGTAAGTTTAATAACTTTCCAAACATTATTAAGATTTGTGGACAAAAAAAAAGGGGGGGGGGAGAGTAAAGGAGAGAGAAGAAAGAATCAAGGTGCATTAATAATACTCAGAAGTGATATTGTTCCACCCTCAGAGCTGGATGAATTTCCTGTGTAGCCCTTGAAATTTACCCTTCTTATCTATTTCAGAGTTAAATCACCTCCTTACCTCAGCTGTATATCCACACTGTACTCTTTATCACAAAATATATGCTCCGTCAAGATCCAGAAAGTTATATCCAGAATAATTAGTGATTTTGGTCTCTGGATTTTGACATGAGGCTCCTCAGAGAGCACCTAATTTGGGTTGGGATTTCTTTGTTTATTCCATGCCTTCTGCTAAGAGGTGTATTTAATTGTGGGGGGGGGGGAAAATTGGAGGCTGCTGAACATTAGATTCCCCAAACTCACATGAATTTCAAGCACTGGTCAGGTACCAAGACAATTCTGTTCTCAGCATCGATCTGTGGCCTCTGAGGGAGCTCCAGGGAAGGACACATGAAGCAAATCCCAAGGAGACCTTTTTAGATTAGGAACAAAACTTTGTTCCCGGGTGAAAGCAGACCACCAGGACAATGCTGTCCCTAAGCCCTGCATTGCTGAATTAGTGCCATCTGAACCAAATTAAGCTTTTTTGGGGGATCAAGGTAATGAAGCGTGGAAGACGTGAATGTATTGCTCATAACAAGCAAGTTCAAATGAGAAAGATGAGATAATCAGGCCAGGGGGAGGTGAAAGAGGGAATTCTGATGATTATAGTTATTTGGAAATCCATCACAGGGAGGATCCCTATGGCTGAAAAACATTTCCACACCTAGAATTTGTGGAGGATGAGGTTTTGGTGGTGACTAGTTCTTTGATGTCTTTTCCTTTCCCCGCCTTTATCTAAGCTTCACTTTAGCCTCAACCAGCAGCTTGCTCCCAGGTGAGCTTAATTCCTAGATGCTGCAAGGAGCTATCAGCCGACTTCTTAAAACACTGTTTAATTAGCAGTGATATTACATTTTCAGAATGGAAGCATGTACACAAAGGGCTGGAGTTATGAATTACAGTAACAGAGGATAATCTACAGAGAGACAACAACAGGATATATTAATGCAGTGCCCAGACATGCCCATGTATTGTGCTTAAAGCTGCCCAAGTGATGAGTGTGTACATGGGATATTTGACTAAAGGCTCACATAGCAGAAAATGAAATAAAGCAAATAGAAGAAGGGATAGAGAGGTGAAGAGGAAGGAAAAGCTAAGACTTAATTCCCCAAGCCACTACGTCACCTGCAAATTCAGACATTAATAGTCTTCCATGGGAAAGGCAGTTGCACTGGGCAAAAATTAGACAGGAGGTTTCCTGGTGTGTGGTGTGATGCAACAGCACAAAGAAATATACAACCTAGTTGTCTTACAGGTCAGGAGCCTGTGCTGGTACCATGTACATCCTTAGCAATAGGTAGTTCCCAAATGAAAGTAAGTTACCATAAAGTCAAATTTAATTTTGTTATTGCTGTTGTTTTGGGGGTTATTTTTGTAGCTCCAGGGCTACTTTGGAAAAGCCTAATCAGCTGAGCACTATGAAAAGTATTGTTTTCTCTTGCACCAATGGACCCTCTATTTTAGCATCAGGTTTAGAGAAACACATCCAGTAATAATCCCAGCTCCCTAAATCCCCAACTTCCACTTGACAAAACCAGATCAGTTCAGAGTAAAAAGCCAGTGAGAAAAAACAAAAGAAACCAAAACTGAACAGTCTGTGTATGCAAAACATAGCTGAATGGTTTGAGTAGTTTCAGACCTGACACTGAAGTTTCTCTGTGGCAAAAGGAACTGACGGGCATGATGGGATCATCAAATCTTTCATTGCATAAATTACAGCAAGGCTAGAGATTTGTGAAGATTTGACTGTTAAGTCAAATAAGGATATTTGCATAAGTTAATGGCTATAGTTGTTAGTAAACTAGACATAAATTAAGCTACTAATAACCAGAAAAAAAACCCCAACGTATTTGGCAAGCAGTATTTTAACAAAATAGCTCTTCAACAATACAATATCCTGATGAGTATTCTCAGGTTTCTGCCATTTTCTCAGAAGAGCAAACATTGCATCATTGCGTTTTAGAAATCCTTACTGCTTTGTTCCCAAAATGCCCTGAAAAGAAATTCACACATTTTCTTCTCAATTACAGTGTGAACATCCGTCTATGTTTTCCACAGTAAGTTATGAAACTGGCACTTGCCATATCCTCTTTCCATCTGGAAAGGGTGGTTTTGTCCAAGATCTTCAAAGGGCAGTGAAGCACTTGAGTATCTTTGGAGATCCAGTCCAACTGACTCATGAAGAGTTCAGCAGAAAGAGAGGTGGTGGATGCCACGTGTGGGCGATGGAGAACTGCCCAGGGGATTGTCCCAGGGTTGGTGTTAGCAGTGAGTAAATGCAACTGGATGAGTCACAACTTGTAAGGAAGATCCACCTGCTCGGAGGTCCCTAACTCTATCGGGCCCAAATCCTTGGAGCCATACAGGTATATAACGCCCATTGATTGCAAAGGGGTTAAACACTTTAACACCCTTCTCTGTGGATTTGGGAAATGAGAAGAGATGTCGGACTCCAACCTCTATAAAACAAAATGGGTGACTTTTGGGTAGCCCAGAAGAGAGGAACAAGGAATGGTATGGGGCCATCAAGAACAAATAGCACCAGGCTTGCCAAAGTCCTGCTGTACAGCTCACTGAAGTCAATTAAAAGATCCTTCATGATTTCAGTAGATCAGCCCTGGTGCTTTACTCTTCAGCTGAACAGGCTGGAACGCTGCCTGTCTCCTGCCTCTTCCCAGGGTGAGAGAAAAGCAGTCCAGAGATGTTAAAGCGAATTCATCCTTTGATTTAAAAACGGTTTGGCCAGGGCCCAGGTTTGTCCAAAGTGAGCCCCTGCTTATATCAACAGTTGTAAGTGACTCAGTCTGTGTCAAAGTGCAAATGACAGCTCGGTCTGCCATGTGCAAACCCCGCGACAATAAAGATGTCATTAGATACTCCACATCTGAGACAGACCATTCGTGCCAAGCCCAGGCCCCATAGAATTTGGCATCACTTATAAAGATTAATCTATTAGTATTCATTATTACTACTATTTAATAATATTCTCCGAATCGCAAGCAGGGGAGTTGAGGTTCTGGGTAACCTACAGACCAATTAAATTTCAGGAAGAGCAAACTACTGGACTTCCAGAGCTATTTCTCTCTACTTTGCACAAAGTATTCCTGTCTGCCTGAGCGATACGTGGAGCTAGGGTGACAGCCTGTGGCAAAACAGAAGAATTTCAATATCTTAATCCTTTCAACTTCCACTTGCTTTTGATCTTTTATTCACTTCCGGCTTGTCTGGCCAGGCAAAGGTGGTAATGTTGTGGTTGCCACAACTACCCCAGGTTTGGAAGATGAGAAATTGTCATCCTTTCTCTCTCTTCTTTCTCCCTGCTCTTCCTCATTGGTGTTTTCAGGTGCCGCATTATCTAACAGCCAGTTTGACAAAAGTGTGCTGCTCCCGGCTGCGGAGCCCAAAGGGGATAATCTTGTGTACATCTATGCAAGTGTGACTGCAGTGGGATGACTTGTTGGCTCCTTTTCACTCCAAAAGAGAGGAGTGATGGAGCAGCCTAACCCTCAATTCTTCATTTTTTCACATTTTGCTTCTGGCCTGCTCCTCCTTCTGTGACATGGGTCGTGTTAGAGTCACCTCATGTTGAGGTCTTCTGGTTGGCAAGGCAAAAATCAGCTATCTTTAGAGCAAGGCAGCAGGCTTTGCACTTCTAATAACACTACGGGTATTTTTCATTCCCCAAATGCTTATTCTGGGTCAGGGTTTTCTCCTGCTGCTGCTTCTTTCTCTTGAGTAGTAGAGTTGAAAAAAATAAATCTATATTCTTTCTATACTCTGCCCAAATTAATAAAATAAATTTTCTTTAAAGCGACACTAAATGAGTCACAGATGGTTTTGCCCTTTTACAGGTTGCAGAAATCACCCATTACAGTTCTTTTAATTTATCAGTGAGGGAAACTAAGATGGCCTCTTGCTCCCTTTGCAACAGTAATCAGAAACAGTCTATCTGGAGTTTAATTTACCACAAATATGTATTGATAGTTGCAATGAGGAATATGTGACCTCTTTGGGAGTCACCAGTGGATGGAAGGTGGATAGCTTTTATAAAAGCACCTTTAATAAAAAAGAGTGTTATATTGAGTATGTTTGCTGATGTATTTAAGCATATGGTTTCCATATCAGGAGTTAAGATGGCAAACACATGCTTTACCTTCTGACTAACCTTTCTTATACTCATCACTCCTTGCAAAAAGAAAGCTGTGAGGGATTCTTTTTTTTTTTTTAATTTTACAAGTCTGATTATATGGAAGAGCCAAAGAAATTTCACAAGGAATGTAAAACTCGCCTCACGTCTGCTTTTTTTTTTTTCTTGCTCGTACAACGAGAGGAGGAGATGAAATTTGTCCGCAGGCTTAGCCCGGCTCGCCCACCCTCCCGGTGAGATCCCTGGGGAGGGGACCGAGCCGCTCCCGCCACGAAGCGGCGAAGCTCGGCGCAGAGCCCGGCCGGGCGGGATCCCGCGGGCAGATCCCTGACACCGCATTCGCTCCCCTCCGCCGGCTTTGCCAAACACCGCCTGGCAAAAGCACCTCCAGCCTGCCCCGGTGCTGCCCGGGGGGGCCAGGGGGTGGCAGAGCTGCCGGTGCGGGGCCGGGCAGCGCTTTGCCGGCGGGTCCCGGTGCTGCAGCCCCCGCCCGGAGCCTGGACCGGGGCAGCCCGGCTGTGGCTGCCGACGCCCTCCGAAGAGGGGCTGCTCCACTCCGCCAGTGATAAATCTCGCGGTCCCCTTGCTTTTTCGTCACTTGCCTAATCCTGTGCCCTTCTTTTCATGTGCGGTAATTGCAAACATCTGCTGCCGGAGCCCGAGCCGTGCGGAGCTCGCAAAGGCAGAACAATAGCAACAGCTGTTTCATTTCGCCCCGGGCCAGCGCTTCCTGTTCAGTCTGCATCTGCCCTTCTGTGTCCAATTTATGTTCCTGGGTTAGGTCTTTTTTTTTTTCTTTTTTTTTTTTTTTTTTTTCTTTTGACCCCGATATATGCTGAGGAGGGATTCGGAGGAGCGCTTCCTCCTATCTGCACGACCCTCTGCCCACCCCTGGGCTGCGCAAAGAGGAGGGCGGCAAGGGGAAGGAGGCGCATGCCCTGCCTCTTCAAACGAAAATAATAACAAATGTAAGGGAAAAAAAAAAAGACCACAAAAGCCTGCAAACACCCCAGTGTAGTATAAAGGAGTAGTAAGGACAGGCTGTGGTGTAAGGCAGGTGGCCCCCAAGCACATACATCCCCATGGGGTGCCCAAAGTCCATCCAGGGCTGGCTAGTCAGCCAGGACTGAATCTGTATCTGCACCCCTCAGGGGGCACAGCCCGCAGTGGTGATGGTCTTCGGGGGTGCTTTTAAGACCCCCTGGCCTGACTCCCAGCCTCCTTATCCTTTGATTTCGCAGTCCCGAAACAACCATCGACCATCGCCTGGATGAGGAGAGGCAAATGGGCTCAGCCCTTCCAAGCGGGGAAAGAGATCTGTGTTTGGAGCCAAAACTGGGCTTTGCTAGGCTCTAGGCTTGTTTTGAATCTCTGGATCTGACCAGGATGTTTCTTTCGAGTCAGGTTCATACTCAGAGTCTACAGGATCAGCCCTTCATAGTTCACCTTTTAACACAAATTGTTCTTCCTCCTCTCTTTTATTGTTTTCCCTTGAGAAAGCAGCTGCATTCTTTTCTGAGTTAATTGTATCTTTCTGGGTTGGATAAGGCATATCTCATTAGAGGCGGAGAGAGATTTAATGTGAACTTCAAGCTGCCTTCTCCATGCTACAGAAGAGAAATCCCTAATCAGCACAGTATATATTTTGTATAATTGCTCTTTGACATTCTCCCTTTCCTTGCTAATTAAAGTGAAAGAAAACGGTGGTGAAATGTTCCAGTGTGTTTTTCTAGGACAAGAAAAACTAAAACCCTCTTTTGTTTATAAATACAGGGTATTTTAACAGTCCAGAGAATCAGCTGTTTTCACAGGCACACTACTGAAGTTTATTATTATTTTTCTTTCAAGCCAGGCATTGAGCACATCTGCAGTTAGGGATCAGCTTTGCAGTGGTGTGAACTGCCACAGCTTGGTGGGGGTTACCCGGTCACCCCACCAGCCCATCCTGGATCATGACAGGTGATGCTGCATACCTGCGGGGAAGCACAAAAAGCACTGTATCATCCTGCCCTGTGCAAGAGCCTCAAAGCAAGATAGAGTAAAATACCCAGTTTCGTGCAGTGATTTTTTTTTTTTCTTTCAAGAGTGAAAATTAAAGCAACAAAAAGTGAGCGAAGTGTAAACAGTAGCATGGATCTGTAGCTACTGCGGATTATTTCTGTTGTTCTGGACATTGTGAGATGATTTTTCCCAGTTTTGCTCTAGCAGAAAAGGGTTGTTACCTCCTCCCTTCAGGTTTGTGTTTTAAAGGCTGAACAGTTCATCTATACATACCCACTGTCCCAGAAGGGACCTGATCTTAGAGGCAGCCCTGTCTCTCCTGGGACACAGCTCTGTCCATCACACACTCCCCGTTAGGGATCAGGGCATGAATTCCTCTTGAAGTGGAGAAAATCTTGAAGGTCCAGGCCTTTTCCTTTGCCACAAGGCTGTCACCTTCCTCTCCCCTTCAAAATGGCTTGGGTCTCTGAAAGACCAGCTACTCTATTTGCTTTTTTTTTCTATAAACATGTTTTTTCAGGGGTGATGCTACCAGCGCGTCAGTACTTGCACTCTGGATGGGATCTCCTGCATCAAGATGCTAATACTTGGCATCTTTTTGAGCCACGTGGGATTCACTTTAAAGAAAAATAGAGAGGAAAATATGCTAGTTTAGCAAAGTGAAATGCATTGCAATATGCATTTCATGTGGCCCTGTTTTGAGAGGTACCCATGGTGTTAGCTCTTGCTGATGTATTCACAGACCGCACACAATCAGGTCCACAGCACAAGTTTCTCCCTCCTGCCCTGTCAATGATGACCACTTCAGACTGGAGGACCACCCTCCCTCCAGAATGCCCAGTTGGGCACATTGGTCCCAGCAAACCAGCATGAGCTGTTATACCATGCTGCCTTGTTCGATCACACCTTTGTTGTGATGACATCAGATCGCATCATTACCCTCTGGGAAAGACCCAGAAGGGCATTCAGAGCTGCTGATCACACAAGGGAGCCAGAGTAACTAGTTGCTGACGGATTTATAGGTTTTAGTCCAATTAAAATGCTGTTTATTGCCTTTAGAAGGGGCCTGTTTGATTCTAATTTTAGAAGTAAGTTTGGGAAGTGACTAGCTTGGCAGCGAATGGTGAGTGTGGGACCTGAGATTTTCCACTAGTGCTATTGTTATTATTAATTAATAAGTATTATTAATGAGTGTTTGTCCTTGGACCTTGTTCTGCCATGGCAGGGGAGGAATTCAGGACACCAACCAAACAACAGCAACAAAAGGGCTCAGCTTTGAAAGGGCTCAGCTTTGCTCCTCTCACTCCAAATCACATCTGCTTTGGCCAGAATTTGATTTGTCTCCAGTTTTTCCCGACAGAGCCTATTGCTTTCTGCCATTCCTGCTGCTCTTCTTCTCAGCTTTACCATCAGCACAGCAGTAGCCATCACTCAGCAAATACCCTGCGGCAGTTAGTGATAAAAATAACCAAATGCATATAGGCATACATATCTATGTATCTATATTGCATGGGAAGGAGGTGAGCCTACAGGTGACCTCCAAGGGAGCTCTCAAAGGCAATGCACCAGCTCAGGAGCAACTAATGCTGATTTGGTACCTGCAGTTGGTGTTTGAACCTGTCGCTCCTTGTTCCCCTTGCACAGCTTCTCTTCTGATCGCTCAAATTTACACATTTTTTAAATTCATGTTAAAGAGGGGGAGAAGTTTTCAGGAAAAAAGTGCAGTGGTGTAAATGATAATTTCTATATGGATAGCAGTGATGGGAACCTTCGATGAATAAGAAGTGCAGATATAACTAACCTCGTTAGAGAGATACAACCAGAGCTGGAATCAAGACTTTTAAGTTCTTTTCATAAATTGGTGCAGTTTTGTTGTGTGACTGCAGGAAAGCCGCTTGGATGTCAGTTTTCCTACTCTCCAGAAAAATTGTAATGTGAAGTTACTGTAAACTGGGCTATTTATTTGTGAAGCACTTTGGGCGCCTCTGGTGAAAGGTACTGGACAGCTGCATGGTTCCCTGTGGTTTATAAAATATACATTGACCACAGTTTACCAAAGGCAGTGACAGTAGGTTTTATCCACATAAAATTGATATCCGTATAAAACTGCTGGGGAGACCCAACCGCAACAGAAGATCTTCATGTTTCCACATCTTGGAGAGGTCTGCATGCTGAACTCAGACCCAGAAGGCAGAATGAAGACCACAAGCCTTCATGTCAGCCTTGAAGGCTCAAGGAGAAGGCAGCGGCTCGACCCCACCTCCTGCCTCGTTGTTCTTCATCTCCTGCAACAGTGGAGGCCACTGCCAAAATGCAGTGAGCTGTACCTTTCCTTCCTCTATCCTGAATCATCCATGATAATCCTTTAGCTGGGAGCTAAAGGTACGAAAAAAAAGAAAAGATGAAAGGGAGCTTGAATCAACACTGACTTCTGTGGTAGCTAAGGCTTTAAAAATGGCTAAAGATCACTTACATTGCACACTATTCGGGCCATGTGCCATCCTTTTACTACTTAACCATGTACAGGAGAGCTCATTGACATTCCGTTAAAAACATGTTTTTCTTTTAGCCAAATCCAGATAATTTTTTCCTCAAAGTGATCTCTGCCTCCCCCTCTCTCCCCAACAATAAAGAAGTAGAAGAAAGCAGCTATTTGGGGGAAGCTTTTGAGCTCAATTAAAAAAAATATTCTGCTGAAATATATTTCAAGGCAATTTTTCCCCTATGGCTAACTTTTTAGCTATGTCTAACAGTAGCTCCTTAGGAACCTCTCTGCTGAAAACGCAATTAGTACTAAAAAATAGAAGAGTGTGAGGATTCCAGAAGTAGAAAATGTAATCTCACCACTTCTTTCATCCCAGCCAGATTGCTTCAATAGGCTAATAGCCAAGAAGGTTAAGATATTAGTGGATCCTGCACAGACCACACCAGATGGGAAAGATCTGAGATGGGGAAAAAATCTCTTTGTTGAAAGTTGCACTTTTAAGTGAAATCTTTTCAGAAGGGTAGAGCATCAGGCAGAGGAGCATCTCACCCTTTGGACACGTCTTTTGTGATACTTCAAAAGAAAAATTGTGAATTTTTACTTGCAGTGTCTTTGATGTAAATTCCTTCTAGTGCTCTGAAAAACTTCCTTCTCCATTGAGGTTTGGTCCTACGGGCCAGTAGATCCTCCTGGCAAACCAGTGAAATGTCCTTTCTGTTATTGAGGGAAATGCCTTTGGGTCAGCACTTGCACAGAGGTATCTGCCTCTCCTCCAGGCGATGGGCTGATTTTAGACAAGGTCTTCAGGGATCTAGCATTGGTTGTCACTTCTAGATGGGCAGGAGGAAGAGGAGGCAGCAATGATGAAGGAATAGATATTATGGCAGATTGACGACTGCTACAGTGACATGACAATACCACGTAGCAGACCTGTTATGTGAGCCTCGGTAAACAGGAGTTTTATAGATTTACGGATGCTGACAGTCTTATGAATCCCTTAACTTCATCAAGACAACTGCATTACCTGATGAAATGATTATTATTTTCTATTGAACGGATGAGTATTAACACTGATAACTTCTTCCTACGTAATTGATAACATATGACATTATGAAAATAATAAATACATTGCAGGAGCTTTCAAGCCAGCATGCAGGCTCTGCTACTGACTTACTCTGTACTCCTGGATGAATCTCTTGCTTTCAAGTACCTCTTACTTCCCTCTGATGAGTTATTGCTTGTACAGCCCTGGAAAAATAATGAAGATGATCCATGAGGGCAGGTTTCTCTGGAATTTCAGTGCTAGAGTCCTGCAGACATTTAACTGTAGCTCAGTGGAGAAAACGTTCCTAAGCATCAGGAGGAATAACATGTGGGCATGTGAACAGACATGCTGGCTGCCGTCCTGTTCTATTGTGCTGCCCCTGACATATCTCAGTGTCCTCTCAACAGCCGGGAAAGTCAATATTAAGAGGCAAAGCAGTGAGGTTCCACTTCCCAGGGCAGAGGAAAGAACTTCTGCTACAGCAGCAGCGATTTGCAGCCCAGCGGGAAGATGGCACTGAGGCTTGGTAGGTAACAGGAGCATATTTTCAGATCAGCTGATGCCAAGAGTTCATTGCTAATGGGGCTTTGAGGAGAATCCACTCTTTTGGGCATGGCACTTACGCAAAAAAAAACTGTGTCATGCTCAAGGTGAAACAGGATGAATTCTGTTTCCCAGACACATTCCTGACACGGGCTAAAATCCCAAACTGAACCCCTTTGTAATACCCAAGGGACAAAAGTGATTCCAGAGGTTGCTAGCACACTGAGCCATTGGAGTAAAGACCTTTTAAGTAAAATACAGACTCCTTTTTGTGCTTAAAAATGGTGAGACTGAAAATACAAAAGATTTCCAACTCATAAAAGTAATTTAAATGTGCACTAGATACCTCTGAGCCTTGCTGCACCCACTCTTAAAGTCACAAAAATCTTGCCAGCAGGTAATTGTGGGTACAGAGCTTTCCCTGTCAAAAGCAAAACTGGATTAAAATAGGTTATAATACAAGAGTATGGGCAGGGTACAGTTTGGACATCGGCTGCTGCAGGAGGTTGGGATTTGGGAGCATCTCTCAGCGGGGTGAACAAGCACTGGCCACTGCACAGGATGGAAATCGAGTTTGCAAACCTCTTATGTCAGACATTATACCCAACCCAGCTCAGCCTTCCTGGCTGACCAGGGTGTCTGAGCTAATGTGTTCCATATATTAAGTACCAAACGATGTTGATATGCAAAAAGGTCCAGCTTACATCAATGCAGTGTTGTCTAACAAAACAACAGTGAGCTGAGCTGGAAATGTGGGAAGTTTTCCGAGTGGAGTGGAAACTGAAATCTTTCTCACACGTGGAAAAAACCCATATTTTGTGGGCACCACCAAGGTCTGACGAAACGGGAGGTATGCTGCCTTTAGCCAGGCTCAGCAGAGATTAATGAAAACTGATTTAAAAGGTTCACAAACAGAAAGTGATTCCATCCCTTTCCTTTTTACCCAGATGCTATCCACCTTCTCCAATGTGTTTAAGCACCCCCTTTCCTACGTATGAAAGAAATGTGGCCCTATGTATCATGGCCTGTTGGCTGTCTCAGGCACTGCTGCATGAAATGAAAGCCTTACTGTTTTTCAGCTTTGCTTTTTTTTCTTTCCTCTGTTTGAATATTAAATGCCAGGAAGATTGGTAAAGATTTCAGAAAAACAAATTGACACTTGGCCTAATAAAATATTGTACACAGTTTTTCCTTTCTACTTTGACTTGGCAGAAGAGTGTGAGAAAAGCTCAGAGAAGAAATATTCTATTTTTCCTGGAGGGAGGCAGGAAACCATTAACATACAGTGCTGGAGCACAATATCCTGATATGCCCTTTAAAATTAGCTCATAAAGACACAAAAATGTGAGATCTGTACATTAGTATTAAATTCAGAAATCACAAATGTTCTGATAGGAACAGCACTCTCTTAAGTAAGATTTCTTATTGTCAGCTCTCACAATTTTTTCATGCCATATATAACATTTTCCTTTAATGGTTCTGCTCCTGAAAGCAAGCAATAAGGAGAAAAATATCAGATCTTCGGTTTTAAAACTTTTTTTTTTTTTTTTTGAGAAATGTATCTTTAAAATACAGTAAAAATAACTCTAAGCTTTCACGTTAGGAAGGGAAGTTAAGACAGAGCCCCAGATACGGTGCTTTTATTATGAAGCTAATCCCATGTGTTTGGGGACTTGATTCTTCTCTCTTTAAAGCACTTCAGTGCTGGCAATCTTGAAAATTGCCTCTCAACATTTTGTTTTGGGGCAATGTGGTGGATTGACAAGTCCCTGTATCCCTTTGCATCCTGGTTTCTCCACCCCAAGAGCTGGGTTAGCCCCTAAGCAAGTTATTAGTATTAACTCTCTCTTCCAAACAACAGCTCCCCACATGTCCCCAGGGCCACTGACATGCTGTCCCCGAGCTCCAGCCCAGTCCCTCAGCGTGACCCGTTGGGTGATGCCAACATTCTCCACCTTGTAAATAACAGGGATGGGCTATGGATGTTAGCATTCCCTTGGCAGCTTTCAAAATAGGATGTCCGGATCTGACTGCAAGTGCTTGTTTCTTGCTGTTAAAAAAAGCTGAGCTTCTGCAGGAGGCAAAAACTGTAATTTTATCAACCTAATAACTTGGAGGGTCAAAACCTCCTATGTAGCAATTCAATCATGATGGCTCTCAGCAAAATTCTGTGGCAAATTGAGGGAAAGATAATAAAATTAAATTTACTATAGAAATAAAAGACAGAAGGCGTAGTGGTTTTATTCACTAAAATAATCCACTTCTCAGCTTACTGAAAGTTACTGCTGTGTTGCCAGTTTACCATGAAGCAGATGGCTGCCATTTTGCGGGGCTTTGGCTGTGTGAGATGACAGTATGGTTCCTACGGGCTCCAGAGACAGCGCTAACTGGTGCACAACGCTGGAAGAGGATGAATGGTTTGAAGTAAAAAATACTGATGATTTTAACTTGCATAACTGGGAACAGGGTCAGTGCTGTGGCTTTGGGAAGATTTGTGTTTCCTTAATTTGGGTGTGTGGAAGTTGAGTTTAGAGGAATAAAAAAGGAGGAAGAGTAGAAAAGCAGCAAGAAGTAAGAAACCCAGTAGCTGTAAAGGAGCTGAGCTGTTCTGCCTGGGAAAAAAATAAAAAAGGCAGAAAGAACTAAAAAGCAATGGTTGGGAAAAGGATGGTCCCTCCTCTCAGCCCAGTTAAGAAAGATGAGCAAAGCCAAGGAGTGCAGAAGCAGTGGGAGACTGCAGTGAGATGAAGAGATTTGCTTCTATCAGTTCCCAAAAGAGAAATCAGGACCGGGGAGAAAATACCCTGAATGCCATCCCTGAAAGAGGGAGTACAAGGGACCACTGATAAACCGATCCAGCTGCGTTCTGCAGCTGTGAAAGCAAATCCTGGCGTCTGCCAGGCTGAAGTGCCCAGTAGATAGAGGACACCACACTGGAACATCTGCCACGTTTGTCTGGTCTTTTGCATCACAAATAGAGCACAGACAGGAGTGTCAGAAGAAAAACTGCTTTTACTACTCTCTGCACCGAGTGAGTGTATAAACAGCTACTGGAACCCAGCAGAGGAAGGCTGTCAGCCTGGCAGAAGCTGGGTCAGATTTTCAGCTGATGTAAATCAGGAGGACTCCGTTATTAGCACTGAACTGGCTTACAACAGCTGAGGCTCTAGCCGAGCCACTGAAGTGGTAAATAGTGCTGACAGCAAGTTGTGGCTTAAACAACCTTAAATGAACTCCATTAAGTGCTCGTTTCTGAAGAGAATGTTGTTGAAACCTGGAAATGAGGCTTTCAAAGGTTTAACATATTTGTCTGTTGTAGAGGGTTTGTTTTGAAACCAGCTGCACTGAGAAGCTCAAGTGTTGCTTCACATGGCAGGAGAAGCAGCATGCTAAGGATGGATCCTGCTCTCTCCTTCTTGCTGAAATTGGAAGTAACCTCTGCAGACTCAGTGTCATCACATTAGTGTCAGCGAGTTCAGAGGTAGGACAAGTGTGCGTAATGCCTTCCAGTGAGATGGAGATGATGACAGGCTAAAACCTATCTGAATAATTGAAAAATGTTGGTGATGTTGCATTCTTGGAAATAAAACTGGCACACGTTCTGCAGAAATTTCCAAGTGGCTGAAACAATTGATCATGACAGGGTTGGGTGAAGAAACGAAGCAGATTGTTGTGGGTTTGAACGACTCACAGGCAGATTTAGTAAAAGACAAAGTGGGCAAGGGCAGAACCAGGCAGCAAAAATCAGAGCAGTGCTACTTGGGCTGAAGTTTACCACAAGGATCAGGCAGGAGAGCTCTGGACGTGGGGCGGGAGCTTCATGCAAGAGATGATCCAAGGGGTCTCATGTCATCATTGGCTGAGATGGGATCTCATCAGTGTTTATAAATATCTCAAGGGTGGGTGTCAGAGGATGGACCAGACTCTTCAGTGGTGCCCAATGACAGGATGAGGGGCAATGGGCACAGACTGAACCACAGGAGGTTCCATCTGAATATGAGGAAAAGCTTCTCCACTTTGAGGGTGCCAGAGCCCTGGACCAGGCTGCCCAGAGAGGTTGTGGAGTGTCTTTCTCTGGAGACATTCAAACCCTCTTGGACATGATCCTGTGCAATCTGCTCTGGTGACCCTGCTTTAGCAGGTGGGTTGGACTGGATGACCTCCAGAGGTCACTTCCAACCCCAATCACCCTGTGATTCTATGTGCAACACAATTCACAGTCAGGAACAAATGCAAGAACTAGTTCAGGTTAGAGTTAGTAAGAGCGTTCTTCTGTGCCTCAGTTTTTCAGGTAATTGGTTAAGAAGTTCCTGAGTCACATTTTTGAAGTCCTGACTGCCTGAGCCACACTGAGAAGACAGAGGTGGTGGGAGGGTTCCCAGCCCTGGTGATGGGGTTCCCAGCCTTGTTGAAGGAGCAGCAGTGAGATTTTAAGCTAAGCATCCACTGCCTGGAGCAGCTAGATCAAAGTGGAGTGGTTGGAACAGTGTGAACATCTCCACTGCCAGGTGAGGCTCAACCTCCTCCTCACAACCAGCAGCTCCAGGGACCAGCGGAGACTTTGTGGAGGCAGGTGGAGTTGCACATGTGTTAACTGAGCAGCGGTGGCATAGCGATGCCATCCAGGCTTGTCCAGGGAAGGAGATTAAACTTTATTACAGATCATTAATTATACTCTCAAAGAGAAGATGTCCACTGGAAGAAGCTTGAAGAGGAAGTCAAGCAAGAAGTTACTGGTGACAATATAGGCTGTGAGAGCCTGGAAGGAGAGAAAGAACAAAGCAAAAGTGAAGGGAATCAGGGAAGGCCATGGATGGTGGAGATTTCTAACCACCTGCTACCCTCAGAGTGCTGGAGAAGGTGCAAAGCAGGAAGGAGACAACTTTGATTCCAAGTGTATGTTAAAACATTATGTAGTTTTCAGGTGGATCTGCCTGGGAAATGAAGACAGTTTGTAGAACTGATTGTGTAAGTTTAAACCCTAACTGATCCATAGTAGTAGGGTCACTACTTGCCTAGACCTCTACTTCCTTAAAAAAAAAATATATATATATATGGAAGGAGGAAACATGAGAAAATGTTTTTTTGCAAGTCAGATAATAGAAAATGCATTGGCTTCTAATGCCCTGCTTGACTGTAGTGCTGGTTCATTCAGTGTCACAGCCTTTAAGAAGGGCACAGAATAAATCTGGCTGCCTGGAATCACAATAGTGTGGAAGGACATGTTCCACCATCGTATTAAGGCTCCTCACTAGCCTACAGTCAGTTCTTTGGGCAGATCCAGCAAAAGACAGAGGCATCTCCAAGAAGAATTTCAATAGAATTCCAGAGAATTACAATGGAATTACACAACAGCACAGAAAATAAAATTTGCTGGTTATTATGACTTGTATTTCTGTGGGTTCCAAAAAACCAATCTCGGTGTAAATATTGCAAAAGCCATTGGAGTCCATTCGCAAAAAATAAAAAAAAAAAAAGAGGGAGATATAAAGCTCTACTCAGTGTATTGTTGTTTATTCATCCAACAACCCTTCAAAACCTAGTGCCACCCAGCCATGCTAGCAACACATCGTTCCTACCTCAGAGACATTGTGCGCTGAAGATTTGAAGAAAACACAAATCATAGGCTAGAGGGAAGAGCAGGTGACAGATGAGGTTTCATTTAGACTGCAGTATCTGGGGACAGAGTCTGTCTTTTTTGCTCTGTTTATGCCATTCACAGCACAATTGGGGCCCTAGGGCTCTTAGGCTTGACTGCAGTAGAAACTATAAACACCAATAACACAATAAGGTCTAAGTTGGTTGTCTGGAGGAAACCATTAGGCATCCATCATGTGGCAGTGTGAACACATGGCCTTAGATTGGGAGTTTTTTCCGGTGAGTTCTCAAAGCTGTTTGTTTTTCAATTGAAAAATGCACAGTTAAAATGGTATGTCAATTATCTCTATGTATATTGATGCTGTTTCTCAGATTGCAAGCATATTTATTGCTGGACAATCATAAATATGTTTCATTTTTCACTCCTGCCTTATATTGTATAAGGACAGAGACAGTTCTTTGATTATGAAAGCCTGTTTTGTTTTGTTTTGTTTTTCAAGACTTCTTGTTGACATGAATAGCCTTTGTCTTTTGTTTTCCCACATTGCTGGAGGATGGTAGCAAAAATATTAATGGATTTGGATCAGCAACATCACTCAAAAACTGGGAGAGGAGAAAGAATGTCCCATCTTTCACTACTGAAGCCTAATACTAATTCACTAGTCAATCCATGGCACCAACATTGGTGACAACAGATGGAGATTTTGCAGAGCCAAATGAGGTACTAAAGGGTAAAAAGTCTTTCCCAATATGGTTTAACCCGATCATCCAAGACCAAAGAAGAAATCAGCTCATGCATGTTACCATATCAGATCCCACCAAAGATCTTTGCCTTACTGTCATGTAGCAAAGACTATCATTGGGGTATGCATTGCACAGGAAAATATTTTTATCTCGCTGTAGGCAAGCACTACAGTTACATGATTTTTGGTCACATTCAGTGGATAAGAAATCAGAAAATAATTTCATAGCAATTAAATAAAAAGTTATAAACATTAAGTGAGCCTCCAAATGCAGAGGTCAAACGTACTATTAAAACCACAAAGCAAAATAATAATATCAGTTACAAGCTGCATTTGTAATCAATACTGAAATGTGATGCCTCTTAATCAGGGGATCTTTTAAACAACCTTGGGAAAAGAGAAAAAAAAAAAGATTGTTTTATTGCAAGGGCAATATTTGGTACTTGGGAAGTTAAAATCCATTTCTGAAACCAGGCTTCCCAAAAGAAAGTAGGTCAGAGTTAGGAGTGTGTTAAGCAATAGAGTTTGTAGCATTGGAATAACCATTGAGTTACGGGGCCCTGTTTATTTAAGTTAATTCATGTGGTTTAGTCTGTTCTCTATGCTCAAAGTACAATAAGGAGAATGAAGTGCCCTGTCTAGAGGACTCCCTCCAGACCTATAGTACAGCACCTGCAAATGAAAGCTTCCTGAACACAACCTCTGGACAAAACCAAGAGCTACCCTAGAGCTAACATGCTGGAGAGGCAACTGTTTCCCCAAATGTGAATAGTTTCCAAAAAAATAAAAGCATCTGAGCAAACTGTTATTTTGCCTCAAATTTTCTTCAGCCAAGGTGGATTGTTCCCATATTAGAATATGTATATATATATTTTTTTAACCTAAGAGCTCTACACAACTCTGAATCACCTTCCACGGTTCCAGCACCTCCTCCGCCTTGTGCAGGACACTGGGGCGAGGTGTCAGGCTGGAGATCTCTTTTCTTCCCTGCCTGGCTTGCTCTGCATGCCACAAGAGAAGCCAGTGCATGGTGTCTTGCTATTGATGAATGAGCACCGTGGAGCAGATGGGACAGAAACAGAGATGTTCCTGTCTTTCAGTCAGCTCCTCACGAGTCGCGTTTTGGCACCAATATCCCGAGATGTGCCCACCTCTTGAGAGCTGCTTATTCATTTGGGTGACAGCTCCCTCTCATGAGATTTCCTTTAATTTATTAAATCTGAATTCCAGCTGTAGGCTACTTGGGTCACAGACCGCTGGTGCTCCCCGCTCAAAGCCAGAGTATGTAAAGCCATCCTTTGCAGCCGAGGGGAAGAGAAGCGACACAGGGACTGTGCTGGAGGAAAATCTTCAGCTAAACTGTTATCTTCCATATACAATTGCCTATGCTTAGCCCATTCAAGGAAGTCTTTGGGAAAATATCTAAGAGGATTTTTGCTTTCAGATTAAGTGATTTCTAGATGATTTTACCCATAGAAAATCAGCAGGGGGTGAGTTTAGCTGCATTTTGCCTACACCAGAGAAAGAGAGGCTCACTCTTCTGAAAATCATCCACTAAATTAATGAAGACATGAATGTACATTAGGCTGAACCTATTTAGCTCATTAAAGACTCCTCTCTCAGATCATTTCCTTCTGTGTGTGTCTCTACATCACAGGCTCTTCTGTTTGTAATTTCCAAAGCTAAAAAAAAAAAAAAAAAAGAGATTGTATCTTTTTTAGGGGTAACCCTCAGCTTTCAGCAGTCAGAAACTATATGTAGTCAGCTTAAAATCCCATAGGAAGATTAAAGACCATGCTGTATGCAGTTAATACAATAATGACAACTGTCCCTGTACTCATCAAACAGAATGTGAGGTGAGTGTCACTATTAGCAAGGAAGGAAGAACCTAAATGTGATGTCAATTTACATTTTGCAGTGTTGGACATATTACTGGAATCTTTGTTCTATAAAACTTTGGCTGGGATCATTCTTACTCTCCTGAGGAAAATAAAATCTTTTGTCAATGCCAGTTTCTTTGACTCCTATTGTTTTCACTGGCTTTGGGAACAGATCCTTATTTCTGCTTTATTTTAAAATTATCTTTTACATCCTCCTATCTAATGAATAGACTGATTCAAGAAACCAGCAAAGGGAAACTGCACTGATGGAAAATAAGGAAGCTACAAAAAAATAACAGAGTCCATTTCATAAGAAAGCAGAAAAACTTTCTGTAAGATGAAGACTTTTCTCCCAATGCTTTGAACCCTTGTTTGAGCGATGCAGGTAAGGGAAGCAGAGGAAACACATGGGCTTCTTTTCTTCTGAAAGCATCCTCTGGCCCTTGCCAATGGTTGAGCCATGTGGCCTCCCTTCCACACCTCTGTCCTCCCTGCAGGAGAACATGGTGAGCTTGTCTGAGAAACCAGCCTTCCAGCTCTAAGAAGATCCACGAGGAAAACAAGCCTTTTCCCAGTCAGAATAAGAAAGACCTCCTGCATTGCAGAGACCCAAACTCAGATTAACCATGTAATCTTCAAAAAGCTTTTCTGAATTTGCATTGTCAAGAATTGAAGTTCCCTCCAAAAACTTCTAGATGTAAACCTGTAATGTTCTTTTGTGTTCCTTCAGCACCTGGTGTACATTGGTTAAGCAGAACTAAAACCAAGCTACCATAAATTCTCTAGTCCTATAAATTACAGTGGGTGGAGAGTAGCCTTTGGCAGCAGGAGTTTGACTACCGGTGGTGGTGGAGAGGGAGATGCCCCAGACCTGAACAGCTGGACATTGTACCCTGGAGACCTGCGGGTGTCCCTGATCCTGCTGCTGGCTGGACACACCGAGGGACCCCATGGGGTCTTATTGCAGAGCTGTGGAGGAAGGACCTTGGCTGCTCCAGACACCTACCACAGCATTTTGTATGTAGGCACCTTATTTTGATATTTAGTTCTTTTTTCCCCAGCTACACTTCTGTCAAATCCCAGTTCCCACATGAAGTTTTGCACCAAACTGAGTGCAAGAGCTCAGATAATCTATTTGTAATAAAATACTTTCCCTTCACTTTAGTAAACTTAGCCCTTCCCTGTAAAAACAAACTCTTTAGTTATTCAGGTGTGACTAGTCACAGTATTAAATCACCATACTACCTCCTCAGTGTAATAATACATTTATTTAAAATTTCATTTTAGAATCACTCTTCTTTTGCTGACATTTAATTTTGCACAGGAGTAATGCTATCATAAAAGAGCCCAGGTGTAAAAATATTACGTTTTTAGTAATTATGTACTGTCAATTACTACCAAAAACTAGAAAAAATATCAGTATTTCTCAAAATTGTCTGGAATTACTAAGTTTAAACATTTAAGAAGAATCATTTAAGAGCTACATTGCAGGATAAATGCTTGTATGCCTTTGCTACACTTGTGTAGGGAAATTGTAAGCTTTTGCACAGTTCACTGACATTTTTTAACATTTTAATATTAACATTGCTAAGATATCAGTCCATCAGCAGAGGAGAGCATGAGGAAGAGGAGAAAGAAAGATAAGTTGCATGCTTAGTAAGTGCCATTTCTACAGGTGTCTATGGCTTTCAGATGATGTTTTGGCTCCTCCAGTAGCAACAGTTATGATTGCAGTAGCTTTCTGTTCTTCTGTCTTAATTCGATATATTGAGGGATCTTTATAATGGAACTTGAAAGGTCCTGACTGTAACCCCAAGTCTATGGCAAACCAGATTGCAATTAATCTCTATGTCCTTTGACAGTGTCTTTTACTAAATAACTAGTAGGTAACCAACTCGGTATCTTCTTTCATTCATGGAGAAATATAGTCTCTAGTGAATGAGTATATGACAAATTCCAGTGAGTGACTCATGCCATCCTGACACAGGTACCTTAAATGAGTGAGTCAGTACCCTTTGTTACTTCTGTCTTGCTCCACAGACCAGAACAGCAACCTAAAGGATTTGCTTAAATTAAACATGGTTAATGGTTGGCTAGAATAATCCACACAGTTGACTTTGACATGTTTGGATCAGACCCTACAAGGGTATGTGTTCTTAGAAGTAGAGTTTGCTGGGAAATAGTCAGTTAAGCTCTTTTATTTGGAGAAATGTCTGTATGACTGTTGGTCAAAATTGAAACTTTTTTGTCAGGTTAGGGGGTCCATGTTAGTTCTAACAGTGACTGGGGAGGATTTCTCAGTCCAGGCTAGAATTCATTATCAAAATGAAGAAAAGACCCCAACCACAAGATAACCTTGTGGTGATTCACTTGATCTAGGGGAGAGCTAAGGGAGAACAGTAGGTCTTAACAGGCACATGTCAAGGTCACTGGGCTGATGTGTGCTGTGGTAAGAGTTCTTCTCTAGTCGTTCATGTAAAACATCAGGGAGTCATGGCTTCATTCTAGCACAGACCAGACCAGATCATTTTTACAATGGAAGTTTTCATAGGGTAGAAAGTATTAGTTCCCCTTTCATCACTCTGAAAGACTATTCCAGAGGGCAGACAAAAATCTGCACTAAATACCAGTTGACTTTGCTTTTTGGCTTCCTCTCAATGGCAAATATTATCTTTTCTAGCATAACAAGAGTCAGTTCATTCAGTTTTGACACTGTGAAGTTTAGACTATCCTCTGCTATTTATTGTTTGAGCCATTGCAGTTTTCTCAGAGCCCTAGCAGGGGACCGAGCCTGCAGTATGCTGCATCCTGCAAAAAACAACCAAAAGGACAGCCTTTCTCCCAAAGTGCTTGCAAGAGCTGTTTTCTTCTAGAGCTGACCTGTAGTAACACCGCAACAGCAGCACTATGTTGTAGTCCATCCTCCTTCTTCAGGCAGAGATGTTTGAGGTGAGGCAGAAAATCTGCCATGTTTTTCCTCCTTTTCTAATGCTCAGTAATTGGTGAGATTCTCCAGAGCTACAGCATCTTTTCAAGTCCATGTTCTCACAACTTCTTTCCTTCAGGATTTTCTCCTATCTGCTGGCCTTTCAGCACATCTGGATCTTTTAGATTTCTCTCTATGTGAACATTGCCCTTATTTTTCTTCCTGATTTCTTTCAGAAAGTTTCTCCACATTGTTATCTGCAACTCTCATCTCTGCCTGGTTGCTATTCTTTTTCCTGAGCTGCAAGTGGTTTGCATGGTGGTTTCTCCCGTCATGTTTTTATCAGGCATCCTCCAGTAACATTCCTGCATTTGTCCTTTTTTGTCCAAGGTTTTGTTTACCTTATCTATCTGCTCTGGGTCCACATGTTTTGGGGCTGTTGGATTTCTCATAATTGCAAGGCTTGTGTATTTTTCTTTTCAAGGGTTGGGTTTTTATCTTACTAAGATGTATGTTTCTCTTTTCTTCCTGCATTAGACTGTTCATTTTTAAAACTTTCTTTTAATCAAATGAAAGGAATTAAAAATGAGGAGGGAAAGCCCAGGAATTTGAATTCCAGTCTTCTTTCTACCACAAGGAACCAAGAATTCTTTCTATTTAAGACAGTCACAGATTTTATCATTGTGACTGTTTTCCATTAACTTTGTAAGTAGAAAGACATTTAGTAAAGTTGAAAGCTGTCTCTTATGTGATGACAGACTTTGCCTGTTTTAATATTTTTACTGGTTAACTACCAAATCCTGAGTTTACCACTGTCTACAGCCAATGTTTAGTGTTCAGTACTCCTCTGGCAAGAAATGTGACTTAGAAATATATCTTCCATACCAAGCTTTTGAAAACGTATAGTATTCTGTGTCAGAAAAACAAGTTTCAACATGCGAAACAGATTGCCACAGCAAGGCTTACCCAAGACAAAGAAACAACAACAAATAAAAGAGTGCAAATGGTCAGGCAGAGAGTTTGTTTCGGCCAAGACAAGACACAAGAGAGTCTACTTTCATTAACATTAATGCAAGCACCTCAAGCAGGATGAACTGGTTATATAGATTGAGAAACTGATTAAACCACCAATGGTGCCATGGTGGGATGCAGTGACAAGCAGGGTTTTGTTTCTGGAAGTCAGGATCCAGTTTAGTTCTGTTGAAACCTTTGTCATTGCTGTCAGTGAGCAGAACGAAGCCCTCGCACCCTGTCTACTGTCTGTTCCCACACCTGGTGTCATGGCCACATGCAGCTGCTTTCACTTCCTCTTCAAAAGAGGGACAGGGAGGACCACATCCATCGTTGGTCCTATCTGGGGGCCTGTATCGCTGTACTGATGGCAGGATCCTTTCCTCCTTCTCTGGCTGCACAACCCCAGGGCAGCCATCCCAGCAAGGCTTCCTCCACCACAGCCTCCCCCTGTGTTGCACCTCAAACTCCCTCCCAAGCCATGCTGAAGGTGTCCAAAGGCCAGAGACCTGCTGGTAGGAAGTGAACACAACCTCAGGCCATGCCATCTTGACCTGCCATTGAGCGTAGGGCTCAGGCTGCCCAGGACCAGTTAGCAGGGATGGCATCCCCAGCACAGCAGGTCGAGATATCACAGGTGGAGTCTTCTACAAGCCGGGTTGGAGAGGACTCAGTCAACCCAAACTTCATCTAACTCTGCCTGTTCTGCAGAACCTCAGTTTTGGCTTTTATTCTTGCACATTCGCTTGTATTCTAGGACAACTGTTGCTAATTTCATTCTTTGTTTATTATTGGAGAAAGGTTTCCCTATTTAATTACTAGAAACAGAGAATCCATAATGTATTCATAGCTGTGAAAACTTAATCCTGGATAATTTTTTACTCTCTGAGAAAAAGTAGCTAGGACTGATCTATTCTTTCAATCAAGTACACCCATTTAGTTTATTTTTAACATTCTTTTCATTATTTTATGAGCTTCTTAAGGATAATGAAATAATTGCTTGTCTCTTTGATTGATCTTTGTTTTGAAAGGAAACTTTAATAGTGTTATTTCTAGAGCAGGCTTACGGTATAATACAATTAAAGGAAAACATGACATTAAAACACATTACAGTACATGTTCCAATAATTAGACTTACAATCCTTGTCAGCTAGAGCATTGTGCAGTGAAGAGTTACCATAAAAATTTATGAGGGAAGAATTCATATTATTTTGCATAATAAACCAAATATATTAATAATGACATTTATTAATGTTGGATAGCTGTAGTGGTGTTTTATGTATTGTCAGTGTTTTCTTTGGTAGCCAAGTGGCATTTCCCAGATACATCTTTCTTACTTTAATTAGCTGTAGGTCCTTTTCTGGCATAGTTTTGATGGACTTATTCTCACAACTTTCCGACCAGATTTGATGTAAGCCTGGTCCCAGGAAAGAAAAGTAGGTATATATTTCCTCATTGTTTTAAACTGCTAAAACATGCATTCTGCCAGCGTATACATGGTGGCTGTGTTAATTGAATTAATGTGTTATGGAAGTATTATCTACAGATATGGGACACACCACTGTAGACAGGAGATCTTGGAAACAATTGTGCTGAGAAACAATTCTACTATACTTTTGTTCTTTTCCATGTTACCATTGCCCATGTCCTCCATCAGCTTTCCAGAAAAGAATGAGCAAATCAAATAAAAAATGAAGAGCTGCAGTTGTATACATTGAATGTAATGCACAGCAGACACAGTGGCTCTGTTTGGGACACTTATTGTGTAGACAAACACATACAAACATGCTGATTACCTAAGAGGTACCAGGATGCTTGGAGTACAGAAACACGTTCTTGTTTAGATAACTAAATGTCTCTAAAATCACTCATCTTTTAATAATACTCAAACCCCATCTCTTGCTTTTTAAAAATAATTATATTTGCATCTTTGGTAAACTGGATGCTTAAGTATTTTAGCAATAATCAGTTCCTAAAGCTTTTATTTAGCCAAAAAGTGGAAAGAATCCTTTACAGCAAAGCATCACTAGTGTATCAGTAGAAAGTTTTATAGGGGGTTGCTTTGACAAGCTCCAGGCCTTCAGAAGTAAGAATTCCAGTTTGCACAATTCTGATAGTACATGATGGGGGAAAGTTCAAAACATAATATAATTGGGTATATATGAAGTGTGGATGTGCATGTATGCAAATTAGAAGGAAAAAAAAAAAGAAAGAAGGAAAGAAAGAAAAGAGCAGAAATCCTGAACCTGGATTCACACGTTGCCAGGTTGAAATACAGCTGTGCTGGTGATCAGACCATAAATGAGATAGTATAGGCAGGCTACAGTAGACTGTATAGGCAGGCACATCTTGCTCCCACAAAAAATTAAAAAAGAACTGGGCAGAAAAGTCTTTAATCCTCAGCTGGTGACCTCATGCCCTGTTAGGACCCTGACATAAGGGCAAGGCTGTAGCATTGGGAGTAAGAGGTACTTTTACAAGATTGTATGATGTACTTTCCCACCTCCTGTAACCTGATTTCTCAGTAATGAGGTTGAGATCCCAGAGAATAAAAATATTACTTTTTTTTTTTCATCCACTTACAGTTGCTTTCAGTTGAAATGTTTGGGAGGGAAGGGTGGAAGGGTGGAAATTTTTCACTTCTTTGAATCCTAGACCAAATAATATTTTCTTCATTTAAGATCAGTGAAATCACTTAGAAACTGTCAGTTGGGTTGGCTTTGTGCTGGACAAACAGCCTGTCTGCTGCATCGGAGGAGAGAAGCAGGTCCAGGATGCCCTGGAGAGCTCTGTGTGGAAGTATATGGCTTGATCTTCTGATGAGGTTTCAGTGATGCTGTAGTGCTTTTTTTATAGCACATGAGGATTCATTAATGATAACTCTCCAACATCCACCACTAACCAGTGCAAAACCAGATGAGCGGTGATGCAGCACTTGACAACATGATTTGGCAAGTTACGAGAGAAAGTGAAAATACTGAGTGAACTGAGGAGGTTCAGATCATGCTTCACACTTGTCCAAACCAGAATCATGGGTTTAACATTTCTGTCCTTGAGAGTCCAGGCCGTTGATCAAAGCTGACCAGTGTCACTTCTGCAATGTGGATCTTCCAGCCTTATCTGAGAGGTGTCCAAGCTGTAGGTACACTGAAAGAGCAGTTCAAGCCTGGGACTATCTAGACTGATGAGTTCAAGCCGGGAAAGGACACTGTCCTTGTTTTTCAGGATGCCTGTAAGCCTGCATTAGTAAACACAGATGATGGCAATTATGCCTTTGGGAGAATCTTGGCACATTGGGACTGACTGCTTTCCTGATGGAGAACTGAGATAGCAGGAGAAACCTTTATCCTCTGACCGAACAAGAACATCTTGAATCTGTTTATGTGTGTATGAAAAACATTAATCAAACCACTATGGGCTGGATTCTTCAAGGATGATAAACACTCGTTTGGCTTCAGAATCCTGCACAGAAAGTACGGGTAACCTGGTGAGCCATTTCACTCGAGATAAACCTGAGGAGCGAGGCTGTGGGGCACACCTAATGAAATGATACCACAAGGAGAGGTCAAGCCTTTCCTGTGCACAGAGCGGGTACCCACTTGGGTGTCTTTCACTTTGTGTTACCAATAAAACCAATAAATATTAGCTCCCTCTTTGTTTTACTTGATGTCCCAGAGGTCAGAACCTGATCTTTGCCAGGATGAGTGAGGATCCTGGCTCAGTAGTAGATAACCTCTGAATTTCAGTTAAAGGAGGATAATAAAGAATCAAACACAGAAATAAAACACTGGTTTCTCTGGGAGGGCAGGCAAGCCCAACTTCACCTCTGTACAGCTGAAACAGATGATGGTCGAATGTAAAAGTGATCTGGTTTAGCCTGTCAAGACAACATGAGCCTCCTTCTTGGTTCAGTAGCCCATCCCAGCTCCCCTGTAGCTCGGGAGCTGTGGAAGGACACACAGATCAAGTGAGACAAATAGCTGTCAAACCTCAGGATGCCTGAATCCTTCTCTCTCACCCCATCATTCCTTGTAGAGCAAGACGCTGATGAGAGTTACCTCCCAGGGGGTGGATTCAAATCCACTTCCCCAGAGAGATCTGAACCTGCATCTCCCACACCTTGGCTGAGTGCCTTAAATATTTGGTGAAGTATCTGGATATCCTCCGCAATGTTGTAAACGCAGGCCAAAAATAGTTTCCAGCTGCAACTATATGATTAATTTGACCTGGAACTACTTTTGGGGGGCAAATATTTTATTCACAGGAGAAAAATAATTGCCCTCCATTATTAAAAAGATAGAAGGGAAGAGGCTCTATTGCTATGGGAAACAAGCCATGAGATCTTGTAGACAAGGTTAGGAGGCTACACTAATATACACCACCTTTTCCCAAGCTACAGTTTCATGCATATGGAGTTATCTCCTCTTGTTTATAGCCATATACTTACTTATGCAGGGGTTTTCCAAGGTATCTCAAAGTCACTAGCGTATTCTCATAATGTGCGGTAATAATTATAGACATTTTATAGCTGTAATCCCTAGGAGTGCAGGTAGATAAAATATACAATATCTTTCCAGAAAAGAAATACTCAAATAATTTGTTTTCCTATTCCTGCGTATCACAATGGCAGCAGCTTTTAGGGGGAAGGAAGGAAGGAAGGAGCTTGAACTACCAGTTTGGAATATCTTGCACTAATTTCTCAGTGTGTTTATGTTACATCAAGGCACTAGAAACTTCTTTAATGAGAAGTTTGTGAAATTATTTGTTCTGTGCAACTTAAATGGGCAAAAGTACTGGTCCTAGGTTTTAAAAGGCATTTAAAGTTAGGCTCCTAGGATCATATTTAGACTTATAAATAAATAATCTAATTTTCACATGTGCTGTGTCCAGCAGCTTCTCCTAGTTTATGTGGTTGCAGCTGGAAGGCCAACATTTTTGGAAATCAGGATACTTAGGTTCTTGAATGTGGACATGAGATGGGGATTTGCAAAGGGAGTCAGGTGCCCAATTTCTATTGAGAAAAGGTTTAGGAGTTCCATGAGCATAACTTTTAGGTATCCATTAAGAAAATCTCAGCTTTGCTGTAAATGCCTCTGAATCCCTTAGATTTCATTCATTTGGCAGCCAGACACCTAGTTCTGTTGTCTGATCCGAAATAAATTTGCCAAGTCCTGTATAACTTATGTAGTCTTTCTTTGGAAAAATAAATAAATCATTCAAATGGAAATACTCAAATAGCTGGGCATATGTCCAGATACAGTATGCCTAGCTTAGTGGCAAAAAAGTTACGGCACACATCCTGTATTGTCGAGGACACTGAATGTTTTGGCTGCCCTAATAGAAAAACAATAATTCAATCATGTATTATAAAGGAATTTCCTGGAGAAGTTTGGCCCCACTCAATCATCCTATTAGATTTTTCCTTAATGTGGAAGAACGGCACATTAAATTCATTACATACATTAGGCCAGCTACATTTATTTCCAGATGGGTTTCCATAAAGTGGTTGCGATGCCTAAAAAAAGACATTTTGAAGATGCCTTTATATGTAACTCATACAGCATAATAACAACGCTGCAGTCTTACACCACTCTATGGCCAGTAATTCTTTCTCGCAGTGGAAGGACACATTTAACACAACTAGATGTAAGTATTTTACAAATCAATAATAATAGGCCCACAGGGCTAGGATCATTGTTTTATTTTGCTGGCAGGGCCCACAGTGCTTGGATATTATGCAAAGACGAGAGAGGATGTGTGAGGAGATAGTTATGCTAATATATGCCATTTTCCCCCTCCCTCTCTCCTCCCTGGAGTAACTGTCTTAACATTACACATAGTGATTTGTCCTCAGCAGCTCCAAATTACCTACACCTGTTGTTTCTGGAACATTACACAAATACCCAATTAAGTATTTCTCTATTCATAGAGTATGAAGAAAATGCAGTTCAGAGTGCTCTGTCACAGCCATAGAACTTTGACCAAAGCGTTTTAGTTTTCAGGTGGAGAGGAGTTACATCAATACCACGGATTTGCAAAATTGGGCTGCGGAGTGACCTTTATGCAGTTTTAGGGATTTAACTTTCACAGAATACAGCCTTGCACACTTCATCCTGACCAGGGCCTGGGTTGGTGCTGCTTGAAAGCTCCCATGAGAGCCTATAAGAGATGGTGTCTATGATGAGGAGACTCAAGCTCCCTAAGCAAAAGGGAGGTTTGTCACCTCCAGAGATGATACTGCCTGTTCACGAAACACTAGCTAGAACCCCTTTCCTTAAAGCCTCTCAAAGAGCAGAAAATCTTCTTTTTGTGAAGAAGTGACAACCGCTATTCTGAAATGTCGCGGAGCAGCTGGCCACATGCAGCTACACTGAGTGCTATTTGGGTGCCACTTCACCTGTTCTTCTCTGTCAGGGTTACCAGAAGTGTGGAAGTTCCACAGCAGAAGCCTTGGCTGATGCAGGTACCGATAGCCCTTAATAACACATAGCAAGTGACGGCAAACCATCATTCCAGCTGGACTTGGTACTGGGAAAGGTTTACTGTTCTTGGATCTGTCGCAAAAACATTTAAAGTTGTTACAGTGCCTCTCTCTGAAAAGAGGCAGAAGGCTCCAGTATTTCAGCAGTGCCAGTGCAAACAGTTTCTTAATCACCTTCACTCAAGTGTCTCCTAACGATACCCCTGAGTTGCACTCCGGGACACATATGCTGTCCCATAGTTCATAAACATCTACATTTTATGCATATGTAAATATACCCACTTTTCATTTATGCATGTAATACAAGTATCACTTTCCTAAGTCTACAAGATCTGTAGCTTTACTGCTGCACATGTGTGTCTTCTGCACACTTAGAAATTATATCAACAAGATGTATGTGCCAAGATTTTTCAGGAAGGAATGCGAGACAACCCAGAAATGGCGATATGTGCCCAGGAAGTACTGCTACAGACACTGGAGCTGCATGTTGAGTTCCACCCAGTGTCAGCAGTGGGAGCAGACACGATGCTTTGTGGTGGCACCCCTGTAGTCCTCCTGCACACCCCCAGGTTTTAAGGAAGGTCCCCTGCATGTCCCTCTGTACACTTCTAGTACAATTTTCCTATAATACAATTTAACATGTATTTGGATTGCCTCTGTAGGCTTATAAAATGCTAAAAACATGCATATTTGTGAAAACGCTGGGTTGCCTGATGTGCAGGAACCTTGTTAGGTGCCTATAATGCACTTCCCCTAGTCAAACTGAATCCTTTCCCTCCACAGTTCTGCCAGCTTTTCAAGAGTCCCAAAGGGGCAAAGTCCTCATCTATATCACAGTTATCGAAAGCTCAGACACTATAAATGAGGGTCTATTTATATCATTCTGCTATGTGGTCTCCCGCTGTGCTGAATCTAGTGTCCCCGCTCTTCAAGCTGTAGGTCCTTTGTTCTGCACTGATGGAAACAGTTTCATACAATTTCAGATGTCCCAACGGGACAGTTCATTGTGATTGTTACATTAATCATTCTTTTCTCTGAACTTGCAATGTCCCTAATTCTAGATCTGTGGTTGTAGTCACACTCCATCTGTAAATTTGTAAGTTCATAATTTTCTTCACCTTTCTGAACAGACAAAGCCTTCCTACCTCACCATTTATGATATCCAGAGAAAGGATGAGGAATTAAGGATAGAGATCAGCTGGACAGGCCCTTACAAAGCCTTTCTGTGTATAAGTTAACTTACACTGTTCATAAAAAATTGAGAAAACCTGATAGAAAAGTGAAGTCCTTATTAAATACATTGTTAAAATTAGGTAAAAATTTGTTGCTCTTGCTACAGGGAAGATTGGCACATCTTTCTAACTTTGTACATTTTCCAATCTTATTTTTCACCATCACAAACCTCCATTGCTGGAGAGCACAGTCATTCTCTGAATAAAGCTCCACAGACATACTGAGATTATAGACTCTGTTCTGATTTCCCGTATGTTAAAGAAACACAGTATGATGCCAATTACTTGAGGGGGGAATGACTCTGGATTTATACCACTGTATCTGAGATCATAATTTGACTCCTTGTGAGTAATTGAGGTCATGTGTCTTCCTTTTTAACTTCACCACTGTAATGCCTACGCCTCATGCTGGAGGGTGAGTAGCTTGAACCGTCCCAGATGACTGAGTCATGAGCATTTTTTCTAGATGAATACATGAGAGTTTATATGAGAGCAAGTAATTGCTCTTCATGTGTGCCTGGGATATTATTTCATTAAGCAAACTACTCCCTGTTCATGCAGAAGCCCTGAAGATCAAGCAGTTGCTAGTGCCAAATTAAGTTTTCCTTGGGGTTAGAGCACAAAGTCAAAACTCTGGGGTCCTTTTTCATTAACTTCCTCAATTTGTGACTTTGGACAAACTCCCTGGGATCTCTGTGCATCAGTTACCCATCTATAAAGTGGAACGAAAGCTTACTTTACGAGGGAAGGAATATGTGAAAGTTAAGCATTTGGGGCCAAATTCTGTCCTTTTACTCGCACTGGAACAGTCCCTTGCTCTGTGCTCCTTAACTGTCTGGCTCCATGACATCACTGAGGAAAGCTGGACTTGGTGTAAGCTTGTATGTTTACCCCTGGCTCTCCGGGTTGGTAAAACACACTGAAATTTTCTGACGAAAGCTGCCCTAGAAATACAAAGTGTTCTTGTGACTCAGGTTTGCTCTTTGTTTGGATACAGATTCAACATCTCAGTTCCTCGGCTTATGAGACAGGTTGTTATTACAACGCTCTTTCCCACCTCCTAACACCTACTTAAACAGAAATCACTTCTTCTGCTCTCACATTTAGGGCACAGAAATCCATTTAAACTTTCTTTTTGACATGAAGGAAATCATTAAAATCAACCTCAGTCCCTCTCCCCCTGGTCTTGTGGTCTTGTTACACCAAACCTCTACACATAAAGCCTATAGCATGTCTTTAACTTTGCTTTTCTTAGGAAGGATCTCAACTTTCGAGAATGAACAGTCTTCTCCGAAGCCATGAGCAGCATGGGAGAGCAAGGGCATGGGGAAACAGAGAAGTTCTCCTCCCCAAGGAGGAGTTTTAATATGCCTAAAGAAGGGAATTAAGACTTCAGATGGAGCCTTTAGCACCCTGTTACATAAGTGACACCCTTTAGCATAAAATTGCTGTATTGAGGGAAAGCAGGGCACTATCAGCTATGTTTATATAATAATATTTGAGAATATCTTGTGTCCATTTCACACATGCATAAGTGGCTACACAACCTATTAAGCACTAGAGGTCTGTTTTGCTAAGTTTTCTCCCTATGGTAGTAACTTTTCCTCCCTATATCTAATATTTAAGCTATATTCATCCAGGTTAGTGATAGAAAACTGTTCTTTTCGAACTCCCACAGCTGTGGAGGTGGTAGATTGCATTATTAGCTGGATGGGGTCAATCTGAATGGCACTGAGCCCAGTAGACACCCACCCAACATCCCCAGCACACCCCAGCACACGCACACTGGACACTTCTTACCTTGCCTTCATGCACCAGTCAAAGGGTCCAGAGCCACCAAACCCAGATGTGCTCCAGAGATCTATTAGTATACACACTAAAGAGCATATTTATGATACCACAAATATTTAAGTGTGGTCTCTGCAAGTGGGAGGAGAATCTGCTCTTTCCAAAAGCTTCTGGTCACAGGATTTCCTTATCTCACCAGCCTCTGTGCATTCCCCTGAAGCCATGGGTTTGGTGGGAAGGCCTCAGATAATCATCTGGTATCTTTCATAATGCTCATAAAAAGAGGTGGTAAGAACTCCTCACATATTATCATAGGTATTTGAGTTTCTACAGGACAAAGTAACACTTCCAGGAAAGCAGAGAGAGCATGCAGCCGGTGCTAAGGAGTGTGGGGAGTGGGAATGGAAGGATCTTGCCAATATCTCTCAGAAAGCCCTGTCTAGATCCTTCCCTCTCCGCTTTTTTGTTAGGAAAATTCAACTTTACTAGCCTGATATATAGTGCAATTGTGAAATGAAGCTGATGAAAAGATGATTTATATTTGATATTCTGTCTCCTGGCTTGGACTGATAAATGGCTTTCCTGCAATACACTGCTTTACAGAATGATCACCTTTTCCCCTAGCTTGAGCAAGAGCCAAACTGAGCCTCTGCAAAATCAAAATGATCCTTGCCCGAAAGTTTACATCTTCACCTGAAGACAAGCGATCAGGTTCCCTCCCTCAGGCCGAGCAGTTTCTTACTCTGCAAGTAAATCCTACTGGAACCAGTGACATTACTTGGGAAGTCAAAAGATCTACTGGCACAGTATAAAGGTTGCTGACTTTGGCTCCAAATATCCATTTGCCCTGTTTGTTTATTTTTGTATTTAAAAGCTTTTAGCCCTACAGGCATTGCAATGTATTGGGACTGCAATGGGTCTGCCAGGGTACATAAAGAAATCAGGGTCTGGAAGGATGGAGCAATTTTGGCCAAAATGGCATTTTGTCTCTTCTTTTGGTGGTGGTGTTTTTTTGTGTCTTTCTCTTCTCCTCTCCTCCCCTTTTCCTTTTCCTTTTCCTTTTCCTTTTCCTTTTCCTTTTCCTTTTCCTTTTCCTTTTCCTTTTCCTTTTCCTTTTCCTTTTCCTTTTCCTTTTCCTTTTCCTTCTTTCTCTTCCTCCCTCCAGCCGAACTCCCAGTCACACTGGCAAAGCGAGCTGTACTTCACTGGATAACCCATCTGAAAACAGAAAGTAGTTTTCCCACTAGCAGAGGAAAAAGATGGATCCCATGTGCTTGGTCCTCCTGCTACTTTTCTGAGCAAAGTCAGCTGATTAAGTACCTGCTCTGTCTACTCTCTCTGCTGTTACATGTAAGTACTTATTTCATTTCTCATGACACAGATACAGCTCTGCAGGTAATGCCATTTCCCCATGGCATTAATAAGGCTCCGCATGTAAGGAAATAGGAGGCAAAGAGCATCTGTGCAGAAGACCTTGGGTTATCCTTTAGCTCTCACTGAAACGGGTTGGAAATTTCAGAGAGGACATTTTTACACTGGCAAAATACCAGACTGATTAAATAAAAAATTAACATCCCAGCAGAAATCAGATGAGTTTCTCAGGTTTCCGATGAGCTCAGAGGGCTGGTTGGCTGCTGCAGAGCCTGGTGACGGGGAGAGTCCCAGCTCAGCCCTGTTAGATCCACAGCTCCGTTAAAACACTGGCTGTTACTCACTGCTATCTTTATCTGGCTACGTCACTGCAAGGAATTTATCAAGCTGATGTAATCCACACTGGACCAAGCTCCTGGGTTGGGTGAGGAGGATTTAAGGCCATGCTCAGCTCCTCGAGGCCTATAATGGAGCTTCAGCTTTTGAAAATATCTGAACCACCCTGAAAAACAGCCACCACAAACTGGTTCACAAGGGGAAGATGCCCACTCCAAAAATTACATTCAAAACACTTCAGGGTGGCAAAGAGGAGCTCAAAGGCAGTAATTTTGGGTTACCTGTAACAACATAATTCCACCTTGGGTGTAAAATCAACTCTCCATCCCTCTAGCTGCCTGATCCTGGTTTCGTTTTTCCTCTCAAGCTGTCACCCAGCCTTTAAACGGTTTGAGGACCCCTGCCTGCCTAAGATGATAAATCCTGGAAGAGTCCAATTTTTAATTTCTAGAAGCCTCTACTATATATATATGATTTCTATTTTCTTTTTCTTTCTCTTTCTTAAAAAAAATAAAATAGGTTAATAGCTTTATCCCCTTGTTTCTCAGCTTGAGGCAGAAATTCTAACAGAAATTTTCAGCTTGAATGATGAGAGTTTAGTGAAGCTATACCACATGGGAAACAGAACCTTCTCCTGGGAAGTGCCGAGCACCCTTGGCATGAGGTGGGACTCAGGTGGTGCAGAGTGGACTGGCAGAGCGTTCAGCAGAGCGCTCCACCGGTCGGGCTGGTCCGTGCTGTCAGACTCTCCAGAGCACTGCACTGAGGGTGTAAGTGTACATCATCTGCACAAAGGTCTCCGAGAAGCAAGGCTGATTCCTGGTTTCATTATGTGATTGTTCCAGAATCTTCTTAACTTCTCTTTCCTTTCCATAAAACCCCAGTCTCGCATCCAAATCTTGATGTCACCTCTCTTTCCTCCCCAGTGCCACATTTCATCTGTTCCTATCAGATCGCCTCCCCTCTTGTCTGTGGGGATGCCAGCAAAGCAGAGCAAAGATACCACAGAAAATAATCCTTTTGTCTTCTCATCTGCTACCTCCTTCACTGCAGGGCTTCAGAAGCAGACCTGCCTCCCCCCTGATGTCTATGCAAGAGTCTGACACAGTGGAATGGATCTATAGAGAACTCATCTTTAGTGACCTAGCAGGTGTCGTGTCCCCACTGCTTTTTAATATTTGTAATACATGTGATCAGTCTTTTACCCCCAAGAAAACAAGCAGATCTGCACTGTCTCCATAGAAGAGGCAGGGAAAAGGGGATTGTGATAAGCTGGCCCTTAGTACCAGCCCCAGCAAAGCAGGGTCCCAGCACCCACACCTTCTCGCGGGGTCCCAGCATCCACACCTGCCTGTCTCTTGGGTTCCCCAGCCCATAAGCCCAGGCTGCACGGAGATGATCCCGCTCTACGCTGGCCTTGAAGTGATGCCATCACTTTAGAAGCTGCAGTTTCTTCTCCTTGATCCCAAGGTGTCTTCCTTGAGGAGACATAGGAAGAAAACAGTTTGTGCCTGTGCTCTTTCCAGACAGGGTGACAGGCTTGCTACGCCGACTTAGGAAAATAAGCTGACAAGTTCTCATAAACAATAATAAAAAGTAAAATAATATTCCATTTTCTCCAAATTAGGAGAGTTTTTGTTTTGCTATCATAAAAAAATCTGCTGGTCCTCTGAAATGGATCAGTAGTGACATCCAGTGGCCACAAATTGAGACAGCTACAGTAATTTTGGGTTGTAATAGAATGATCTGGATTTACTACTAGTTACATATATCTTAAAAGTCTTCTGTATGCAAAAAACTGTATACAGTTTTTATAAGCACCATTGTCCAATGAGTGAAGAAAAACACCATATCTGCCCAAATCATATTTTTGAGGGCTGGTGCAACAACTTCTTGTCCTTGCAGCTATTGCTCTGCTCTGACCCACACAGCGAAGCACGTTCCCTTGCATTGGTGCTGGCCTTTGTAAGAAGCTTAATTCACTCAACCAGGTATTTTCAGGTGAGCTAAAGGTAAAGGTCTTATGGAAGAACTTGGGTTGCCTGTGTAGGCTGGCAGCTTGTTTTATCATTCTTTTTCAAAGGGCTTTGTGGCTCTCAGGTGGTTTCTGTTTATCTGGTTGGTTTCTTCTGGTAATGCTGTCTGAGCAAAGGGGCTATCTGCACTGCACAGAGCTGTACAGACGTTGTAGTTTATATATAACACAGTGAGGGAACTGCTAATAATTCTTCCTTTTTTACAGGGAAATGCGTATGAAATACAGAGTTTCCCAGCACAGATACTGATTAAAACTCTCATAGCATTATTTCCAGAGATTTAGAAATGGCCACTAGATCCAGGTAGTCCAAGTCCAACTTGGCAATCCTACATCAGGAGTGATTTTTTCTACATCTCAATTTTTTTTTTCCTTTTCTTATCATGCTATCATGGTGTTCCAGCCCACAGTGTGCTAAATACAGCAAAGCACATACTTCAAGTGTCCAAATAGCTCCCTGACCTTGAGTGAGCAGACACAGGAGCCCTGCCTTGGATCGCAGCCACTCACTTCACTTCTTGCTGATCCAGGGTTGCAGAGTGACTTAGCTCCTGATGGGGAATACACACCAGGCCACTGACAAGTGAATCAGCTGGTTTGTACGATTCGGGGAACTTGGAGAAGACCTTGCTTCTCTTTCTTAGTGTGTTAGAAAAATAGCCACTGGCCCAGTGTGTGGTCAGAACAGCCCAGCATGAGCCAAGCAAAGAATATATTTTACTGACTAAATATGCACTAAGAAGTGCTCGGCTCTCCCTCAGAGACAATAGGCTTTTCTTTAGTAAAGTGCTGACGCTGTGACTCCACAAAGTAAATCCTCGGTAAAATAGTGTTCCTCACTTGATCTCGCTTGCAATTTAAGAAGTTGAGTTTACACGCTCTCTGACCGCCTCGTGCCTTTTGCTCAGTTCTAATCTGAAGTGACAGCTGCGGTTCAGCTCAGGGTTGGGAGAGATAGTCAAGTTACCATTGGTTGGAGAGTTACTGTGTGTTTGTTGATGCTGCGGTTTCAACCACATGCATATTTCTAGACCCTCACAAATACACAGCAAAAATGCATTATCTTAAATCCTTTTTTTTCTCCTGTTTTCTAAATGAACACATTCTTCCTCAAATATGTGACAGGCTGAGAGCATCTGGCTCCACTGATGCTCAGTAAGTAACTCATTACACTGCAGGAACTCACTCATTTTTGAGCCCCAGGCTTTGGTAATGTTCTTGCCTTGTTTGTAGCACTGTGTACTCGATTTGCACTTGAGCCAGGTATTATATTTAGGTGCCTGAGCAACAAATTTTGCACATCTATGGGAAGTGTGTGAGTAAACTCCCTGCTCACTACTCATGTTTACATTTAGAATATGGATACTTTGAGGAATGACAAAATGTACAGAGTCTAAAAACATACGTATTGAAACTAAAAAGCAGAGGCACATAAGCCAGACCTTCAGGTCCTGCTGATGCTTTATCTGAGATAGCAGCCTGATAAAACATCCTGCTTGTCTGTTGAGGATGGTCGCTTAAGGACAGTATGATGATTGGCATTTCTGGCATGTCACTTTTTGTTTTGTGAATGTCAGGATGGCTGTCATTTATCTCCTCCTCCCATTTCTTGTAATGCTTGTTTACTTAATTGGCAATGCTTAGTCTTCTTTTGGGATTAAAAGATGCTAAGACTACAAATAGGACACAGATGGCAGCAAGATCATATTATTCAATGGTAAAGCACCAAACACATGCAAGTATTTATACTCAGCTGGTACTTACTAACAATCATATTATAGACAATTCATATTCATTTCTAACAGAGGTGTGTATCTTCAGAAAATCCAGATTCTGCTCATTTCAGAAAATTTTGGGCTGACTTCCCAAAAGATATCCAAGGACATAACTAATACTGCAGCAGTAAAATTACCACCTCTCTCCCAATGTACTGAACAGACCAAGAAGTTCATTACTATCTAGAAGCCCGATTCCTGCTAAGGAAACAGAAGAGGAAAGCAAACAGTGCCTGTGTCCATAGCTGCTCCGAGCTACTACATATGAGCTACTACCTGGCTACCCCGCTGACATGGGATATGAAACATCCTATGATCTAGGAGAGAGTTAACAGATTACCACTGCCAGATGTCAGGATAACGTGAGAAAAACATCAGGCTGCAAGGAAGAAATTGAAAATTGAAAGCTTTATGTCATTGGTGCCAGGCTGGGAAATGGAGCAGGTTGGTTGAAAGGAAGGAAAAAGGGAGTAAGTGAGAATACTGGTCTCTAGCAGAGCCTTTATGAGGCAGTGTAAGTCTAACAGGGGTTAATAGAAAGTAATAGGATTAAACTTGGCTGAATTCAGAGCAAATATTGAGATTTGCTTCCTCAGAGGTTTGAGATTTGTAGGTTTGGCAGTTCACTAAGAAAGGAAACCTTAAAAGGGGTGGTTGGAGTACTTATTATTATTGTTATTAATCTTTCCCTGGCAGGATAAGGTCCTCAGGTGACCCACCTGCAAAAGAGGCAATATGTATGGAGGGTGGCTGCTGCCTGAAAAGAAAAAAGGCCATACATTCCTGTAGCAAAAAATAAAGGCGGAACTCCTTGAGCTTTCTAGAAGGTAAGTTTTGTTGGAGGAAAATAGAGTTTTATCTCTTTTTTGACAGCTTGCCCCCATCAAAAATAAGTAAATTAACATTATAGTGTTGCCCAAATCCATTGACAAGGGCTGAAACAATAAAACTCTGTTGGTACCTGGTCTCATGTAGATACTTGTAAGCCAAGTACCAGGCCAAAGTAGGGGTGACTGTCAGCAATGCAATCACCTCAGGAAGGCTGGAGCTCACCCTTTGCCTCATGCTCCCAACCCTTCCACCAGAAAAGAAAACCTTGTTTGTAGAAGGAGGAGTGGTACCTGACCTGTTGCTTTTCCTTACCTGCAGGATTTCTTCATCCCTGTGCTGGAAAGTTCTGTCACTTTACACACTAGAAATCCAAACAATGTACAAGGATATACCTTGAGGAGCAAATACAGCACTGACCCTAAGTCTGTCCTGCAGCCCATGTAAAAAGACCAACCCAGTTCCCAGTGAAGATTAACACAGAGGAACTGATAAGGTAAAAAACTTTCTATTAACTTATGGTAAAAAAAATGTGCTTCTGTCCAGAAAAGTCTCAGGTATTGAGACACTCAGGAAATAGGTGACTTGTTCTGTGGTGGTGATACCACAAGTGGATCACCCAAGGGGAGTGAGGGTGAATGGGATTCTTATCTGGTTTTAGGTGGACCTGTCTCAGGCTCTTCTGAATGCAGGGAAGTGTAGAGTTCCCTGTCTATCTTTTATTTCCTCTCAGCTGTCCTCTTAGGACCTCTCTAGAAAAGAGCTCATTGTAGCTTTAATTATCTAGAGGTGAGGGAACTCAGCTGTGTGATGGGAAATGTACTCATGCTCTTCCAAAATTGTCAAGAAATGAGGGTTGTGTTCCCTGGCGATGGTACCAGTTGCATCATTAGCCATAGATGAAAAAAGGCAACTCATGCTTTGTATTTTTATGCATGAGTTCGACTCTCCTTGCACTGATTCTAGCTCTGTCAGGGCTCAATCTGCGGGCAAAAAAAGGTAGAAACTAAAAATCCTTTTCATTGTAAAGATTGCTTGAGTTTGCCTACACAACTACAAAACTTTCCTGTTAACATCAATAAGTAGCAGTGAAACCAACCGTTTAGACAAGATATAATGGCACATTATTGCCTGTAAAGGATTTGCACTTTGGTTTTCCAGTATTTCTCTGTTGCTAGATTTAGTATCACATTACAGGAAGCCTGACTGAACAAACCTTGGCGAGATCTAATGATCTCATGTTCTTTGCTGTTCTGTTCTACACACTGACATGCAGATGCTGATCTGTTTTGTATGGGTTGGCTTTGCATCCTCTGCTGTTCAAAAAGAACTAAGTTTTAGAGCTCCATGTCCCAAAGACCTGTGAGGATGAAGCTTTAGACCATATTTTCTTTCTTCAAGCTAAGAACACTCCTCAGTCTCCAGAAGAAGCTGTAAAAAAGATTGTGTATTTGTATTGTGCTGGTTATTCAGTGAGGCTTTTAATGCCACGGGAAACCTGAGGGATGCAGCTATATGTCTCTGTGTGGTTAACTACTGAGGCACTGAAGTAAAGCCCTGGAATAACATATTCCAGGCTCAGTTTCAAAACAATACAAACAAAAGACAACACATCAACAAAAAAACCTTAGAATATAAAATCACAAGCCCCAGTATCTGCAGTATGAGAAGACAGAAGCTTCTCTCCGTTTTTTCTTGCAGGAAAACGTATTTTCTTTTATTACAACTATCCTCTATGTGCTTTTTCATCCACTCAGCTGTGTTAGCCTACAGTATCTAATTAGCGATAGCCTGTTTGGATCTACAAGTCCAGCAAAATCTTGCAAGTTACTCTTTGGCATCTTTATTACATTTACAAATAACAGGCTATGCTTTTCAAGTTCTCCACCTGCTACTTTGTCACAGTGCACAAGAACACATGCACTGTCTGCCAGACCAATGCAGACTTAATTTCCTTAGATGAGCTAATCAGCAAACAGGCACCAGCTAGAGCAGAACAAACCAAGGCAATCTCAGAAAAGTCATTAGTAGTTTTGTTCTCAGACAAAAATATGAAAAAAAACCCATGAGATTTATTGAGCACAAAATCTTCAGATGCTAAGGATCAGATACGGCAAATTCTCACCATCCATCACAAATTATGGACTAGAGAAGCACTAAGTACATCAGTGGTATTGCTGAAACTATTAAGTTAGGTAAGCAGTGGGCTACGGAAAGGACATACATTTGCATGAAGAAAAGCTGTGAATACAAACTCTTAATGGCTACCAAGAACCATTTTTCTGTTGTTTACCAAAACCCCAGTATTTCTAAATGCTTATCTATTAGAAAAGGGTACTTTGTATTGTCGGTAAATGGGATAATAAGGAAGTGTGAAAGATGAGTCACCAAGCCACAGAGAAAGAAAATGTAGTGTGAGCAACCGCAGCACCCTCACTCGCCGTGCGGTCTGTTGATAGAGCGTAATGCACTTTCCTCCAGCCATGGCCTCCAACAAGAGCTACACTCAGCTCACGCGTGAGGATGAAGGTTAAGGATATTTATTCCAGCTGCCCCAGATGTGCCTACACGGCCAAGTTATTTAAACAGCTTGTAACTTCAGTAAGTACACTTACCCTGATCCTATAGGTGTGACTTTAAGGCTTGAAGAGCCTTAAAGAGGATTCAGTTCACAACATACCTTCTGGAGATGTGAAGCGTCTCGGCTGAGATCTGTGGTGAGAGTTAGGGCAGGGCTGTCCTTCCCTTCATGCTTGGTATCCAAATCATTACAACACCCTCCCTGAATTATGGGATGCAGCAGATTCAAAGTAAAACCACCCTAGAAGCCGGGCAACTTGAGCCCAGACACAGAATAACACAGGAGCAATATTTTGAGCCAGAATGATGTGTAGGGAAGGGAAGACAGGGCTGTGCTGCTGAATTCTGACCAAAACCTGTTTCTGTAGATAACATTTGTGTCAAAAAAGCAAAACAACAAAACAAACGCAAAATTCAAACCCACCATAGACTGTGATACTACTGTTAATGCTACTGAAAGTTAAACATGGGGAAGTAGAAGGTAAAAGTAGACCGTGTGTAATAGAGCAGCAGTAATTTGTTTTTAAATCTTCATTACATCTGTGACCTTCTCCTTCACCTAAATTTGAACCTGTGCTTGCTTTAATGACACCTATCTTGTGCCAAGTGAACAGTCTCTCCCAGTAAATGCACCTTTCCCATAAAAGTTGCTAAAAAGAAAGTTACTGTGGGAAGAGTCACGCTGATGAGAGTAACTGTAGGAAGCAAAGAACTTGGCCTTGTGGAAAAGTAATATTTTCACTGTTCTGAGAGGGCTTCACAAATAACTTGGCATATACTTGGAAAATGTCCTTGACGGTGCCCTTTTAACCAACAAGAAAGCCGGCAAGCTCATGTTACAGCATCAGATACGCTGAGCAACTGGTGTGGAGGAAGTATTAAAGCCCACAAATCTCCTGTGTAAAATCAAACACAGACAATTACCTTGGTTATGAACTGCGGTGGCATAACAGGCTTCAGCCAGCAGCCTGTCCAGCTGCTCTTTGGCACGGATCCTGAACAGACCTTGCAGTTGGTCCTAAATCTTCAGATACTTCCCTCCTCCCCCACCTGCTTGGCTGGTAGCCCTACTGATTACACTGAGCATTCACATCGCTGCTGATGGCTCCTCTTTCCCTAGAGATACGGGCAGCCTGGCCAAATTGCCATCAACAGGCTCTCTCCCAGGCTTTCCCAGCAAAACAGCGTAGGGGGACATAGTCCGAAGAAGGAGAACTTCCTAGATAATCGTCATCCAGAACAGAGCCGTAATTAGCTGAAGAAATCTGTGCTCCCTTCCTAATAATAGGGAAAGAGAGGAACTCCCAAATATACCAGCTCCACCCACACCAGGCAATTTTGTTGCACCAATGCATCTCTTTGCATATATATCTCTGTTAAAGATCTCTGGTCTCTCTTAAACAGATTTAGCATGGCACAGAGCTCACTCCTTTTATCCATCCACGGACACCCTGTGACATCCATGGACATCCATGGACAAGACCTGTTGTCAAAACCCCACTCATTTTTTTTTCCCTGCCATCCTTCTTACCATGTAATTTATACGCGTTTACCTGCAATTCTCTTCCCCTGCCTTTGACATCCTTTGTGCCTAAGCTGCTCCAGAGACCGAGCAGAGGCGTGTGTGTATTAATAGAGCAGGTAATGGATGAGTACGCTCTCACGCTCCTCTGCTAGTGCTCCCTCCAAAGTGGATCATTTCTGCATGGTACAAACAACATTGCCAGACTATCTTTTAAGCTAATGAAACAAAGATTAGCATCTCAGAATTCTATTAACAAACTTAGGAGGTTTTTTAGCGTGTGTGTGTGTGTGTGTGTGTGTTTGGTTGATTGTTTTTTTACCCAGTATGTGTATTTATATATTATTAATGCAATCCAAGGGTTTTGCAGTATATGCCTCTATTACTCCTTTATCATTCCTGTGTATGGCAGCATATAAATTATTTCTATTATTGGCTCTTGCTAGCTGTCTCTTAAGAAGCTCTCAGTGAAGAGTGTTCTGTTCCTTCCAGAAATGAAGCCCCATTGCCACGCCAAGCACAGGGCTGAGCTTAGTCCTCTCTCTACCTGTTTTACCTGTCTGAAATCTGCATTCTCCCTGCAGGCTGCTTTGTTTTCTGCAGGGGTAAGAAACCATGGGAAAGGAACAGTATTACCCTGAGTTAACAAAGAAAAATGTTGGGTATGAGGATGTTTGGGCATCCATACCAGCCTTAACTTGGTCTTTATGCTGGAATCAGCAGGGCATGAAGCTCTGGGGAAACAGGTCTGAAGAAAGGGAACTCAAGAAAAACCGACATGCTGCTTCCTTTCTCAGAAAAGTATTATCATCCTTCCTGCTCCTCCTTCAGAAGCCGCCACTTCTGATCCCAAAGATAAACCCAACTGTTTTCCGTTGTTCTTCCTCTCTTAACCAAGCTCTGGCCCTGCAGCGGCTCCTCTGCTGCAGCACCTGCATCAATGTTCTCGGAGGCTTGGGGAGATGCTCTCTAGCTTCCTTCTCCTCCTCCTCCTCCTCCTCCTCCTCACCACCTTACGTGCTCGTCCTGTCTCCCCCAGCCCCACTCCCAAGCATGATGTGCCTCCCCAGTCTCTCATTTTCTACCCTCTTTCCATTGTTTATGTGCTACCAGTTTTAGGGATCTTTGGCCACAACCTGCTCAGGATTTCCCTGTTAGATCCTTTCTACTCCCATAGCCCTCCTCCTCCCACCAAGAGAAGAGGGAGCTCTTACAGGTTCCTTTTCCAGACCAGTTGCATGTTGATAAATAATTATGCGATATTGAGTGGATATTTACTGACTGGAAAGGAAAGCAAGCCTGCAGTGATCTGCACAAAATAAGGCAGGGATCATCTTTTCAAGCCTTGACAAAGGAGTTTTGTTGGATGACAAGCTCACGGCAGCATCTGCAGTGGAAACAGTTAATAGCTGTATTTAAAAAAACATGAACGTGACACTAAGGTAGAACATTTAAAAATAACTGTTCTTAATGTTGCTACGGAGACCTTTATTATAGCCATTGTATGTGATGTGCATTGATTCTATTTCATGTAGGTAACATTTCTCTCTCAGACTAGTAGAAGCTGACAATACTCCCACTTGTACGAGATGGTATGTAGGAGCACACAGGTTGTGGAACTAAATGACAGTCGACAGGAGGTTTACACTGTATTTCGACTCTTACAGGTTTGTAAATTTGCAGTTTTAGTCCTCCATTAACAGTTTTTCACCCTTATTGATGTCCCTTGCTTAATATATTCTGCCTTTTCTAAAGCTTAGGATCATTGTAATTGGGGTGATAAACGCAGCAATCCTATTACAAAAATAAGGGTTATCATTCACAGGGCTGGCAGTGCACGCATTTGGAGTGCTCCCAGTTAAATCTGAGTAGTTTCAACACATGGCATTCAAAGAAAAACTGTATTGACTGCCTTAAAGATTTAATTTGTCTTTAAGCTTAGTCCATTAGGTCACTGCAGTGAAGGAGAAAAATGTATTGCTGGTGCTCATGTAATTACATGGGCTGCTTTTTTAAAATGCTTTGAGAAAACGTTGCTGATCAAAAGCAGTTAAGTCAAAATCTTGGCAAAAGACCTCCAAGTTTTCATTACTGTATTCTAAGCTTTACCTATTCCAATAAAAATAACAGTATTTGGAAACGCAGCCCTCACAGAACTTCAGTTTCACTTTTTATGTGACAGTTTTCATCTTCCTGGCTTTTTTTTTAATATTGACTCGGATTAAATAACCTTACACAGATGACAAATTTTAGCAGAAATTATTCAGGAAGCCAAGCTTCTTTAGGGCTTATTTCAGAGAAGTTTTAAATTTCATATTGAAAATATTTACTTCAGTTTTTCCATTTGTTAGACAGAGAGCTCAATAAGTAAATTCAAATCGAAGTGTACAGGCTGCATTTCAGGCAGCTGCGGTTCCAGAGACATGCTTCTAAAATCATTGGAATAACTGAAAAGTTGTAGGCTGGTAGTGGGAGGAATTCCTAATTTGCAGCAATACTGAGGACAACAGACAAATTCCTTGCTTCTTTTAGCCTGCAGACTAGAATTTCACCTTCTCAGTCAATGCAGTATCCTCAGCATCACCGAGTGCCTGGGAAAAAAGGTTGGAAATTGAACAGAACAAAAGCTGTGTGAATATCCACGAGTTTTGTCTTCTGGCTTAATGAAGCTACAAAAGTACAGTTTGTCCAAAAATGGGGAAATTATTCTCCAGTTAAGAGGGATTTGAACTGAATCTTTTTCCCTGTCAGTTTGGAAGTGAGTATGAAGAACACTGATTTAAATGACACCTCTGCCAGAGGTTTCCATCTATTTTTACTGATAATCCAAGCATTAGAACACCCCCCCACCCCTAATATATTTCCTAACTATTCTTCTTTATTATTCACATAGAAAGTGTGAAAAAGTTATGACCCAGGCTCAGCGTCAAAGGGTAAGGCCAGATCTCTCTGTTACTACAGAAATCATAAGCTTTTCCAACTTGCAAAATGTTTGTGAAACTACAAGTTGCTTCTGACCTTTCAAACATCACTTTTTGAATGTGAAACGTGAGGTTGTGTTTCTGGGCGAATTTGAATCTGGCCGGTGTTTGCCTTGCTCTGAACAGACTCCCAACAGAAGCAGCGCAGACAGCGCAGTATGAAACCAGACTATTAAATAAACTCCAACGGGAAAAAGACAGGAATTGTAGCGTTATGCTTTCTCAGCTGAAACGTGTTACTAATGGTATTTATAGAGATTTCAGTAATATAGCTGTTTGTCCTACATAGTTGAACAGAGTAACTTATGTTATTACAAATACGTAGCCCAGATTGATAGGTATATGTATTACAGGTGCATACATATGTAATGTATTACAATATGTAGCCCAGACATCTGTGCAATGATTATTATTTGTCATTAAACATAGTCTTTGGGCCGTCTCCCGAAGAAAAGCTACTTTTGTGCAAAAATAAGTTGTGAAGGGAATAAAACTACATGTGTAAAGAATATTCATGGGAGTCCGCATGCATGTTTTCATTCTCTGAGTGCAGAAACATCAATACAGGCATGGGAAGGCTGTTGTAAAAACCTGTTAGTAGGAAGGTATAGAAATGAGAATATGTAAATAACTGTTTCCATTTACCTTTCCCAAGCTTCCTGCCAATACAAAAGATCATGCAAGAAAGAGCCAGTCTACTTTTCCACGCTCAAATGGCCTTGAGTTCATGCAAGGAATGGAGCTGAAATGGCCATCTTCCAGCTCTGTGGTGGGAACTGAGGAAACTCTTTCGTTACTCAGTGCTTGTCAGACTCACCTCTAAAATAGATATTTTCCACCCCCCAGATTTATTTACATCAAAATGCCTGGTCTGGCTTTGACTGCCTGGAACAAGTTATTTTCACTTCAGTTTAAACTGTTAGGTTGGGAGGGCTGACCAAACCAGGAGGGAAAAATGAACGGATCTCTTCAGGCATTTGTGAAAGTTTCAGCTGCGCAAACACGTTTATACATGCTTAGATGTACGGTTTTTACATACAGTCCTATGTGGATTCTGCCTTCCCATCACACTTAACACACACCACACCTTCTCCAGGGACTCAGGAGATGTCAGCTTGACCAGCAAAGTCCCTTTTTTCCCTTTTTAGTGGCTTGATACCATGTATGAAACTTAAGGGGGAATCAGAGATGCAAAAGTGAATAATGGAGAAATCCCAGAATCTTCTTTTACCAAGAAACCTCTGAGATACTCCGTCTGGCTTGGAGAATTGGGGCAGCTTCACTCAAATCCTTTACTCTCTCTTTATTTAGTTTTTCTTTCCAGCTGAGCCAGCGTCAGGATACATGGGAGCTGCAAGCAGCTACAGAAACCCAAGAGCTGCCACGGCACGTCACCGATCCCAGGACTGTCGCTGCTGAAATTGGATTACTGGGTATTTGCACAAGTAAGCGCTCTCCCGAGACGAGGACACGGATCTCAGGCTCGGATTGCTGAACTTCCAGGCGGTTCTTTCCCACTCCCCCTGTGCAGCCCTTTCAGCCCTGCGCCGCTTCACGGCCATAAAGGCAAATAAAGAGTCTCGGCTCTGCACCGAAATGGCTGCAGCACGGACACGTGTCCAGCTCTGACCTTACCGCAGGGGTGGTGACCTCCAGCAGAAGGAAGAAGCTTCTCGCAGTGGCCTGATTTGGCTGAGCTTATCCAGAGGCTAAAGAGAGAGAGCAGATGATCTGTGACCGGCTGCTGCCAGGACCAGAGGCAGAAACTCCAGCCCAGCAGCTGCGTCAGCCATGAGAACAACCAGCTACCTGCAGAGCAATGCAGGGAATTGCACTTTTAATGAAGGGCAAGGGAGGCACAAAGCCTCACGGGGACCCTGATCTTAAAAATGACGCTCATCCCTGAAGTGTGTATTAACTCTTTAGCCATTGAACCTTTCTACAAACTCAAAAACGCTTTTTAAATGCAGTCTTTTCAAGCCTCTCCATCAACCAGGGGCTGCTCTGGACTAATCCAGGAAGTGAGCCAAGTATTAAAAAAAATAATGTGAGGTTGCAGAACATCTAGAACATATTGATCATAGTGTAATTATGCTTGAAATGTATTAGGGGAAGTAGCTAAAACAATCTCCAATCTGAGAAAGATGATTTGGAAATGTGCAAGGGGGCCTCAGGGAGGCTGCCAGTAGTTCTTACCAGGGATGGGGAATCTGCTTCAGCATATGTAAATAAAAAGTATTTCAGTGAAGACTAAATGACAAATGTGATAATAAGTATCCCAAACATCACTTTCTAAAGCTTAAGCAAGCTAGCATTTACATGAATACCAGGAACCAGTAAAGCAAATGCAGTAAGAAGCAAAATACATGTGACAAACTTCACTCGCATCTGAGAATTAAAGAACAGTTCCTGGACTTAAGAAGCAACAGCAGGCAAATAATAAAGGAAATCTTCAGTTTGTCTGGATACTGATAATATAAAAAGACTGGTTTTGTTATATTTACATTTAAAATGGCTTTTTTTGCCCCCCCCCCCTTTTTTTTTTAATCTGGGACAAGTTATCTCAGTCCCACAGTTGCTACATGGAGGATGTTGTTTCCTGATATAATAAAAGCCAGGGTCTGGGTGAGATAGCAACAGAATCCCTAATTAAGACCCAGGATACTTTAAGCTAGAGCATGAGCCTCTTGAAGTAAGTACCCAAAGCACCTTTACATCCAAAATGTTAAGCTTTTGATTAAACAAGCAGAACATACTTTTGATGATAATTAAAGATGAGCTTCAGTCAAAATACTGGATTTGCATTTGGGCCAAACCAAATCTTGGATGCAAACCCTCACTCTCGTTTTGACACATTCTGATCCAGACTGGGCGCTAAGCCACGATTACCAACCAACTCAAGCGATTTACTTGTTGCATGTAAGACTGCAAAGCTGTTTCATAACCAACCAGAGTATCCCTGTTGTGAGACAGATCATATTTGATCTGTAAGTTGAGACACAATGTTAAAAGCCTCTTTTTTCAGAAGTGAATGTCCATTTGGGGCATCTACACCTTTGGGCCACCAACAGATTTTTTTCCTGCTACACACAGGATTCGAAATTTCACAATAACCTCTGCAGTTTCTCTTTAGCTCTGAAAACTGAGGTTTAGACACCTCAGGTAGGATCTAACCAAAAAGCAGCATGTAAGATACATTCCAGTCCTGAAAACATAGGCCTAGCTTCCTTTTCTGAATTCATATGGCTAGTCATTTCTAGCATAAGAATAAAGTTTCCTAAAATTCTCCATTGCCATCTTTAAAAATAGCTAAAAGCTGAGGGGTCAGATTTTTCAGCAGGATGAATGGATACACTCAACTCAATGGATCAAACAATTCATTCAGGCTGGTGGTTCTCTATAGCACCAATATAACCTAAATACCACCCAAACTGATTTTTTTGTCTCATGGAAGTGAATAAACTTGAACTTAGCTCATGGCAGTGAAATGTATTTGAGGGATTTGGAAATGAGTGCTGAGCCACATGAGATGGATGGTCCCCTGTGCAAGGAATGGGCTCAGGGGTGTCGCGACAGAGGAGTTTCCCCAGGTGAGCTGAACCGAAATTGTCCCAGGGACCAGGTGGAGGTGGGATGGACCCTTTCTGCCAGCACTGGAAGCAGACTCAGACTGCAACCGGCCCCTTCCGAGGCAGAATTTAAAAATAAGAAAAAAAAAAGGGAATTTAGATGGCATCAAAGGAAATCTCATATGCTCTAAAGCCTCAGTATTTTTAAAGAGGTTCACTCCAAAAAAATGCAGGATCACCTGATGATATTGTGCTTGGTAGAGTTCAGAACTAGAGCTGGAAGCAGTCCTGATCACTGTATTTCTATTTTTTTTAGCCTATCTTCATAACTGGACCAGATCGGCTGCTCTCTGTGCAGTGTATCCTGTCTGAAATTGGAGACACATGAGGACAATTAAAAGGACACCCCCCAGCAGTCTGTCACCAGTGTAACTTCCAGCAATTTTTGTAATGAATAGCCTTCAATGGATTTTTTTTTTCCTCATAAATTTACCTAATCACTTTCTAAATCCTGTTTCATGCAGCACCATGAGAATGATAATCTAATTTTGGTTTCTAAGACACATATTACAAAAACAATAGGAGGCCCACGAAAGAGCAAAATCATTTTGCCAGCAGATATTACAAAAGCAAGCAACGACTCCAGCCCAGTGATGAAAAAAATTACAAAACCCACTCATTACAAAATGACCCAGCACTTCCTGCTTTGAAAAATAATCTGGACTGCTTGGCAGTTCTGAAAAAAGAAAGCCAAACAAAACCCAGTACACACCTGTAACTGCTTTTCCAAGCTTGTGATATGAGCATTTCTTTCCTCAGTACCACGACATGTGTCCCTTTGACAGGTTCTACTGTCTGGGGTAACAAAAAATGCTCCTAAACCCAAAGATCCTTGGATCAGTCATGAATGAGATGAATAAAACAAATGTGCCCTGGGTGCCACTACTCTGTTTAGAACAGGAGAACTGGCTCAAACACATGTCCCTGATGAGAACTTGTGCTACTTGTTCTCTATTATAAATTATTTGGCTCTATATTTTGCAATCTTCCTACAGTATCACTGTTGCAATCTCCTACAAAATGGTAAAAGCTGGTTTTGAAGCTCTACACTTAGAGGTTTGTTGCCATCCCGTCCTAAACTGATTTGCAAAAGAAAATAATATTTTCCTTGTTTAAATACAGGTGAAATATCCCTTTTAATAAACTCTTCCCTAGTACTTTCTAAAAAGATCAAATACACATATAGGCTCTATCGTTTTTCTGTTTTGCATGCCTTGCATCCTACTTCATAATTTCCAGCTGTTCAAAGCGCGTTGAGGATATTCTACAGAGTTTTACAAAGCTCTCTGCAACCAGAGTGGAAATCAGTGCAATTGCATATACCTTTCTATTTATCCAGACTTCCAGAGAATGCAAATAGCAACTTCGAAATTGAAGCCAAAGTGAAGTGTGTTCTTAAAGGCCACTTTTAGATGGTATTAAGATGATTTTTTTTTTTCTCCCCTACCTGGTAAATTTAAATAGTTTTATTTTCTCTCTTATTTCAATCCTATTTTATGTTATATAACATTTTTGCACATCCTTTTTGTATTCATATTAACACATTTGCTGCTATTTTCCTTCATTCTTCCATTCTCATTGGAAATGCTAACACACCAAATTCTTGCTTCATTATGTGTCTTTAAGATAACACAGCTCCTCTTGAAAACAGTCCTGGGAGAGGAGAAAAGCGATTACTGAGCTGAACATTTCAGAGGCTCTTAAGCTGACATCAGGTGCACAAAATGTGCCAAATCTCCTATTCTGCTTGTTTAACACAAGAAAATACTCAATTGAGACATACCCAACATTACTTTTTCTTTTTTTTTTTTTTCCTCCTGCTGTTCCTCCTCACTCAAAACCAAGGATGCTGTTGCCCTTCTGAACATATTACTCCTTATCTGAAAAGCCATTTAGTTGAAAATCCAAAACCTTTCCATTCCTACTGCATATGCCTGTATTAGCCACGGTAAAGAGCCATAACAGAGCAGTTCAAATGTTGGACTAATGACCTCTCTGGTATTTCTATAGAATGCTCTGTTAAACAGCCAGGCATTTCAACTTTCAGTCACAAGACCTATAAAAAATTCATACTCTGCATCTCCAGTTTCAAACCACAGCGCTGCATCATTAAGAGCTTTTCAATCCTCTCACCCCACAGACTTCACAAAGGGGGAAGGGGAAGAGGACTTTTACCTTCCTGGCATTTAAATTTTACATTTTTTGTCCTCTTGTTTGCGTTTTCAAGCAATTCTGGAGGTTGGGAAAAACATAACCAACAATATGAGCCTGCATTTTCTTTTATTTTGTTAAAATATAACATTATCTAAGAGCTTTTAGATAGATATTTAAATAAAAATGAAAACAGGTGTAAAAACCACCAAGCTTTATCATTTAAGTAACTTTTGCCTGAATTGTGGCTTTCAGAAATTAAAAAACTTCTATTTCAAGATCAAAAGAAAAGGCTACGCCTGACAGAGGGAAGCACCTGGAAAAACAATGTGCAGCTGTCATAGTGCATTCTTCAGCAGTACATACAGCTTTGATTGGGCCTTTAAATGAGTTTGCTGAATTGGAGTAGCAATTTTAAAGTATGTTTATGTTTACGTTCACCAGTAAAAATATGGTTCTTCAATATGAGACTTCTGTAAAACAAATTTTAACATAATGGGTCTTCTGGGCTAGTCTCTCAAAATGTCCCAAGCCATTCTTTCCGAAGCCTCTACACATGTTCTTCCCACTCATCATAGTCCTGCCTCATATCATGTTTCTTCTATCCTTCTTCACTGCTTTTAAAGCACTTTTTATAAATGCCCAATCTTCCTGGTCCTTGGTTTGATGGGCTGCTGTTGCCTGTGCCTCCTGCCCGCATTACACCTGTTGCCTCCTCTGAAAGGGCTGTGCACATTTTGGGAGGTGAGACACCCACTCTTCACCCCTCCGACTTCAACAACCCGCAGTCTGGGGCACAACGAAATTTTGATGTCCTTGATTGTCACGGGAGCTCAGTCCCACACAGTGACAAATGATCTCATGTACATCACAGGCTGAATATTAAGACATCGTACAAAGTTCTCAGCTTTTTTTGCTTTGTATTCCTTTCCTCCACATATTTGTTTCCATTTTTTGTTTGTTTCGTTTTTGTTTTACTTTATTTATTCAATGGTGGCTTTCAAGCATTAATAAATAGCTGAAGAGGATGGAAAGAGATTAATATATTATCACCAATAATAGCAGAGCTTAATAAAATGTTATCTATATAATGTTTTCAAGATTTGCTGAAAGTATCTCCCGGCAGCAGGAGACGCAGAAGAGGTTCTAGGAAGTGACAGGAAAACAGACATTGTCCTTCTGCCGATTGGCAATTTGACTAAATCAGCATCTACCTGACGACACTAAACGTCCCTTCTCTCCTGTCACTCCTCGGACATTCCTCGAGCCCGAACCAACGGGGCCCCGGCCCAGGCCCCTCGCTTGGCAGGGCTGCCTTCAGTGCTGCGGCGGACGGCGGCTCGGACACCCCCGATCGACAGAACGGCACCCGCGGGTGCTCAGGTGAACTGGCCACCCGGTGTCCTCACGGCGAGGCACCCAAAAGAGCGCTCACGGCCCCTCCCGTTCACGGGAGGTGGCCACAGAGCCCCGTCTCGCTCTGAAGACAGCTCCTGAGGTCTCGTGTACCTGTGCCCGCCCCCCATGCCGGGCCGCCCACAGCGCGCCCGCGGAGCCTCACCGCCCGCGCATGCGCCCTTCGCGTTGTGACGCCACACCGCGCTGTGCCGTGACGTATCCGGCGAAGCCTTCCCGTCTCTACCAATGGGGCCGCGCGGAGGGGAGCGCCGCGCCTCCCGTTGGCTGGCCCAGACCCTCGCCCCGCCCCCTGCCCGCCGCCGCGGAGAGGGTGGTGGGGGGACCCGGATGAGGCGGCCTCGGGCGGCCGCCGCCGTTAAACGCCGGCCTGCGGGCGCGGCCCCCGCCGTGGCGGCGGCGCGGTGAGGGCAGCGCGCTCGGGGCGCGGGGCGGCGAGGATGCTGCTGGTCTATGTGATCCTGCTCTCGGCGCTGGCCGGCTGCTTCCTCACGCTCCTGCTGCAGCTCCTGCTGCTGTATAGGAGGGAGCCGGAGCCCCCCGCGGCGGGCTTCCCCGGCACCATCTACACCCGCGTCGCGCCCGACTCCACCCTCAGGGAATACCTGCAAGGCTCGGAGCCGGCCGGCAGCCAGGCGGCTCCGGAGCCGGTTCCCGGAGCTGCCCCGGCCTCAGCGCCGGCCGCCGCGGCTCCCGCCGCCGCCCCGGGCCCGGAGCCCAGCGCCAAACAGCCGCCACCGCAGCAGCCGCCGGAGCCCCCTGCGGACCCCTGTCCCCGCGAGGAGACGTGCCAGTTCCTCAATGCCATCTTCCTGTTCCTCTTCAGGGAGCTCAGGGACACGGCCCTGGTCAGGGACTGGGTCACCAAGAAGATCAAGGTGGAGTTCGAGGAGCTGCTGCAGACCAAGGTGGCGGGGAAGGTGCTGGAGGGGCTCAGCCTCAGAGATGTCTGTCTCGGCAACGTCCTGCCTGTCTTCAAGTCGGTCAAGCTCATTCGGCCGGTGCTCTGCAATGAAGAGGGCTGCCCGGAGGAGCTGGGCTTTGAGGTGGACGTGGAGTACAACGGTGGCTTCCATTTGGCCATCGATGCCGACCTGGTCTTTGGCAAGTCGGCCTACCTCTTCGTCAAGATCTCCCGGGTGATGGGGAGGCTGAAGCTGGTCTTCACGCGCCGGCCCTTCACGCACTGGTCATTCTCCTTTATGGATGACCCGCTGATACTGATCGAAGCCAAGTCGCTGTTTGAAGGGAGGACGGTGCATCAGCTCAATTCCATCATTGTGAACCAGTTCAGGAAAGTGATTAAGCGCAAGCACACCTTACCCAACTATAAAATCAGGTAAGACAGCCTGTGTCCTCGATGTTACTTTTGGTGGTGTGCATTAGATTTGCTGTTTTGCTCTTAGTAAATAAAAAGAGATTGATTTTGGCGTTTCTACAGCTTGTACATTGCTTGTCTGATGTAGAAAGCTTTCCATGAAGGTAAGTGTGGTTTTCCATTTATAATAGGTGAAGAAACCATTGCACTATGGGATTTTGTCGTGCCCCAGACATGTAACTAAATGGCAGAATTAGTAGATATCAAAAAATGTTGGGATCCTGTCAGGTGTCCAACAACAGGACTGTGATATCCCTCCTTGTAAAAGGTGGAAGGGTGGCTCTGTGCAAAATGTGTACGGTTTGGGGTGTTCTTCGCCGAGGCTTCTGGCATCGGTGAGCCACCTGGATGAGATCTGTGGCTTATGCTTACCTATAGAGGCAAGGTGGTTGTTACTTAATGTGAGAAGGAATACATTTCACTCTCTAGGGAGTATTTTTGAGATCCCATGAGATATGGTGTCCTCTTCCTTTCTGGTTTGCTGAATTTCTACAGTAACTGGAGAAATCTAAAAGCTGATAAGGGAGGTACTGCCACTATTGTGGTAAGTAAAACTTCGAGGGACCTCTTAGATTTTTGTGTTTTCTTTCATAAATGCACATACTACAGCACAAACTGCATTAATGTTCAGTGGTATTCATGAGGGTCTCCTCTGGAGATATACAAAACCCACCTGGACACAGTCCTTTGCAACCTCCTGTAGGTGAACCTGCAGGGCAGTTGCACAAGATGATCTCGAGGGATCCCTTCCAACCCCAACCGTTCTGTGATTTCTGTAGCAGAAGAGGCATCTTTACTTTGATTCCACCCTTAGTTGAATGTCCTACCATTCATTGTTCAGATCCCATGTTCCCTTTCTGTCATGTGTCTTACCACTCTTATGATACCATGTTTCATTTCTCTTTTGTTTATTCTTTGTAGCTCGTGTTGTGTGTTAGGTAAGCATTTTTATTTTGTTTACCACATTCTTCTGCAGTAAGCATTTTCTCTGAAATACATCAGAGATGAGTAACTGAAAATGCCTATTTGAATTTTGCAGTGTAATTAGCTTTGCAGTGATGTAATTGTTAACAGCTCTTTCAGACAGTTCTTCTGCAATTGACTCTTAAGAGTTCTCATGAAAGTGAACATGTAAAATATCCAAGACTTGGGAAGCCCTGACAGGGCAATGAGTAGCTTCTTCAAGTAATGTGGTGATCCTCTCAGGTTTTGAGGTATTGAATTGCTCTCTGGAAGACAGCAATCCTGGGCAGCAGGGCAGCTATCAAGAGCAAGTTTGCTTCCATTCTCTCACTGTGTTGGAAAGAGACTGAAGCTGTTAACCATGGAGAAGAGCCTGAAGTAGCACTCTTGGCATACCTAGAAGGGGCGAGTAGAACGATCTTTACACTCTGTAGACAAGTTTTTAGGGTACCTGTGGAACCAATGATGATGTGCTCCTCCCCTTCAGGAGAGGAGGATTGTCATCTTTATTCTTCCTTGGGGAGATGCACTTGGGCAGTAGGGCACTCTCATCATTTAGTTAATGAGTTTTTCACATATTTCTCAAACTTTCTGCACCAGAAAGAATGGTTAAGGCATGTGTGAGTCACTGACACGTTAAAGGGACTGGAGGGGAGAATAAGGAAAGAAGCAGAGCACCACATTTAGGACAGAAATAGGAAGAAGGGTGAGGATAGAAGGTAACTGACACTGAGCTTGTTATAGGAAGCATACATTATTATAGAGCTAGATAAATTATTGTAAAACTAAGAATGAACTGTTATTTTACTATGTTCCGTTTAAGTTATAAGGAGTTGGGACTTTGTGAATGCTTGAGAAGGGAATAGTGTCATGTCTGGTTTCTACACTAGATAGTAGGTTGGTAGCATAGGGTGGCAAACGTTCAATGCAACGTTGTCAAACTCTGCATATGGTGCTTTTGGCGTTTAAATTTTATACCGTGTTCTGAACATGTCGTTCTGACCCACTGTGTTGTGAAGGGGGAAGGCAGGACACTAAGCTTAATGCGCATTAATGAATTGTCTTAAGGAAGGAAGATTGGGTCATTGGTGTCCTAACTGTCTTGAACTTTGCCTTTAAAGCTTCAAGTGGAAACACAGACCCTGCATGGAAACCTGTAGCTGTCTGTGAACCTCTAGCTGTGCACAGTTGCCCATGGTTTTGTGGAACACAGACTGAAAACATGTATTCTCCACATGCAGGTAGATCCCTAGACAAGCAAAACTTGCTAGCAGCTGAGTGGTAACAACAGACTTTTACATGGTGGCATAGTTGAGATGTTATGATTTAGCTGATGTAGAGAAGTGATTTTGGAAAATCAAGCCCCCTGCTGATAAGATGACAACTTGGTATTTTTTAGAAGAATTTGTAAGAATACATTGTCTTGGGATTATGGTATGTTAATATGTTCCTTAGCAAAGAATGCATAGGCAGAAGTCAGGAGGGTTTCACAACTGCTTAATTACCTGTTACCTTACTTAAAGCTTTAAGAATTTCTCATCTACAGGGAATGTGCTTATCCTCTCCCCATTTTTTTCCTATGTTGTATGTGTCTTTTGTCTAAGTACATAGTCAGTGTTTGCTTCCATGTGTAGTTCAAAACCTTTTTGATGTCTCCCTGCTCTTGCTCAAGTAACTTCATAAATAAATCTTTGAATAGCAGTAATTACAACCTTGTAAACAAACGCACTTGGAGCTCAGGAAGTTCTTTCAGCTGGTTAAAGGGGAACTTTGTAACCCTGCTAACTTTTAGATTGAAGTCCACAAAGGAGTTTTATCTTGTTTCAGGGTGCTGAGTAGCATTAAAATGTGTGATTTTCTTTGCCTTCTGTATTAGGTAACTCATAGAAGTTCTTACTTGGTAGCGAATGGCAGAAGAACTTTAGCTCACAGATGATTTTGACTATCCTGTAACTTTGTGTGAAGGACAGACCCCCTTCCCTCTGTTATTTCACTGTAAAATATTGCATTAAAAAAAACTAAGCGTGGTGTTGTCACACATGCATTGTCTGTTGCTACAGCCAAATTACTACACACATAGTTTTATATTCTTTCCAGTTATGTGCAAAATTCTGTGCAGCAAAGCAGAAATTAGTGAGATCCTCTTTTGTATCATCCATTACTAGGAGTGACTTTGTACAATGTGTGTAACTGTAGCTTGAAAGTAGAAAAAGGCATCTTGCATTCCTGATGTGCTCTTAAATGCTTATGAAGGGAGGCAATGTAGACTAATCAGTGCATTTGAAGTTCGTCTAGTGTTTTATGTACAATTTTCTCTATAAAAGCAATTGCTTACTAATTGTAAAAGGAGGGATGCACGTTATGTCTAAACAAATAGTAATTTGTGTTTTATTCTAGTAGTGTGTAATCGCTTTTGTTTGATGCTTTAGAAATGTGTCTGTGTGTGGCAAAACAACCTATTTTGAAGCTGCTCTGCCACTGAATGGCAATTATTATCTTGTATAGTAGAATTTGGTTAAATCTCTGGAAGCAAGGCTGCTGGTAAAATTCAGTGAATGGTAGGCTTTTCTTTTTAAATTTTGTAGACATCACTGCTGACAGATTTGTGCATGCTATTCAATTTGTGATAGCAAGAGTTACTGGTATTTTATAGCTAAATTTAATCTTAATGTATTTGTTGCTTTGTAATAGAAATGCACACAGCTTTTCTGAAAGCATTGTGGTCTGTCAGAAGTTTCCTGTTCAGATGTGAGGAAGATGTAAAATGATGTGTTGTGGGTTTTTCCTTCTCCAATACACAAGAGTTCTGGTGCACTCTTGAGAAACTAGATAACTGTGGGTCAAGATGGTTTTTTATAACTAGCCCTAACTTCAGTAAGGTAATGGAGAGTTGTAGGTATCATTTATTTGTCTCTACACAATCCATAACTGTATTGTGACTTGAATTAACTAGTTAAATTATACCTTTTTTTTTAGTTCTGAGTTGGATAGAGCCTGGGAATGAGCACGGAAAGCCTTGACTTCCCCGTTGGTTGTTCATGATGTCAACTATTGGTGTTGTGCAGGGTGGCCGCCAACCCACCACTTGTCTCACTATCCCAAAATCTCTAATGCTGGTACTCTCAGGAACCACATTTAGTTGGTGTTGCCCATTGGCTTGACTTGATACTGGATTTTTCACGTAGGTATCTTTCACTAGAACAGGGTGGTAGATAAACTCCACTCTGTGCTGGTAATTGTTATCTAGGGGCCTCTATCCAGCCTTTGGTTTTCATTGTATACACTCGAACAGTTCTTTAATAGTAGTACTGTAGACATTGTTCATATTGGTTTTAACTCTCTATATCTTGTCCTTTTAATAGTAGGATAAAGTGGTTAACACAAAGTTGTAGTTACTAGCATTGCCTTAGCATTTATTATTTAGAAACTGAGTAAAGGCTACTCCAGGTATTTATCCCCTTGCTTGCCAGTGCTGTTGCAGTAGTCATAGGTTCATCTCCATTACTTCCCTTATGAGCTATAGCTTGCTTGTTAACCTAGTATTCAGCTGCTTATTGGTGGCAACCATGATATTCTCCCCCATCATATCAGGTATATAGGTACACTAATTATGCTGTTATCTAGCTGTGTTGAACAGGTCCTGATCTTGCTTTGCATATGTTTTGGAGAACTTTGGCTTTTGGGCTCTTTCTAGAGAATAAAAATACACTTTGCTGTCATAAAGATACAAAACAATTTGTGTGTATGTAAAAGGTGAGGAGGAAGTACTCGCAGTGTAGTCTCCCTCCAGAACTTAATTTCACAGTATTTCTTAATAAGGTAAAAAAAAAAACAACTAACAGCTGCTGTGTTGTGTGGGTTTTTTTGCTTTTTTTGTCTCTAAATGTAGGGTTTTGCCAATTGATCCATTACATCCTAAGCAGATTAGGTATTGCCTAAGCAGTGTGGCAGTTCTGTATATTTCAAGAACACTTGGTTTCTGAGTTTGTTACATTAAAAAAAGCTAGTATTTTGTATTGCTACTAGTGTGCTGGAGAAACTATACTTTGCTTTATTTTAAGACATGCTACTGCAGAGCGGAATAGCTTTATTTTCTTTAGAAGTAATCTCACAAAGGATTACTTTTAACATTTCTGTATCAGGTATTTAGATGACCTCCTGAGGTCTTTTTCAACACGAACTATCCTTGGAACTGATTATTTGCAAAATAGTTAGTCACGTTAAATAATTCCATGCTTTATTTGGAAACTGGGGCTATACTGAATTTCACTGGGAAGAACCATTAGACAAGCCTATTTTAACTTACCATTAGAGAATGCACTTTGAGTGTTACACAGCAGTTTCTTATTTTTTTTCAAAACTTAGGTAGTAATGTAAGTAGCTATTGATTTGAAGTGTGTTTTATAATAGAAATGATTTCGTAATATAGTAATAGAGGTATTGGAAAAAGTATAATTTAAAAAGGTATATATTATTCATCTGATGAGGTTATACTCAGAAATAATGGTAGAGATTGAGGTTGTGAGCATGTCTTAACTTCAGAAATCAGCAACCAGTAGAGATACCTACTTTCTCTACAGCTTCTGCAAAGGGAGAGGATATGGAGATTCTTCTGAGTGAATTTCTACTGTGGTTGTGATACGAATCTCTCTTACTAGTCAAACAGGAGTGCCTTACAGATTTAAAGTTCTCATTCCTGTTGCTGCTGAAAAACTGCTTTTTGCTTTTTTTTTTTTTAATGCCATGCCTGTTCAAGGTGCAAAAATCTTCTAGTATACAGAAGCATTTAAAAGCAAACAAACAAAAAACCCAAACCAAAACCAACAACAGCAACAGTCCAGGATCTGAGTCCTTTTCTGCTCTGCAAAAATGGATGGTCAAGCAGCACTGTGAGCCTTGTGGGTTGTCAGCCTGTTCCAGAGGGTTAATGCTCTGATGCCAGCACAAAGACTTGTTCTGCTAATGGCAGTGTGGTGATAATTGGAACCAGCAGATGTCTGTAGACAGTAGTTTCATGCTTGGAAGATTGTCTTTGTTATGCATGGACAAGTAGTTTTTCTTATACAGGAGTTAGATAAATGGATCTGCAGGCAACCTGACACACAGTAAACAAAACTAAACCCCAGAACATTAAATATTTTCATTTCTTCAAGGGTGCTACATGTATAGAAGTAAGCTTTTTGTAGTGTGGAGCTTTTTACTCTCTTTACTTTAGGAGTGGTCTGTCTCAGATATACATTGTGTCTGGAGGTTCACCAAATACCTTTATTTAAGCTGAAGAAACATGTATGTGTTACAAAACATGTATGTAAATCACCTTATGTAGATATCAAGTTCAAAACCTGTTGGTTCTTGGGGTTTTGAAATTTTTTGGTCTCTTCCCCAGCTCCAGCCTTTCACAGGCCTTCACACTGCAAAGATGTAATTCTGAAAGAATGCTGGTTTGAAGTTGTTCATTATAAAGTCAGAGTGAATGAATGACCAGCTACTTTTTGGACATTTCTCAGTACACAGGTGGCATTCTTTTCAGGTTACGGGTGAGCCTTTTCTTATGATTAGTCAACAGCTATTACTTTATTTTCCTTACCAACTCAAGATGGATTAGTGGGGAAACTGGGAGACCATAGGGATAGTTAGGGACAAAAAAAAAAATCTCTCAGTTGAAGGGAGAGATTAAGACAGAAGAATAAGTTATGCTGATTACTGTTTGTGTTTGCTGTAGGTAGCAATCCATCCAATAAACATTAAGGTTAATTGGTCTGAAGGGAAAATAAAGCCTCCTTCAACTTCTCATGCTTGAAACAGTGAATGAAAGATTCTTTGTGCAATAGTAATGAAAAGAAAATTACCTCATTTAACACCTTTGCTGTTTTGTGTTTAAAAATTACTCGATCTTAGTCCTGAAGTGACCTTTTTTCATGTGGATAGTGAATGAAGGCTCTGAAAAAATCCAGTAAGATTTATTTGGTACTTCATGGTGTTTTGCATGCCCTAGAATTGAGACCTCACTCTGCTGTTCATCTGAAATCTGACCTGGCTGCTCAGTGTGAACAAATACTTCTTTTTATTCAGTTGTCGTAATTCGTATAGCTTTCAATTCTTTTATTTAGAATATGAAATAAGCATTAGTACTTTTTCATTTTTTGAAAGGTAACCTTCCTTTTCAAAGGAAATACATGGCATACAGGACTTAATCACATAGCCAGACTGTAGGCATCTAGCAAATGTCCAAGTTTGGCTCTGATCCCATCTGTTGGAGCAGGTAGATGTGTTCGAGCACGAGAGTTGGGCTATTCTGAATCACCTTCTACAGGTTGTATTATGATTTTTAGTTTCTGTGGATAGTGTGGCTAGTATTTCCCTACCTGTCACACAAAACCGAACACTGGATTTTTCTTGAGGGACATTACTTCAAGTACTTCAAGGAACAGAGGCACAGAATTTTCCTGTAGAAACGGGTAGCTGATACAGCTCTCAGTCATGTATTAGATGTCAAAATGCACGAGTCGCTTCTAGAACCCATTTTATATATATTAAGCATGTGAAATAGTCAATATTTTTATTAGGAAATGATACTTAAATAAGCAGCCTGAGCAAGGACAGTAGATTTTAGCAGACGTTGTTGTGGAAACAGTGTGGCGCTGTAGGGATGGTGGAGCTTAGTCTTGGGCTGCTGATTTCATGACTGGAGTCAGTCCTTTCATGTTGCTGGGTTTCTATGGGAAACTGCTTGTTCTGCATTCCTGCAGAGATTGCCTCAAGTCACCCGATATGCTCCTGTGTTTACAGTTCATGTTCACACTTGTTCGATTTAAAACCATTTCAACATTTGGTTTTTCTTGATATTATTGTTCTTTATGGAATAGGAAAAGACTTTTTAAATTTAAAACTTTTTCTATGATTAATAAGCTTTATTGTCTAAAATGAGTATGGAGAGAACATTACATACCTATGCAGTTTGTTAAGTTAATAATTTGTGCTAGCCAGGTCCGCTAAAATCTCTTAATTGTAGAACTATAAAAACCTTTACATGATGATCCCAAACTGTGCTTTTATCCAGAAAAGGCAATGATCCAATATTATAAATGTGATTCTGTGTGATACATAAATAGCAGTATTTTATACAATTAAGAAAAAATGCTCTATTGGAAGTGTGTGTTTTGATGTTTGGGGGCTGAGGAGTACTTGTTCATAACCGTGGCTAAATTCTCATTTTGGAAATGAGTATGGGTGCCAGTTGGTGTGAAGGAGATTTGAGAGTCACTATTTTATAAACATTTGTCAGGTTAATTGTGCAATACTAAACACAGAATTTATAAATAATTTGAGCAGCTTCTGCTACAGTCACCGAGTTTCTGGTTAAAGAATTTACTGCTGCTGTGTTCATCTCAGTTGAGGGGCATGAGTAAGATCTATGTAAGTTTTGGAAACTTTTCCTGTTGTCATTTACCTTCACTGTTTAACAGTTGTTTCACAAGCCAGTCAACTCCAGGCTACAATTCAGACCTTCAAGATGTTCAGTGATCCCAGCCAGTGTATCTAGTAAATCAGTGAAAAAAAAAATCTGCAGTGAAGACTTCAGTTGATGGATTTGTTCGTGTTGCAAAGAAAGTTTCTGCAGTAGGACTGAAGTGCCCAGCCAACAGTGAACTGGTTGTGTATGCAGTGTCAGGGTGCGGGTGCTCTGAAATGGCTCTGCCCATCGAGGTGGGGATGTGCTGAGTTGGCTTTGGCAGCCCAGAGCATCTCTCTTTACTGCAGGACCTGGCAACATTTTATTAATAGACCTGTGGCCATAGATGGCTATGAACACTGCCAAGGGGTTGCTGGGTGTAGCAGAGGAGAAAGACACGAAAAACTTATTTTTTGTGCAATGGAAGGCAGAAATTGCTTTCAACTCTGGGTTGGGCTCTGGAGAGCTGCTACTTTTTTTTTTTTTCCCCCCCCCCCTGCTAGCTGTTTAAATTCATTTTAGCCTTAAAACTACACAGGAACAATGTCTATTTCTTAATTCCCTTGTTTAGCTTGCAGCTATGGTGTAGTTCAGCAGAACAGCCTGTGAGGAGCAGTGCACCCAACCCTCTCCATTAAAGCTATTTTATGTCATGAAAAATACACAGTGACACAATTTTCCCATTTTTCAAGGTTTATCAGATGTTGTAAAAATCTGTCTGCAATAAAGACTATTACAGAGAGTAGCTGATGATAATCAGACTGTTACACATACTCAAAGACAGTAATTAATTACCTGATTTGACTAGCATAAAATTAAATTAGGATAGTCTTTCGGGAAAACTTTGCTTTAGCAATTTTGTGCTGCTTGAATGATAAAAGTTATAAGAACCATTTGAGATTAAATTTACAAAATCATAACATTTATTAATTTTTGTCCCATATTTTATGATTTCCATCACACATCCACAGATTATACTTTGTTCATTACTTTTATCCTATCATTTGTAATGCTAACTTTCAGTATATTTTCCTGTATCAGGTTTAATGGCAACAGTTATGAAAAATGCCCATTCAGAAGGAAATGTCTACAAATACTGCAATTTGGTTTTATAATGGTTTTAAGTACAAGGTTACATTTTGTTTGCAAGTGTCACTGAAGTGAAGATAGTACTAATTACAATAACTAATACCACAAATGTAAAATACTTTAAATGGTGCTAAAACCTTTGAGAAATATCCTGTCAATTATACTTTTATATAGTATTTTAAATGTAAGCCATTGTGTAGTAAGAACTAAAATGGACTTTTACATAAATGTCATTTGTGTAGCCAATTACTTAAACCATTATTCTTGTTTGCCTGAGCTAAAATAGGAACAGTAGAAATTGAAGATCATAATGTTGCAGTGACATGGCAAAAGGCTTCATGGAGTTGTTTGAATCTCTGCTATGAATGGTCTGGCTGAGTGAATGATTCCTGAATAATTAAACAGTGGAAATGATGCAGTGTAACTCGGAAAGCTTCATAACACTTTGTATTTTTTGTAAAGAATTACTCTGCATGCTTGCTAACAAAACTTAATGCAATAAACAAAACAGATTCTAATGTTGCCAGGCAAAGAGCCCAGTGGATTATAAGGGGAGATGAGGTGGGAACAGCAATGTCAGGGTTATTGTTTTAAAACAATACTACGAAAACTCAGATTTCATTTTTTCTCCTTTCCTTTTTTTCATCCATTTCCTTTGAAAGAAGGGCAAATTAGAGAAAAAATACAAATTCATTGTGGGGATGGTGTGGGAGAAGGTTATGGTGATTTGAGCAGCTCCCTCTTTCAAATGGAATCCCAGTCCCAGCTTCAGCTTGCAGGATTTGCAAAGTGCAGGGACCTGTCCTGTTAATTAATCTTGCAATCCCCTCCTGTATTTGGCCATCAACAGTGGTGCCACAGGTCACGTCCAGGTGTTAGGTGACCCAGTTTACAGCAGAGGCCCATTAATAAAATGCTGTGACTCTCAAATGGTGACACATTTGCTTGGGGGATGTTTGGCAAGTGTGTGTGTACCATGGTGTGTCCCCATCAGTCCCCACCATTGCACTCAGAAAAGCTGACCTCTTATTCCTGCTGTTTACAGTTTCAGGGTGCACCAGTCATCTCAGTTTTGAAAATGGTCCTCCTAATGCTGACCTAGACTGCCTCCAACACTTTGGAAGACTTTAAGGGTGTGAATTAGACCATTTTTTGTCTTATCAGAGATGACTAGATAAACGCAGAGGAGAAGCTTCTGTAGTTTCAGTACTTTTGAAGCTGACTGGAGGAATAAGGATAAACCTTGGAAAGCCATCGTGTTTAGAATTCAGAACAAATACAGATACTTTTCACTTTTGGGTTACAGCTGACGGACTGTTTCCAGCAGTGACAAAGTCATTTTCTGGGTGATTTAAGAGAATGTTGTCAGTTTTTGTATGGATGCAGGTTAGTGTTCAGAGCAGGGGATGAAAACTCTTGACCTCAATGAACGAGCCATGTGTACGGACTTCAGACTTCTATTGGAACATCATTTTCCGCTGACTGGATTACGGAGATGATATTTGTAGAGAGACTTGAGACCTCCTTATGGGAGAATTTAATGCTAAAGTGAGAAGTTTGTTAGCGTCAGTTACTGGAACTAAACTCTAATCGAACTGGCTGAAGGTAGAATTTTGGGGTGGCTCAGACTTGTTTATTTTCAGGGGGTTCCTCCTGTTATTTTCTCTTTGAAAGCCTAAAGGCTGCTTGCTGGTAGGGCTGCCTCTCTTCCAGCTCTACGTGAACAAGAACATATTCTGCGTCCCGTGTCCCGTTTGGAGCAGAGCCACAGCGATTCCGTCTTTCTGGTCAGACAGGGAAATTTTGTCGTTGTCCTGTCTGAGACTGAAATATAGCAGGATTTTGATCTCTTTCTCTTAATTTGAACCAACAGTTGGCTTTCAGCTCGATCACATACAATTTAAAAAAACCCCAAACCCTACCACGTGAAAGCTTAAGGAGATCAAGCAGGCATTGACTGCGTGAACTAAGCTATTTCAGCAGCTACGGAATTTAGAATTTGGGAAACTAGTATTCCTGAAATGCAAAAAAGTTTGTGCATGGTCAAAGTGGTCTTGTTTGTGCTGATAAGAAAGCAGTTTTGATAAGCCTGATTCAAGATTTCTTTTTTACTTGTGGCTATTTCAATACAGACAGCAATGTCAAGTCTTTAAGTCTTTCCTGGCTGTATTTACAATGACTTCTGTCATATAAGCAGAAAAATATTCTACTGTCCTTTTTGGAAGGAGCTACTTGACTATTTGCATTTATTCTTTTATCTGTTCTTGCAGAGTGGGTCTTAAAGTTATAAAAGGGCTTGTTTTGAGTGTCTGATTTGAGATATACCTCAGGGGTACTGATATCACCATAAGAAGAATCTGGAAATGTGTGAAACATCTTTGAAGAAAAAATGGTCTTTGCTGCCGCCTCTTTTTTGTTTGAGGTCTTGATTTAAAAAGTGACTGTTCATATATTGAGAACTTATGTGTATGAGCCTCCCACATGCCTGTGGCAGAATATCCTGTAACACAGTGGGTGGAGTGCTAGAACCGATTTGCACTTTTCCATGAAACTGCCTAGAAAATAAACCTACTCTCTCATCACAGTGTTTTCCAGGTTATTTGTAAGCCAAATTTTCATGGGTGTTGGTAAAACTGAAATTATATTTCTATACTGAATAAGAGTATAGTTTGAATTGCTCAAGTGCTCTGGCTATGAATACTGAGATGCTTTTGCAGCGTTTTTCCTTGTGAAATCAATGAAAACAGTGGTGGTACTTTTTTTTTCCTATTTTTTTCCAAGCTAAGGATGAATTCTAGTTTTTTTTTATCTTCAGCGTGAAGAAGGATATAAGCTGTTTGCATTATAAAACCTAACGAACCTCCAGCGTTTGCTCATAAGTACTTTTAAAATCTTATTAATGTGATCATGCCCTTTTAGGAGTGGGTTGTAATATGTTAGAATTTTTGTAGAAGTAAACTTCATCTGAAGTTACAGACAATGTAAGAATAGAAAACTTTTTTATGACTTAAAATATGTGGTGTCTATCACTCTTTTTCAAATATATACACTTAATAAGCTCATGGGCTGTAGTTCTGTGGATCAGATTAAAAAGGCAATGTGGAAATGGCTGAGTTCTGTTCTGTAGTTGGTCAAACCTTTCAAGTACTCCCCAAACTGAAAATACATTCGGCAGTTGTTCTTTTAAAAATATTTTAGATACCAGAATCTTTGCATACAGTAGCATTTAGGAAAGTATATTGAAGCTTTACTAAACACAGTCTGAATTTAGATTTTTGGTTTAATTTTTGTAAACAAAACTTGAGGTCTTGCTATGTACACAATGTAGCCTTATAATAAACATACTTGTTATTTTAGCTGATGGGCTCTTCTGAGATTTAAAGTATTTTTGCCTTGTTTAGTAAGATTTAAATAGTTAATGTAACTCAAGTAAAATTTTCATAAACCTGACAAAGTTTAATCTTATTTTATGGCAGTAAAGTAGTGCTGGAATTCGTATAATACAAGTGATTAATGTGGTCTTAAACACATATGCAGTAATTTTTAGATCACTGTTTCAGACATCAAAGTTCCTTTAGAAACCCAGAGAATAATTTAAAACTTTTCCCAGAGCTGCTTCTAGGAAAGTGTTACTACTTCTTTGTAAAACCTCTGCATAATCCTAACTCTGTCCTGCATTTAGAAATGAAGCTGTAAGTCTTTCTGCTTCTCCAGTTAGGGAATGGGCTACTAAGACCTTTCACAGTTTATTCCCGTCTGTATTTAGTCCTTAACAGTTATTTTTGCACTGTAATTCTGGATATTCTTAATAGATGCAACAAACAAACATGTAAGGGCTTGGTTATCTTTGGCCAGATAAAGTGATTTTTTTTTTTTTCCCCCGGTTCTTAATAGATTTTGTCACGTAACTATAATTATTGTAGTTAAGTACGTACTGGTGGGAGCAGTTAATTTAGGTAATAGATTAATTAAATTAAACTAAGGTATAAAAGACTCCTTTCCTCTATTAAAAGCTGGCTTGAGGACTGCAAAACAATCATCACAGAATAGTGAATACGAATTAATGGGAATATAGGTCAGACATTTCTAAAACTAAGCCACTGAATTACAGTGTTGTTCCAAGTAGGTGAGTTCCACAGAACTGAGAAGGAAGAATAGTGTTACTCAGGGGCTGAAAACACCCAAAATGAAGGGAACTAACTTGATTTGTTTGGGTTTTGGTTCTTTCTTCAGATGTAGCTTTGAATTTCTGACTTAGAGTGAAGTGGTGATGAGATGAGAGCAGTTGAGCCACTGAAGTGACTCTGAAATGTGGCAGGAATGGAGTGGGGAGGTTTTCCATGCACAGTGTCTGGGAACGGGTTTGCCGTGCTTTGCATGTGGAAGAGTTCAGTATTATGCTACTATACCCATAATTTTAATCCTGTATATTAATTGAATAACTTTATCTTAATTATCTTTCAGTATAATCATCTGACGCAATTTCTCATGTGAAATGATTTTTTTGTTCTTGTTTGTGAAGAAACACTTTTGCTACTTGACAGCTGCTTTTCAATATTATTCTTTATAGGCTTTTTTTTTTCACTTGCTAAAATTTCACTTTAAGTTTGTGATTAGTCCGCTTCATATTAAATGAAAATGTTAGTTTTTAACATTTTCCTAAGTGTGCTATTTGCATTTTAGACTTCTGGACAAATAAGATGATCAATTTGCGGGGGGAGACTAATTTAAAAACAATTTGATAACGTACTCTAAAGCCTTTAAAAGTACCTTATATTAGATGCTTAATAGCATCACATATTCAAACAGGGTTTTGAGACAGGGTCATAAGGTGTGCTTTTTTTCTTCTACAGTAGTTACAGTACACCCATATTGTTCTTCTGGGGAATATGAAGAGTTTACCAAGGCTTAACAAATGTGGTTTAAAGACAATTAAAAAAATCTCTCCCCCACAAAACCTACCTTGCATCTGATAGTTGTTTAGTATCATTTGGCAGCTTTGGAATTGAAAAGGAGGCTTTTGGATATATGGATTGGGTTGGTGTTGTCCTGCTTTGTTGTTCAAGGACTTGTGACATGAGCATGAATTTTGCCTTTTGACCTTTTTGAATAAGGAGGTGGCAGCATTAGACCCTACTTGAAACGGGTCTAATATAGTTGCGATGAAAATCTGCCTTGGAGAACCTGGTTTAAACTGGTACTATATTTCTCCTAAGTGCCTTTTGGTAACATTTTCTCAACTGTTGTACTGTCAGGAACGTCTCCTGGATTTTCCCACACCGTTGTCGTGGCTTAAAATGGAATGGACCGATTGCAAACCATTTGTTATGGGCTTGTTCTCCACTGACGGACATCCACCGATTTAGATAACTAACTTTTTTTGGCTATTGGTTAAAGTTAAGAGAGGGAACTGAGAATCCTGTGATGAGCATCTGGTCAGAGAGCCAGATGAGGTAAAATCAGGCATTTATTTTGCTGTCGAGGTTTCTTTACAGACTTTTAGAACAGAGGTTTATTGGTAGGCTGCACGATCTTTTCTTTTGTCATCAGTATGATGAATTTCTCTTAAGGAATTTATTGGTGGACTTTCACTCTTTAAAGATGACTAATTATTAGAGAGTAGCAAAACACACTCTTAAAGCTGTTACAGAAATTACAGCAAGGTTATTTGTACAAGGTATTTAATAAAATAAGTTCTATATTATAGTAGTGGGTTTTTAAGAGGTAGAGTAGCTCACAGACTTACCCTGTTACAAGGAAAAAGATGGGAGAACCTGGGACCCCTGCCTGAATTTCTGGTTGCCTTGTGTGTGGTTTTATCTTTCCAAATAGGTTTGTATTATCTTGTATTTAAGTAGTCCGTCAACAGTTAATTTAACTATTAGATGATTGAAATCTACTTGAAATAGTAATTTGTCCAATGTTCAATTTTGGAAATGTACAAGCTCTTAGTAAATTACCTTAAATAGATAAGAGCTGTGCTATAAAATTGGAAGACTTTAGAACAGCACTCAAACACTAAAAATGCATTTAATGTGAGATATTTAGCTGTTTGCATGTTACTAATGCCAGTGGAAGTAGATAATGTGTTAGGGTTTTTTGCTAAGGATTTTGCAAATTAGTTTCAGTGTTAAGAATGTGAACATAAGTGCTTGTTGTAAATTAAAAATGTTGAGACTGCTTTTCATCCCATATTTGTAGAAAATTTAACCAGCGCTGCACAAAGTCCAGCATACACTGCTAAGTGTTTTGCCTATTGTATATTATTGTGTGTGTGTATATATATATTATTGGTATTTAAGATTTTTTCCTCTTGAATTCATTGTTGTATTAATTTTAAAATTATGTCTATTTTGATACTAGAAATCAAAACTATAGTAAACATTGTCTTAATCTCCCACAAAGTGTCTTGTACTGAGGATCATTTTGTCATTCCATGCTGCAGCAGGAGGTTGCGGTGTGATTCTGTTAAATAGCCAGCAGGCTGTTTTATGATATATGTAAGGGAAAGACCTGATCATTACTAACACTTGCAAGCCTGGCATTTCAGAAATTTGGGGAGGTGATGGTAACCTAATGGATCCTCTTTCTTTGTCTGTTCTGCCTTCCAGAAATCTTGTTTCCGTAGTTCACTGAAGCTCCTGGTGATGCTCATTAGTTTGCGATTCCTGTGGAAAACCTTTTTTTAATAGATTTTTGGGAGAAGGTATATGGGCAGTTGCTAGCACTAATTGCAAAGTTGTTTATCTGTGCTGTGAAAACAACAACAACAAAACCCAAACAAATAAACAAAAAACTAAACCAAACCTAAACCAACCTACAAGTATTTATTCACTCAAAACTTGGTATTACTTTTCCAGTGTGGTTCCCTGACTCTTCCCTTTTGCCTAACAAAATCTGAGCTAGAATCTGTATTTTGAGGGGGTAGAAGTAATTTCTGAAAGGAGCAGGTACCTTTGCTTATGCCGAGGGGAGGTGGCCAAGCCCTGCAGTGGCTGCAGGTCTTAGGAATCTGTAAAGTGAAAATAATGGGGTTGCCTTAGTGCTATTTTCCCCATTCTTGTGATGTTTACTATGCCTTTAATAAGTCGAGAACTATAAACGAAGATTGAGTAAAACATCAAACGAAGTAGGAATGTTTTGGGTTGGTTGTTTATGGCATGCTTATAAGCCTAAAGTATGGCTGATGTGATTTAATCGCTTCACGTTTTTCATATGTAGACGTAAATAATTTCTTCAGTGTATTTTCTTTAACTTAAATGTTTTGACTTAACCAATTTGAAACCTGTTTCTTCCTGGTGGAATTAATGAGGGAGAAACTTGGAACCAAATTAAAGTTAGGAGTTGAATCGGATTTTAGGAAAAGAACTGGAGTGTTGAGTTGTATTTATTCACAAGGAGAACAAAAGAAATGTCTTTCTCATGGCTCTGTATGAGGCTGATGCTCGTCCAGAAACCAAGTGTCTGGAATCGGGGCATCGGGCTCCCTCCCAAAGAGTGTGCTGGCGCTTAAAGGGCGCTCCATTATTTATTTGAATCTCTGAAACTCCTCAGTTCAGATCCATGTGACTGTTTCCTGAACATATTGTGATCTCTGAATGTGACAAGCAGATGCCTCTGGTTGAGCAAACAGTCCTTATGAAAGGCTTCTTTCTCATGAAATGGCAGATACATCCTGCAGGCGATGGGGCTCGTGTCCTGCTATTTGTAAGTCTTCAACAGAAATAATCGCTGGGAGGCCGTGTCGGGGCCAGGGGACGGAAACCAAAGCATGGGGCAGTGCTAGGAAATGGGATCAATAAATAAAAACAGAAAGGAGGAGTACCCTGCAAGTGCTTTTTCAAATACTTTATGTAAATGCTGGCACAGATTTCATGATGTCTTTCTGCTTTGCGAATAGAAAGGGTTGTGTTGCTGTTAGGGTTGCGTGTCTGAGTCAGATCGTGGCTGCGGCCAACACTGAAGCGCTATCACTGAAAACTGAAATCGGTATTTATAACTCAGCATATTCTAATCAAAGAGGGAGAATTATGTGGTGAGATAACGTGTAAAGCTCTTCGTATCTCGAACACGAACTGCTTTTCCTGTGAATCACATGCGGTGATGACGGAAATAAAGCTTCAGGGCAAACATTTAGAATACCTTTAGAATATCTTTAACTGAAGAAGACTGGTTCAAAAGAGCAAGCAAATGTTTTTCACAAGATGAGGGAAATACCAATCTGTGTAACTGAAGTGCACTGTTCATTAGGGTCTGCCAGTCCTCCAAGTACAGCAGTAGCATAAATTTATGCTTTAGCATCTTGGTACATTTTCGCCTTTCGGTGCTGTGATGTTTTATGCAGATGAACTTAAAGACCTGCTAAGATATTTACAGCAAAAGGACTATTGCATTAAATCACATTTGCAATCATAAACATATTCCATGACTTGATCAGCTTACCACTTTCTCAAAATTAACTGCACTGGTAAATATAACTCAAATCTATTGTTGTGGAATTATCTTTATTTATATATTCTCCAGTTTTCTGCATACAAAAGCTTTAGTAGCTTCTACTTCTTCCTTGTGACCAACGAATATGTAGGAACGACATTATTTCTCTTTAAGAGTGTTCAAGTTTCATTGTAATCCTGTTACCTTTTTTAATTTCTGTGTGTTAGTGGTGTTTGTGTCATTTGAATTAAGATAAATCTCTTCTATATTTTTCAGGTTCAAGCCATTTTTTCCGTTTCAAGTGTTGCCACCTGATGAATACGAAGACCGAGACCTCTGTATACAGGATATTCTACTGGCAGAAGGTCGACTAAAAGTCACGTTAATTGAATGTACGAGGTACGTTTTGTGGTCTTTTGCTCACTTCGACTAAGCAAGGCGTCTCTTTAAATTTGTTGTAATTGTAGGCCTGTTCTGATTCAAAAAGTAGCAGCTTTGGTGTTGTGATTAAGCTCTAATCAAGAAATATATATTTTTAAGCAAAAATGAACAAACAGAAGTTGCAGTAAGTTTCTCAGGCACTTCTACATGGTGTGTGGGCACATGCATTTGCCTTTCGTTTGAATTTTGCCTGGTTACAAGCTGATCTGTGCCTCCTGTGTGTGTTTTTGTTTGTTTGGTTTGGTTTTTTGGCACACCAAACTGTGAATCTTTCCAGGACAGTATAAATGTTGTAATTATCCTATTGTATTATGTTGTAAGCAAGGAGAAATAATTGTTTCATTCAGTCCTACTTAGTTGAATCCAAATAACTTTTATAAGGCGTTATTTATTGTCTTGGTATTGAACAAAATAATGGAAAGAAATAAAGAAATAAAATCGACTTCATTGGAGAAAAGAAATAACAATATTCTTTTTAGAGCTGGGGAAAAGGTGTGTGGGTTCTTGGGTTTTTTGTCAGACCTCTTAGTTCTTGGTTTATGTTAGATCTTATCCTAGCAGTGCTTAGACTTTGATCTGGTCATATGCCGTTCTGCTTTTTATGAACTAAACTGTTCTGCAGCAAGGTTCTTTTTTAACCTGTTCTTTTCAGTGCTTGTATTACCATGAGCTCTGTTTTTCTTTTTTTTTTCTGTACCCTCATACAACTGTTTGAACTGGTTTTTTGCTGTACTAATGTGGTTTCTCAGAAGAAAATATTCTTCTGCTTCTAAGGATTGTGTGGGCCACAGCAGTGATTATTTATTGTAATAAAATTGCTGCTTACCTGTTTCCCTAGTTTTGTGATATGTTTTCTGTGAATGATCCATGAATATGAAATGACTCCGTGTGCCTCTTGGCTGTTCTGGATGTTTCGTCTTCACCCGTATTAAGGGAACTTGTGGTCTCTCTTTATAGTCAGTCTCCAATTTCTGTTCAGTAGCGTGTTCATTTTTATTATCAGAGGGCTCAAAATAACTACCTTAAGTAATGTGCAGCTAGGGTTTGGGGTTTTTTTTAGGTTTGGAAAGCGATGTTTTTAAATACCATAGCTTTCCTGAATCTGCAATGCTGTCTAACATCACCAAGATATCACTAGCGTTGTGTTTCTTTCCGTTACCTTTTAGAAGCCAGATTGCTGACTTTGACATCATCATCTGACCTCTCAGTATTTCCAGCTGTCACAGATGCTTATCAGATGGCTGAGAGAGGAGGCAGTTGCTGGCTTGTCAGGTCTTTTAAGCTTCAGGTCTGACTTAATCTGGCTATTTTGTGCAGCTTGGAGTTTCTCGACACACACTTGAAAACTGTGTCTCAATGGGCACTTCTCAGTCTAGATGTCTGACGCTGGGTCCCATGGTCATTCCTTAGTTCTTCCAGGCGTCCCATCCTTTTTTGAACTAAACTACAACTGCTCTCCCCCTGTGAGTAGATACTCTTGCTTAGTTTGTACCCAAGGATGGCGATGAGGCAGAAGCTGGAAGGCACATAGAGGATTTTGGTAGTAAAAAAAGAAATACACGATATACACAAAAGTAATAATGACATTTCTCCTTTCCCTCACCTCTCTGTGTGAGTTGGACCATTCTCAGCGGTTCTTTGGCCGTGCAGTGCTGCACACATTCTCATTCCAGAAATGAAAGATCACTTTAATTTTGCTGTGTTTGCTGGTTTTGTTCAGTGCCCCAGAAAGTTGAGATATTCTCTTTTGGTACAGTAGCTATTCTTTGACTTGTGTACAGGATTTGGTGTAGGATGCCTGACCACTGATGTTGTATTCTGTCTGGTCTTGTAACAGTTCTGCTACTTCTGCTTAAGTCTGAAAAACAACGGTGAAACTATAGTGATAAAACATTCAGCAAGCTTTTTGTATGTCGTAAATGTCTAGTTTGATTTCATTATATTATTCACATGACCAAATACCTAAATTTTTTGCACTTGTTTCCTTTTGAATTGCAGGCTTGACCATATTCATTTCCTTGCTGTCATGCTATTGAAAGAAAAAATGTGTTTTGTACATTTTAAAAATTGAATTAAAGGATGGGAACTTTGGTGTAAATAGTAAGGAATATGTTTTGCAAATTTTTGTCTGACCTGTTGAAAATGTAAGTTCTCGTACAAATGCAAAGCCCTCAGAGAACTCAGCTGTTGCGAAAATGCTGTTATCTCTCATTACCTTACATTTTTGAGGAAAAACAAAGCAACATGCTGGTTTTATGTGCTCTGTGCGGGGGGGGGGTGTTTTTGTTTGTGGTGGGTTTGTTGGTTTGTTTTTAAAGATACACTGTGAAGAAACTCTTAAAACCTATAAACTATGATTATATTAGGTGACAATAGTCTTCCAAAACTGTCATCAAGTAGGCTTTGTAAATCAGCATTTGTTTCAGTAGATAACCTTTGTGGACAAGGGCATTTTCCTAAGATAGTAATTTAGTAAAACAGTGCGCAGTGTTACTAAGGCTGACTTTTCAAATTTAGAGTTTTATGGGTTCTTTTCCTTTTGTTTTCAAGTGGACTCCAGTGTTTGGCAGTGGCACCTTTTTTAAGTATGTGAATATTGAATCTGCTTTTGACATTCTTAAAAATTGGTGAATATTCTGCTAATTTCAGCTCCTAAAGTACAAACAGAAAGGCCAGAGTTGAAATGAAAAGAATTAGGGAAGAGTTGTAAAGGAAATAAATTCAGCTTGCTTTTATGTATCTGGTAATAAATAATGTTACTGAAGGTTGGTGTGAACTTTGCCTGCACACACTGGATTGGTTTTAGATTTGCGGATCAGTTCTTTAGCATCATCCTACAAAAAGCAGGAAACTCAATAGCTGTGTTATTCATCCTCCTTTCCCGAAGACTAGAAAGACTTGCTGAAGTTCTTGGCTCAACTCAAGGGGGTATAGATAGATATCTCCTTAATGTTCAGTTGTTTTGGGTATGTTATAACAATGTCAATCTTTATCTGTAGCTGTGTTATAGAGTACAGTCCCTTTGTTTGCGTGCTACTGGAGGTATTATTCAAACAAAGATTTCTATAGTAGCAATTAAAATTTCCCCTTTTGTTTTTCTGAAGTTAGATTCCAAACTCCAGCACAAAGTGTCCACAGGCCAGTGCTGCTCTTTAAAGTTTAAACATATGGTTTTGTTGTTTTGCAGTATGTTTTTTTCAAGTTGAGTGTTGGTAACCTAATGTAAGGTGAAATCGCATTACGGTTAATTGCCTTCTATGTGACTTTTATGTTAAGGTTCTGGCTGAAAATTATGTTTTCTTCCTGCCGTGAGCTACCTCTTGTCCTGTTCTGTCTTAGCTGCCATCGGTACAAAGCAGCCAAATAACTTGTGCTGATATTTTAGAGGAACAGTAACTGCTCCTGGAAAAATTCCCTGCAGAGTGTGTCTGTCTTTTTCTATCTCTCTGAATGCTTTGAGTAAGTGTCTTTGGTCTATCAGCTTCGTCGTCTGCCTTTTTTTCTCCCCTTCCGTGTCCCATTTCGGGTCTCTCTCCTTTGCAAAGCTAGGGGGAGAATTTCTACTGCCGCATCTACTTTGAGGATAATTGTTCACAAGTCCCTTGCCTGCATGTGTTTTGTGAAGTTAGGTGACCATAAGATGAAATGTAATGTATGCAACCAGCGACCAGCTGTGGAAAAGCTTTAATGACCTGGCTGATACCCATATGTGATGGATTGTGGCAGACAGAGGAAAAATTGTGTTACTCAAAAGCAGCTACCGAAAAGCAGAATGGATAAGCCACAGAGGGTTGCTGGGGATGCCTTAAAAATAAGCAAAGGTGGCTTGAGTTTGTCTGTTCAAGAAACCTTGAACCAACTTAGTCTTGTCCAGACAAAGTACAAAGTTGGTTCTGAGGCTGGATTTCTGCTTATAGTAATCCGATCAATAGTGTCTGGACAAACGAGCGCTGAAGGTCAAGCTGGAGATGGGGTTGGCAGCTGCTGGTTGTGGAGTTTCCCTGGAGCACGAGGCCTTGCAGGACATGGCCACCAACTGAGCCAAAACCAAGTGGTACTTTGCACATCAGGTGTGCTGGGTACCAACCCAAATGGGATCTTCCCCCAGCATCTCCCCCATGCGTTCATGTACTCAGCTAAAAGCCAGCTAGACAAAATCTTTCTAGAGAGGCATAGAAAACAAATCTATCTTTACCTCTCCTTGCTGCAATGCAGGCTGGAGAGCTGGCATAGCCAGAGAGGTGTTTTCCCTTGGGATCGGCTTGATTTTAACAATTCTAATTGTTGGTGAAAGTTGGTTTCAATAGCTTTACTTAATCTTCAGAGTATGTCTACTACTTATTTCCGCATCTGGAAGGCTAGGCACTTTTTGATCATAAATATTTAGCCTAGAAACATTATTTAACAACACCAAGATGAACAGAGAAAATTGACATGTTCTTCTGACAGCTTTTGTCTGGATCATCTAAAGGGTTGTGTAACACTTCACAATCACAAATGAGGCACTTTGGCTGAAATGTGTGTGGAAAGTTTGGAGAGGGAATTAAAATCTACTGCCTCTTTTGAAAGAGAAGATTTATTTGAAGTTCTTATTCCAAAATATTTATCTGTGTCCAGCTACTGTGGGATAAGCTGTATACAACTTTATTTCTGTTTTATAGCCTAAAGGTTATTGGTTTGGTTTGTGTTTTATTTCTTCTTTTATAGTACTGTTATCTGCCTGAAAAGCTTTATAGCCTTCTGTAATAGGGTATTGTGAATGAAGAATGCTTCTTTCATTTGTTATGAATGTTACAAAAAAGTTACAGATAAAAGAAGTTTCCAATTTAGTGAAATAGCAATATAAGCATTAGTAAACTGTGACTTTGATCTACAGTAACACTCTTGAACCAAGAAATGCTGCAGTATATTATGAAGTTTAGAATTCGAGTGGAAGACTCTTGTGACTGTTTTTGCTTTTAAAAAAATTTTAAGTTATATTTGATATTTTTGGAGTTCTTCCACTAGAGGGTGGCAGTGTCTTTCCTTTGATGTAGAGCTGTGCCTGTGGAATCTCTTTTGGTGTGGACTTCTCTGTTTGTACGCATTCATAATAATAGAGTGAGTTTAATATGATATCTGGGATATATGTAATAGTATTACAATTCTTACTATAGACTTTTCTATTTCAGGTTACTTATATTTGGATCCTACGAAAGAGAAGCAAATGTCCATTGCACAATGGAGCTGAGCAGTAATGTTTGGGAAGAAAAATCAAGAAGTTCAATTAAAACGGTAAAAAAGGGTATAATCTTTGCATGTTGCAATATCTTATGCTTTTAATCCATTTTCCTAAGATACGCTCCTACTAGACAATCAAATGGGTGGTATAGCAGGGAAGAAAAATACAACAAAAACCACACAAAAACAAACAGAAAAGAATCAAACCCCCATGGATCTTCAATATTTTTCAGAGTGTATGAATCCTATCCTGTCTGCTAAAGGAAAATACTTTTACAGATGTCTGCAAAGATAGAAAGTAGTAGTGCTGGTGGTACTGTGAGTTAGTCTTTTACTAATTGTTGTACTTGATAACATGAGTTTAGCAGCATACAGCCCACAAATGGCCTCTTTGTGTGTGTGTATGTGGGGAGGATGAGTTAGCTTTTTTCTTCAGAGGTGCAATGTATGAAGGAGCCTTTCAGTTTCATGTTAGTGTTATTGTGTTAGTCATCAAATTGAATTGGGCTTATGCTGAGCAATAAGTAATGTGCCTATTGAAGAAAAAAAACCACCTAGAAACTTGAAAAACACTTTAACAACTGGTTTCATGCAAAGAAATCACTGGAACAAAAGTCAATGTCCTGTATTTTACTCTCTGCTGTCTCACATCAGGTAGCTTAAGCCCTGTACCTTTGTTATTATATATCTGACTGAGTTGTATTTGGAGACCAGTGTCGTTTTTCCACTGGAGCAGCAAGAATCCAGAATTCCACCATTTCATTCAGTTTCTGCAATTAAATTCCACTTTGCATTGTTTTAAATACCTCTTGTGACAAATGCTATGATACTTGTTTTCAGCTTACTGTATATTATGTTTTGCCTGAAAGGGTGTATGGCTGAGCAAAAGACAGCCTCTTTTTGTTGTTTTAGCTGCTGTATTGGCAGCTCAGGACTCTGTTCTCGAGCTGTCCCTGCTTTGGCCTCTTGCCCTGCTCCTAATGCAGCCCATGGTGGGTGTGTGGTTACCAGTTCTCCAGGCCAGCTCCCCCAGTTGGCTTTGTCTGGTGGCTCCGGTGCCACTGGGAAGGAGAAAGGGGTGCAATGGCAGCAGCTCCAGCCAGGTGAAGCTGCTGGAGCCACGAAAGGTGATGGCTTAAAGTGTTCCGGTGGTCCTGAGAGGAATTACTGAGTTCACTTAACTCTGGAACTAGGCAGGAGTAATTTATTTTCAGACCTTCTTGTTTAATTTATGGAGCAGTTTTAAATTTTCTTTAACTTTACTAGTTTGTTTTAATCTAAAGGTTTAAGCTTCTTTGCATGATCACATAAGAATAACATAGATGCAATTCAGCCTTAGTAGTCAGGCCAGTTCATAGCCATAGCCCTTTCCTACTAATAATAACCAAAACCCACACACAGTTTCAGAATCCAGACCCGATCCTGCTCATACTTGCTCATGTGAATAACCCTCTTGTTGGGATAAGCCATGGATGAAACCATACATGGATCTGCAGGGCCGACACTTTAGCAATGGAGGTGGCAGTGTGCTGATTTACCCTTACCGTTCTCTGGTCAAACCAATTTGCGCTTATTTTTTACATAAATTTGAATAGCGATACTGGAATATGTTCTTTTACACTCTGGAAAGAAAAACCACTCTGCAGGCAGCGCAGCACCAGGGTGTTTGGGACAGCAGATGGCAGCAGGACTGAACTGATGGAGGGTGGAATAGCTCCTTTTTAAAACTACGGAGAAGTACTCAGGGTGAGACTATCCAGAATTTATCTTCTGTTTCAGCATCCAAAACGAAGTGGCAGGTTTTAAAAATTTCTTGAGCTTTTGGAAATCAGGCCTGCAATGTACGGAAGGGTTTTCTATGCGTGTGTGTTGCAGTCCTTCAGTAAGGGCTGTTCAAATGCCGCCTGCCAGGGAGCAGAGGCTCCTGCATCTGAGCTGCTGCATCTCTAGCTGTGATGAGCTGACTGTGCTAAACCCCATTGAACTTTAGGCCACTAGACAGGTAACATAATTTTAACATTCTGCTTTTGAAAGTCTTGGTATGGTTAAATGCAGAAAGTGAAAATGAGCAGCTTGCAAAACTACTTTTTGCTTCTCAACTTACATTCAGCAGATGTAGTGAAATCATGGAAGTCTCTTCCTCAGGAAATCAGGTTAAATATGCAAGTTAAGTTACAAAATATTAGGAGATCTTGCTGCATGGCAAGAATATCACCAAAGACCCTTGCAAAAGAAGTGTTGCTAACATACTTAATATTGGAGCCTAGTTATTTTTCTGAGAAATGGTAACTGTGTGAATAGCCAAATAGGAAGCTATAAAGAAAAGACATTGTGATATTTTTCCAAGCAAAATGTTTACTTCTATCATTAATCATGATTTTTAACTCTAACACAATGTTAACCACAAGGCAGCTGATTGCAATGCTCAGTATCTGATATCTTTTAATGCCCATGTGTGCAATAATTGAGATGAAGTTGTTAGAATGAATAACAGCTTCAGAAACTACAGAGGAGAGATGATAGACTAAGCTGAAATAAAAAGTAGATACCTTTGTTCTGGTTTAAGAGTGTCTAATTTGTAAGAGTCTCATACAGGCACGAGAATAGATCCTCTGATTCATACTGTGTTCTGCAACACTCCTGAGGAAAATTCTCATAACTTTCTGTATTTCCTGGCATTTTCATTCTTTTTATTATGTTAGTAGTAGTGATAAAAGATTAGACGGGTTTAATACTTCATAATGAATTTTGGCGAGACTTTAATCTGATCTCATTATTTATGGAATATTAGTAGGTGTCAAATTGGCTTTGAAAAAAGATGCTGTGTTATTGAACATATCTGGGGCATTATTGAAGTGTCTGTTTTAATACAAGGTGTCTCAGGCTTCTAAGCTGTTTATCAAATCAATCTGAAACACCAATAAAGCTTCAGAGTCGTGATGTGGCACATTCCCATGTGACACATGTAAACATGCTTAAATGTCTTAATTCCAGCAGCATGTACTACTAATTAACATTAATCACTGCATTGCTATGTAAAACTTAATTACTTATGGATAGGATGTAGTAATTAGAGAGCATTAGCAGCATTGGATTACTAGATAGGTGTTCTATGGCTAAATAATTAGTTATGTCTAAATAATTAGATATATGTTTGTAGCTATTTAATGGAGGCTGTGTCGTAAATGTGGATGGTTATGTCCACAGAACTGCCAGTTGGCAAAACCAGATGGATTTCTACAACTGCAAGGAGTTGTTCTGTTTTCCCTTGGAGCACGTTTGTTTAGGGCGCCCCCTTGGCCTTGTTACGCTTGCTGCTGACTTTAGCTGTGCCAGCGCTTCGCGTTCAGTGTTCTGAAAGAATAATGTAATTTTTCATCAGAAACTGAAGTTGCTCTGTGAAAATATAGTCTGACTTCCTTGAAAGTAGCACAAGAATGGACACGGAAATGGCCTTGGGGTATTAGTAATGGAGACTTGAGGCAGCTTTGCAGGTGTAAGTACCTGTGCAATGACCTGGGGATGCTCAGCTGTTCTGAGTGGGGTGAGTGCTGGCACTGGTTCCAGAAGGGTAGGGAATGAATTGGGGCTGTAGTTGTACAGGAATGAGGACCTTGGTTCATATGAACTGCTCTGTCTTGGTATTCATTTCTTTAGGTACTGATTCCCTTTAGGCAACCATTCTTTAGGTACTGATTCTCTTTGACAGGTGAATTAGTTTTCTACAATTTGTAGAAACTATTGCAAATAGATTCTTACCTCCTAATACCCAGGAAGCATGTGTGAACTGTGAATGGTTTCTGTTCTTTAACAGTTGTATGAATGTAAAGTAATGGGGGAGAGGTGCTCAACTGCAAAACAAAATGTATCCATTCCAAGTTTTCTTCTAAGTCTGGGTTTGGGTTTTTTATATGTGTGTATGGGGTTGTGTTTGGTTGGTTTTTGTTTGGGGGGGTGTAGATTATTTTTGTTTTGTGGGGTTTTTTTTAATACAAGTTCAGGAGCACGAGAGAATTATTACTGATCTTGAAATAATCAAGTTAGCTTATCTAAGAAAACGCCTTTAAATTCAGGTTTCAAGTAATATGTTGTCTAAGGTGGTACTGTAGGAGTAGCCACAGTTTTATATTCCTGAAGGTAGTAAGTGTTGTTTGTTTGGTGTGGATTTTATTTTTTAAACCCTTTCTATAAATGCTAACTTTAGCAGTACAGAAATTGCATTTCATATTCTGCAAAGGAAAAATTTCCATCTAAAATTCCACATCTAATACCCCACAGGACTTTACTTTTGTAGTGGTTGTCTCAGGAGCACAAAGATATGCTGTGGAGTAACCTAACAGTAGAAAGAATTAAGATAAGCATCCCACCACTCTTTTAGGAATTCTGCTTGACATTGATTCTCCAGTTCATTCAGAACATTGTGGTCAGCACTGGAGTAACTGGAGGGGGGGACCAGTGACACCGTCGTTCAGTATTACGCTCTGAATTTGTGCATGTGTGTGCATATACATATATATATAGGCTGTGATCTCCACTTACTTTGGTGAGGTTGTCTTGATGGCTATGGCCTTTTAGAGGTTAATTTAATGGTAATTTTGAAAGTGTTCTAGGCAGGCTGGTTGATACCTGTTTATAAAAACAATGCAATATTCCTCAGCCTTTCATAAAACTAAATTTCCTTTATCAGGGATTAAGGAAAACTTAAAGGTATTCCAGTACCATAACATATTATTGCTCATTTTACATTCATATAAATCAAATCCAGCACCATCTGAAATGAGTTGCCTGAAGGTACTAAACTATAATGTCAAAATTTCAAGCAACTGTGAAACGTTAATTTGTAAATACATGGAGTTAAATGCCTCACAGTTGACATTTCAGTGTGCTTATTTAACAGCCTGCCATTTCAGCACTTAATCCTAACACAAGAAAGGAGGAGGATTAAAGCAAGAGAAGCTTTTTTGAAAATGTCACTTTATATGAAAATTCATGATCTTGTAAAATTTGATAATATTTGTAAATACAATGGGGAATAGTTCTGAGATTTGTGCCTTACATAACACTCGGTAATCCGTCTTTCAAATAAACTTGAAGGCCATCAGGATTTTTTCTGCCTCATCTTAAATGTTTAAGCTTTTTGACTTGGGACTTCAGGAAGCTTTTCTGTGATTCAATGAGACTTTCTGTGAAAATGCACTGTAGTTCTTCACTGCTTAGGCTATCGAATGTGAACATTAGAAGAACCAAACCAAAAACACAACAAAGAAATAACACTAACAGCCTTCTTTTTATAGTGCATATATATTCAGGTAGTTGTTTAAAACCATGTGTCATCCCTCTAGTCACTAGCTGACCTGAGACTTCTTGCCTGCTTGTAAACCATTCAGAAGCTCTTGTGTCCTGCATCTTGGGGCATGCACAGCCTCACCTGGGACAGGTAAGAGCAGCGCTCACCACGCTTTACTGCATTTGGCAGCAGATGGTACGAAATGCATCATGTGCATCCAAGCCTGTAACTTCCCTCACATGCACCTTCGTTCTTACGGCCACGCTTGAAATTGAGTGCTGCAGATTGATGTTTGAGATGGATCTGACTTGCTGAGTTTCAAATGTAAAATACCAGATGAAAAGATGAAGGAATAAAATAAATAATAAGCAGGGCTTAATGCTCTGTGTGTGGGCTTGCGCTTCCCTGTGCCCAACTCCAAGAAGTCATCCTGGTGCTTGAATTGGGGAAGAGAGGTTCTTCTGCAGCCAGACACAGCCAGACACAGAGTCTGTTTTGAAGCCACTTAATTCCAGTCTAAATCTCCATTAGATTTTGTAACCAAATTGGATTGCAGCTGCCATTGGTGTTGCTGTCTATTCAGCTGGGGTTTTTGAAGTTGATATTTTGCAGGGTGTTTTACTGTCTGAACATTTAGTACTGGCCTCCTGACTCATCACAGGGTCATGAAGGAGGTGCAGGCCCTTGAGATGACAGCGTTGGGTGAATTCACCTTTGTGAGCCCTCTCTGCATGACTGTTCTAGGACAAAAAAGTTATAAAACTTTAGGATTCATCAGGGAGTAGTTCTGTTTTTAATGCTTTTTGCAGAGCTGATAAACAACATTCATTTTTGCTGTGTGTTTTTTTCCTTGAAGATTGCTCACGTAATAATCAACCTGTAGTACAAATTCCTTGAGTTACGTTTTATTTGCCTGTCTTCTATATCCTCCTTATAGTACCCAATTTGAATAGCAATTGTAAGGTTTTCTTGTCATAATTTTTAACTTGCAACTTTGTATTTAAAATATAGGACAATTAAGTAAACACTAAATGATATCTTTTCCTTAAAAATGCTTGTGAAAGCTGAGACAGGCACACTGTTTCAGTGGGCCACTAGATGTGGTGCTAATGACTTTTCTTTTTGGTATCACTGTCATCTGCTCTGCTACATGTCCAAATATTGGATGCAGGAAAGAGTTTAAAGTAGGTTTACCAGCAGCTGTGTTTCTCATTTGCAAAGAAATTGATTTACAGTGATAGCTGATCTTGCTAAATAAATAGATGGTTGATGCATGAAAGCCAACTTTGTTTGTATAAACAGTATGGCCTATTGTAAGAGAGATAACAGTGTTTTATTGATCAGAGTAAACAGAGTGGTTTCTGGGTAATTCAGTATATTTCTGAACTATTTTATTACGTCCTATGGCAAAATTGTATGGCCAGATGAGCCAGTAGCTTGGGTTGGTGACTGCTGGACGTGGCTGGAGTGGGAGGGGGATGACTTAGATACCCAAAACCACCTTTGGAAAAATAAGCTGTTGTCATTCTCAGTGGTTTGTAGTTTTTGTGCTTTGCTTTGTTTTGGTTTCTTCAGTCTTCTAGTTTACTTTTGTAAAAGTGCTCTGAGAAAATATATTTTTGAAGTTAACCTTTTCTTAATGCACTAGGTCTTTTTCTTTTCAGATTGAGAGATTGGGATCTGTTCCTATTAATGAGGTAATAGTTGGACTGAAACTAATTTCGCCATTTATATGGATTTTAGTGATGTCATAATGTTTCTGCACCAAATCAGGACCTGACCAAGTAAACTGTTGTGCGTGTCAAAAACCATTGTCTTCTGTTGGTGAACAGTTGTCTCCCAAAACAACAAGTAAGAGCACCTGTGTTCAAATGTTTAATTACTGAACAAAAATGTGTTTTCTGGTTTGTACCAACACAAAGAGAAAGCCGAGCGGGTTGGGATAGAAAGTGTCTCAGAAAAGGTGTCAGTGGCTGTGAGTGAAAATACTTGTTAAGAAATGGTGAGGTACTGGCACTTGGTGCCCATATGGTCTCCTAAAACCAGGTAACTTGCGAAGTCTGAGACATGTAGGGGTTTGACACATGATGAAGTGTAGGGTGTTTGTTTCTGACTGCAGGTTGCTCAGTGGTAACTTGGCTGTGAGTTATTCCCACAAGTAAATTCATCATCTGGAAGTTCATCTTGCAATTAAGGAGGAGAAAATGATATTGTAGCTGTGCAGACTGTCAAAGGATAGGGAACTGCTTGGAGTTGTTGCAGAACAGCTGATGTTAAACTTCTGACCCTTTACTGTCTTCAGTAGTCTGTTATTACCCTTGGTTCCAAGTATAGACAATTTATCTTTCTACGCTTTGAAGTTGTGTAGTAACTACTGAGAAGAGTCCAGAATACCACTTAAATTAGTTGCTTTGTTCCCAGTTTTCAAAGTCTGAGCAGTTAAAGCGACTGAGTAGCTTTTTACTATAAGTTTATCAAGAGCCTGCAGTTCGATTGTGCATTTAATTTTGGGTTTACTCTATGGGTTGTCAGATACCTTTCCCATGCTCTCCTGCCATATGTCAAATGCTGCTACTGAGCTTTAGCTACGCTTGTTCTTTACGCTATTTATTGCTGCTGTGGGCTGTGCTACAGAAGGAGCAGAGCAAGTTTGTGTGCAAATTGATGTCCAGGAAAAGTTAACTTATTTTAGTAGGATTTTGACCAAATTGGTTATACCATTCTTATGTGGCTTGCTTGCTTGGTGTTGTGTGGTTGATGGGGGTTTGTTTGTTTGTTGGGCTTCTTTGTTGTTTGTTTTCCCTCAAATTGGCACATTGGGCTTGAAGACTTCAGAGAGTCTTAAACTCGTGCTAGATCACTGAAAATGATGGATAAATTTGGCAGACCTTTTTGTGATATACAGTAAAGCTGTTATAGGTTGGCCTCCTGGAAAGTTTCTACTTTTCATTTTGTAGTAAAAGTATAAATATAGAAGCTGCATTAGCTTAAACAAGAAGCATCATCAGGCTAAATATCAGGAATAAATTTAAATTTGTAATGAAGATTTTTTTAAGAATCCTTAATATTTAGTAATTATTATCATGCTATATAGTTATTATTGAAGATTGTAACTAATGAACTCATGGTTCTTTAATGTAGGTATTTGATGCCCTTCAGTGGGAAGGAAATTAATTTTCATACACCACAAGTAGTTGATACCTAGTTGTCTTAAATTTTGTGGTGCAAGTGTCAAAATACAGGCATGAAAACTGAGTAACTGCAAAGATAGCCTTTCATTTTGTGGGGAGAATTCCCTTGCTCTGAGTGCAATCCTATGCGATGTTGCTATAATACTTTTGTGAAGCCAAATGAGTTAAGTGGGTCAGATGCTTCAACTAGAGGTAATGCAATGTTGTTACATGTGTCATATCTTACCTTTCTAGAATGCTGTAATTATTTAACTGAGCATTGTATGAAAATGACTATTTTTCCTCCTTTCTCCCTCTTCAATCATGAGCTGAAGCAAAAATTACCTCTCTGTCTCTCAGTGTTACAAGAGATGCTTATGGGTCTGTCAGGATGAAGTTCAACATCTGGAGGCAACAGTGAATGAGAATGGGGTTTGGAGGATTTATATGTTGTCAGTAGTCACTGTGACTGTTCCATGTCTGTAGAACAGCAGGAGTGAAATCTTGCTTTATGGACAAAAGTACATGTTAAGGTAATAGTGCAGAATTAGTTATTCTTCTTGCTTTTTTTTAAGCGTGACTAAACATTTTAAATTCAGTAATTAAAAAAAAGCAAGTATTTTGTGATGCAAGTGTGGATTGTGTTCTCCAAATGCTTTATAATGATGGCAAATAGAAATGAGAAAGTAATATGAGTGGGCAGCATAGCAATTGCCCCAGAAAAGCCTTGGGGATCGAAAATGGAATTGCTGATTCCCGTCATACAAATGAAATGACTAAAAGGTCATTCCAGAGTATTAAGCTTAGATGTAGCGGACTGTTCTGCAAAGGACACCTACATATCGGAAGCAATCAGTAGTGAGTCATCGATAGAAAATGGAGCGTTTCCCTTAATGCAGTCGGTTAAAAAGCTGCCTCCATTAAAGTTTTGGTAAGATCATAGAACCTTTGAACTATGAATGTCTTCACGAATATTTTAACCAAAAGTCAGTATCTTCAGATCTTTACTGATGTCATCTGTTTCCATTTTTAGGTGCTTAGTTTGGAACAAGTATCATGCCTGGGTAGCCTTAGTTCCATTTGATGTTAATTGAAGCTATGTATTTTCCCTAGCTGATGGAAGAAAACAAAAGAATAAAATCCCTTAAAAATTTGAGGCCAGCTATGCAGAAAGGTTTTTTTAATTATATAAGCAGCCATAAAGTTTTTCAAATCTAAACAAATACATATGTAAATTGCATTTATTTTTGAGTTGTGCATATATATATAAATAAATGCACTTAATATATATTCATTTGTGTGTATATATATATAAAATGGAAAACATCATTTATTCTTCTGTTAAATTTAAATGTAAGTCTCATGGCTAACAAATTGACTGTGCATTTAAAAAATGTAGATACTTGTAAATACAGTAAATGACTCCTGAGAAATTTGGCTTGGCCTATTGGAAGTTCACCAGTGTCTACAACTCTGAGGAGTGAAGAAATACAAAGATGATGTTTATCAGAGCAATTGTAGAAACCTCTTTCTAGGTTCCTTGGTAGTTAAATCACACATCTGTGAGATTATAGTAAGAACAGGCTGTACAGCAGCTTGTAGACTAAAAATACAATCACTTTACATAACAAGGTGAACTACATGTGAAGTGAGCATAGGATTACAGCATTCATAACTTCATAACACAAACATGGTCCATCTCCACAGTAATCTCTCCTTCTCTCAAAGCAGTGATTTTTCTTTTGTCTCAAATCAGATGCACATTTGTAATAAGTAGAGAGGAAAATATACTTAGTCTATATGATTGCAGTTAACCAGTGAAGTCTGTAACAAGTAACTGGCTTAGATGATAAGTTGCTGTTCAATCACAGGGTGTTTCTGTGAAGTGTGTGGTAAAAGAAATCTGTTTGAGATCTACAGCCTGTTCTTAGAAGAGTATGAAAGATACCATGTGAGACAAAGGTGTTGATAGATGTCGTACATATACCATGCTTTCACACCTAATTTTTTGATCTGTGACCTATGTATTGATGATCAATAAAGTTGTCCTCTATCAATATTTGTATATAAAAATAAATGGAGGACAATTTGGAAAATGTATGTGTGTATCACAGACTATGTTGACAGCAGGATGCTTAGGCTGCCCCTGCATTAATAAGCAGTACAGCCTGGGGGCTGAGGACACGGCTTCCACACCATACACATCGTGGAAGTTTTCCTGGGGTTTTGCTTCTGGTCTGTCCTCCCAGACTGACCACGCACATATCAAACCTGGGTCCAACTTTACCTCCTGTGGGCTCGCAGGGAGGTAGGTTGCTTGTCAATGGATTTAGATTATGTGTCAAGACTGATGCAGAAGTCATTTTATGCAAAAAGGCTGGAGATACAGAAGGAAAGCATTTCACAGATCAGCATAGGAGAAAAAGCTTGGAGGGCTGTCCATGTGTTAAGTAATTTGGACAGGGAAACTGTGGGCAAGACAGTATAGATTTGATATATATAGCTCAGGTCCCATAAGATAGCTCAACATGGAAAAGAAACAGTAGCAATAATATGCAGCCGAATACATTCTTCTATCTAGGTAACTTGATTTCTTTACAATACCTAAAACGAAGCAGCTGCCTTTGCGTCAGTCGTCATTTGGTATGTCTTCGAACTGTGGCTTTACTTTGAAGGAGTGAAGTCCAGCACTGAGTATTGATGAGATGAGAATTTTGAGGATGCTGCTGAGTTTTCTTAGTGGTGCCATCCTGTTGAAGTCCAAAAAAGTAAGGGAGAGGTAGCGGGGAGGTGGTTGATGAGAAGGGTTTTGGTTTTGTTCATTCGAGACTGATATGGATGAGCCTGACATGTAGTTTTGACCTGAAGAAGGCTCTCCACTTAGGTGGGCTAAGGCGTTAGGAATGAAATACTACACTCTGTGTTCCTGGGAGCTCAGGACAGCCCTGGCAAGAGCTTTGTGAGTTATGCAGCTGTGTCAGTGAGCAAAAAAAAGGTGCTCAGGGAGAAAAAATAGAGTTCAGTTAGCTGGAATTTCTTTGAAAGCTTCCAGTAAGGAAAGTACCCTAGGTGCTACAAAGTGTATTACTTAGCCAAACCAGATCTCTAAACCACTCTTAGATATGTAATACCTGTTAATTATTAAAGGAGAAAGCAGGCACAGTAGTAAGGGAGAACAAATAATGACTGTTAGGTCAGTGCAGGAGACCAGGTGTGATGATGAATAACTGCATCAATTTGGCTGCATAAACAGAGAGCAGAGGATGGATGACAAGAATAATACTGCCAGCTAAGTCATAGGGGTAGTAAGGTCATGGGAGCAGAGTAGCTGTAAATATTTGGCTAGTATGGAATCTTTAAAGAACCTGATTAATGCATGCTATCTATAGGTTATAGAACCTCCCAGGAAATCAGAAATGTGAAACAGCTGGCTTCAGCAGAAATATTGGCTCAATTTCAAGCATTTCTTTATATATATGTATATAATTCCAAGTAAGATTTAAATGCTATCTGGACAAGATATCAGTTTGGTTATGAGACCAAAGTCAGAGTAATTTAGAGTGGAAGGGATCTCTGGAGGTAATCTGGTCCCAACTCCAGCCAGGTCAAGACTAAGCTGTCCTAGACTGCTCAGGACCAGCCAGGCACTACCAGCTGCTTAACAAGTCTTTCTGTTCCAATTTTTTTTCCTCACTAAATGGTACAAGACAGACTACACAGTTACACAGGGAGGGAGGGCAGCAGAGCTATCTGAACTCATTTCAACTGCGTAAGTGAAAATAGTTCGTAAAAAGTGATTTAGTCTTGAGACCAGTCTAGGACTGTTTCTATAGGGATGGATTCAGATGGAGTAAAATTTCTTTGTGTTGCAGGCAGGAGGCAGCTTTAGCCTAAAAACTCTAACAAAATTTCTTCAGGGGTATGCCTGAGCTTACAGACCTGGTGGAGAGAGAAAACAGTATAAAACGTAGTATTTTTTGTATGCCTTATTAAACTTTTCCAGTCTGGCTATGACGGGTGTTTAGCCAAAACATGAGAACATTTATGATGGATTTGTATTCCTTGTAAACAATATTGGAACAAAGAATTATTTGTTTAGACAAACTGGTGGTTTTTTTGGCCAGATTTGATAGAGATTTCTATTTCCACGACAGTTATTGAAGCTTTAGCTATTGGAAGAGAATCTGAAATAACATATATTCTAAAAATATGTTTCTAATAAATAGGAATGAACTGTTGGCTGCTGTTGTGAGCAAAGACATTTGGATTCTTGCCAACTGATGCGCAAAAGTGCATTAGGAACCACCGTCTTGGTTACATATGATTGAGGTGACCAAGAATTGTAATTAATTCCTGAACTTTAAAAATAGCATCGAGGAGGAAGTAATTTTGCAAAAGGTCATTAAAGCAATATTTTCTCATATCGAATAATTGGAATGAAAGTAAACGAGATTTATCAGAAAGTAAAGAATCTGATTCTAGCTAAGATCACACAATTTACTTTCACAGAAATTAGTTTCATTTCTGGGTGTGTTTTGACAGCTGAGAGAAGAAACCTATAAAGGCATTGGAAATGTGTCCTGGACAGAATGCACACTTTCTGCATCTTCAAAAAATAACTGAGTTGAGCAAAGAGAACTTTTATTGATAGTGCCAAACCCCCAGCCCGCTGCGCAGCTCTTCAAATACCGAAATAAGTATTTTAAAGCTACAGTAGAAGAGAAGCAGGAATGTGGCTGTGGCTGCAGGAGGAACAGTTTAGGGAAAGATGCTATTAATATATAGGGCTTGACTGACTGTATCCTGGGCGGTAGTAGAACAGGAGAAGTGCAAGCGTATTCCTTTTTTCTATCTGTATCAAATCAGAAAAGAAATCTTTGATGTTGAAACGTGGCACGTTTTTGTATTTTTTTTATTTCTAAGTATTATTGGAGAATAATTTTACCAGCTCTTGAAAGGAATTCTTCAAGCTAGATTCTTTTTCTTCTTGCTGTGTGCTGCTTGCTGGCTGGTATCGAGCAGTCCTACAGATAACTGGGTAAGCTTTGAGCATTATGTGTTGGTAAATCCAGGGTACAGGAGTATAAATTCTTTCGTCTCTAGACTAGATAGATTGGGTGTGAGTTTTGGTTTTGTTGTTTGTGGGTTTTTTTTTGGGGGGGTGTTTGGTTTTTTTTTATTTTTAGAGGTGGAATTTCTATTGAGGCAACAGCATAAATGCAAAATAGAGCACTAGCCAGCCATTACTTAAGACATAGAAATTGTGCGAGTAGATAATGAACTTGAAGTGTATGATAGTCATCCTTTTATCTGTCTGTAGGTATCATGTATTTCTACGTATCATCTGTTAGAGAACAGCAGGTAAGGATGCTGAAGGAGCAGGCAGCTAATGACTGTCAGTTGGCCAGAAACACTTTAAAGCAATGACTTGCTTAAGAGAGGGAGTCTGGCTGATATGCCAGAGTCAAATGAGTGCACTGGACGTGCAGACATGCTTTTCTGGAGTATCTGTCTATCGCTTCATCCTTTCCCCCAACATATCCTTTACTTCCATTCTCTGAGTATTACTGCCATTTATCTTGATACTTGGTATAATATAACTGTTTGCTGGGCTCTTATCTAGTGTAAGGATTCATTTTTAATAGGTTATTGCCAGTATTGTGAATTGAGGGGTTTTTTTGGTGTTATTTGACAATTTTAGAAAATACTTAGCCACGATGTGTTGAGGTAATGTCAGCTGAGCAAGTGTTACTTAAATCCAGAGACATAAGTTTGATATCCATTACAAAGTGTCTTATTACTCATTCAAAGGGTCTCATCTTAGTATTTGTTTAGATATGTGTCCCTTTTTGTATCCCCGTGAGGATCTGTATAGCTTCATGACATCCTTTTTGAAGAAAGCACAGTGATTTGTAAAATCTGTGGGTTTGAACTTCTGTTTTAAAAAAAAAAAAGTGAGTATTTAAGCAGACTGAGGCTTAAACCAAGGAGGCAGTTCAGCTCTAGTCCCTCCAGTAATCCTGTGTCCTCATCAGAGCTTTGCTATTTGCAGCCTTATCTTGTTAGGACAACACAAGCCCAGGTCAGCATCTCTGGTTTTCCATAGGGGTGAATTTGCTCTGGTGCCCCACATCTCAGTGGGGTCGCCCGCCCAGACAGGGTGACCTGGCTTCCCAGAGGGTCCTGCTGCTGTGGGACCTCCCTGTCCCCCTCCGCTCCCCTTTGGGCAGGGCTGGATCTCGCCACTTCTTCCCTGTGTTTGTCCCTGTGCACCACAGCACTGACAGCTGCCCTGGAGAAGGACCCTAACAAAAAACCCATATATTTTCCATGGAAGTACACACTTTCACTCTCTATCTAATAAAGCCATAGCTCTTTCAATAGTTACAGACAACATATTACTTGATTTCATTATCCTACAGAAGTCATGATCCTTGCATGTTGTTTTTAACCTTGGCCTGGCTTGCATGCAAAATAACATTTCCAGTTCAATTCAGCAGTGTGTGCTTGTATGAAAATGGGAGGAAAAAAGATCAATTATGCTTCTTCTGAAAACATCTAAATTACAGTCCATTTTTTGCTGCTGGTATGACTTAGCAATGTAGAATTAACTTGGTTTTAATTATCTTCCAGTGCTCTTCTTCAAATGGTACTAAAGTATTGAAGTCAAAGGCTATTTTTGTGAACTCTGAGAGTTCATCAAGAAAGGCAAGCTGTGCATGATGAACACACATGTTTATTCATTATGATTGTCTTCTGGCATTGCAGGCTAACAGACTCCGAAGTAAAAAATAGAGCACCATGCTGATAGTTTTTCTCTTTTCTAGCTCCTCAAGTGGTCTTTTTTGTTTCTCAAAAAAAGACAATTCTTTATACTTTCCTCCAGTAGAATATATTGTAGTATGTGCGTGGTGGTCAGTACCCAAGTGTGACATTGTACACAAATAGGTAGTTGAAAATCTGAGTGTAAGCAATGGGTTTCTTGACAGTTGATGTAAATTATTAAAGTTTTAATAATCAGAGATTGTGGGAATGTGAGAATTAGGAGAGTTGTGCCATGGTGCTGCACCCAGGGACTTGCAGATTCACTTCTCAAACACAGATCTATTTTTTTTTTATCTCCATCCTTCTTTTCTTCCCTATTTCTACATTCACAGTGTGTTTGCCTTTTTTTCCCCCTAAACTGACTGAATGTAATGTTTCAGGTATTTTTTTCTTAGGCTTTTTAGTTTGTTGCAGAGGTTGTGAAAGCAAACATTTTGAGTTAACACATCTATTGTTCTCATGAACTATAGTGGGTGTTCAGTGACTGTATAACAAATTGGGAGCAAGTTAATGATTAAATTTCTAATTTTGTATCCCGAAGCTTTGCCGTATTTAGTTGTTCTTTTTTTTTACTGTAAAGTATTACATCATTTATCACGTTGCACATTTGTTTTTTCTACAGAGCCCTAATCTCTTAAACCTGTACGTTTTCAAGTCAAATATTTAAAGTATCAATTTAAGAGAAACCTCAGACTTAAAATGCTTGGTATTAAATGTGCTATTTATGAACAGTGACATTTTTGGGCCGTTCCACCAACAGCCTTGCAGTGATGCTCAGGAAAGTATAGTACCATGGCCTGATATCAAGTATTGAAATTACATTGCACAGATTGTTTTCATCAACTTCTTGGATGCAATTTTCAGGGGTTTTTTATTTGCTAAAGCTCATTCAAATGAATAAGTAAACTGAATTATTTGTATTTCAGAGATCAAATAACTCATGGTCTCAGCACTGATGCGGATTCCATCCCTGTAATACATAGATAGATCTTTGCCACCTTACAAATATTTACCACTTTTAACTAAACAAGTGAGATCTACTTAAGACCCGCTGCTGTCGTGCATGTCCGTTTGACAGTCTTCTCCCCCTTCCCAGTTCAGTATGGTTTATTTAAAAAATATATTTATTTTGCATGCATTCTATGGTATTGACTGATTCTTTGCTGGTTTTTAAATTAAAGGAGTTGTAAATTCTTTGCTAAAGGTAATTGGTCACAGTCTCAAGCCCCGTTTCTGGTGGCGGAGAGAAGGGGAAAGGGAAAGATGTTGCGTTATGAAATCTGCTGGCTATTTTTCTCATATATTTCACCAGCAATCAATACGATCTGTTGCTAATTTAAAAAAATAACAGCGCACAAAACCAGGGTATATGAAATTATAGTGAGTGCTGAAGTAAAAGTAGTAGTTTTTAGGTTTGACATAATTTCCTGTTCATTCTTACATTACTACAGGGAGATGAGGGACTGGTGTATATTGCTTCCCTGAGCCAGAAGGTATTTTAAAAACACCAGTCGAAATGGGTGGACTTTTACTTCCACTGTGGGTAGTGTCTTGCTCCTCTTGCAATTGTTTTTTCAACTCCTAACAAGTTGTTTCTGGAGGGGTATTTTTCTTTTAGCACTTTTGCGTGCATCGGTGCTAGTGGTTTGGGGTCTAAAATGGTTTTTTGGTATGTTCTGTTACCTCCAGAAATACAAGGGGGGAGGTAAATCATGGGAGGGATTTCTGCCAGAAACATGAGTAAGCCTCACGGTGATGCACAATCCCGGTAGCAAACGGAAATCTTTGCGGCATAGCGAAGTGGGTTTTGTTTGGTTTTCTTTTTAGACCATCCGTTGTAATAAGCTTTTTCATATCTTAGAAATGGAGGATATGAATATCTCTAGGTAGTTACACTGGTTCTGTTTTCTTGTGACTTAGATATCCAACTATAGGGGGAAAAAAATCCCACTTTTTTTTGTTGTTGTTGTTAGCCAGTTATACGATTACATTGATTACATGGAGAAAAAGATGCAACACAAGGGTCCTTTCCAAGCCAAACCATTCTGTGAAAGACTGAGACTTTCGCATCTTTATGGAGCATTTATAGAAGCGAGATTGCAAAGCTTGATAGCATGTTGGTTCCAATTTACAACTAATGTTAACTTTCTCAATAATTCTTCAGATATATTGGGAAGTGATCTTTATGTGTGTTTGGGGGGTAAAAAACCTAGAATATTCTTAAGTGCAAAGCAAATAGAGGTAGGTATTGATTTATTTTGCAAAGTGAATTGTCAGTATTTGATTTAGTTGGTGTAAAGATTTTTTTTTTTTTCAGTTTAATAGTTGTGGCAATTTTTATAAGTGATGGACGGTAACAGTATGAAAATCTGGCTTCTAGGTGTGCTGTTGTCTTGGTGCTACTAATTAGATGTGACATGGAGCTGCTGTTTCACTGCCTGGCAGCGACTTGTGCCCTATAACCATAAACAAATTGATTTGATGTGATGTGTTCAACAAAATAACCAGAAATAGATGTATGGTCGTGGAAATCTTTACTGGTTATATAGTTGTGTGTTTGTACTGCAATGTTTTGTCCAGAACTTTAATTGAAAACAACTCGGTGTGGTTTGGCTGCTTTGCTGTGTCGAGAAAGATGATTATATACAAAACCTTGGCCGCCTTATAGCAGTTATTCAGAATAAGCTAGATATAAATCCTCATCTCTTCTGACCTTGTTAATGTTGAATTTCAGAGGAAAGGTGATGTCCTGGTTTTTAGCAGGCAAAGGGTGGGGTTTGGAGGTTGTATGTGGCAGAAGCTTCGTTTGGTACAGATGGACCTTCTGTTTAATGTCTGAAGAGCTGTTATGATGATAAATCTCTTGACTGAATCTGCTTTAGTTCCTATAGGTTTAGCTAGTTCTGTGGGAACACAGGAGCCTGAAAAGCGATCGGTTTGTGACAGATATTATTTGTACCTATGCTTTTCTTTAATAGCCGTCTAGCTGTTAATATCGGTGAGGAATGTTAACAGTTGTTAAGAAGATGGTGTGTTTATACAGCACAGAAATAACTGTGTTCGCTTAAGTCCTCTGATGTTTCAAATTGTTGGTTCTAAGTACATTTGAGGTCCCTGTTGCTTTGACTACATTATTACTAAGGGTGTCATTTCTGTTACCTGAAATAATAATGTTTTGTTTGTAAGAGTATGCTTTTCTAACATATTTTTGCACACTGTTTTGTGAGTAATTGTTTAGATACATCACGTCTTTAATAAGAAGCGATGCCACTTGATTTTTCTCAGCTCTGGTAGAAAGGTGAATGTGATCATGCAGTTTGGGTTAGGGTGGTGGAAGGATGAGAGCTGGGGATGAGCTGGGTCCCCCCGGCCCTGCCCCAACCTGGGCAGCACTGAGCTCCTCCTCAGAGCACTTCCAGCCGTGATTCTGCTCCCCTCTCAAATCCCGAGGTTTTGCTGAAAATCTCCAGGCAAGGAGTATTTGTGCAGCTTCGGCTCATTTCAGAAGATGCGCTGTGCTCCAGATGGAACTGTCTGCAATTGGCGTTGCTGTTGCTCTACAGAAAACATTGCTGCTCTAGAATAAAATTTAGCTATAAATAATGCGCTTTTTCTTTCCAGCAACGTTTCCTTCAAAAATGTAAGCCCTTTAAAATGTGACTTTTAAGCCCATTAGTGAGATCTAAGAGTTATGATTGGTATGCATTAGAAAGCAGTATTGTATATTTTACTTCCATGGAAACTGGCATTCGTGATGCATATTACTGTAACTACAGTGGATAATAACTTTCCATCTTTTTAGTTTTGATGGCAATATCCGTGTCAGTAATCAGGTGGTTAATGCTGCTGGGTATGACAGTCAGAATTGTAAAGCACTTTTTCTGCATGGAAAACAAAACTTTTCACCATTAATATGATTTCCATTACCAAGAACTTTTATCCAATAATCTAACTTTTTGAATTTATTACATGAAGATTAATAATACTTGTTTTATAGATGTTAATCGGATACTCCAATGCAACTATAAGTAAGTACTAGCTGATTTACTAGGCTTTACTCTAACATATACACTTGAAAATGCTTTTCATTTTCTTCTGTCCCCCTCAGAGTTGAACAAAACCCTGGGCTACCTGACCTCACGTGCACATATTCATAATGCACAAACTCTTACGCTCTCATTAATCTCCTGTATCTGTAATTTGCATTGCAGCAATTCATAAAAAACTTATGCAAAGAAAATCATTAACTACATAAACCTTTTATTGGTTCAGTGTCACACACTGTATTATTAATGAACTTTCAGTTTGTTTTTTTAATATCCAGTTTCAGTGACCATATTTCAGTATTTGCTGTTGGACTACCTGAGTTTTTTAAGAACTATTTCTGTGATGACTGAGTCATGCTTAAGCAATATTGGAGGAAGCCTTTGTTCTATCAAAGACATAAACGGTGATATAAGATTTAAGAAAAAAAAAAAAATCAATCTTTTCAGTTTTTTTCAGGGCCAAAGGAAATCATCACAGTTGGGTTTAATAAAGACTAAAAGGATGTCAGTGAGTAAGAGCACTTAGAGAGCAGCTACATTGGTGTTTGTACTAAATTGCTGTCCAAAGAAGAGCTCCACATAAAACCAAAGGTCTGTGGTTTACCTGCTTCTGACACTTTGAAGTTAAATGCAGGTTTTCCGCTGCTTTGTTTGTCTTTAACTCCTCCATTCAGCTCATGTAATTGCTGTTTAGCAAGAATGCCTCAGCAATTCATGATAATTGCTGAACAGCCGACTTTCTGCATGTCACACAACCTGGTTCCCCGTACAACTGGAAAGTACAGTTTTTAGTTGTAGCTTAGTAAAATAGTACGTGCAATGTGTCAGAAGTACTGCAGAAAATAAGATGGAGCTCCTTATTTTGTTGCCTAACCAGCCTGTTCTGGATTTTACTGGTGTCGAATGTTTTTAGTGCTCATCGGGGGGACATGCAGATGTTTCACTCTAACTATCACGAATTGTCACAAACATTTCAGATAAAGTTAAACATGTGCGTAACATTTGCGGTATTGTGGCCTTAATGACTGATTATTTTAAATACAATCTTCCTCCAATATGTAACTCACTTCAGAATGAAATTACCGTCATATTTTGTAACTTATATTTTTTGGTTTTTACAAGATATCATGTAGAACAGAAAATGAGGCCCACTAGCTTGCTATATGAGATTGCTAGTAAAAAATATCTCAAGAAATTTATCCATAAATAAGTTTCTCTTAAAAAAAATAATGAAATCATGAAGACTACAACCTTTGTCTGAGATAGTTGTCTCCCTACACCACAATTCCCACAGCTGGAAAATTTAACAGCAAAATGTCTAACATCCAAGTTCCATTTTTTCATTGTTTTATTGTTATTAAAAATCTCTTTTGTTCCAAATATTCCACAAAAAGCAAAGCTGGTGACTATTCCAGACCTTGCTGAGAAAGCAGAGACACTGAGTCCATTCCTTATGAGTCTGATTTCTCTGTGACGCATTTTCTGTACACACTTTTTCATTAGTGATGCCATTTGGTTAAACAGAAAGTGTGTGCCACGTTAAAAACCAACCAATATTTGTTTAGTTGGGGTGGCTGAAATGTGACATACTCATTCGTTGGAAATTCTGTCCCTTCAAGCATTGCTTGCAGAAAATTCTGTTGTGTGCAAAAATATTTGATATGGACAAGAGGAGATTAATAACAGTGGAAAACAGTGAAAATCAGAGATATGTACTATTAAAGCAGCAGAAAATATTGATGCACCTGACACAATCAGCAGTACTAACTTACCTGTGCTAAGATTTAGTGCTGCCTCAGTATCCAAGTGGGATAATTCATCCTGGGCCAACCCGATACGGATTAACAGGTTTAAAGTCAGTTTATACTTTCCTATATTTTGGTGACAGGTTTGTAAGAACCGGTTGCTCGCTGGCCCGTTCCAGATGCCAGTAAACATAATGGGTCTTTTGAAGGGAAAGGTGTTTCATGTGTTGTGTGCTCGTGGGGGTTTGGGTTGGTTGGTTTTATTGCTCTTAGCAAAGGGGAGCAGGAATGGGAAGGTGTGTGGGTCTGAGCATCAGCTGCTGATGCCTTCTGCTATGGCTATGGGGTTCCTCTGCTAAAGGTGTGTGTTTCTTTGGTATGGAGGGAGCATCATATAGCAAGAAAAAGTGGGATAATTATTGTCATGGAAGTCTTGATACAGGTTTTGGAACAGTAACAACTTTACATCTAAGGATTTAGGTTCAATTCTGGAAACAAAAATCAGATTTTTATTCAAGCGGTCTTAGGAAACACATTTTATGAACAAAATAATCCGCAAAACAGGAAACTAATTTCCAAGTTTGTATATGTGTTTCCTACTATATGTTTGTTTCTTAGGGCACAGTATGGCTTGTATGTGTGAAATACACTTATGTTTTAAGTAGCTAGTATGTAGTCTTTTGCATTAGAATTTTTTTTTAATAGTGGTTTGTAATTAATTATCTGTTTCTAGTAGAAAAGAATATAACTATTACAAGAGTCAATTTTCTGTGTAGAATGAAGTCTTACAGAGACAAGTTTCTTATTGTTTGTCATGTGTAGCTATTCTATAAATATGAATGTAAGTCGTGGGTTTTGTATTTTAAAAAAATCTTCTGATACTTTCAGAAGTACATTTTCACTGCTAAAGGAAATAAAAAGATTGAGGAGTGAGAGGCACATGAGAGTTTTGGTAGCCGGTTCCTGGGTTTCTTCTTTCTGTGTTTGTATCTGGTCTTGCAGTATATTTGAATGCACATAACCCAGGGAGTTTATGAACCAAGTTTGGGTTTTTTTAAATATTATTAATTGATTTTTTGTGCAACTGTGTGTGTGTGTATGTATCTAATACACCCACATATGTGTATGATGTAAGAGTGAACACAGTTTATAATTGGTAATCAATACATAACTTATTGACAACTGAACATTCAAGCATCCCAAGAACACGACAAGCTCTCAAATGCTCAGAAAACTTTCTCCTGTCTCTATTGTTGGGAGTTTACTCTGTGTCTGGGAAATTAAAGGGTTTCTGTCATCAAGGCTATTTCTGTGAACCTTTTTCTTGCCTATTTCCCCAGAACATTTCAGGGGTTGTTCTGCTGTGGGGAGGGAAGGAATGGAGTAGAGATTGAAAAGGCTTGTGGTGCTCTGGCCCCGTAGTTTTGGGCTTCACAGCCGTGTCACAGAGGGAAGAAAAACATCCACTTCTCTAAAGCATAGATGGAAATCCTCTCGGAATGTTCAGAACAGTTGCCTTTTTTATTTTTCCCCTTTTTGAGTCACATTACTAAGGAGCGTATCGTGAGATTGGTGATACCTCTTTCCTCTCACTGACTCCTCTGTATAAATAATGGAGCAGTCGCTTTGCTGTGCAGGTCAGATTACTGCATTCAATAATAGGGCTGAAAAAAGCAATAATGTTAAAATTCATATTTTAAAGACATAGGCACAAACCCTTTTTTAAATAATACATATATCCGAGCCTTCAGAATAGAAGCAACAGTTTCTTAGTTTTATACTTCTATGTTTTGGGTGTTTTTTGACATGAAATATTCCTTCCTTTCCTCTCAGCGTGCAGGGTTGTCTGGAAGAAAGTGATACTTTACAGGCATATTCACAGACATTATCTCTTCTTGTTTTCCCCAAAACACATCAGACCATACCTTCCAAGAATACATAGGAACCACTGTAGTAACTCTAATGAGCTGGAAGAAATTAAGGGTTTTTTATCTACAATACAGCACTGACATGGTGTCAATCTGTGATACATACAGCATGTTACATATCATTGATAGGGAATAAGAAATAGATGTAAAAATATTGTTCTGTAGTTGGTGTAAAGTCAATGAAGTGACATTTCTTATGTGTTTGAGTGATCAACCTTTTCTTAGTGTTCATTCAACAGAATGTCAAATACTTCTTGTTTTTAACAAAGCTTTATTATGTTCATGTTAACAAACAGTTACACAAATATGAAATGCTAGTTAGAGAACAAAAGAAAGCTTTCAAAAAACAATTTCTGTTTTAGTTCCTGAAAATAAGTCATTTGGCTTAAAAGCAAAACCCTTACGCTCTAATTATCATGCCGTGGCTTAATTTTGTTACTTTTTATTTTTGTATGCATCTAATAGTTTCTAAAGTTTAGCTGAATTATGTTACACAACTAGTAAGAGATTATCATATGTACTTTTCCAGATGTTGTGATTTTCATGTTTATAGATGAACCTTATTAATTATGTGTTGTCTTAAAAATTCTGAATGGAAGTGCCTCTGTATTTAAAAATAACTCTGTAGGTATGGTTTTGGAAGCACGTAGTAAATCAGATGGCATCATATTTGTCTGTTGCCTATGAGGGATGTTAATTTATCATCCCTTTGTATTTGCAAATTCTTTCAGAGTGATAATTTAATGAAGTATTTGAATATTAAAACTGCATCCTGTATTGACACTAGTCTAAATATTCATCCATTTAAATGGTATTAGCAAGCTATAAACTTCTGAATTATCACTTTGCTGTGTTATTCAGTATCAGTATGTTAAAAAAGATTGGAGAAATTGATTTTTCATTGACATCCAACATCTGCTAGGCTTTCAAAATGACAAGGATGAGGTAAGGAAAGGCTATGAGACATAATTTTCTGCTGCATTGTATTTCCAGAGCGTAATTCCAATACTGAGCTGAAGGTATCGGTGGATTCTGTTCCACAGCTCACACACTGATGCATATAAATGAACTACAGCCTGTATTGTGAAATCAATGCTCATAGACTTTGTTCTGTAAAAGCCAGGCATTCAGAGCCCCACATCAAAATGTTATATTAATTTTAATGTAAATGGACATCTTGTGCCCTCTTCTTTGTTGTTGCTGTTTTCCTGAATAATAAAATACTAAGGAAATTACTTCCCCCCCGGCAGTAATTGCTGTTCTGCTGCATCTCAGTCTCAACAAGTATTTCATAAATAGTCTGGGGATTGCTCACCTTTTCATGAAAAGGTACATTTTCTGAGTTCTATGACATGGTTCAGTATAAGTTACTCTGAATTTATGCCTTTCACTGACAAGCATATGGTATTTTTGCTTTGTCTTTTCCATTCTTTAAGTAACTATGAAGGTTTGCAAGAACTAGTAAAACAGATCTATTAATTAGATCAAATTAAAATAAACTTGCTTTAGGAAGGTATAGGTAGCTGGTTACAATTCCCCTTTCTCCTAGGCATAGCTGTTAATTTTTCTCCCTTATAGCAAACAATCTCTGTTCATTATCAGCAATTTTCTTCTGTGTCATTTAGCTGATATATATGTGTGTGTGTGTATATATATATATATATATATAATTTTTTTTTGTCCTTATGATATTTCATGTTCCAGTAGCTTTTCAGATTTACTATCAAGATTTAATTTGAGGGAGAGGCAGAAAGGCATAAAGTAGCTGTGCTGGGTGTATGCAGATGCTTGGTTTTCTGAGTGAACTTGTTGGGCTGGGGGATGTTGGAGAGCTTGAAATAGTATTTACCTGCACTGCAGCCTGAGATATTGTGGTGTTACTTGGTCAAACCTGGAGCTGCCAGAAAGAAAAATCAAGGGAACTATTCATCTGGTTCGGGGTGATAAATAAAATGAATTTACTTTGTGAGCGAACTTGTGACTGCAGCCAAAGTTAATAAAAATCTGAGATGAACTTTGCTTGTTACATTCAAAGGCGTTTTCCTTTCAAAAAACCAGCTTTCTGTCAGATCCTGCCGGAGTATCGGGAGTTTCCTCACGTACGGGTCGTACGGGCTGCGATCTGCGGTCGGTGTCCCTGCGTGGGAGCCAAATGTGCGGAGATACCGACGTGTCCTTGGTCCCAGCCGTCCCTCGGTTCTTTTCTGTGGTCTCACCCCGAGGAGGAGGGAAGGGTGAAATGCTGGGGATCACCTCAAAGGCTTCCAGGGTGTTTTACAGGAGAGAAATATTTTCACTGTGAAGTCACCCAATGCTGAGCTCCGCACGAAGTTGTCTTTGGAGTCAAATGAAGCTGCCTAGGACGAGGGTCTCTACTGACAAACTGTAAGAAAGCTTTTGGTAACCTTTTTTTTCTCCCTTTTACTTCTTAATTATGCCTTTTTCCCATATTTCGCTCACATGCAGTTCACTGTGGTCAGAGCTCACTGCTGCCTTTCTTCAAACCGCTAGATGTTGCCGTACCAGCTCCTACTTTCCTTCTGACATTCTCTTTTTCAGACAAGACTCACTGCTTTCTGAGGAACGGATCTTTAGAAACATTAGTACTTCTGCGTGCCACTCTTTGACTGGATGAGAAAATCCAGCTGTAAAGGAAAATAGGTTTGCATGAGGTGACTCCTGTACAAGTGTTGGTGGCCGGTGGCCTTCAGCACGTGGGTATTTTTCTGTTCTGCTCGAGAGTTGCACAAGAGTTGCCTCATGTTGCAAAAATACTTACAGCAATGATGCAAAACTAAGACTATGCATCTTGTGTGAGCCAGGGCTTTAAAATGGCTGATTAATTAACACCAGTTCTGGGCATTAAGATCCAGAATTTATACAGGATTTTGGAAGAAACTCTATATTGTCAAAATAGATGTATCACTAAAGGAGTGTAATTAAATGACCAGAATAACTTGGTGTTAAGAAAAAATTGTTTGTGGTTTTTGTTTGTGTATTTGTTTGTTTTTCTCTCCTGCTTAATGATCCATTTCTTTCCTGAAATTCTCTCCCATAAGGGCTTTGTAGTTCAGTGGACTAATGAAAGGCAGGATAAAAAATGCTGGTGGTTTCCCTTTCAGTCTCTGTAATATGAATGTTTGTCAGCATTCCTTAACTGGGAGTTTACTTTCTGATCATCGTTATGATAGTTTCATTATCTATTCAAACAGAAGGGTTTGGAAGTGTTTTTCCAACCTGAATCATTTAGAGCAAGGCTTTTAAGGAAACAATCATAAGAAAACGGAGATTTGAGTGCTTAGACTCTGGCAAATCCCAGGAATAATGATCTCTTTGTTTGATAACAATATGCAGAACTACATAGGAGAGTGATTTTGGAAGGAGTTTTTGCTGCAGGTTCGTATGCTGCCACAGCAAATTCACATCATTTGTGTTCCTGACAGTTAAAATATTAGTGTTTTAAATGCTAATAATTGTTCATGATGTTTCCATACAGCATGTGAAACATTTGTGAACTAATTTAAAGCTATATTATCTATAATAAAAGCAGGGTGATAATTCTTTTTCTTAAAATAAAATAAATGTCTTTCCTTCCACAGGTATTTCTATTTTTTTCCTTTGTTTTTGTAACACAGCTTTGGAGCAGTGAACTGTTTAATTATGCATCAGAGGTTTTTTGGTTTAAGTGGGAATAACCTTAATTAAAATAAACAAAAAAACCCCAAACAAACCTACCACAATTGTTTCTGTGGGCAGCTATTTATTTGTTTGCATTATAGAGGAACCTTTAATCTTGGTATTACAGCTGAGCTTATATATGATTGCCTTACTCTTGCCTACATTACTGGGCATTCATAATAGACATGTTAACAAAGTTTGAGAGAAAATATTATCTTTAAGTGATAATGGGAAATGCAGGAGGTTGGTGGCAAAGCTTAGGAAGTTAATACAAGTTCGCTTCTTCAAACTCAATGCTGTTCCGAAGCAAATTGATAATTAGTATAGCATTTTTATTTCTCCTTGGAGCTGAAACAGACTGAGTTCCCTTTTCATCAGACAGTGGAGGGACAATACGGTGTCATTTGAAACAGTCCAGAAGGAATGTCCTTTAGTAAAAAATTTGTGCAGTGTGTTTTGTTGTTTTGGCTTTGGTGCTGGTTGGTTTGTTTTTCATTAATTGAGGACAGTCTTTTTTTAAGAAAAAGGTGGTCAAAGATCTCAGACACTGACATGTGTAAGCAATTGGTCACTAGGTAGATTTATTCTTCAATAATAGATCCCTGCATGAGTGTGGGGTGACACTCCACTGCAGAGATTGTATCTCAGTCATTTCTTTAAGAAGAAAATATATGAGGTTTTTGAGTTGAATTTTATCTTGCAATATACGTATGAAGAAAGGGTTCTGAGCCTTTGAAGAAAAGTCTTAGGCTGTTGTTAATTTAGGTTTGTTCTAAACAATACTTTAGCAATGTGTAATAGCTTTTTAACTCCAAACACCTTTTGCGTAGACTAGTGAAGAGCTACTCATAGGAACAGGTTTTTATAACATAAATGTGGTATATTTGAAGTGAGACGTAGGTTGATGGTACAGTGCTCCTTTTAATAAAACTTTCTGATAAAATGGGTGATGAGGTTGTGTTTGTAGCTTTGTTAGGACTGGGGCTTTTGGTGAAAATGAGCCATGTATTGCTATTCCTGCTGAGCTGTATTTGCACAGGCTAGCTCAGTATTGTTAGTATATATACTATTGAACAGGTGTACAAATATTTATATATAGATGTATATATATTTATTTAGCTGACAATTCCTTGCACTGCTTTATAGTTCTGGCATATTTGGTTCTTCAGAACTGGTGACATTTGGTTCCGTCCTTCTCCCAAGGTGTAGACTGATGGCAAATCCCTTCTGTGATGATCTGCTCCCTGAAGGCAATGGATGTCCTAATGAAATTTTATTCTAAACAGGACCATTAGTAACCATGAATCCCTGCAGCGAGCCTAATCAACATACTCTTAACTCCTAATTTCTTTCTTTCTAGGCAGAGCTAGTGAAAGGGAATCTGCAAAGCGTTGGGCTCACGCTCCGCCTCGTGCAGCCCAAGGAAGACGATGCAGGACACGTTGTCATCGAAACCGTGACTCCGAACTCACCCGCTGCAGCTGCTGATCTACAGAGGGGAGACAGACTGCTGGCAATTGGCAGTGAGTAACATGGCAGCGTTCAAATTTAGGGTCGTCTTGCAAACGGGGAGGACGTGTCTGCAGGCAGTTCAACCAGGCCGCCTTTCTCAACAATTACAGTTATGCCCAGCACTCATAATAAAAGCCAGCATTTGTGTGTTTATGGCCACCTAAGGTTATCATTCACTTGATTCATTTCCTTTCATATTTATTTAGTCTTTGCAAGGTAAAAGCCAAAATAAAATTGAATAAACATTTGAATGTAAATACGTTTTAACTGCTCTAGTAGTGATGCTGTGAGGTTCTCTACTTAGTTTCTTCCAGTGATGTTACAAAATGTCCTTAGTTTACAAAGAAAACCATGGTATTTTACATCCTAGGCTTGCATACTCAGCAGTTAACATAAATGTACTAAATAGAGTATGGGAAAAGTAGTAGAAACATACTTTTGAGTATGTTGTCTGACATGTCAAAATGACCCAAGATGATCTGCTGAATATTCAATAGTATTTTTTTTTGTTTAGTATCAATTTTTTTTTAGCTTTGACATTTAGGAGCCTGTGTATTTTTTTAGAAATCTACTCTGAGAGCCTCATATTTAAATTGTAACCAGCAGATCAGTTTTTCCTCAATGCAGCATTATCCTTGACTTTTGTGAGGGGGGGAGGATTGTGGTTTTTTAATAAAGATTCTGTTGAAATTGCTGGAAATTATGAAGTGAATTGATACTAATTTATGTTCTACAACTTAAAATTAGACTGTTTCAATACTTATGTTTTATATGGACCATATCATCAACAGAAAATTAGATCATAATGAGAAACTGATAGTGGAAATATTACAGCGTTAAACTTAATAGGAGAGTGGACAGAAGGACAAATAAACCATTAACAAGAGCAGTGGCTGATCAGCTTAGTGGGAGGAGCAGATAGGAACCAGTTTGTGATCATTAAGAAATAACGCATGTTTTCTCTATTCTGCTGAATGTTGTGGGAGTAAATTAAACGTTATAGTAGGCAAATGATCCAGCTGTTACACTTAAGTTCAGCTCTTCTGTCATATAATTTATTTCCTCTGTTAGTGGTAATAATACTGTTGCTCACTACTAAAGATCTAAATGTATTTGTCAACTGGTTTTGGCCATTTAGATTGTTACCATGTTTTTGAATCTAACAATTTTATCTTTTTTTATAGGTGTTAAAATCACATCCACTGTGCAAGTGTTGAAGCTTATTCGACAGGCTGGGGACAGAGTTGTTGTCTTTTATGAAAGGCCTGTTGGCTACAATCAGCACGGTTCAGCACTGCAGGATGGATTTGGACAATTGGAAGATTCTGCGTTCTTGACACAGCCAGAAGATGACCAAGCTGGTTTATCAGCTGATGTTGATAACAGAGATTTTGATTCAGAATTTGAGGAATTAGCTTCTGAATCACCTGAACAAAAAGAAGAACTGCCAACAATTCCGAGTCCCAAACGTTCAGCAGTAATGCTTGCTGCTAAACCACTCGGAACTATATCTCCGATTCTGAATCGAAAAATACCATTAGGAAGTTATCAGACAACATCGAAAACGCAAGAAAAAGATGCAGCTAAAGTGTCAACACCCAAAACTAGTGAGAGTTCAGATGCATCACAGCAATCAGGTAAACAATCCCAAGGATCCAGCACTAAGCCTCCTGTGCCACCTAGGCCACAAAGTAAGACTATTTTGCCTACTAGTGAAACTCCAAATCTGGGAGAAACTGCAGGTGTATCTTCTGAAAAACCAGAGAGGCCACCTCCACCTACAAATAACGGAGATAAATGTACGGAGAAAGTAGTAAAGAATAATGATCAAACAGAAGACCCAACAGTATCGAAAGTAATAACAGCACCAAAACAAGATAATTTAAAAGATGGACTTTCAGAAAATGCACGCAGTTACAAAGATGGTGGGGATGATCATCACACATGGGAATCACCAGAAATTCCTTATAAAGTCCTGCAAGGCCGATGGCCAAGGACAAGAACATCCTCCTGTCTATTTGAAGTAGAGGGACACCATAAATACCTTAATGTTGCACTGTGGTGCAGAGACCCTCTCAAAGTAGGTTGTTTTATCTGCTTAGGATATGCAAGTATAAAACTTGAAGAAATTGCTTTCGATTGTATAGCTACATCCTCAATGGAATATACTAGAACATTTAAGCTGGCTGCTCCTCGACCTAAAGCAGCAGTCACTAGAACAGCCTTGAGGAATTTGACAACACTTAAAGGATTTGATGAAAAATTTCGTTACGGTGATGTAACTTTACACTTCAAGTGTTTAAAAGAAGGTGAAGCAGATGATTCAAGCTTTCTCCTGGAGAAAGAAAACGAATGTCCATTGGAAGAAGAAGCTCGTGCAGTTCAGAAAGAGGATTCTTATTTGGGGCCAGTTGTTCTTCCAGAGAACAAGCATAAGTTTCAAGATACTCACTTTCAGAATCCAACTTGGTGTGATTACTGCAAAAAGAAAGTATGGACTAAAGCGGCTTCACAGTGCATGCTCTGCGCTTACGTTTGCCACAAAAAATGTCAGGAAAAATGTCTTGCTGAGACACCGTTTTGTGTAGAAGCTGAAAAGCGACTTGATCGAACTGTGGGAAGTGGAGTGGAAGGTCAGGCGGCTCCCCAAGCCGCCTCCTCTCGTGTCGATTCCGAATCCAAATCTGTTAACAGAACTGCAGGTTTCACCAGGCAATTCTTCAACACAAGCACCCGCTTCTTAAACCTTCGTCAAGTCCCCAAAACTCGCCTTTCTGACCCAGGAACAGAGGTGGTAGAACCTTCACCAAAGCACACACCAAACACTTCTGATAACGAAAGCAGCGATACTGAAATCAGCGGGCCGAGCAGCCCTTCCAAGCGTGCGACAGGTACCGGGATAAAGTTGGTCCGAAAGGAGGGTGGTCTGGACGACAGCGTCTTCATCGCCGTTAAAGAAATTGGACGCGATCTCTACAGAAGTTTACCCACAGAGGAGCGTTTTCAGAAATTGGAGTTTATGTTGGATAAGCTGCAGAATGAGATTGATCATGAGCTGGAAAACAATAATTCGCTTGTTAAAGAAGAAAGAGAGGCAACCGATGCAAGGAAAAAAGCGTTGATTTCTGCTGCGCTGGCCAAGTCGGGGGAGAGACTGCAGGCCCTGACGCTGCTGATGATCCACTACAGAGCGGGCATTGAGGATATCGAGTCTTTGGAGAACTTGTCGGTGGAGCGACAGGCCAAAAGGGTGACAAAAGATTCGGAGGAACCCAATGTAGCAGAAGAAATGGAAAGCGAAGACGTCAGTCTGACGGAGGCGCCAACAATCAACATCGTATCGGAAGAAGCAGTTGATCCACCTCAATCAGTAGACTGATATTTACATATTTAGGCGTTGGAAAAAATGGACAAAAAGAATACTTTGCACTTAATTACAAACACACAAATTAAATGAAAACACTGGTATAATGTACATGTCCTGCTTCTCCACAGTTATTTGCCTGTGTAAGAGTACAGCTAATAATGGTTCTTCTCCAGCTACAGCACCATCATTTTGTTAAGCTGGCTGGTTAAAACTGCATTTTGGGGTTTATATTGGAAATTTATTTTTAATAAGTTATTTTTACTTTTTCTAATTATGTAACCTTATCATTTCACAATGTGCGGTGTCCTTAATGTATTACTTGCCCTCTTCCCCTCCCTTTTATTTTGGCATTAATGTTTTCAACAGGACACTGTCAGGATTTTCAAAATGTTTGGTTTCCATTGTATGATGAAGAAATGATAAGCTTGTTGCATACCTGAGCTGATGACTGACACAGAAGTCAGTGAGGGACCAGGCTTTAAAACGTTGATCACTGTTACTGTACATCTTCTGGGTGGTTGTGTATTTTTTTGCCAAACATATCATGAAAGCAAACAAAAGGTCTTTTGTTTTGTCTGTTATTAATATTTACTGAAATTAACATTGCATATCATTTGTTTTCATATTTTTGTTAAATACAATAACTTTTCATAGTTTGTAATTAACATGAAATATAGTAATGCTATGCTAAAAAAAAGAAATCCTCCTTAGAAATTTGGGCTATTGTATCCTGGTTGAATAATACTAGATATCAAAGTACATACCAATATCTCGTAATAATTTAATTAGGAATATTTTTGAAGTAAGAGGCTGGTTGCCTTCCAGAACAAAATTATATGTTTAAGTATTGTTGTATTATCTGATAATCTGATAGGGGAAAATTGTTCTTCGTAAGAGTTGGAGGTTTCATTGCATTCTATGAAAAAGCATGGAATGATGGTTGAAGTAATTTAAGAAAAAATAGTATTTTGCTGCAGACTTTATCTTATCATTTCAGAAAGCTTAAGGTACAAAATACTTTACAAAATAGCTAAGTGTGTTCTCTCAACACTTTTGAATAATCATATAGTGGTAAGTCGCATTCAGCTTCTCAGACAAGACACAGTCTGAGCAGAAGGATCATCTTTGTCAGAAAAATGTCCTATAGTGTATATAACATGTTTCATTTGAGTCAAAATAAGTGAGTCCAGTAGAGATGAGGAAGAATTTCAGCCAGCAGCTTTTGCAAAGAACTATTTGGTCTTGTGCTATGTGTAAACTGTGGATCTTAGCATCACCTGGCTAAGGCTGTTGTTCTTATTTATTTTCTGTAAACATGTCTTTGTTTCATCTTCTGTGTATAGAAATGCCATATAAAATATCATCTTTATTTTAGGTACTGTGTTGGATACTGGTGCCATTATCACTGGTATCACTGGTAGTAGAAAAGAAAATGCCTTTGTAGAAATGAAGTTAAATCTAAGATGGTAAAATAACTCATTTAAATATTCAGGCAGTCTGTAATGTACCTCTCGATTCAATTTGCTTCTCAGTTTATTTTGTGATGGGCAAAATTGAGAAGCGATGGTTTTCACAGATGGAAAAGCGTACTTGTGCTTCTAAAGGAAACGGTTACTTCCACTCATGCAACTACTTGCACTTCTTTGTGAGTTCTGGGCAGTTGATACTTATTTAGTCGATGTATGGAAAACACTATCCATGCTAAAACGGGCATGTTGACACACTTTGGAAATGAAGCTTCAGCAAATAATCGCACAAAATTAGCTTCCCTTATTGACTAAAAGTTATTTAACCTGTACTTGCTTGAGATGCGTGTTAAGACTTCCCCACTCCATTTTCGCGGTGGCTTGATCTGCATTCATTGATGGTGATCTGCGGTCAATCTCCATCAGTGTTCACTCTTGTGGGCTACTATAGAGGTTTTCCAGTATATCCAAGTACTTCATTTAAGCCCTGGTACATGTGAAGGAGCTGTGAAAACAAAGCAAATACTGATTTAAAAGCTGCATTCAAGATTTTAAATGTATTTGTGTAATACAGCGGGCAGGAAAAGCTGGATATAGTTTTCCTCCTATAGGATTGCTAATGATGATTGTAAGAGATAAATTGAACGTAGTGCAATATTTTTAGATATATTGAATGGGAAAAGGGCAAAATAATTGTATTTTTAGTGGTAAGAAGGAAAACAAAAAATTCCAATCTGGCATTAATTACAATAAACGGTGAATCTCAAGGGGAAAATTGTAATACTACATTCCTGGTGTAATCTTTGCTTCGTGCTTGATTGTAAATAGCTGAAAATAAAGAATACCACAGAAAACAAGAATATCTTGACTTAATAATATCGGAATAGGTGGCAGCTACACACAGTTGCAGAAGATCTGCCTAATATGATTTTGTTGGCTATTATTTTATCATGAGAATAAGCTTTAATAAAATAGTTTTGCTAAATTATCAACTTCTTTGCGTTGTGTTAATATTTTTTTAAAAAACATTTGTACTGCAATATTTTGCCATTTAAAGCCACTGCTTAAAGAGAAGATCTTTAGAAGAAAACCATAAATTTTGCATTAAATAAAACTACCGATTGCTGGATTAATTGGGCTTTTATGCATTCTTTCTGTTTGGGTACGCATTTATGTTCTATACAGTTTTCTAGTAGATGCAGGTTTCTTTCAAGTTGGTGATTCCAGTTGATTCTTTGTGTAGGTAGACAATCTCATTAAATGGATGTTTGTGTTTTGGCCTTTTTTTAAGGCCTCCAAGCACTACTCAGATATTGCCATTCAATTATTAGTGCTAATGATCACCACTGGTTACATTAGAGGAAAAAATTGTCCAAGTAGAGTTCTACTGACTTGCCCTGTCCTTCATGAAATGTTAATGGATAACTAAACAAGTCCTTACTGGTTTACTAGATCACTTCTTTTAATTAAGCAGTTTTTCCTTGTAATTCCTTATCCTTGTGGTTTTTTCCCCTCAGATTTGAGGTAAAATATGCATAGAAGTTTACGGCTACAGGGGAGGACTAAGGTGCGGGAGCAAATGACCTGAGTGACTTTATCACGCTTGAAATGACACAGATAAGAATATACAAAATATGAAAGAATCTATTTTATTTTATTTCCTGTAACTAAAGTTATTCCCTGACTGTCAGGAAAAAAGGGGTTGTGTTTGATTACTTATTCCTTAATGACATAGAAAATCTAAAATGTATAAAAAACTATTAGATGGTGGTGGTTTTTTTGGTGGGGGAGGGTGTACAAAGTCCCAACATGGGGGGTGTGTGTGGCACTTGACTCTGTCTTCTTGTTTTACTGGGCAAACTGGGGTCAGGTACTGGTCTGTGAGGCCTCAGTGGAAAGCGGGCTCCATCTGCAGAAGAGGAACGTGATCATTTCATCTGTCTTGGGCCTCCTCATGCTCGTTTGGTGTTGCAGATCAATGGGAACTCTTCCTTAATTTTTGATGTGCTCAAAAGCACAAAACCAAGCCATGAAGTAAGCCATTCTGTGCCTTTTAATATATATAAATTGCTATGTTTGCATTATTTTTGTATTTGTGAATTTAGGCAGTACATTTATCAATCACCTGGCAAATTAATGAACATGTTGTATGATAATTTAGAATTCTAACACTGGTATATTAGTTTCAAATTGAATTGGATTAACAAGTTGATGTTGACCAAAAGTGTTCAGTGAAGCTAAGTAAAATAACTTCTTTTGAGGCAAAGCTTCAAGTATCCGAGTGTTCTACAACATTATAGTCTGAATTTAATGTAAATGACCATTGATATGTGCAATTGTTACTTATTCAGTGGTAGTGAAGTACTCAACATATGACAGAATCTTGGTCGATACTGTATTTAATGTCTGTCTCCAAACCCCTCCCAGCTTTGCAGGGAGGATTTCCATCTCTGTGTTATTCAAAATAATGGAAAATACACCGCTACGAACAGCTTTAAGTGGATTTTTCAAGTCAACCACAGGATGTACTGCTGGGCCTTTCAAACCCTTTAAGCCTCTTATGCTGTTTTCTCAGAATCTTCACCCTTATTTAAACAATACGGGATGTTTCAAGAAGATGGACCCAGTTTCATCAGTGTTGGGTTATTAAACTGTGTCCATCATTTTGAAACAGCCTATATACAGGGGTGTCCCAGGTGCTGCACATTTGGCCTTATCTCTTTCCCAAAAGCTAAATCTCAGACCAGCAGCCACATACCAGATTGATTTTTGAAAGATATCACGCTTACTTAATGCAGTTGCAGCTGTTTATGAACTGGAGTGAAAATGTTTGTCCTGGGTTACAAATGGACTAGAACTGAGGAATCTTTTCCCATGACCTGGAATAACTGTTGGCCTTTCCCTCCTTAATATAGAGTAAACAACAATGCATAAGGCAAATCATGAGGGGGAGTTTTTATTGTTGTTTTTACTTTATTACAATGGATTATGGACTTCTTTTACATAACTTCAATGTGGTCTGGATGCATAATTATTGAGAAAGCAATACTTGAAGTCTGGTCCACTATATTTTTCATATGCTCTGACTATAGTATGTACACTTTACAAAACTATGTGTAAACATAATATCTATGCTGTAGTACATGAAACATCTGCAATTACATGAAAGAAGGCACATAAAGATTTTAATTTGACAAATGAAAAGGTAACACCACAGTTGCTAAGGACACTGGGATTGTTTTAAACCTCTTTCTTTCCAAGTCCGATTTTTCTCAGTGCAGATGGGGACTGCCTAACACATCATTGCCTTTCCTGTGTTAGGCTGTGTCCCCAGATGTTAAGAAATAGTGGCAATATTGGTCGTTTTTTTCATTATTTTTAGCAAAGTTGATATTTTAATTCATTTTTTTAAAAGAAATATATGTTGGATTTCTAGATGTGTACACAAATATATGTAAAATTGGTTTTTGTTTGCACTGCTTAAGTTATCAGTTCTCAGTACATGCTAAGACTAAATACTGTGACACTGCAGCTTTTCTTAACAAGTCACTTAAGATGCATCTAAAAGAAAGTTATGTTAAATACAAAAGATTAAAAATACAGAAATATAAATATATTTTCATGCTGTTCTTTTTTCCCCTGTATGGGAAAGGAACATTCATAGCTACTCGTTTACCTGATGTTGTGTGGTTGGTTGAGGGCTTCATATTGCACAACTGGTTAGCTGATTAAAACTTCATTAAATGGTAGTGACTAATAGCTATAGACTCATCTGCTCAGAATGCTGCTTTCCCCAGTGTTTCAAGGAGAGCTCAGCTTGTTGTTGAAATCAGCAAAGATTTGCCTTTTAGTTTGGTAATAGATGATCTGAAGTTGATCAAAAACCTCATAGTGAATTCCAGCCTTCAGCTCCTGTGGATTTACTTGCAAGGGTGCAGTTTAGATGGATGCAAATTGGATAGTTTTCCTTTGAGCTTTGCTTATTTTCTTTTTCCTGTTAATTTGATAAGACAGACCAAGCTTTTGCCAGTAACTCATGACTCCAAACAGAATATGAAATACCTTGTCAATGAGTTGACTTTGAAAAATAGTTAAAATTCACATGTTTATACAGACTTATACTACACATTTAATCAAAAAATATAGTGTAATATTCAATAAAATTAAATACACAAAATAAAGATTAACACTATACAAATCCTCTATAAAAGCTTTTCCCTCCTTTATAAGGCAGCTAGCAGTCTGCTTTATAACCATGGGCGATGAATAATATACCTTTGGTTTTTTTGACCATTTCACTATTAAACGTACAGTACAACTAAAACCTATTTCTGGATGAGATGTTTCACATGAAACACTGCATTTTGTACACCAAAATATATGGCTTTTTCAGATTATTCATCACTTTCATATTCCTCCTCTTCATCACCCATGGGGTAGGACTGGATGTTGTTCTGTGTGTACATCTTTGTTTTCACAGGGCAGTTGTGATCCATGAGTATTGCCTGGAAGAAAACAGAGCATGAATATTCACTTTTCCCTCACTTATTTCATGTTGAGAGTGATTAAGCTTGTTTTTTAGTTAATTAAGAGCACAAAATGGGATCCCTCTTTTTGACTCTTCAAACCTGAAAGAAACAGGACATCAGTTCAATGACGCTTTACATTTCAAGTTAATTTGGGGGACACAGGCAGTGTGGAAGGTGTTTAGACCATGGGGATAGATCCTGTGTTATGTGTGAAACCATGTCAGTGACCAGGAAAGCACACAATAAACTCTATATCTCCAAGCAAATAACAGCAGCTTTTTTGTTTAAATCTCTTTCACTCAGCCTTAGTCAGTGTTAAAAACAAAATAAATCAGTGTAGCCTACAAAGGTTATGAGGATGGATTAACTGGAATCTCAGGGATTCTACAGTCCAAATATGTGCAAAACAGAAGGTCTCTGGCCTCACGTATGCCACTATTTCAGTGAGATTCTTTTTTGCACCTTGTTCTGCTCTTGCCCGTACAAAGCGTGAGCAGCAGGTTCTGGCCTTCCCTTGCAGAGATGTGCCCTGCACATTAACACTATGGCCATACAGTTAGATTTTCTTTTCACCCAACTAAAATTTAGTAACTACATTTTACACCCAAGTCAACCTTGTTCAGTATGAGCAGGGGTGAAGTGCTGGGTAGGCAAAACCTACAGGTGGTGGCAGAAATCACAGCAAAGATTTGGTTTTGCTTTCCAAGATTTTTCCAACCCTGGAATCACAACAGGGGTTGTCCTGCCTTGTAATTCCTTCAGGAGCTTCCAATCTGCTTGCTGAATAAATAGTGAATAATTCAGTGGGTCCCCTCCTGCAGTAAGGGGGTTTTTGAGCCTCCAATATAAATCTATAGGAACAGCAAGTCTTGTCACAGCAGAGTTGGGGAGCAGATAAGGGACATTGTGTGAAAGGGAAAATATCCCTCAGTACCCACTGCAGGTTGCAGGGGACTGGGCAAGATTGCAGACTTGGCCAAACATCATTCATATACACGGTATACACCTTATATAGATGCTTATATGGTGTCTGGGCTCTACCGACTGCTCTAGAAAATTAAGTTACATTAAAAAAGAAAGAGTCAGGGTAAGACCTGTGGTACAGACAGGATAAGAGAAGCCATTAATTTGTAAGGGTGGTTGATCTGTGTGGAGAAGCAAAGAAGAGGAAGAACGTATCAAAAAAATGTATATACTGTATACACTATAAGGTATAGAGGAAAACATATATACTGTAGAAGACCATGAAGAAAACAGGTGATGCATGAGGGTGAAATAAACTGTGCTGGTCCCATTTTGGGAAAGTTAAAGGCAAAGATGCAGAACAACAACAAACTCAAGGAACCGCACTATGCTTACCATTTTCTCCTCTTTGGCAGGTGGACTTCGAAGGAAAAAGCACAGAGGAGCGAAGAGGATATCCACAATTCCTATAATTGTCATGAGCCATGGAAACCCAATGGCCTTTGCAATGGCACCACCGGCAGAAGGACCTTGTATAAATAAGACGCTTTTTCTGAATACTGCTCAGACATAAAATTTTCAGCAGTCACTTTAAACAACAGTAATTTTAGATACAAAACTCCCACTTTACAAATTGATTGGAGGAATGTGAAGACATGTTTTTAATTCCCTGTGTCCTTTCCCTCTGCTTCTGATTTCTTGCAGGAAACCACCACCCCAGCTCATGAAGTCTGTAGGTGCCACTGGGATTCACCTCAACCGTCACAGCATATTTCTCTTAACTATCAGTGCATTATAGGCAAAAAAAGGCCAGACTTACCTATGGCAAAGCCCATGCAAAAGGCAACATCAGCTATCGCGTACACACTGCCATAGACAGACACATGGCGCAGATCTACGAGGTAGCCCATAATTGGCATCATGGAGGAGTCCACCATTCCTGGTCATGAGGGAAGGAAACATCATATTTCAGGAAAATACTGCCTTTTTTGTTTTTTCTTTTAATGTTTTGGCCAAGTACGTGCTGCAAAGGGATGCAAGCGCAACTAAAAGGATGCTTGTTCTTTAATAAGCAAAATATTCATCTTAAAATAGACCGTATTATCCGTTCTTTAAAAAGTCTTTACTGTGTCTGAGGGCACATTTGGACACGTACACATGTGACATAGGATAAGAGAGATGTGAGCTTAGAGCATATCAGCCACTTCCCAGTGTCTGTGCAAAGGCTCCTTTTTCTCATCACCAACCAAGTACATTTCATTTAGGGGAAAATTATTTTGTATGAACTTAAACTTATTGTAGGCCTAAAAGACAGCATTAACCTCCAATCAATCAAGATTATTTATGGTGATTTGACCAGGTCTCTTGAACCACACTTGCATTGCTAGCAAGAAACAGCACAAGGCAGCTGACAAAACCTCCGAGATACTGGGGGTTTGTAGTTGTGCCTGTAACTTCTAACTACACATCCCTCGTGCGTGAAGATGCTCCAGAACACGTGTGTGGGTTTGGGAATCCTGAGTTGATGAGGAGACTGTTCTGGTTTGTTTGTTCATGGTTTTGATTGTTGTTGTGGGGTTTTTTTGTTTTGTTTTGCTGTTTTTTTGTTTTTCTATTAAAATATCTATTTAAATATTTCCTACAACAGGAAAGACTTTGGGTTTTGAGCAGCGTGTTGCTTTTCTTCTGAAAACAAGGAATAAAACTCATGGTCGATGTTTAGGTCGATGGGGCAATTCTGGGCAGAATTCAGCTTGTCTAACAGCAGCCTGGGCACTGTCCTTTAGTCCTTCTTGCTTTACCTACCAGTTTGGGCCACAGCTCAGGCCTCACTACCATCAGAGCAGAATGGCATCAAAACTGATTTTCCATGTAACTTCATATAAAATCATTTTTACATAAATAACACACTGTAAGAAGTCATAATTTTTCTTACCAATGGCAAATCCAACTCCAAAATTTGGTGCTATTAGTCCATAAATGTTTTTAGCAAACGGTACCTATAAAGGAAATTTCAGGCATTTAATTAAGTCACACTGCACAAGCTAATGAGGTTAGTTTTCTTTTTCTAAGATAAGTTATCACAGTAATTTTGGGACACTTGGTACAGATGTGCACTTTGTACAGAAGTTAAGAGTTTGATTCTTGTTCTGGGCTACTGACACATTATTATGAGCAAGAATAAACTGCTGAATGACAGCTCAAAAATAAGGATCATCCTCCTTTCAAAGCCAGCCTTCCTTCAAAATAATTAAAGCACTGAAATTTGAAAGCACTCAAAAGTGATCTGGAACCTATTAACTACATATTGTTTAATAATGTATCATAAAGCAGAAACTTCAGCAGAATCTCATGGGGAAAGCATGTATTTGAAGGTGAACACATTAACATTTAGATGGTCTGAAAGATACATGATCTTCTACTTACACATAAAATACTTATTCCCACGATTAGCATCCCAAGTAAAGCGCAAAGCCACCTGTCAAAAAAGAGATGTCACTCAGAGATGGGTGATACTGAGATGTTAGAGCTGATCCTGAATGTTCCAAAGTCATGTCTGAAGTGCCAAGTTCTACAACCAAGGCAGCGACATGTTTAGAAAGTGATTTCACTACTATAGAACAAACTTTAATAATTTCCATCATCAATAAACTCCCCTGGAAATGGTACATGAGCAGACTGAGAGATTATTAGTATTTTTAAATTAAGCATACCTTCCCATTTTGTGCGCAAGTATTCCAAAAAGATTAGTCCCAATGAGATAAGAGATACTGGCTGGAAGAAAAGCAACACCTGAAAAATATGAACGAGACGTTTTATCAGCAATGATTTTAGCAAAGTGTTAGAAGAAACTAATAAATTCCAGATGCTGCGATTTTGATTTGAACGCATCTAATAGAGTCTTTGTGCATAGCCCAAAAAAATCAAATATCCGGTTTCTTGCAGCCTTTTCATGAAATCTAAGGACATCATCTATGAAATGCAGGAGTGATGTGATGCCTTTGAAAAGCGTTTTTACAGCATCAGCTACAGGAACTGGTGTGGGAGAGGGGATGGAACAACAAAGAGCAACAAGTTTGGGACAGGTCAAGGAAAGTGACTCTTTCTTCATTGCGTGGCTTAGAACGCAGATACCCAGAATGGTCAGGGGTGGGGGGATCCCCCAGGAGGAGGGGACAGCAGGACAGCTGCTGTGGCTTTGCAAGTCACAGTCCCCCTCTTGGGTTTAAAATTCAATTCCAATCTGTGCTTGAGGATTCATCCTCTCACACACGAGCCACAGGGCAGGACCCAGCCAGAGGAGAAATGTCAAAGGTTGGACTTGATGACCTTAAAGGTCTTTTCCAGCAAAAATGATTCTATGAAACACTAAGGGACAGCACAGAGGAGGATGCAGGTGTGTGTGAGAACAGGGGCTGCCCTCGAGGAGAAGAAAAACAAATGAAAAATAAAACTGGGAAACCTGACAAAACTGAGAAAGCCTGACAAATTAGCACATGCCAAGACAAGCCCTCCATTTGGTCACTGTTAAATCAGATAATTCAGATTTAGAAAGCAGCCTGGACATTATGGTACATGATCAAACCATTTCCTTTAAGTGTATATGCTCCTCATCTTTCACCAAGGCAACACAGATTTTCTCATTTCCTGCCTATCCATCTTCCTTCTTATCTCTCTGATATTCATAAGGGAAAAAAAAAAAAAGAGAGAGAGGTAATTTTTAGCCCAGCAATATCCTGTGATTAAAATCCTTGTGAGTTACAGTGGGGATGCTGGGGAAACATTTTCACCTGTGTAGCCGCAGCTACTTTGGTACTTTTATATGTGACCAAATGGTCACATACAGCAGACCTTTATGACTAGGAAAAAAAAATACTGTAAAGCCTTGTTAAATAAGACTTGCAGGTTGGTGTGTAAGCTGTGGTACACTGAAGCAGAACCATAATATTCCAAATAAGCCCTATGCACAGTAACATTAATTGATCAAATTAAGGTTCTTCAGACCTTCTTCAGACCATGCTTCAAACAGCTGTATAATCATTTGCTTAAAACTCTGCAGTTCAAGATATAATTTCAGAGGCTTAAAAATTGTAATTAATGCTGTCAAATCAGCCAAAGCATAATGGAGTCAATGACTTCTATAATTTTTAATTTAAAATGGATAATTTTCTTTTAGGAACCTCTGTTCAACAAAGAGATTTCCAAATGTCATTTCCATTGCGCCAGCAATATGAAGCTCTAGTGAGGGAGGTAGATAAGCAATCTTTCTCTTTCTTCATGGGGTTTAAAATGTCTAAATTTGTGCATTAATTTTGCTATATTACAGGCTAGAACTTATTACCATGTTCAACAGTACAGCAGTACATCAAGGACTGATACATATGGCCACTCTAGATCTGGGTTTGCATTAATAAGAACTAAGGTTTGTGCTTGCTTTATGGCACAGGGACACCTGCACTAAGATAGTAGGGATATTAGTTGGATGCTCGCTGATCATCATTTTCATGAAGAATTTTTCAGTTTTTTTCAAACGCCACATATCGATACTAAAAAATACCCTGATGAAATGACACAATCCAGAACAGTCATTAACATTATCAAATATATGTTGTGTTTGTAATGGTAACTCTTCCCTACGAACTATTAAAAGGGTAAACATCAGTCAGATGGATACAGAGGATCAGCACTACACGCTGTGGTACACGACAGCCACCTCCCAGCCAGGACGATTCACATCAACCTCCCGCACACAGCTCTACACTCAAAGTCAGTCCATTTTTCAGTCCATTTTTCTTTCTTTGTTTCTTTTTGAGAAGAACAAGAGTAAAAAAAAAAAACAAACCACCCCAGTTTTAGTCTCTAGTCTAACCTGATACACGGAACACGTTCCCAGTTTGCCCGTGGACACTTTTTTCCCCAAGACCATGTTACAGGTTATAACATGGTCCAAGTTGGGGCTCACCCATTGCTTTCTACTGCATGGGATGACTAAATAACCACTGAAAGGATGTCAAATCTTTCAGATTCAAGGGGAGATGCTCCTCATGCCCTTGGTGGCTACATTTCCAGTAAAGTCCATCCTTCTTCCACACATCACCAGGAACAGCCCTGGAAGGAGCATGTGTTGGCATGGACATGCTCTGCACCAAACACAGGGCCCTGCTGCAGGTTTCTGTGGGTGCCGGCCCCTGGCAATTCAAAGCTGGAACTGAGGAAGGATACCCTCTGAGAAAAAACCCCAAACACATCGTTTTGCCCCACTGGGCTGGCTCTGCAGCTCACAGTCAACACTCGCTGCCAGATTTGCTGCTGGGGCTCCTGAAGGAGCCAGGACAAGCCCAGTGCCATGGCTGCCTCCATCTATTTCTCCCTGCAATGCAAGTGTTGCCCCTTATTGGAGCCTCTGTTGCAACAACATCAATCCACTACCTACTTTTCTTACAGACCAATGTTTGCAGTTGTACTGGTACAACACTGGCAATTTAAAGACAGTTAAAAAAAAATACACCCTGAAACATAAGGAGACCATCTTTAACAGGACCAGAATTAAGACAGTCATTAGACAAAATACAGAGATGCAAATAATACGCTGTACTTTACCAAGCTGCCATTTTTTTGAGCACATGGTCTCCATCATCCAGATGGGTAAAGCTGGTTCAAGCATAGCAATAGCCATGTTTGCAAAGCAGATTGATCCTTAGAGAAAGAAAGGGAGGGAAAAAAAAAAAGTAGTAGTAATTATTTCTTTTGACCGTGAACAAACAGCCATGCAAAGAATGGATGATTTTACATAAATCATTGCACTTTTTACAGTTCTATTTTTCATGCATCAGTTGCTGATTAATGTTAAATAGAACAGAAAGTAAAATCACTGAAGAAAACTTTCTATATATTTTTATTCTCCTAGAAAATCTACAATAAAGGTTAAGCTATTTTCATAATGTGAAAGTTTGCAGTGAGCTTGATGACATTTAGAAGTTCATGAGGTCTGACTGTTGTACAAATGATTACCTAAAACTATGATCTTTTTGTCTTTATCTAGTCTCCTGGGGCAAAACCAGAGCCCTCTTGTGTAACAGGAACCGGCTCTGACCCTGTGCCTCCGTCATCTGAGAATGACTATGATGAGACGTGGCGGCCCTGATCCTAAAAATACCAAGAGGCAGCCACAGAGATGTCTATCCCCTGCAAAAGCGAATTTCGTGCCGAGATCCTCTAGCCAGCAGCCAGTTAAATCCATGCTGCAAAGCATGGGTTTGGCTGAGCTTGCCCAGCCCTATGAATTTCAAATGCTTTCAGATCCCTTTTGAATTTCTGGACCTTTAGTCACCCAGACACAGAGGGGAACAAGAGATGGAAGTGCTGACTCAGTCTTGCCCATGGCTCAGCTCTGCCCTGTGCCACCGCCTGCAGATCAAGACTCCGCTGGGTTTGTGTCAAGTTCCTCTATCCTCAGTAGCGCGCTTCACTTTAGTGCAGAGATTATTAAACTCCATGGTATTTCTTTGGATTCAAGATGCCTTTTCCACTTGATCAAAAGACCCTGAGGCAGTCAAAGCTTAATGCAGAGCAACAGGACACATCACCTCTGCTAATCCCTTATAAGATCACTTTCAAGGGAGCTTGGAAGTCACTGCTAGAAGTGACAACCTCAAACCTGTGTTCCTGCTCTTCTCCCTGATGTTTATAATGTCTGTGAGAGTCTAGAAATTTTCCTAAATTTCAGAAATTGTTTCTTTAAGAAAAAAGCTCAATTTTTCTGCAGTCAGAGAAACGTTATTTTCATGGAACAAGTTTCTCATCATACAGGTCAAAACGAAAGGAGCAACCGATGTCATTCCTTGCTCAAACCTGTCAGAATATATTAGACCGTGTATCTACGATTCCTAAAATGAACTCACAGGCTAGCTGGATCACTCCCTTCCTGGGGCAAGTGGCAACAGTTCAGTGCTGCTTTACCTTCAAGATGAAAAGTTAGATCTAAAGCCAACCTTTCCACTCTGCTGCAAGCTCCCAGCAGCGCAGTGGCTGTGAGGAGCCTCAGTTAAACACCTCAGGGCTGCCCTCTTCCGAGCCAAAATCAGCCACGCTCAAGCAGCTTCCTCAGTGCTGGGAAAGAAAAACCACAACATTTCAAGCCATACAAAGTGCAGCCAGAGGAAGCAGGAGCATCCTAGCAGAGACGGCTTAAATAGCAATGGTCCTACTCTTAACAAGTATCACAAAGAAATGAGGAACAGATGGGTATGAGCATGTGTGTCGTAACTGCTTCTCATTAGGTCAGGAAGCATCATCAGAGCTCACCAAAGTACTCAGGTACGTGGTGATAGGAGTACTTCAGATCTTTAGGATGTACCCCAAGAGAAAAGTGAGAGCCTCAGTTGGTACTCTGCAAACTCAGGGCAAAGTCCAATAAAGACCGTGCTACCTTAGCAAAGTTTCCCCAAAAGAAGATATAGTATTTTTTTCCTCTGTCTTGCATGGACCTCTCTTTAAATGTCCTGGTCTCAATGGCATAAGTTTCTCTATAATTTTTTCTTTAAATTAGAATTAGTGCCATACATGGGCCAGAAGGTGTGGAATTACAACCTTCCAGCTCGATCCCACCTCTGCAGCTGAGAACCCACTCAGCTCCTGGCAGAGTGCTGTAGACGTCACTGGTATTTTTCCATGAAAAAGCTGTTGTAACCCTTCTCAAGAAACCATGTGCTCATCATAATATCTGTCTGAACTCTGGGGTTTGCATCTGATAATTTAAACTAATTTGTCTGTCCATGCAACTTTGTCAGCTGGTATCACCTGGTGTTTCTTCCATCTCTGCCACTGAGGTCTGGCTGCAAGAATGACAGTGACTTCATTCACTGAGCTCCAACCAGCAGCAGCAAAAAGTGTCAGTAACATTTATTTTCAGACAGTACTGATGGCACTGACTTTGAAGCATCACCTCTGACACAATTCACATAGGAGGCAGAGTCTATATTTGCTCATATTTCCTTTCTTTTGTAGAGGTTTTCATATGAGTTTGCCATATCGTCTGGTCCTGTCCTCCTGATGCCCACATCTTCATAACCTCCCCACCTGGGCTGGTGAGTGGATGTGACAGTCAACATTATTAACTCACAGGCAACATGGGTTATTAAGGGAAAAATCCACACTTCCAGAGAGAGAGGAACCTCATGTTTGAGTTCAAGACACCTTGTGTTAAAGACTAATATTGTGCTATAGATAAGCAAAATTGGTCAGAAAGTGCTTGTACTTTGAGAATACAATTATGACTCAAGTGTGTGACGCACGCTCAGGAAATTGAATCTGAATTTATACCATGAAATTAGTGTACCTAAATCAACAGAGCAAGAAACACTTAAACTGTTAGTCCATTTGCAGCGTGCCTAAAATATCCCTGGTTTTTCCTTGTGGTTAACAAGCCAGCCCACAGTCAGTATTTTAATTAGGTCGTTAACTGTTTTAAAAGCCATCCAAAACCTCTAATCTCCCTGAGCACTGCACACCCAATGGGACTTTTAACCTTCTCCCTAATCGTTGTATCTGAATGTCCTACACAGTGTGAGACATTTACATTCACAGCATCCTTGTGAAGTAGAAGTTGTGTTATCCTGGCTTAGATATGGAGAAATGTGGCATGATGGCTCAACTGATTGCTTCAAGGTGTCAGAGCACGAAGCTAACTCCACTGTCCCAACCAACTGCTTGCCCAGCCTTCCCTGTAAATCTCAGGATCAGAAGTTCCCATCCTAGAAAACAGATCAAGGAAAACACGGAACTCCTTGAAGTGAGGGAGAGCAAATGAAATTTTCAGACCTTTTTCACTGCAAAAAGCAACAACTTGCCAACTGAAGGAATTAACATTTAAACAGTGTATTCCTGGTGCATCAATAAAGCTGTATTTGGACACTGGTAGGCCAGATAAAAGGCTGAATTTATAGCTGGTATTTGGTATTCATCTCTGAAAAGACCAAATTCGGTCTGCAAGGGAAATAAAGCAGGGGGAGTAGAAGCTGAGGATAGAGAACATCAGCATCATCCACACTGTCAAAGTCTGTCCTGGGAGGCAAAGACCCTGGGTGCTGCACCTGACCCCTCCAGTATCCCACCACAGGGACTTTCTCATATCTTGGGTGCTGATGCCTGGTGGGAGGGGGACAAGTCATCCTGTGTGGATGCAGAAGGTCTTTATGTTTCTACTCCTCTGTACATCCTTTCTTTCGCTTCCTCTGCTCTTGCCCAGCCACTCTGAATTGAAGATGGGAAGGGGAAAAAGGAGGCACTGGCAGTGCAAGGAGGGGAAAAGAGCCACGGCAGTCAATGTGAGGTCTCTCGGACACACTCCGTCCTGATTCCAGGATATCCAGCTCTGAATCTTCCTCACTATGCTGCCCTGAGACTGTGCAGCCCTGTTGTACAGAGCCCTGTAACATCAGCATAAACTGCTTCAGAGAATAGCTGCAGAAATTAAATGCCATGTAGATGTGTTAGAAAGTGGGAACAAAGCCCATCCCTGCTCTCAGCAGACTTCGGACATGGTCAAAATAGTGGCATCATGGCCCTTGGTACCTTTTTTCCTCCTTGGCTAAGACTAGCTTGGCATGAGTGGATAAGTCTTAGTCAAGCGAAGTACCACTTAAAATCACTCCCCTTGTCACATTTTGTGATGTAAACCAAGTTCTGTCACAGATTAGACCTTGGCAGGGACAGCGTATAAAGGAGATACCTGGAGAATAACGTTAGATGAATCTCACCTTGCAGCACCTGCTGTAAACACTGTAAGAGCCAAGGTACCAAATGAGAGAAATGATAGATCTGAGCTCTTATGACAGGTACTGTCTTTGCTACTCAAATACGCTTCTTCTACAGCAAGCTATTCTAATGGTTCAAGATTTTCTCAAGCAAAGGCGTTTGTATAACTTCACTGACAGCATGACCAAGTGTCTAGTCAAAGAGTTAGGGTAATGGTAATTCCCTAAGACCACCAAGAATCAGAGAACCCAAAAAAGCCTGGAAGAATTGCTTTGTTGGACAAGAAGGTTAGCACTAAGGAACCAAACTGTAAAAATCATTATTTGTTTTCAGGTATTTCATAAACACTTAAAAGGACCAGGCTTAATTACAGACTTCAGAATAAATATTCAACAAAATGCAATGCAAAAAAGCAAGCTTCCCTTGAGACAGAAATATTCATTAGACAAATGACATATGTAATTCCAAACACCATTCAAAACAGACCTTTTCTGAAATATAATCCATCCACTGGAGACCAAACTCCCTCTTCAAACAGAAACAAAGTTCAGTGTTATTCCCTATGCCTGCCTGTGATCCGAAAATTGAAAATCCCTCCCTCCAAAAGCCTTGGCCCTATTCACTTGCCTCAGAGATAGTTTAATGGCCACATCTCATAACCTTAGCAAGCAGCTGCAAGTGGTTACTGTCATCTCAGCTGGAAAGACATCTACATAACAAACTTTCTGCCTATTATGTTTCTACTGTTATATTCATATTGTATTACCAACAGATTGGGTTTTTTTCTTTGAGCTTCAAGTTATTGAAAACAGCAAATGACAATATTGTTAAATCAGCTCAGCCCGAGGCATTCCAGAATGCCAGGTATAACACCAGTGGTTGGTTTAAAGTAAAAGAAAAAGGATCTGGTACCTGCTGCAATAATGATATACGGGTCCTTCAAAAGTGTCAGCAATGGTGTCCCCTTCTGACTCTATGAAACAAAAGCCTGGGATTAGGAAAAGCAAAGTGTCATCCATTGCCTAGGATGTTTTATGTTAATACTCACTTCTGCTTGTGCTCTGGATGGCTGCAGAACAAATAATTGAACAGCTGCGAAAAGAAATCAATACTGTAACATTTCATCAAGGAGCGGGTTAGGTGGTAGAAATATGAAAAGGATGTTCTACATGGCAATATTGACTCTTCGTATTTACCGACCTCCATCTAAGAGGGCAAGTGCTGCCAGCACCAGGAACGGAGAACTCTTCCCCACAAACTCATACATGACGCTCCCAAAAGGTGGGCCCACTGCCAGGGAGAAAGAAAGGACACGGCTGTGAACAAATGTCCTCTGCAAGGGTTTGGGCATCCTGCTGCGGCACCCAGTGACCAAAAAACTCAAAAAAAAAAAAGCAAACACCACCACCACCAAAAAACCCTAAACACAAAGTTCATTGATCTCATTGATCATGACAATAACCATATTCTTCACTTCCCAAAATACTCTTCCAAGTAAACAAAACACAAATATCTGAGATTTGTGCCTGACATATGTATCCACGTAAGAAACGTGTTGCTGTGGGAAAAAACTGTTCTTAACATGCGCCATGAATCTAATCAGGAGATGGTATGATAACATTGCACTCGATGAGACTCCTCTGCTGCTTTCCCGGATCACAAGTGCATGATTTGGGGAAGGCTGGAGGTGGTTTCTCTTGCCAGCAGAACCTCCGTCTTACTGACCTAATACTCCCATGGCAAGGCCTCCAAGTGCAATTCCCATTGCGTTGCCTCTCTCTTCATCATCTGTATATACACTGGCGAGCATACCCATCCCTAAATTTAAAAAAGGGAAAGAAAAAAGAAAAATATACAGTGCAAAATTAGGCAGCTGTGTAGTCCAGTTTATGGTTATCATTTGCCAGCCTTACTAAACATTATACGGAAATGGCAGCAGGTATCTGTATGTGTATAAATATAAATGTGTATATTCCCTCCTTGTAGAATTCGTTTTGAAGCAAAAGGGTGTTTGGCAATGTAAATTGCCTCTAAGACCTTGTTCTATTGTACAGTATTATTCATATAACTTAATAATGCCCTGATTTACTAGATTCTTTGTCCCTGACTTTGTCACAGAGCTTTTAGATGATACTTTTCAACTGGGTGAAACAGAGCTTTTGACAGGTATTCCCAACCTGTTATTCATACTCTGGGCAGTTGATACAAAGTTCTGGTGACCACTCACAGCTACAACTGTGGCCAGTGACAAGTTTTGCACAGAGCTGATTACTATGAGTGTTTCAAGTTCAGCATCCAAAATTGAAGGATTCTTTTGACCTTTATCTTCACATGCCTCACTTCTGCGTTTGATAATGAACCTTCATTTCACAAAAGGAAACCTGAAGCCTAATTCATTTGTGTTTTTGTGAAGCACTCAGGCACTGTAGATGTAAATGCTGCAGAAGAGTCCTCACAGAAATTAATAATTCTGTTTTCAAATCAAGGTTTAAGTAGGACTCAGTAAATAAGCTCCACGACTACAAAGAAAAATAAAAAACATTGCATGATTGATCACGAAGTGAAAACAATCCGTCATGTGCATCAAAAGAACAGAGGTCCTGTGTGGATTAATATGCTTATTGAAAATTGTAGGTGACATCAAATCGTTTGCATGAACAGCTGGAGAGACTGGAAACTGTCCAGAGAAGAGCAAGGAGAGTGAGCAAAGGCTTAGAAAAATATCTAAGAGATGGCTGCAGGACTTTCATTTTAAAACCAGAAAGGAGAAAACTGATGTGAGATGTGATAACAGTCTTGCAATATGAAAAAGAGCCACAAAGATAAAACAAAAGAAATGGTTCTTCATGTTCTCTCAAGTATGGGAAGCAGAAATAGGTTTACATGACATATCAGAAAAAAACATCCTGCCAGTAAAAGTGGTTAAGCACAAAGCTAAATGCTGAGGGCATTTCTGGAGGCTTCTGAGGACTTGTCTGTCAAGTGTGCATGAGGAATGACAGATACAAAGCTGATCCTGCCTTCAGGAAGGGGGTGCGCTAGATGATCTCTTGGCCTTTTCTGCTCTATTTTGCAGGTTGTCTGTGAGGAAAAAAAAGCCACGTACTCATCTAAAAACTGTATCTCAAAGTACATACTTGCACAGGGACTGACTTAAAGCTGAAAAATCATTTTGATTCTGGCAAGACTGCCCTTTGGAAAGTTTGACTTGTAACCTCAACTTGTGCAAAGAGAAAACATGGATTTTCTTCTCTCTATCCCTCCTGCTTGTCTTCACCTTCCCCATCCCTGGCTTCTCATCCCAGCCCCTGCCTGCTCGCTTTGCTGCAGACCCACTCTTCCCATTTCTCACCCAGGCTTAAATCTCTCTGCTTAACTAGTGCTTGTTGCACAGTTTAAAACCCATCTTAGGCATAATTTGCTTCTTGCTCCCAGTTCAAAAGCTCAACCTGGGGTGTTCCATCTCTCCCGCTGCCCAGATGTGGGCTGGAGCAAAACCCTCACAAAAGGAACCTACAAAGAATCCAGCTGCCAAATTCTTGCTATGTTTCTATGGAGTGTGTGTGAACCCTGCTTATAGACCAGGCCAGCCGGGGAGGGGGAATTTTCCTGAGAAAGCCAAAAGACACAATCTTGAAAAAAAGCTCTTTTAACCTCCCCTCCCAAGCCAGATTGATATTCCTGCTGCCATCACAGAGAATTTTTCAAAGGAAAAGATTGTGAAATGTTCTGACATTACAAAAAACACACATTTTCCCTAGTCTCGGTCTCAGAAATGGTTGAATAATTTGGGCTGAAAACCCATAGTGCATTTCACCTACTCATTAAAAACTTATAACCTTGCATTGGAAATCTAGTAGAGGTAACCTCAGTCCAAACAGGCAGACAGCATGGTGAGTCCTTGAAAACAACATTTTATAACAGAAATTTCAGTAACAGACAGAGCTGCTATCCCTACTATAAGAAGTACCAACATAAGTTCCTGGTGACCTTTAAAATGGCTAAAAATGAATTTAAAATGTTGAAGACACACATACAGAAATCCCAGGGAGAGTGCAGTTCATTTAGTGCTGTACCTTACCACAACCCAAATACCAAGCAAGTCTGAAAAGACATTTGCTTTTGAGCTACTTTATATGAAAGGGACAGAAAAAGTAGTGAACCTGATTTAATTGAATACTTTTAATTATTGAAACAGCAAAGTACAATTTAGAAAATTACTAAAAATGATAGAATCAGTTATCTGTATTTTATTCTATCATCTCTTACCTGCCACAGAAGAACAAGAGGAACCCACTCCTTGAAGGGACCTGGCAATAAACAGTAATGTGTAGCTTCCTGAGAAGGCAAACACTACAGAAAAAAAAAAGAGGTAAATTTTTAAAATTAGGTTAACTGTAACTAGGTTAAAAAGTTAAGATTTCTTGAAGCAATCACAAAAAACCTCATGCAATTTAGTCAAGCGATTACAGTGACTTGTGCCACTTTCAATGCTAACTGCATTATTTTCCCTTATTGCATTTAGATGTGTCAGTGTTGAATTGCTCCCAGGTGTCTAAGCCTCCTGGTAACACTGACTTCAAGCACACAAGCAGTTTTAACTAATTACTTAGAATCTGATTACATCCCGCTCTGATTCAGCAGCACACAGGAGGAGCACTAAGACCTTTCTTTCCAGCCTTGTCTCCCCGTGCTCCTTCATTTGAGGCTGCCCAGTCTGAAGTTCCAACTAAACTCCCCACCCACAACACTGGAAAGCAGAGTGTCCCAGAAACATAAGCACACCCCTGTAGAGCCTGTGTCGTGGTCAGTATCATTAAATCTACAGTGAGCTTTTAAAATCTTTTTAAAGCTCTGATCTGTTGGTCACCTAAGGAATTTTTCCAGATAGTTTATAGCTGGGGGAAGCTTTTACACACCAACTAAAACCAAGATCCACCTGCCCTGCAGCATTGTGTCTCTCTGGCTTTTCACCAGCTCTTACAAAACTGCCTATCCATTTGGACAGGGGAAAAGGAAGAAAGTATGCCAGTAAATCAACAGTACTCCCCTCTGCTATGAGTTAGGCTTACTATTCTAATCTCCATCCAAACCAAAATTAGTCTAACATGTTCCTAAAATGCAGAGTTGTCAGTGACTCTAAGACCAGGGAAACATCTCCAGCACTTCAGTCCCCTTGATGATAGAGTTTCGAGCTCATTATTCCTTCTCTTATGTACAGTGAACATGGAAAACTGTTCCCCTCCTTCTTGTCATAGACTCTCATATGTCTTACATCTGCCTTCTGAAGTAGACCTGGTTCTTTCACTGTTTCTCACAAGCTTCTAATGGTCCTTGATGTTCCCCTTTGTACTCTTTCCACCTGGGCCACTGCTTCAAGTGCCATGCCAAAACCGAACATAAAACAGCAGCTGAAGCCTTATCAGTGCCATTAGAGCGGACGAATTATCTCAACTGACTCGCAGGCTGTGCTCCTGTTTGCACATCCCACAGCGATGTTTAGTGACACGATGATACTGTTGACTCATGTTCCACTCATGAGACACTGCAGCCTCATGATCTTTCTGATAAGCCCTTATGATATCTAGTTGTTAAGGACCCTGCAAAACAGCCTTCTCATGGCTGATCGCCCTCCCATTGCCATCAGTTTAATAAAACTGTCTGAGCACCGCTTCAGATTGCAAGAACCTGAAAGAAAGGTTCAGGTGAGGAAGAGATCTGCTGAGGTGGGATGGAAGGTGATGAATTCCTTAGAGCACATTTGTAAAAGCGTACTTGTCAGATCTCATCAGCACCACCATACACGTGGAGCAGCTACCCTTAAATTTTCCTTGGAAATCAGTCCCTCTACATCAACAAGAAGAATTCCTAGTGATGATTATTATAAGATCATTTATTTAAAAGTTGCATCTGGGCCGGACACTTACTGATTGTTGACACAAACATGATGCAGAAGCCAGCAAACAGTGGAATCTGGTAGCCTATTCTGTAAAACAAAATGAACATTAACATTTTGTGGGATTGTGTCACTGATATTTTGAGTTAGACTTACATGAGCACACACACTGCAAAAAAACCCACCTGTAGTTCCTTGATAGTCTTTGAACTATATTGTTCATTATCACCATCAAATTGTTCATGTTACAGATGCCTTTTCATCTGGCACACCAGACTTTGTATCTGAAATCCCTGGAAATCCCTCTCATTAGAATCTGACTGCCCTCTTCCACCATAATTGTACCAACTAAAGTATCTCTGAGCCACCATGGGGTTGCCAAGGATCTGAGAAGGGAAGATTTGTCTGAGCTGTGAAATATCCCAGTAGTGTTTCAGTGCTCATCTGTTTCCATCCTCACAAGACAATGACTGTACTGAGACATGGTGAAATCAAAGGCTTTTTTACTGGGAATATTTGTCATCGGCTTTGTTTAGAGTTTTACCTCAGCCAGGAGCACTGGAAGAGTCCCAAAGAGCCTGAGAATATTTTTGCTTTCCATGAGTGTAGGAGTAAAAATGGAGCAGATCAAAGCTTTCTTCATCAGCCCACTTCTCCATCAGGACTCTAAACAGCCTGTAGAAACACCTGGTTGCTATAAGTATTTTCTAAGAAATAAATTATTTTCTGTCTGGTAGGCAAACACGTTTTTGGCAGCTAAAAATCAAATTTCAACAAAAAAATTCACAATAGACTGTTTTTCACACTGTTAAAATTCTACCCTAGAATCAAAACCACTACCCAGGTAGGTCTGAAGACTGTATATTCTTTTCAACACATTTTATTCACAGCCTCTTTTTTATAATATTCTGCATCTTCAATGTATTTGTATTATTTAGTGGACAAATTCTTTAACCATGCATATGATTTGTATTATTTAAATCTATTTTTATTTAATTTGTATTATTTAATGGCCATATTCTTCAGCAATGGATGATGCTTTTCAAAGGAGTACTGATTGACTTCAACTTCTAAAGGTGTGACAGTATTGGGCATTTATACTGGCAGTATTGGCTTAAGTAAGTCTATCAGATAATGAAGAAGTCTATAATTCTTTTTTTTTAATGTTTAATTATAGCAGTCCTAATAGAAGTAAACTAGCCTAATTATTCTAAGCTTTGTTTAATTATATAAAAATTACATTAGCAAATAAGGACCATGGATAATGAAGAACTTTTTGAAGTGCAAAGCTCAATGTTCATTAAACATCTCATTTTAACATTTGGTTGAGGTTTATGAATTAAAGAAGTCTAGCATGCACATTTTTACATGTCACAAAAATCTCTAATAAGGAGCAGGTGGAAAAATTTTGCCTTAAATATCATTACTACATTTAAAATATGACAAAATTGTAGTGTGCTAATTCTTGTAGTTGAAATTTGTAAGTGGGTGTTAAAAATACCCAGCAGAGGAGACTAGTTACTCTTATGGTTACTTAACTGGATCAGCCTCTCCAAAGCAAAGTAAAACTCTGGCACTATCAGACTTCCCCCGTGACCTTATGATAATGGTTTTAATCTATTAGTACCTCAATATCTGGCCAGTAAGAGAATACAACTACCTTTTTTGTCTGCTTTATTTAAAGTGGATGATTTTTCTAAGTCCGTCTCTTCTCTTACTATGTGTATAGTAGATATTACACAATGGGATGCTGATCTTCACTGATGTTTCTGAGCACATGAGGAAATAACATTATTCTCTTCTGTTACCATCTTCTGCCTCAGAGCTGAGGTGGGCACTTCCCAGTGAGCTCAGGCAGAATAGACCACAGAGAGTTTGATCGTAATTGCTTTGATTTTGAATTTTTCAATTAAAGAAAGCCCTGAGAGAAGTACAGATTTAAAAAACCCGAAACAAAACAACAACTGTGGATATGGCTACTGCTGCTGGTGAGCAATATTGTCTTCCTATGGGGTACTATGCAAGCAAACACTGAATGACTTTGTTACTTCTTCCATTGCAAGATAAAGTAGTGTTGTGTCTGCCAAGGCCACCCCAGAGGTATTTAAGGTGGGCATTGTGGAAGGAGAAGTCTGATTTCAGTAGAGAAATCAAGCAATTCTTAGACTTGACACAGAGGCCATGAGACAGCAAGTCATTTCTGCTACACGTACACAATTAAAATTCAGTTATTTGCATGAAAACAAATGCCATCCAAAGTAGCTCCTACATTCACGTTTGTATTGCTAGATCAGAGACATGAGCTATGAGATCTTCCATAAACATTACTGAGTTAAACAAAGAGAAGGGCTGTCATACTAGTTCTAAATTATACTTTTATCAAGCTGAAGCAGATTTTTATCCTTCCAGAAAGCATTCTACATTTGGGAAGTTCCTGGTGGTTGAAAGCTGTAAGAAAATAAGCATTTTGCAAGTCACTTTTCATGCTTAATAACACACTGTTAAGGAATTGTTCTTAATTTTTGCAGCTGCAGATATTATTCCTCCTCTATCTTGGACAAACAGGGTCCCGGCAAGGTGTGAAGTGACACTCAGCAGAGAGTGACAAGGGCAGAACTGGAGCAGAACTCAATCCTACTCTTGCTGCCCAGCAGACCGTGATGCTTCATCACACATACCAAGGTCTAACGCACACCTTTTCCTCCACGCAGAAATCAATCATTTCAGAACCAGATCCATGCAGGCACAGCTAGTCCTTTCAGCCAACATCTGCACTGCCAGTGATCCATCATACAAGATGATGCAAAGGTATACAGGGCAGCGCAGGACATGCATAGTTGTTCTGAATTGAACAAGTCATTATAATCCTCTGAAATGCTAAAAATTGCCTGACAGTTCACCCACAATTTGGAGATGCCCAATTCCAGTGCACTGCCCCTGCATGAGATTGCTGAACCTCTTGCTCAGAGGACAGTCTTTCCCATTTCCAGCTGACATTTAGTTAGATATGCAGATTGTCTTTTCCTGCATAATCTTAGCAAACCCTGCCTCCTCCTGAAATAGCAGCATTAATTAGTTGACAGTTGTGCTACCAAGAATGTCTGATCTACAGCTGCATTTCCTAATCTGTCCAACAGATATCAGAGAGCACAAACTGGGAGCTTTTGTTGGTCAGAACAATTACACTATATAACATAAATAATCACAAAAAAGAGAAGCACTACCTGTAACAGCCAACTATTCAGTGACTGTCCCTTGGTTCTGTGCTGTTCATGTTCTTGCCACATGAAACGTGGATATGCAGTTTCTATTTCTTGGCCATGACGTGACATGATATGCTCCATTACAGTTACCTCTACACTTTGTTCTTCTGCATGTGTGTAACACAAAATATTACAGCCTGTCATCTCTCTTCTTTTTTCTTGTTACCATGCTCAAGTGTGTCATTTTCTCAGACACTCCTTTCAAAACCCTCGAAGACAATCTGGAGCAGAGTCCAGCATGTTTCATCAAGGCTACCTGGAGCTAGAAGTGCTTCCTACAAGTATTTCTGACTTCTGAAAAAGCCAAAGTCATTAGATGAAGGAGGGAGAGGAAAGGCTGCCACTGGTGGAGAACACCTAAATAACTCATTTTCAGTGCCATGTTGAGCTCAGATTGCAGGACTGTTTGGAAGCAGATTGTACCCATTAACGAGGTTAACCTACAATAAGACCATCAATGGATGGGTCCTGTGCAGCAGTAAAATAAAGGTTATACTGACCAGTTTAGCAGCTGTGGGTGATTAGAGCTTAATTATCCCTCCATTACAGTGCTGCAAATCCATTGATTTCAACCCTCTTGCTAAAAATTATGGTGAAAATATCTGTTCGTTTTTTAATTGTTTTTCAGTCCTCATAGAGATAAGCATGAGGTTGAAACTAATTTTTATTTTCAGACTGACAAATGAAGGGAGGGAAAGACATGGCAGGGGGGCCATTCATTGACTCAAGTGGATTGTGGGGCAAGCACAACTGGACTCACAGCCCTGTTCACAGAGCTTGGTAAGAGTCTGAAAAAATAATGGAGAAAATCAGCCTGCGTTAGAGAGCACAACAGCCTTTTGCCCATTTTCTTTGCTGGAAAGGATTAGGCAGAGCCTTCAATCTCCCTTTGCCAATGCACCCTCCTCACAAAGTGCCCTGTGTCAAGTGCTGTGCTATCTGTACAGTTTCTTACCAATCTCACCACAAGCAAAAACATGATGTGCATCTGAGTCACCAAATCTTATCAGCTCTGCCCTGAAACTGTGACACAGTGGGAAGTGTGTGGTCACATCCTACGGCAAAGCCATCACCTAACATTTTCTTTGCTAGGACTTTGTTAGACCAAAGGTAAATTGTGATGTTACGTGAGTTACAAACCTGTTCACTAACCCAGCTGTGTGTGTTGTATGTTACTCCGCTGAAAGAGCTGTGCTTGAAACAAGAAATGTTTTCAGCAGAATTGACTTCTTGAATTGAGCCAATTTTGAAATTTGTTTTTGAAAATCTACATCTCCAGTAGCTACAGAGAAAGGGAAAAAACAGCCTACAAAACTCCAGAAAACCTAAAATAATTATTTGCATAGACTTGTATGAATAGAACATCCTCTTGAATCCTGTACAAACTCAAGCACTCCAAGCCAGTGCATACTGAAAGCCAGTAACTCTATACTCAATTAAAAATCTAAACTGCTCCTGAATAACTATATTTGACTGAAAAATAAGAACCATGAACACAGTGTGCTGCCTATTTGAAAAAGAAAGCAACTGGGCATCTTAAACTGAGTACACTAATCTCGAACTAAGCAACCAGTTCTCGCTGAGCTGCAGTACTTTGATGAAATTTTGCAGAAGTAGTAAAGGCAATAACGATTATCACCAAACAGTTTATCAGTGGTAAGGAAGAGTCTTTATAATGATAACTCAGATATTTTCGGTTTCATTTATAATAATCACAAATTTCACGCTGCTTTTTAACTTATCATATATACATTAAGAAATGTCAACTTTAGGAGGGTTTTTTGCCAAGGACTTTTACAGTTAATTGATAAATGTGTTAACTGATATTACCCACTAAACATTTCTCAGAAGAAAGGCAGATCTTGGTACCAAGATACAAGTAATGCATGAAAGAAAACCAGTAATCTTTAAATGTAATTTCAGGCCACTTTTCCACTAAGGTACTAATTTCCACTGTATGAGAGAAGAGTCAGTCGCACAAGACACAGGGGTGATGCGCTTCTCGATTTTTATTTTTGCACTTGTTGGGCATCTGAGCTCACACACCTGCCCCTGGGATTGTGGTCACACACTCAGTCCCGTGTGAAAATAAACCTGTAGGAACTTTCCAGGAGGAAATCTCAGCTCACAGCACTAATGTTCATAGAATCATAGAACCTTTTGGTTGGAAGAGACCTTCAAGATCATTGAATCCAGTCATTAACCTAACACTGGCACTAAACCATGTCCCTAAGAACCTCATCTACATGTTTTTGAAACATGTCCAGGGATGGTGACTCCACCACTGCCCTGGGCAGCCTGTTCTAATGCCGGGCAGCCTGTTCCAATTCCTGACAACCCATTCCATGAAGAAATTTTTCCTAATACCCAACCTAAACCTTCCCTGGAGTAACTTCAGGCCATTTCTTGTCCTGTTGCTTGTTGCTGGGGAAAAGAGACCAACGCCGTCCATGCTACAACCTCCTTTCAGGTAGTTGTAGAATAGCCTGTTCTCCAGGCTGAACCGCCCAGGTCCCTCAGCCGCTCCCATCACACTTGTGCTCCAGACCCTTCACCAGCTTCATTGCCCTTCTCTGAACTCTCTCTAGCACCTCAATGCCTTTCTCGTAGTGAGGGACCCAAAACTGAACACAGTGTTCTGTTGCCAAAGGGAGATGCTACAAGAACATCTACAGCCCCACAGCCAGATCCGGGGGAGATGTTCCACCCCACGCCTTGGCACAGGCAGCACCAGGCTCCGGTCCCAAAACGCTCAGGAATGTGGAGAGACATCGGCCGGACTCACACCCTCTGCCTTAGGCAGGTGTTTGCCCAGCAACAGCAGAGATTGCATCTCCACTATGATGTAACTGCACTATCAAAAAAGCCATCAATAACATACCATTGCCTTTCTCCTGGTTTGGCAGGTTGTGGAATAGATTATACTAATGAAGTAAATATAAGTAGGGCAATAATTTAAACATTTAGGAACATCTAGAAAAATACCTAGAGAACTATTGTGAAAATATTATTTGATGTTATGTTACTTCGACTGTGGATGAACTATCACATCCTCACAAAACAATACAGAAAATCCAGGTAACAAAAATCTAGTTTCCTTCTCAACTCGCAGCAATATTTGTGGAAAAGTAATTTTGCAATGGTGTACTTATATCTGTGTAGGTGGTATGCAGTAAGAGATAAGGTGAAATGAGAGAGAAATGAAACTGTCTATTTCACTTAAAGCTTTTGTGTATAGATCAGTTCCACAGATTGAATACAGGTTTTTGAACTCATAGCACTGTGCCTCAAACCACCACTTAGTTCTCAGTTGGTCACTCTTCTATCAGATTGAAATTAAACACTCAGGCAATAGATATAAACTGTGAAATCTAAGAAAGGTAGTTTTGGTTTCAAAACCTGAAATATGTAGCATTAAAAGGTGTTGGTTGTTTTGGTTATTGCCACACCTGATAAGCATTGACTGCTTAAACAAAAGTGTTTTACAAGGACAAACTTTTGCAGCATATTGTTTTCTGAAAGGAAAATTTCTTCTTTATAAAAATAGTTTGAATAAGAAATATGAAAATTAGTGACCTGACTGGACTTTATTTGGAGTTTATTTCCTGCAGAGATTGATCTGTTTGGTTCGGGAGGGCTTCTGTGGAGAGCAGTTACATAAAATGCCAACAGTAACATTAAGTGTTAATAACATAAATGTAAATGATATTATGAATACATCATTAGTGCTTAGATTTTGAGGAGAAAGCATTGTAAGTCATTGACATTGGTCCTTACACCCTTGATCCTGGCTCAGGTAGATTTTCTATAATGTACCATCTAAACATATTTTCTTCCAGGTATCATAAATATGAAAGAATTTAGAGAGAACAATTTGAAGACTGTGCTAGTTCATGCACTGATGGAAATCTGTGATCCACTGAATACGGCATCAAAGTTTGACACTTTTTTATTTTTCACTGAAGTCCACATGAATTTCCTACTGTTTCTTACCTCAAGTGACTCCCAACCGGTGAACACCAAATGGCACCAAGAGCTGCGAGTCTCTGTGAGAGCAAGGGAGGGGCCTGAGCCCCACCTGCAGCTTCAATATCACATTTGCCTAATGCAGGTGTAACAAATATATCATCAATTCACAGTGCTTTGTAAATACTGAGCTGCAGCATCATTTGGCATGGAGCTGAAGGAAAAATGTATGATATTGAACCTATCAAATGGCTTATGTGCAGCTTACCAATTTATTTTGGAAAGGGTGTAGGCATTTAAAAGATGTGTTCATCAAATGTATTTCACTAAAATATTTCTCCAGATAAAGCGAGGCAGCCAGAAATCAGGGCCGCAGTAGAATTAAAGATACTTTGCTTGAGATACTAGTCCAGACTAAAACATCAATACAAAATCCTGAGTCACGGAGCAGAAATAACATACCTGTTTGTCAGCGGCCCTATGAAGGGGTTAGTGATTAGCTGCACTGTTGCTTTTGAAGCAAACAAGAGACCGACTTGAACATTTTCATTCAGCAGGTCCTTATCTTCCTTGGGGCAATCAGACGGGGAAGGAGTCACATTTACTATCATTTGTTCTGTCTGAGTATGATGCAACTCTCTGGGCTGTGTCTTATCAGATTCGTTTCCAGTAACCATCGTGGAGTTGTCGTAGTAGGAGAAGATGCTCTGAAAATTGTCCATCGTTGTTGAGACTGTGTTAGGCTTAGTAGTCTGGATTTCTGTGGCATTTTTCTCGTGTTTGATGCTGTAAAGGTAACTGGGAATTATTGGCACTGGAAAAACAAATAGAATATATTGGCATCTTACTATCAGGTTATTTGTAAATGGAATCACCAAATTTTCTCGTTTGCTTTGCCATTGATTAGGAAATACAAGTCTTTCCTACACAGCACACTAGTAAGGATTTTGAACAGCAGAAACACAGAACAAAAATACACATTTGTTCATGGGAAAAAACACACCGATAACGCAAAAGTGCAGTTTAAAACCAAAAGTTCTTTTGCATTAGTCTTTATTTTTTGGCAGTTTTGGTAAATATAAGATTTTCCATACAAACATCAGTCAGAAAACAAAACAAAAGTATCAAAACCCACGCCTGAAGAGTCTCTTTGTTGTGTGACTGCACAAATCCATTTATTAGATTGTGAAAACATAAACCATGAGAAAAGTATTGAAACTATTGTTTAACCAAAATATTTAAAATGTAATAAAACACATTTCTAGAATAAACCACAAAATTATTGGTAAACAGCAGCCCTAAGAAAAAAACACAACAGTCATATTAAGTAATCAGAACGGATGTACTGATGTTTGCATACCTCATTTGTTTTAAATTTACATTGAAAAGATCATCCAGAAGGGGCTTGCTTTATAATGCTTTAGCATCTTTGCTGAAATTTAATTGGATTAATACGTATCTCAGAAATTTGCATTTCAGAATCTGTAAAAGCAGATATCAGGTTTATTGAATTTAACACTAGTGACAGAGTTGCCCCTCCTTGTCTTGCATCTATCTCTTCCTTTCAATAAGTCCGCAAACTACCATCATTTCTAGGGCTTGTAGCATACGTGTAACATCCAACAGCCAGCTCTGCACAGCCTTCAAGAGAAGCATGTGCATTCATGCGCATGTCTGTGTGCATCCATGAACCACTTGGTTCTCTAAACCATTTTATTAAAATTCACATCAATATGCACATTTGAATATGAGGACTTCGAAAACTACCAGTGAAAATATTCAAGTATTTTATTTCAGTAGATTCTTAAGACTTGACACCATGCATTTGAAGCCAGTAAAAGTTGCATCTTCAACTTTGATCAAAACTTGGATATTTTATTAAACCAACTTATTGAAGTGTTTTTCTTAAAACCCAGGCAGATAGTTTTCTTACTAACCTAGCATTTGAAGACCAACATAGGGTAAAGACGAACTATCACAAGGAAACAGGCATCTCCAGCATTATCTAGCCTGTTGTTTCAGTTACATGACCACAAGAGAAAAAATGATGATGGGCTAAAAATACTGTTATCTGTTGTTCTGTGAAGTGCCGGTGGCTTTTAGTAGGAAAAAGAAAAAAAAAAAAAAAAGACTTTTTTTATACCATTCCTGCAATTAACATAGAAATGAAAGTGAGACTTTGATGTGTATAGCAGCGCTTGCAGCACCTAGAATATCATTCGTGTTTAGAAAAAAATCAGTGCTTGGAAATGTTCGGTTTGAAAGCATTAACCATGCATCCAGGGTGTACATCTGTCACTGGAGATTAGTTCTGGCGTAAATCGGGAGAAAAAAAAGAAAACAAACCAAAACCCAAACCAAACCCATCCTACCTACCGACTACCGTCAGCAGCATGTTGTCCAGGAGCAAGGCGATGAAGACGATGAGCAGGATGAGTCTCCGGGACTGGCGGCTCTCCCGGAGCCAGCGGAGGGGGCTGAGCTCGCCCCAAGCCATGTCCCCGTCCCTGCGCCGCCGGCTGCCGCTGCAGAGAGACAAAGGCCATTAGGGGTGGCGGGGACAAGGCGGGGACCCCGGGCGGCAGCTCCGCGGGGTTGCCGGTGGCTCTGTGGGCGCTGGAGCCCCCGGCCCCGCTCCGCTCCGCGCCCCCCCGCGCTCCCCGCCCCGCCGCACCCGGCTGCCCACAGCCCGGCCCGGCTCCTCCCGGCTCCCGGGCAGGTCCCCGGCCAGCCGCACGCTGCCAGCCGGCAGGGCAGGAGCCGGGAGGAGGAGGAGGGGGAGGAGGAAGAGGAGGAGAAGGAGGAGTCACCTCTGCTCCCCGTGTGAGCGCTGGAAGCGGCGCAGGGGGGGAAGCCCCTCCGGTCCCCTCCCCGGGCAGCGATGCTCCGGGGTGGCAGGCACAGCTACGGCTCTCTGCCCGCTCCCTACCCGCAGTTCTGGGCTGCGCCAACACCGCTGTGTGCCCAGCCAGATGTGCCGAAACAGGTACACAGAGGGCAGGATAAAAAGTCACTGCTCATGTGCTTCAACACGCGAGCAGCATGAGGAACCAAACGGAAATGGTGACACTGATTGATTCTGTTCTTAAAATGAGGAGTTCGCACCATTCGGCATTTAAATTGCTCGTTTTTCTTGCTTGCTCTGCAGAGACTCCCAAGGGTTGTACTCAGCCTGTGGCACTTCTTTTTTTGCCATCATTATGAATTCCTTTTCTTCTCTATCTGTGTTAGAAAAGAGATTAACTGTGTTGAACTAATCAAGAAACACGTTTTAACAAAGATTTGCAGGGTTTTTTAAACGTTGGCTTTCATATCACATAATACAGTACTTTCCTTTAGTCAGTCGACATTGAACTTTGTGAACTGTTCTTTGCTTGGCTGTCTTCACTGAGCTTCACTTTTGGTAATGAAACAGAGAAATAAACTTAACAGCAGAGTCGATTATACTGTTAAGCAGCATTCTTTATTTTATCAGCACTAGGGAACACTGGGGATCATCCTCCATAAGTGCTCCAGTGACTGGATGCTCTTGCGTTACTTACATCCGCGTAATTACTACATATGCATTACAATTTTTGAAAATTTTGAAATACAATACATCTATACTAAGAAATAATTGATGATGTTAGTTATAATTGTTTAGTTTCTTACTTAAAATACACCTGTTACTTATCAGTTAAATATAAACTAAGCACTTTGCTTCTAAGCAATGTATCACTTAGTTGTCTGTCTCCCTCCTGTCATGCAGAAGGATCTAAAACTTGAAAAATATCCTCTTGTTTTGCAGGTGGTCGGAAAGCATTTGTCATGTATACATGAATTTGACATCTTCTTTTCAGTAAAGCCCCCTGAATGTAAGGGGAGTCTCTTAATGAGTTTAATGGTCCCAAAACCAAACGTCAGACTGAAGTTGGTGACATTGTCACTATACAAGCAGTTTCTTTCACTTCATTGCCTGCTGGATGTGCTAACCATTTCAGTGGTGTCCATTTTCAATGCGATTCATTGTCATTACTAATGCAGGTTTCTTCTGAAATGATGTTCAAACTTATGCCGGTGCTTCTGTAGCAGCACATATTTCATGCTGTAAATACCTGGTTTCAGAAATAATGAAAGACATCTATACTGTGGAATTTTGCCAATGTGAGTAACAGTAAAAGATAGACGTTTATGGTCTAAATTGATCTCTTAGGTCCTAATCCATCTCTGGGTGAAGTTTAACAGGCCTTGGGAATGGGAGTGAATTTTCAGTATAATGTGTTATAGACTACACACAGATTTTTCTAAAAATGATGAAAAGCTGGAAAAGATATGCTGATAGCATATCTCTCCCTTGTTTGCATATAGGTACCTTTGATTTTATTTGACAAGTCCGCAATATATTAGTTTTATAAGAGACCTATTATACTGGTACATGACAAGTATCACCCAAGGTTGTTAATAATCTATTGATTCTTGAATGATGGCTTGTAAATAGTTCGTCTTTTCCAAACTCTCTTAACCAGCAACTTCAGGATCTGGGCACATTTGTGTTGGAAATCAAAATTCCAAAACAGAGCTTCTGTTGCTGTACTGGAGGAAATAAAAAAGTACTATCTACTGTGCCAAACTGGGGAGAAATATTTCGTCTTCCAAGTATCAGATCCTGAAGGTGTTTATTCAACGAGTTACATTGCTAAGTTGAGAACTTGTGCAGTAGGAGAAGGGGAACACTGGCTCTGATCAGCGGCAGAAGCAGCATTAAGATGGTTCATGTGTCAGTGAAATGCCAATAACCATATTCTACCAGGAAAAGATGGGTCTGGGTGTTGTATATTCCCAGCAGTTCACAGGAGGTTTAACTGACAGCAGTGCTGGTGGTTCTGTCACCTGTCAGAAAGCAGATGTGGAGAGAAATAAAATGCTTTTCCATAATTTCTGATGAGGGACATGATTATAGAAGCAACTTGCTTCTCTCTGCATCACCTGTGTGACAAGGTGAACCTCCCCTTCCCCCTGCTTCGTCTTCAGACCTTTCTCTTGGAATTTCTCCTCTTCACCGTCTGTCACTGTGGTGCTGATGCTCACACTGACAGCACCTGGCCACTTTGCTTTGCTGGACCTCCCACCACTCCTCTTTTCTACTGTCCTCATTTCTCTTGCTTTCAGCCAACTGACTGTTTGATAAATAATGTTAAAATATAGATGCAAAATCATGTCTGCACTATTAGCATGGATAACCGTGAGGCGATTTGAACACATTTGCATGTGAAGATGCCCACTCGTGCACAGATACAATTGCTTTACTAATCTATCTGATTAAGTTGTAATTACCTCTAGGGAGTGAGTCAGGAACCTGCAAGGTTTGCTGCTCAGGCAAGTAATTATTTGTATTCAGGCAAATAATGATTTCTTTGCTAATACTTATTTATTTGTAATCAGTGACATTTGTGGCTACTGGAGAACAAGCAGAAAAGGAATAGGGCCACAGCTGCTGATGATTTGGTTTTCCTATTGAACTCTTTACTAGGATATAATTGTTAATTAATTAATTGTTAATTGGTCAAAAAGGAGGGAAGAAAAAGTGATTTTTTCCAGTTGTTATTTGAGCTTTCAACAGAACAAGTGAGCAAAATTTCATGCTTTGAAAACTGCTACTCAGCTCCAGTTCTTTGGTTAAGTCTCCACCTTTTATTTAACTATCCTTTAAAGTATATACATGCTTATTATACCTAGATTTAATAATATTATCCCTTTGATATTTTTAATAAGAAATATTTATGACCTCTGAAATTGGTTCTAAAAGCATATATTTATTTAGGAGTCAAAATTTTGAGGACTTATAAATACTCCCTCTGAGTGAAACACCCCAAGACATTAGGACATAAGCTGAAGGCACAAAGCATCATAAAACTGGTGGATGGAAAAAAATGTTTCAATGTGTTATGTGATTCTTGGGCTTTGGCAGACTGAATGCAGTGAGTCACCTTTGTGTAGCCAAGTGAGCTATGCAAATAAATAACATAGCCATAAACTCACATGCAATTCTACTGCAAATGATCACCAGCCTGGAAATGATGCTGGAGAACACTGCTGCTTAGCAGTCAACATTTTGACATCAGCTGAAAGTTCCTCTGTGACAAGATGTCCTGGATGCTGCCATGAGAAGCAGCACAATGTTACAAGCACCATGGAGAAGTGACATTTTGCTGCTTTGCCCACAGGTTCCTTAAGTGCTGAAATTCAGAAAAAGACCCTTCTGCTTCTCACCACTACATTGCTGGCATCTTTGGGAAAAGTAATCCCTTTAAAGCTCCCTCTTTTTAAGATTTACATTTATTTTTAATGCTTGGAGTTTAATTTGCAATAATTCATAATTATCTTGGCTTTCTGTATTAATTAATCGTTTGCACTTACTGCTATTGGGGAAAATTCCTGCTATAAATAATTCTTACAATTTTAGTTGGAAGACATACCTGGCAGCTTATGTTTTACTAATAACGAGTAATATACTTAGTCAGCTTTTTCAACCTTTGTAGCTCTTTCAAGACTTTTTTTGCTTTGTGCCTAACAGTTATGCTACTAATTACTCCTCAGTAAGAACACGTGGTAGTTAGTTCCACTGAATAATGCATCTCTTCTCCTCTAGGCATTTAGAATACAAATTGTGTTTTAATCTTCTGCCATATAGTCTACAGTAAGTGTGTCTGTGAATGCGTATATTTCTAGATATAGGGTTGTTCACTCTAGCAGGTAATGTTCAGAGGAGAAAAAATAAAGAAATTTTGCTTTTAGGAGGGTCACTTATCAGTTAATTTATAATGCTAAACATTTCTTTAGCTGAACAAGTCTGTGTGTGTTAACCAGGTCTGAGACTATGAGGGGTTCACCTTTAAAGCTAGAAAGGCTCAGGGTGGAGAGAGGGTGTGCAGGGGAAGAAGAGATATCACACAGCTGCTGTGCCTCTGCTGAAAGGAAGCAAAACATCACTCGCTCTGCTTTGCACAGAAACAACAATGTTAATTTTAAAGTAGGAACACAGGGCAGCCATTTTCCCACACACCAAGAAACCACGGGAGCTGCAGGCGTTTTAGAGATGTAGGAAGGCTGTAGTGGAAAAGGACTAGGCAGAGAGATGGAGATGAAGATAAAGAGGTGATGCTTTGTTGTGGTGTTTATGGGAAGTGATAGACTTCAGGAAACACATAGATGTGTCATAGAGATGATCCTGGACCACAAAACATAATGGCATAGGCTATCTCTACGCAGTAAATATTTTAGCCTGTTAAAAAGCCAAGTTTTTCAAGTTACGTCACTTATTCCGAATTATTATTATATACACAAGTAGCAGCAGTAGTTTGAGGTACAACCCCTTCAGGTTTTCTCTGTTCGATTCACACTGAAAAATAAATAAAAGAAATAAATAAGCCAACAAAAAACGCAACAAAGCAACAACAACAACAAAACTCACCAGCAACAAACTAGAGAGAGCATTTCAGAACTGAGAAATTTTATTTTGCAGCACACCACCTCTCCTTTAAAATTCACTTTTTAATCTATTTTGCTGTTGAGATTAGAAAAAAATATTTGGCTATTTGGCTGTTCTGGAGTTAGAGAAATGGTTGAATAAAAAATCACTGGTTAACCTGCTCCTTATCTAAAGCCCTGAAGAAAACACAGAGCCAGTAATACTTAAGCTAAGCCTGTAACACTTAAGCTAGCATGTTACAGTGTGAAAACAATATTTAGCTATATATGGGAAAATATTTAGCTATGTATGGGCACAGTAGCTAAAGTAATGGCAAAACAAATGCCAGCAATGCTTGATCAGTGCAATGGTTTCCTGGTATGCCTCAGATGTACGTCCTTGCCTTTTAGACTTGCTTGCAAATGTAACCTAAAGAAACCCCAAACTGATAAAGGGAGCGTCAGGAACCGACACTGGCCCTGATTTCTCCTCCTGTCTTCCCGAGCTGTGTTGCTATTGCCTGTCCATGACACGAGAGGAGGGAAGGACAGTCCCCCTCAGTCCCACACCCCACATCATCATTTTCTGCTGGCTTTTTGTACCCAGAATATTCTTCCTTTCTGAGAGGAAGCACTAGGAAGAGCTGTGTGATGCTGAGCATTTAACGTGACTCTCCTCAGGTTCTGTCTGGAGACCCATCGTGCTGCAAGATGCCCAGGGAAGCTATCTTTAACATTTTCCATGACAGGCTTTTTCTAACCACTCTGGTATTACTGACAACAGGTTAGTGGTGGTGAGATCTAACTCTGACACGTTTCATTGCTCTGACAAGAAAAGAGGGTCTGCCAAGCACATTAAAAGCTTGGAAAAAAATCAGGCTAAATAATGCCTTGTTTCTTCTGTTCTTTCCAAGCTGGTATTCTGTTTGCAGTGAACACAACCCTCAGGGCAACCCACTGTTAACTCCGTGATCAATGGGAAGACATGCTGGTCTCAGTTATACAAACCTAATTATTTTCTTCAGAAATCTGTCTCAAACTAAAAGGCATCTGACAAAAAATCTTTCCTATCCCTGGAGCTCAGAGGAATTCACTCATTGCATGTAAATTGTGTTTATATTGACTGCTTACATGTCTTTTGAAACTGGTGCCTTTTAGGTGGCTTTGCAAGAAAACACAGTCCCTTCCAGGCACAAACTGTGACCTCCATATTACAAGAAATATGGATAGTAATAAGAATGCGTTATATGTTTGTATTTATACAAATATTCTCTCCTATGAGAACAGGCTGAGAGACCTGGGGTGTTCAGGCTGGAGAAGAGAAGGCTCCAGGGAGACCTTATTGTGGCCTTTCCCTACTTAGAAGGGCCCGACAAGAAAGATGGGGACAGACTGTTTAGCAGGGCCTGTTGTGATAGGACAAGGGGTAAATGGTTTTAAAGTAAAAGAGGGGAGATTCAGACTAGACATGAGGAAGAAATTTTTTACAATAAGGACAGTAAAACAACGGCCCATGTTGCCCAGAGAGGTGGTGGATGCCCCATCCCTGTAGACATCCCAGGCCAGGCTGGACAGGGCTCTGAGCAACCTGAGCCGGTGAAGATGTCCCTGCTCATGGCAGAGGTGGCACTGGGGGAGCTCTGAAGGTCTCTTCCAAACCATTCTATGATTCTATATGCACATAAATGGTTGCATGTGTCTGTGCCTGCATTGTGTACGTGTGTGTGTGTAAGATGCCACTGTGCGTCAGACACTCGGGTAATGATGCATAAGCCCCATGCTCTGAGATGTCTGAAGGCAAAGCAGAGGGTGAGTAGGCTGGGGGAAAGGAAGGAGCAGCTTTTGCTTCAGTGGCTGGGCTTCAGAGGCAAATGCCTTCCTGCTTTTCAGCCCAGGTGTCAGCCTGTGCTGTAACCCAGAAGTGTACAGAAAGCCTTAAGGTCAGTTCAGTTTAAGTAGTTGTTAACCTTTAACATTTGTCTACTGGTTAAAAGATTAGCCAGCTTTTACACACATCTTAAGCCCTTTGCCACAACAGAGCTGTACATCAGAAGGTGGATTCAACTCCTTTCTGCTGGCATGTAATGCATTACCTGCTTTAGCACCATTTAGTTTTGCAGCAAAAGAGGTCCTAAAGTGAGGTGAGCCAAGTGTGAAGTACGACATGCATTCAGCATCAGCTGTGCTGTAGGTAGAAGAAGGGAAATGCTCAGAGACAGCAACAATCATGAAGCCAAAGAAGTATTGCAGCACAAGAGGTGGAAACATATAAAGCAGGATTGCAGGGCAGGAAAATGCTTTTGGCAGACTTGGATCAGTTACAGGGAACAGTCCTGAGTTCTTGAACTCAACCCAAGTGTCTCTATACATTCATGACATAAGTTAAGATTGAGCAAAGGGGCTTACATGAAACGTTTGCCTCCAGTAGGAGTAAACAGCTGATGGCCAGGAAAGGCTCTCCTCTTCCTCCGTACATTTGAAACTGTCAGGAGACAGCTCCAGTCTTCCCAAGAGGCAGAAGTGCTTCTTCATATGTTTTACCCCTCCGTCTCTCCTTCTCTTTGGTTGCATTTCATCTCAGTTTCTGGTTTGCCATGACGAAGCACAGTGTGTCACAAGATCCTGAAAGATGTACGAAGGGTCCTGGCTTAGTAAAACCCTTAGCCAGGTGATAGTTTGGGTTCTCCTGTTGAGGATTTTCATGCTTGCTTTTTTCCTGACAGCCTGTTCACTGTAAAGTCCTCCAGCATGACCAAGATGAATGTTTTCAGGACCTGCTGGCTGGCTCAGCAATACCAGAGCACTATCATGAGGGATCCCTGGTTGCCATGTGGTGTGTGGGTGCTGTTGGCACTGGCAGCACCCCACATCACAAGGGCACAGTGATGACATCAGAGCTATTATACTGAGTGATGGGATGCCTGGGACTTCATGCAGAGTTATTGCTTGTTCTTTAACACAGTTTCTGCACAGGTGGCTTCTGCTTGTGTAAAAAGGTTAAACCAAGCTGTGACTTTGTCTTTCTGAAAGATGAGTTAAGTGTCATGAAAATAAATTAAGGTTTCATTTTCCATGCTTAAGAATTATGCTGTTAGAGTAGAATCCCCCAAATGCAGCATCATCAATTAGTGGAACCAGACCCAAAAAGTTGACCTGCTTAATTAATATTTAAGAGCAAATCCCACCCCTTGTGGAAAGTGAATCCACCCTAAAATCCTTGAATTGCCTGCCAGACCTACCTCTAAATATATTATCCTGGATTAAACCCCGTGGAAAATTCATAATGAAAAACAAACTGACCACACAGAGCAGGCATGATCTGCAGGCTGCCGAATGCTGTGATTGCTTCCCACAGATTACAATTTTAACAACACCTGGCCTGAATGTGCTGGGCTGATGCAACAGCCTTATGGATTCTAATGAAATAATTATTGGATAAGAACACAAAGAAACATTCAGAGTTTGTGAGAAAACAAATAACCATAATGCAGAAACAAAGATACTAGATTAACTGAGAGATGAAAAGCTTTTGTGTGGCCTTATTTACATTGCTGACATAAATAAAACCTCTTCAGACCTGTACGTAATATGTTATATATAAATGCAGTCAATTAGCAATGTTAACTGCCTGGTCTGGTGGTAATCTCTATAGTTTTGCAGAAAGATAAGGTCTTAGATAAAATATTTTGGTCATATGGGAAAGGTGAGAGGGAAAGAGAAGAAGAGAAAGAAGTTTGTGTCACCTTCATCTTTCCCTTCTGGGCTCTCCGAGAGCTCAGGGAAGGATGATGGCTGCTTTCAGAGGGCAGCTGTGCTTTCTTCAGCCTGAACTGCCCTCTGTGGCTGCCTCTCTCTACACTAACCCATATGACTTGGAACGAGCCACAAACCCAAAATATAACCACCTGCTGCCTCAGTATAACATGTAACAGTCCTTACTGAGTATCCTGTAGCCTTCCACAGCATTTTTGGTTAATGTATATAAGTTATGTTTTCAAGTCTTCCATGAAGGGTGTCACTGAATAACCAGCTTGTATTCTTTTATTTAAAACCACCTGGCTACAAGCCAAAAGATTTCTGATGAGCATCAGAAAAAAACAAGGGAGGTGCAACTCTGAAAGCAAGAGCAATGAGGCTTTCCCGGACAAATACACAAAGTCAGAGGTTTTCCCTTTTGCAAGATGATAAAGGTCAGGTTGAAGGGTAGATTGGTCAGAGAAAAGGTACCAGGAAATAAATACATTTAAAAAAATACACACAGCTGTCTCTGAAGGTTAAAAATTGACATTGGACATCTCCGAATTCTTACAAAAATTGGTTCTGAGTTTGTTCTAAATATTGTACCAAGATCTTCATTTGTAATGCAAAATCTGTGTGTTAATGGGACTCTGGGAAAGTGAGGATCCAGAACTGAATTTTACAGCTCTCATTAAGAGCTGATCATCTCATTTGCATCCGATATGTAAAGTTTTGTTTCCAGAAGCACTGGATTAATATATGAGAAACTAAGAGGAGTATTGAAATACAGTGAAATTTTCTGCTAGTTTCAGGGACTGACAAAAATCAAGATTAATTGACAAGCAAATCTGAGCAGCTGCCGAAAAGCAACCCGTGCTTTTTGGGTTGGCACCACCAGCTATTTGGGGTGGAAGCAAGCCACTCACACTGCAGAACCTGGGTTTTCAGGGAAAAAGAAGGTCGTAGACAGCTAAGAAATGGTGGCAAACACATTGTCTGCAGCAGTAAAATACCAGTGATGTGGGGTGCACAAGCTCTCAGCTACACATGTGAATCACTCAGGATCTCCTTAGACACCAGGAATAACACCTGAATGTTGGAAGGCATCTGAAGTAGCTTAAAACCATCCAGGGACTTCACTCGCCCATTGCTAACAGAGGAAATTCAGGGAAGGTTTCTGCTCTAATGCTTGGGCAACCTTAGTAGTTACTCACACATATAATCCCTAACTTCAAGACATAGATTTGCAAGACTGGATCCTAAAATGTGCTAGCAATAATAATAAGTATTTAAGTATTTTTAAAAAATCTTGCCCACCAAACAGTGTTCTCTTGTGTAACCTTCTAATAATAATTACATTTCTCTGGAATATCTGTCCTAGAGTAAAGCAAATAGACACAAACTAAGTTTATAGCTTAGCTTATTGAATTATAATTCTTAATAGACAGAAACACCATTATGATCTAGAATTACTGAAATACTTCACTTCATCAGATGTGTCATAATTTCCTAGATATCTGCATACAATATTGGAAATGCTGTTGTAACTTTCTTCGGCCAAATTCCTTTTTAAAGATCTTACTCGATTTTCTTCTACCAAGAGTGCTTACGTTTTTGCATTTGTTTTCAACAGGAGATTGTTTTTTGTCTCTTGAATTATACAATCTTCATATAAGTCTAAACACACTTGGAAAAACAGGAAGCCCTGCCTGGGAATATAAATTACACTTCTGTGCTTAGTCACAAATGGCTGAGTGCAATGAGATTTTACAATAAGCCAGAAATGTCTGTGTTTTGTTGTGTCAATAAATGTTCCAATGATGCTCTTAAAGACAATAAATTACTGGTAATGGAACACTATCCTCAGCATGTAGAAGTCATTTTCTACTTCCAGACATTCTCAGATTAGGTTTAAATTGCTATTAGAAAATCCTAAATGTGTTTGTTTGAAGAAAATCTTTTTAATGCCTAGAAATAATCCAACGGTGGCTGGTTAGAGCAGATTTAGCTAGAGTATTTCTGGGGAGCCCGGTTTACACATTTGGAAGGGAACTCAGCTCCAGCAGATTTTTAGCACTAGCAGAGGGAATGATACAGAGAGATTTCACAGCCTGTAATTTTTTGCATCTGAAGACAAAGAGAAAACATGTTGTCGGCCTGCTAAGGAAATTATTGTGAGAGTGAGTTTGTAACATGGGTATAAGACTTGATTCGGAGACAGCACGGCTGGGCTGCAGTTGGCAGAAAGTATTTTTGCAAGGGCTCACATAAAAGCCCCTGAGATAGTGTGTGTAAATTATGGACATTGCAAGCAGGGCAGGGGAAGAGGTGAATGGAGGAAAGCAAGAAGTGATGAAGGAATAAGTAGAAAGTAGGACTCTGGTGTACAACCGTTAGATCTTTTGTAAGCAGAGTTGTTGGTTTCTCTGAAGATTTGAAATTCAGAGTGTTTTCATCACTAGTGTTCGTGTGCTCAGTGGTGGTTTCAGCCTGGACCTGGAGGTACAAATTCTGGGGTGCCCACAAATCCTTTTTCCTTCAGCACAGACGTTAGCAACAGAAAATGAAAGCAGGACAAACCCTTTACTTTTTGTGTTTCTTATTAAGCACAGCAATAGTAAAGATCAGAATAACATATGCATTTTAAAGTGTAACAACATGTGAATAATCTTCAAGGCTGCGATATTGTTCCTTGGTTCTACACTGAAAAATAAAGAGCAAACATGAGATGTAAAGCATTAACCAGAATTTTTATATTGATTTTCTGAGTTTTTTCAGAAAGAAATCCACATGGGATAAAGCAGGGATTTCAGAGGGGCTAATTAGCTTCACGGTCTACAAGAACCACCAATGGCAAACTTAAGACTGTGCTGATTGCACTGCAGTGTCTTACAGACTAATCACCCCCAAAACACTGAGCACATTATGCTTTCCTGATCAATGCTGAAAACTGATTCCATGCATTCAAATTCAAAATTGCATCTCTGTTAGTAAAAAGCCTGCTTTCCTTCTTATTTTATTTTGCTTTATAGAACCAAAAAATCAAAAGAGAATAAATTGGTGCTGCTAAGAGATATATTTCCTGATGTCTGGTATGTGCTGACATAACTGAAAAACAACGGTTACCATTTTGTGTTGGAAGCCACCAAAATTGGCTGTGCTACTTCCTATATTCCATCTGTGTTTTGAGCTTTGGTAAGCCTTGTGCAGTCTCAATGTGATAGGTAATTCTGCATAGTACGTGCAAGGGTCCATGAGCATGGACGTGTGATGTCACATTTATACATAAACATAAGTATACGTTTGTGTGGGTGTGGATACATTGTATATATAAACTGTGCTCTGTAGTTCTATTTTCAACACTACTTTAGGAAGAGATGTGAAACCTCGTGTAATATATGCAAGGTCCTCCTTCCCCTCTACTCCGCCCTGGTGAGACCCCATCTGGAATATTGTGTGCAGTTCTTGGCCCCTCAGTTCCAGAAGGACAGGGAACTGCTGGAGAGGGTCCAGCGTAGGGCAACAAAGATGCTGAAGGGAGTGGAGCACCTCCCTTATGAAGAAAGGCTGAGGGAGCTGGGTCTCTTTAGTTTGGAGAAGAGGAGACTGAGGGGTGACCTTATTAATGTTTATAAATATATAAAGGGTGAGTGCCACGAGGATGGAGCCAGGCTCTTCTCAGTGGCAAACAATGATAGGACAAGGGGCAATGGGATCAAGCTGGAACACAAGAGGTTCCACTTAAATTTGAGAAAGAACTTCTTCTCAGTGAGGGTAACAGAGCACTGGAACAGGCTACCCAGGGAGGTTGTGGAGTCTCCTTCCCTGGAGACATTCAAAGCCCGCCTGGACACATTCCTGTGCGACCTCACCTAGGCGTTCCTGCTCCAGCAGGGGGATTGGACTAGATGATCTTTTGAGGTCCCTTCCAATCCCAAACATACTGTGATACTGTGATATATGTAGCAGCACACTTGACCGAGCTTTCCTTGATATCTTTATTGATATTCTCCATGGGGACACAAAGAGTAAAAGTATTAATGAACTCTGGCTCAGAAGAAGCTATTTTAAATGCATTCATGAAAGGAGAAAGCAAACATGAGCCAGAGGCTCCAAGCAGTGAAGAAAGTTCTGGCTGTTGGCGAGCTTGCTGCACGTTTTTGTGTGACATTCCTCTTTTAAGGACCAAATCTTTCCGAGGGTGTTAGATCTGCTGTCAGTGACAGCTTCTCAGGGCCACAGGAGTCCTAAGATGAACTCTGGGTGGTACATAGGCTAGGGGATTTCCATGGATCTTCCAGGGGAAAGCAGCTCAATAAAATGCTTTCTTACACTCATATTTCCTTGTATGCCTCTCCTCTTGCCACTGTATTCAAATATTGATACTACTGTGAAAGAGGAGTGAAGTTGGATGGTGTCAGATGGTTAATGCACCAGTAATTAATGGATATAATGGCAAGAAATCTTAATTAGTTGTGTCTTGCATGTGGGAAAGAGGGTGCGGAGGTGTAAAGCAGGTGGGATCACCAAAGAAAATGCTGCCATCACCCTCAAGGCTGGTGGGAAAAGAGTTGAACAAGGGCCCTCATGGCTTTCTCTCCTGGAGAAGGGCATTTGCAGCATCTCTCACATGAGGTTCCAGTCAATCATTGGGAGCCAACAAGTGGTACCAAGCTTCCTCTTAGAGTCAGGGGAAGGAGCAATTCAACCCTTTCATGTTGAAAATATAATTATAAATAGTAAAGCTACTGCCGAGTCCAAAAATGCATTTGTTCAGACTGAGAAGCCATGAACTGTAAAAACTAAGATGAGCCCAGAGCTTTCCCTGAAAGCCTTCAAAAGGCTTAGTTTGGCAACAGGGGATTTTTTTTCTGCAATATAGCAGAATGCAACATGATGGATAAGCCATGAAATGGAAAAACATGATTTGCTGAATGCTGCATTTGAAAATCTGAAGTACATCCATCTTTATCCAAGGAAGAGCCTGTGAGTGGGAGAATGTTTCTACAAAGGGAGTGAAGGGATTCCTTGTGCATGACATCAAGGGTATTAAACTTTTACTACATAACTGCCTTTCTGAAAAGGAGAGAAGTTATGTAAAATCAGGTTTCTGTGACATGGAATATCTTATTTGTCATAAAATCCCAGCTTTATACAACTTTATATAACATAGACAGTTTTATATAATTTCCCCTTCAGCTTTTCTGTGTGAACAAAGCAAATTTCATATGAAATACCTGGGGCCAGCTCTTCCATGGCTGTAAATCACTCTAGTTCCTCTGCTTTCCATGGCAGCTCACCACAATTGAAATTTTTGATCCAATACAGGTTAGTTAATCACTGAAAAGTTTAAATATTTTAGGGGAGGGACATTCCACAGTTAGATATTTAGATCTGACATATGTTTAGCATCCTGATACATGAGATGTGCGTTCAATAACACAAGTGGAGATGAATTATACCTTCCCACCTCTGCATGTCACCAGAGGTCCCACCTGCTTAAATGCCTGCCAGCAGTGCATTATTAGAGGCACGGGACAGCATCACTGCCCCTTTGCTGCTCCAGGATCTTATGTGCCAAATACAACAGGTCAACCTGCAAACCATCTATGGCTGATGTGGGGATGCTGGAGCAAAATCCAGGCAGCAGCAGGTTTCTGTAGATGAGAGGGATGCAGGCACCATGGCTGAACGATACAGTGCAGGGTCAAGAGGCTCGATCTCATACTCAACGTGTGACGCTGGCCAGGCTGTGTATTAGATTAGATTAAGCATCCACATTTACCAGTCACCAGATTTTCCCCTGCAGGAAGAGTCGGTCATTGTCAATATTTATAATGCCTCATGAGACCTTCTCACTGAAGGGCAGAAGGAGCGAAAAGTGTTTCATCATTATGAGTTTCCAGCTCGTCAGTGACATTTGATGAAATCATATTAAGCATAATCATGTTTGAGTGGAGCACGTCTAAGTTCTAATGAGCCTTTATAGTTATTCATTATCTGATCTCCTCATTTTCATTTTCCAAAAGTTTGTTTGCTTTATTTGCTTAAATTAATGGAGAGACATTTTCATAACCTCTTCCCTTCAACTTTCAGGTCCTTTTCTGAGCTTTATGGCTCTATGCTGATGATATGTGCACATAGTTGCTTGATTTCTAGCTTCCAGGGGCTCTCATCATATGAGTGAAGTTATGGACAAGAATAGCTTTGTGAATAAGCACTTGCAGGTTTACAGGCTACATTTGTTTGATTTTATCAAAGGAAATTGTTACATAAAGAAAGCAGGCTTTGCATTTTCAGAAATTACTACAGTTATTGAGATGAAATCCAGGCACCACAGATGCTTCACACAAGAATTATACACAGATTTAAAGCATAAATCCCATTTTGACCATTTTGAGGGCATACCCTGGATTTAAATGGAAATGGACAGAGCAGTACAGAAACTTGTACTAAAGATGAGTGTCTTCTCTGCTGGTCTGGTCTAGTTCATTATTTAAGTCTCTGATATGGGGACAAAAGGTTTTAGATTTTAAAAGAAGTAAAAATCACAATTAATTTTTTCCTTCTCTTTCTGTGCCTTTTTCACTCTGAGGAATCCAGGTTAGATATATCCACTGAAAGCTGCAAGTTATGTCTGTGACTGTAATTATAATTATAATTAACTATCTTGATCGCTTACAGTAAGGAAGGTGAAGAAGTGATGAAGGTGCTAATTGGCTTCTGCGTAATGATGCTTTTCCCAATAACTTTTCCTGGTAGTCTCATTAAAAATCCTTTTTTGGGAAATGTCAGATGATTGAAATAGTACCTCATGAACAATTACCCTAATAAAAAGCTTCTGATAAAAAACATGAAGCACCAAAATATTAAAAGAGCATAGTTGTTCAACTTTGTATATCTGTTACCAATAATTTTCCAAAATTGCATAGTTATTTTGAAAATGTAGGTTTCAGTGATCAGCCTGCATTTTGCCCACACCTTTGATTTTATCTCTAAATTTCCCCATCCTCTTTTCTATCTACTGGACACCACTACTATGCATCTACAGTAGAAAAAAACCTGTAGTAACATTATTTCTGAAGAGGCTTTCCTCTTTTTCTAGAGGGCCATCGATCAGGCCCAAGGGTAACCAGTGGAATTTCTTTCCTTCTTTGTAACTGCAAGAGCCCTCACATCCTTCTGCTATATTTCATGTTAAATATTAAACAACACACTCTCAGCCATCTGGCTATAGTGAAATAATGCTTTGTTTGGATTGCGGTCATTCAAATGCAGCCTTGGTCGTTCAATGCAGGTTTGGGATGCAAAATTATCTCACAAAGCACCGCGTCTTCTCTTCTATTAACCTAACAAGTACACTTCTGTTATTCTAGAAACTTTATTTTCTGTCTTTATCTTCTTAGATTGTCGTGTAAGTATATTGCAGCAGATCCCACACACTTTCAAAGAGAGCAGATCCAAGCCAAGGGGATCTGAGAATCAAGCTCCTGTGAACTTCACGAGTTCTGAAAATTCCAAACTCTTGGTGTTTGTGAATAGACCTTGTTTCTGTATGAGCTGGGCACCTTCTGAATCCTGGACTGTTCCCAGTCTCAGTCTGAATGCAAACAGAGTTTGAACATCCCTCTGATTTCACCTGTCATTAAAGACTATATGTTTTTCTTCCCATGTGCCTTCTCTTTGTCAAAAATAATCAGGCACTCCAGCTTCCACTTTTTGCAAAAAAATGACCTGTAATTTAGCTCTGCAAGACCCTGCATCTACATGAAAGGAGCTCTCAATAGTCTGCCTCCATTGCCTATACTTTCAAATCACAATATTTGCATGGACTGCCTCTTCACAAGAATAAATAAAAGAGAGAAAGGAAAGTAATAAAGGGAGAATCAAGGATGAAAGAAATAATTTGCAATCATAGTTAAGGTAAAGGATCATGCTACGTCTTTGTTTTCCAAATAACCCAAAACAACTTCAAAGTTAGACTCCAAAGGCAGGATCGATATCCATAGCAACTAATTGCATTTACTGCACCCGCTGGGAAGTGCAGTGGCTGCATCCATGAGTAACAAAGGGAACCTCACTGCTGCAGATGGACACAGAGCCTGGGTGAAGATCGTAGAATAATTTTGGTTGAAAGAGACCCTCAGGATCATTGAGTCCAACTGTACCCTAACCTAACTCTAGCACTAAGCCATGTCCCTAAGAACTTTGTCTAAAAGATGTTTCCTTGGGTGCTCCTGTGCCACCAGGATGCTTCCACTCTGCTGCTGATGCTCAGATTTTGTGACGTTTTTAAGAAATATTTTGTGCTTTCTCTCCTGTTATTCTTGATACCAAAGACATTCTCCAAAGAAGAATTAAAGAAATGGTGGTGTCCTCCTTCAGCCTAAGTTGAGTGCAAAAATCTTGGCAACCAGGTGAACATCTAGCAGGTAGAAATTGCTGCCTGCTTGATGGTTAGATGATGCCATTTTTCCCCTGTGCTCCTTCCTGCTGCTCTCCCTGCCTCTCCGCTGCTTGGTGAAGGTTATAAGCTACTTGGGATAGGCCTTATCTTTATATTATTTAGTTGTACTGTGCACAGCATAAAGGTCTTCTAGGCCTGGACTGGGGTTTCTACAAGCTACCTCCATACAGATACCGTAATAATACATCATTAGGGATTTATCACTATTATTAGCAACACTGCTCTGTTTGAGAGCACCAAGGTGAGCAGTTTATTCCATTGCAAACTGAATATGAATTGCTAAGTCCAAACAGTACTTCTATCAACCATTTAGCAGTGCTATATTTTAAATATTTACAGAAATAGAAACAATATTCTCTGGTTGGAACTTCTCCTTGTGGATATTGCACAGGCAGAGCACACCTTCTTGATATTTATCAAATACTGTAATTAATTTGAATTTGTTTATGAGACAAGAAGCCATTCAGTATTAATGCCTGCTGATATTATCAACTCTTGTCTATGTGATTTAGTTCTATTTGACTACATAGATAACATGCTTCTGTTTCTGTTTGTCAGTTCTATATACAGAACTTGTGGAACCAGAATGAGAACTGGGTCTGAAGTGTAGAGAGGAGATCGATAAACAGAAACAAAGACATCTTTTAAATGTTAAACATTTCCTTTCTGAGTCACTTAAGTCTTGCCAGGAATTGTGTATGGATATATGAAACTATTTAAAACACCATGCTTTGATGGTAGGTGTACAAATGGTACCTTTAGGGAACAGATGTTGCTCTTTTTAAAACTTGTGTTTGTTTGAAATTAATTAATTGAGAAATGCTAATGAATATTCACCAAAATAATTTGCTTGCTTAGATATAACTCTTAAGCATTTTTTTAGTGATGTCCACTTATTTATTTCTGATAAAATAAGCAACATTCATTGGGCAGATAGCAAAATTAATACCTGGTCCTGTTTTCTGTACATGTACAGCCCCCTGTGTATGAACTGCACTTCTGTTTTCTTTTACTGTTATCTGACAATAACCACTGCCTGGCAAAATGTGTCCTGTTGCAGCTCCGAGTCACGGAGTCATAGATACAGCTTGTGCAAACATAAATGGGGATGTTGACAAAGCCCAGAGTGATAAATCTGTGTCGAGGAGGTGAATTTGGGTCAGTATTCGCCCTTCCGTGTGGGTCTGGATCTGCAGAGCAGCCTGGTCGGCACAGCAGCTGGTGCTACCCTGGTCTCCATTGCTCTCCCCAGTCTCTGAAGCCTTCATTGGCAAGTTCAGGCTGCTCTAAGCACCAGTAATTTCTGCTCGGGTTTCTGGCTGAACCAATGTGAGATTTGTTCAAGGGGAGGCAGGGGGGAGAAAGGAAAAGGCAGGTGGAGAGGATGGGTGTGTGGGGGAGCATGGTGGCCGCTGTGTTCGCTCTGCATGCTCAGCATCCACCCTGTCCCCGCTTTCTGAAGCAAATACAGAGAAACCCCGCAAACGTGCAGGCTGCGGGGGGGGGGCAAGAGAGACATCATGGGGTTGTGGGCAGGACCTGTGCCTGTTTCCCCCCCACATCACAGAAAGGTACTCCAAGGTCACACGCTGGACTCCGTGCCCCGGGAATGACACTCGGGAGCATGTCGCCGCTGGTTAACATCTCCTTTACCTTCCCATTTTCAACGGAGCCATCCACAATGTATTTATTGCCATTGCTGGCAGCCGTTATATTTCCCTGTGCATTATATTTCCTCTTGTGTTCAGGGCAGGGAAAGTTCAGCGGCCAGGGCAGCATTTAAAGGGGTGGTAAGGTCAGTGTTATTTCAGGATGGGGCTATGGTGCAGGAGCTGACATTTCGTGTTATTTACATCAGATCTGCCTCACGTAGTTAAAATCAGCCATGCTACCAAGACTATAAGTTGAAATAATTCAGGCCCTTTGGCCTCTACCGTTGAAACTTAAATTCCACTAAAAATAGTAATAATAAGAGATACTGGCGACATTTAAGCAGAAGTCTGGGCTGAGTATGAGCAAGGTGGGAAGAGAACAAACAAAAGATTATCTGTCCTTTGGAACACCCACCTTCTTGCCAATTCAAATATTGACCGGCTGCAGAAAAGGAAAATCACTGCTTGTGGTGGGACAGAAATGGCTGAGTTTGCTTCAGAGGTAACTTGTAAAGCAAAAGATGATGTTTGGAGGCTTCCAACAAAGACCAGAACTCCAAAGCAGAATAAAGACATTGTGTGCATGGAGGGGTCTATCTAAGGGATATTATTTCACTGTAAAAACTGAGTGGAGATGACAGATTTCACCCCCAGACTGCTATGTGACATTTAGAAGTGCTCAATGGTGACACCAGCTTTAAGGGGTGGCGGTGAGAACGTCCTCCCCTCAAGGTATTTTCTTGGGTATGGTGTGAAATGGATGGAGGAACTGGTTTGCCTGAAAGGAAAACTTGAGCATTTGGAGTATAGTTCACCTGGATTCATTCCCTAACCTGGCTCCCAGCTCAGCTGCACAAGCAGAAGCACCACAACAAGCTGTGTAGGGTGACATTGGGTAGGGATGGGCTGGATGGGTTGGGGGATGGAAGGGTAAGGGAGGAAAAGGCAAGGCAGGGACAAGACTGTAAGTGCCATGTAGCCAATGTTCAGCACTTTACAACATCAAATCATGGTCTTAGCATAGCTGGTTGTCAGAATATGTGCATGGAAAAGTCTCACATGGTTTTATCCATTAAGAAGGAGTATGTCTGGGCTAGGACATGGGTTGGAAATGCCTGTTTCTCTCATCTGATAGCAAAGGAGATCTTGATATGACTCAGACTACATGCCTCTGTCTCCTGTCAGCCCAGTTAGGTAGGATGAACATCACCATTTGCAATCATCTTCAGGGGGTAGTCTCCTGGACCTTGCTTCCAACAGGATTCATCATCAGTTACTGCATGTCTATGTTATCAAGTAAAGCAGCGCAGCAGGAGCAGATCTGCAGGGTGACACAGCTGGGAATGGGGACTCCTGTCCATCCTGTCTGCGTTTCAGGGGTTTTACTTTGGATTAGGTCTGGTTTGCCCCTGTCAACCCAGAAGCCATCAGCAATGGAAGTGCTTTGGGCTCTTTCCTGTTGAGCATCCTGCAGTTCACCAGGGATCCACCTGCCCATTCTGGGGTGGAAACCCAAATGCACCAAGTGGGGATGAGCAGGAGAGTCACTTCCAAGTGCACTCCTGGTCCAAAAAATACACCTGGAGTAACCGTATTCCCATCCACCTCATATTAGCCTTGTTCCTCAGCTATTTCGAGAAAGCAGAAAGGGTGAGCTCCTACAGCTTCTTTATTTTGAGGAAACTATTGTTCAAAGAAAACAAAGCTTCTTTCTTGCTCAGTTTCTCATTCTGAAATGGTAGGAAACACATTTCTTTTGAACTCCTGAGGTGATTATCCATCCTCCACCATGAGCTGTACACAGGGTATGCCTGGTGATGTGACTGTCTTCTTGTTCTGACTGTTAGGGTTTGATTTGACCATTATTTTAGTGTGATGTGAGGTGGTTTGTTTTGCCTTTTTGTGTCCAGGTTTTTTTGTAATTTTTGACAGAAAAGCTTCAAAATAAGTCTTTCTGTCTGAGATGTTGTCTGTGTTCATTTTCTAATACTAGAAAGGCCTGTAGAGATCAATTCTGAGAACAAAGAATTAGAATCTAGTTCGCTCTCCAGTATTAATTAAATCTTTTATCCTGTGCTGAACAAACAGCATATTAGGCCTTGCCACAGTCCTCAAAGGTATTATTACCACACTTCAATGGATGAGGGCAAATGAAGCCAAGGAAGGTTGTAATTTGCTTCAGGTCATTCAGTCGAAGTGATGCAAAATAAAAAATAGAGCAGAAAGTGCCCAGTTCTGTATCACGTTTTCTTTCTGTCAGCCAGTGGTTCTCCCTGTAACACACAGAGCTACATGGCAGTGGTTGTACCTCTCTCAGCCTTCCTGACACACAAACAAGGGTTGCAAAGACCTTGGTTTTCCTTGGCTGCCTCACATATTGTTTTTGGTGGGTCTGGCTAAGGAACACCTCATCACCTCCTCTGTCCCTGCTGTGGGCAGCGATCTCCAGGTCCCACTGAAAGAAACTCTTTTTTCACCATCTGAGGAACAGAAGAGGAACTGGGGTGATGTGGAGGGGTCAGCACCGCCATGGAGTCAGCAGACCCAGCTGCTGTTTCTGGTTCTGGCCCTGAGCTGCTGAACACATTTAAGATTTCTGTGCCTCAATTTACCCACTCATATGGCCATGATTAAGAAATTTGAGATGTTTCAATGCATCCTATATATTTTTGTCTGAAAGAAAGGTTAAAATAATAATTTAACAAGTAGCATCTTAAAATCGGTGCTTCCTGTAGTTAGATGTAGGGCATCACAGTAAATTACTTTTGTGGTCATTTCTCACTTTAAAACTAATGATAGGTGACCTTTTCTATGTAAATTTTAAGTACTTTGTTATTCTTTCCTTCCTAAACTTTATTCAACTGTTACTCTTTCTAAAGTTTTCACTTGAAAATGTCACTACTCCAATGCAAAGAACCTTGTCCCTAATGCTACACAAAATTTCCAAAGTCGTTCCCTGGTTACCAAAGCAGGCGGACACCAGCCGTGCAGGACCCGATCCTGGGACGGTGTCAAAGGGCTGTCAGTGTTGGATCAAATGGGAAGATCGACTGAAGCCGCCCCCCGGCAGCCCCTCCAGCTCCAGCCGTGCGGGCGATGGGGTTTGGCCTCCCGAAGGAACGAGGTCTGGTTGCACCATCTAGTGGCTTAAGGTAACGAGTGAAAGGGATTTTCTGTGCACAGCCCAAACGACCAGCAAGCCTGAAGAGTAAAAATACAGACAGGGCACTTGCAATCGTACTCTAAGTGAACACAAGAAATGCAAAAAGCAAACTTACCTACACTAATATGATCATTTTAAAATCATAAATTCGTTTCCCCCCCAATTTTTATTTAATATTATCACTATTAAAAGCACAAAAACCAGAATCCATAAAAAAGGAAAAGAGAAGGACGGTTATTCCACAATACTACCAAAAAAGGCATCAGTCCAACCTCACTTCTGAGGGCTGAGATTATGGAGGTCAGACCATAATCATCATCACACATCCTTCATTTTGCTTAAGAACAGTTTTACTTTCCTCCAGAGACGCATGGAGCTGTGAAAGGGATGTTACAGAGAGAGTATTACATCACTCTTATAGATTAAAGAATGCAAAGAAAAAGACATTCCTAGGAAGAAGAGGGAAATATCATTTTCCATAAATACATTTCTAGTATTTTTCAGTGGCAACCATAATACTGAAAAACATTATCCAAAACCAGGATGACTTGTGTTGGGACACCCAGATTCAGGCACGAGTGCGCTTGGTCCTCCTCTTTTGAAGCCAGGGTGGAAGGCTGGGAGCAGTGCCCCTGTCTCAGGACAACCACCTCATTTCCCACATCTCCTGTGTTTTCAGGTTATTCTCAGGTCAACTCAATGAGACATGATCTTTCATTCCCCTCCTTTTCTCTCCTCCAACCTTGCCTAGTCTAGGGAGCAGAAATGTTAACTAAGAACCCCTGAGTCCAGCACTCAGCAGGACTAAAACATGAATTTCATGAGATGAAGTAACTCTGCTCAAGGACTGGAAGCCCAGAGCTGGAAGCTTACTGGAGCCCTGCCAGTGGGTGACCTCATGCCATTCACTCCTCCACGTCCCTCCTCGCCCCACTTCATAAAATAATTATGACTGCTTAGCTTTGAGGGAGGTTTAGAAAGATACTCATGAAATATAGAGCATTATTTCTATACTCTATATGAAATATAGAGTATTATTGTTGTGTATTGTTTTCCACTGAATGACTTTATGTATTAATGTTGCAATGGACACTGAGGCAGATGTAGGGAGTGCCTGTAGCTGGAAATCACACACAATTACAGAGAAGAGGGTAATTAAAGGCCTTGATTCCACTGGCTTAAATGACAATATTGTCTTTGAAATGCGCTGAAACATCTCCCAGGACTTTAGCAGTACAACTGAAATGGCAGGAGCTGCATTATTCAGGGATAGGGTCGCATTTAAGGTCTTTGTTTTTCCTATGAAGAAAATAAGAGTTTTGCAATTGGTGTCTGTCACTGTGAGTTTGGGAGTTCATCCAAGCTATGCAAGGATTGCCTTTTCCTCTCACCACAGACACCCGGCTGAATCATGTCAGAGGATGCAAAGCATCCAGGAAGCTTTGAGAGAGGTACTTGGCTGCAAAGTTCCGGGTTATATTTAGTAGATGCCTATAGATGTCTTCAAACACAAATGATTCATTCATCAAGACAATATGGTACCTATAGAAAGTATAGCTTTACCCATTAGGAAAACAAGTTCTGTCCCTCAGGACAACCGGAAATGTAAAACTTTTTTGGGGGCAGATGTAACAGCTGAGATTTGCATCTTGATGATGACCACATGTAGATGAGTTTCCAAGAACCAGCCACCAAGCCGCAAGTGCTGTCTGTAAATACAAGCATATTGTCAGTGGGTTGGGGTCCCTGGTACCCCAAAGCGCCTACCAGCCCTCCCTAGCTGATTGCCTCCACCAAAGTCTCCGGTTTCAGAACAAAAAGAAAAGCTGAGGTCAAAAAAATAGTGCTTAGCACAGAGTTGTTAGGCAAGGACTCCAGATGCTTATTAATATTTATTACTCCATTTATGTTACAAACTAAGCACATGACCTGCTAAATCACCTAGAGTGAGTCTTTGCAAATAATATCCTCCACTCAGACATAGCCTTCGAGTCATGTCAGAGCATAAGTGCACACTGACTTCGAAAGCCTTTCTGGGACTTAAAGCACTTACTAGTTGCCATAACCTGTTTCCACCGTCCTTGTGAAGATTGCCTTCTGCCTGGCAGAGGCAACAGCTCATATGTGTGCTAAGGAGCTCTCGACTGAAAGAATGATGAATCAGACATTCCTAAAGTGTTTTGGTAGATCAACAGTACACTATGACACCTCAGCTTTTATTGCCATGGGAAAAGAAGGTAAACTCTGAGTATCCAGAAGCAGGGCACATGAAGATGAGAATGGAGGCAAGGTGTGGAAGTAACTCACCTGCAAGGCAGGTAGAATCCTCCCATAACCAAAGACCCCAACTCCAGAAGCAGGTACTTTTGTGGGGTTTTTTACACAGGGAGGTTCCTCTCAGAAGGACATCGCAATGTTAAAGCCAACATGAACACCCACCACATTCGCATTCAAACCCTAAGCAACATCATTTCCTCTCTCCATTCCTCTGTTTCCTCTCCAAAAGAAACTTCCTCAAAACCGTAGAACAGAGATGGGAGCTTCTGCACCCACAAGGACAGTGTGCTTATAAATCATTAGAAGACACACCCAGTAACATAGGGACCAGAACTCTACAGGAGTGCAGAACTTATGCTTAATATGTAGATACAGAAATTGCTGAGATCGTGAACACTAGAAGTTTAAAAGGCTGTGGGACTTACTATGAAGGTGTCTCCCAGTTTAACATATTCCTGCCCAATTTTGACATATGCATCACAGAGTGAGCCAGGCAGGCTGTGAATTGAAACGTATCTTCTCCCCTGAGGTTCTGTCAGGCTCTCTTTGTCTCCTCTCACCAAATAACAAGCATTCAAGTGTAGTTGCTCTTCTGATGGATGTCTTTCCTGCACCTGCTCCAGCTCGGTGCAAAGGCAGTGCTCATCTGTGAACAAGTGATGCTCATGGACTCATGAGTACCAATTGTCGTGCTATAAATCACATGGTCTTTACAATACAATAATATCACCATAAACACTTTTATATAAGCACCTATCTGATATACATGCCTTCTAGTCCAGTTTCATAAAGTGTGCTCGATGATCTGTGGTTTTGAAAGTTTATCACATTTCTCTTTCCCCACTCCAGAGAAGAGAAAAGTGTTTTACTCACTCTGTGCTTGTGGAATTCTTGCAGTGTTTGGTTACTTTGCTCTTCCGCCTCTCCAGGTAGCTATAAGCACCTTGAATAAGAACTGTCTATATCATTGCTGAATGCTAAATTAACAGCTGAGACTGACAACCTCATGCTTTTCCTAATGTTTAGAGGAATCTTCCAAGAGGTTTATGTAGAGATCACAATAGGTATCTATAAATGCTAACACCCCAAACCAATGCATTGGTCAGGCATTGACTGATTGATTGGTTGGGTCAAGTGCCCATGAGCTGGACCACAGCTGGTAAAGTCAAGTGACACAGCTGGAACAGGACAACCAGGCTTTCCTTGTCATGAAATCACATTGTGTTGCATGAGGCTTCTGCGTTCATGGCTCCTATTTCACTAGGTTTCTTATTTTTTGAAATATACCGCAGCTGCTTCACAGACCTACTCAATCACCCCGTGACACATATTTGTACACTTGCCATAAGGATTTTTGCTTTCTTGCTTAGCCAGCACGGGCAGGAAGCGATAAGCTCTGCTTTAGTTCCAGTGAGAGACGCATGCTGCGGCAGGCGTGCAGTTAGAGACTCCGAGATAAAGGATGGGTACTTGAGGTCCTTGTGTAAGATGCTCCAAGGAACTGCCATAATAAAAATAATAAACACCAGCAATAATAATTATTAACAGAATTCAAGGAGTCTGACTCTAATCCCATGCTGGGTTTGTAATTTAATGATTTTGCTGACTTTGACAGAGCTGCTTCCTTCTGAAATGGCTGCAAGTTAAATCAGAATCAGGGCCCAAATCTTTTGTCCTCCTTATTTGTAACTTAGCTACTCTGAAAGACTGTATAGCTCCACAGCGATGCTTTTCAGACTAAAAAGCAGGTGGGATTTTTAGATCAAAGAAGCTTTTACCAAAGTCAACCACTTCAAATCCTTCTGACTGGAGAATTTTACAGGAACAGACTCCCTAATGATTTTTTATGACACCACTTTCCAAACAGTAAAAATACTGAGAACAGTTTCTAACATTGTTTCCTGTTCCCATCAGTAAAAGCTTATAAACAACAACAAAATAAAATGCTTGATTTTAAAAACACTGGGTTTCAATTAAGCTCAAGGGTTGGTCAAAGTGTTTACTTGAACATGATCCCTAAAATCTATTTTAAAATTGCCTGGAGACGGAGTTAAATGACTTCCTTAGTTTCTGTGTTTATAGCACTGTGAATATCTGGACTTCTGTTGCCCTATTGTCTTTCAGTGGAAAACAAGGCCAATAGAGGGAATTTCTGTGCTTTTCCAAGGACAAAGTGAACCTCTGGCCCATCACAGGGTGAGCCTCGGTGTCCCAGGGAGCACATCACGCATCTCGGGCTCTGCCTGGAGACCCGAGGACATGCTGGACCATTGATGGGAACCGAGATGGGGAGCTCTGCCCAAAACCAAGGACAAAACATGGCCAAGGAAAAAATAATGAATAACCACAAGAGTGCTTGGTTTAGATACAAGGCACATCTTAATGTCTGTCTATTCTTGACCAAGAAAAGCTTGGGTTTTTTTCATTTAGAAGTTTCCCTGTCTCCAGAGCCTACAACCATGTCCTGATTGTGGGTCACTGCTGATAGTGAAGAAAAATAGCCACCCTTTTCATCAGAAAAAGAGAAGACAAGCATCAACCATCAGGAATTTAGCCCGTTTGTGTGCAGAAAAGACCTTTGCGTGATATGGCAGTTTAGGTATGAAACAGCCCTTCTAAAACCAGGATCAAAGGGATTCATGGCAATATATATTCTATTTGTCACTTGTTTCCAAACCTGATTCGCTAAAGGCACTGTGAGCTTTGCCATGGATTTCAAGAAGATCAGAATTCAGCTCTCCGCTTCTTAGGTAGCATTTGAAGTGGCTTTTCTATAAAGTAAAAACATGTATACATGCCAGTCCTTAATCTCTTTGAGCACAAAATGTATTTGTTTCACTGGTATAGCAAATTGCTGTAAAAATAATTCAGCAGCGTAACTTCAGTTTCAGAGCAGAGAGAAAAGAATTTCTCGTGGTTGTCAAATGTTAACCCTAGCATGTACTTTTTATTTGCAGACCCAGACAGTATATCTTAGTACAGCAAATCACATCCTGCTCTTAAACTCCAAGCAAAATTCATGAGCCTTCATTTGCCTTTTTTTTCTTCCCAGTAACTACAAAGCTCTCTGGACATAAGACTATTTAAACTGTTTGAGAAACATCTTTCAAGAAGAACATCACTTATTGTTTTGTCTGAAGTAGATTAAACCAGAGTTTGCTTTTTCCCCAGGAGATATGCAAAAACTTGGAATCCACCCTGGAGAAAGCCAATCCTGTTTCATCAGCAGAGTGACCTGACATGTCACTGTCTCTGTGAGAGAAGCTGGAGCTATAGTGACAGGATGGGAGGATCACAGAGAGCTTTATCTTTCAGACCCTTCCCTTCTTACATGAATGGTTTGTCTCAGGAAGATAAAATTGCTAAAGCCTTGAAGTCCTTTTTTGACCATTAACATTTTGCAATTTAGCCAAAAAATCCTCCTACAAATTCAAATTTGCTTTGAAAACATTTTGTGAAAACATTGCTATTATATATTTAAAACTTCTGTTTCCTTCAGTCTTCCTTTAAGCATCATCAGAAGCTTTCATCCGGGCATCAGCCAACTCTATCATCCAGTGTGCTTTTGGCTGGCAAGTGTCCTTGGAAAATTATCCATTAAGCATCAGTGAAAACTAGGCAGTCAACGTTCTGTGACTTTATATGGTTGTGTGAGAGAAAACCAGCCTAAAACCAAGTTAAATGATATCATACCAAGCTGGTGGCCAGAAGGCTTCATACATACACTGAATTTCCCACACTCTCAAATTCCTTTAGAAGCAACAACTTCTATTATTGGCACAAGAAAAGTATGAAGTGGGGAAATTGTAGAATGCATCTTATACTTCCAGTCAGGGCCTCAACCTCCAGCTCTGGCACAACTACTCGAATCTTTTTGTCACACATGACTAAAGACAGCAAAGGGGTGGCTTTCCCCTGCAGGGCACTGATCAGAGAGCATGATGACAGTCTGCATCGCACGGCAGATCAAATAACTGCCTTCCAGCAGCGCACCAAGTACGTTGGCAATTTTATATGCTGATTTTGTGGTGTCTTCTCTCTCAGTTTTCCTGTTCACACAGGACTTTGTGGAAGCAGATAATGTAATGAGTCGATGTTTTTAGACAAATGATTTCTCATCAGTAGATGCTTAACACAGCAATTCATTTTTCACTGTCAAATCTCTACTCTTCTTGCTTTACTTTCCCTTCCCTTCTTGCCCATTTGTTTCCATTTCCTCTGGGCTTTGGTACCTCTTGAAAATGCACAGACATACAGTTTTATGCACAAGTTCGATGTCGGGATGATTCTGGCTGTACCCAGACACTGGGAGCTTCATCAGCTTGAAAAGGGCTGAACTAACCTCAAAAGAATTAAGTTTTTATCTACTGAGAGACTGAATTTTTAAGTCAAAGAAAAAAAAAAAGAAAGCTCAGATTCACATGCAAAACCATGAGCTCACAAGCCAACTAACATTTGTCCAAGCACTTCCTAAAAGTCTCTAATGAGTACCACATGCAGACAACCAACTATTGGCACGCACAAGCAATGAGTTCGCAGACTTCATTGCCCATGAAGGTTTGCACTTGGACCTCGGGCCGCTATCCAAAAAATGTTGGCATTATATTTGAGAGATCTGTTGTCTTCATGCAGCTATTACTTGCTATGAGTGATGGAGCAAATCCTGAGTATTTCTGTCACCATCTGTGCCTACATACTTCGACGAAGATAATGGAAACTTATCCTGAGCAACTTGATCTCCCTTGCTCTGTGTGTAGTGCAGGTTATCATTTTGTATGGCCTGAGAAACGTTTTTTTATCTATCATACAGTGTAGTACGTAAGGTAAAGAAGAAAGGGAAAGATGGCCTAACTAAATACTTTAGGTTGGTCTTAGGATAAAATATGTCGTGGCAGAACAGCTGAGTACAGCCTGTGGAGATGCTTAATAATAACAACAATAATAACCATTAATACTATATTAATAATACATTATTGATAATAATCAATAATAATAATACCTGAAAATGAAAATTAAAATAACAATGAAAATAAAACTAACAATAAAAATTAAAGTGTTCTGTTTAGGAAAACCAGGGAAAATAACAAGACCCATCGTTCTGGGTTCACAAACACTTACATTGCGTGCAACAGCTACATATGCTACGTTTGATGCACCCTGTGGTCTGGAAATTAAGATCACAAGGTATGCTGGGAACCTGGAAGCAAAGGGGACTGCAGGGACTCCTCTCAGCTGGAATCTCAGCCTTTCCCTCCACGCGTGCTATTAGCATTCATTATCTGAGAGTGCTTTTGTGATGTGGGTGCATCTCCACCTGGAACGAGTTGAAAAAGCATAAAGGCCATCAAAGTGTTATCAGATGTTATTAACATTGAGCCCACTAAAATCTGGACTACATCTGAACTACTGGCACACAGATGACAAGTCCTACATCCCATTAAGAATTTCCTGAGTCCTCAGACATATTACTCATGTAAAAGATGCTTCCGAATGAGTTTTCATTCTTTAAATGACAAAGCAGAGAATAAGAGGAATATTTCTGATGGTTTCATTAATGGATTTTCAGTCCAATCCCTGTATCTTCTTTCTGCCACTGTTTTATCTCTCAGGAGGTTCCTTGCACAGACTCTTCTGCCCTCCCCATGGCTGCTGATGGTGAGACCTGTGCTGGAGCCCAACAACCACGACCACTGTGTTGGTCTAAGAGAGATTCTCCAACCATGGGCTGGCTGCACAAACCTTCCCCAGGCCAGAGGCACCAGCTCTCACCATATTTTCAGTCTCTCAAGCATCTCTTCACCATATGTATGTCTCTACAGACAACGTCTCCATCCTTTGTGTTTCTGTCATTTTCTCCCTCTAACTCTTCCACCCCTAAATTATTTTCCACCCCTTCCTCTCACTCCTCCATCCCTCCCTCTGTAATTCCCACACCAGCAATACCCTCCTCACCACTCCTAAGTGCTCGTGACAGCTGCCATCTTGGCCCAATCAGGAGTGATTGATCCACCATCCTTCAGCGTCAAGCGCATTTGATCTGTAAAGATCTCCAGCTGGGTCGGTAATAACTCATATCCTTTGTGGGTTACACATCAAGCAACTCTTTCCCCATCAGTCACTTCTTTCCTGATAGAAAAGCTCTTCCATGAAGCTCTTCACAGCTAATCCACCATCTCATGCAGCATGTGATGGAAAAAAGTTATGAAAAGCCGTATTTTGTACAGCTTTGATGCAAGCAAAACTGATTTCCACGTCGATTTCATTGAATAAAAACTTCTGGGGCAAAGGCAGTGAATTCTTCTAGGATTTCAACCATGATAAGAGCAGTCAACTCATAAATATTTATGCCTGAGGCTCACTAAATGAGCCACTGTTCAGTACTTTGTTTCATTTTCATTAAGTCTGTGGCTGTATTTACTGAGCTACTTTCAGATCCTGCCGTACACTCTGAACTGCTGCTGTCACTGCCAGCTCAACGCTGCTGCGTCCTGCTCCGTCCTCGGAGGAACTGGCTTCCAGCCTTGATAATAACAAAATCAGGGCCGTACATCCCTGTTTGTGAGGGACCAATGTTTCAGTGCACCTGATTAGGAGACCTAAATGCCTCTTTATCCCTGACATTTGGGTGGTCGTCCAGCTCTCCACCCTCCTTTTGGTTCACAACACGAGACAAATGACCGTATTGTGTTTGCTGCAGGCTGGTTGTGAGGTGTTGCCTAAATCACATATTTTTTGTGGTATGTTTTGCAGCATCAGAACATGCTGGTTTGTCTGCCTTACATGTGAATGTGAAACTAAACATCTCTTCAGAAATTAGATTTACTGAATATTCTGTTAGCTATGAAACAATCTGTTTTGGTGCATTACATGCACTGAAATCAGATCAGAACACCGCCATGAAGACCAGTATTATGTCTCTGAGAGATAGCAGGTTGCAAAGGAAGAATACAAAGAAAGGAAAGTCTATAGACATGCTTGCTCCTCATCCTCCAATTTGGGACTTAGTGATTATTGAGCCAGAATTGCTATATTTGTATTGAATTGTTTTCCAAGATTTTCTTTTATGATTTTATCCAATCTCCCATTGATCTAATGTGAACTTTTAATCACCAGAACCTCCCAAGCCAAGGGGTATTGATGGCTTAATTATGTGTTGTGTGAAGTACCATTTTCTCTTCTTTACGTTTCTTTTCTTAAATCTGCCACATTCAAAATTCATTTGGAAGCCCGAAACTTTCATAATGAACGATGTTTAAAAATCATTCCATCATTCCATTCCTCCACGCCCTAGTGAGGTTACACATTTCTCCTTCAGTCTCTTGCCTCTCTCCAGACTAGAGATCTACTCTATGTGTCTCATATGGAAATAATTTCCTATCTTTGTTCATCCTTTCACCTGGCCTATAAACATTTTCCAATTTTACGTATCCTATGAAGATGAAGGGCCAAATCTGTGCACTGTATTCAAGAGGCAGGTGCACCATCATTTTATAGAGGGTCATGGTGATGTGATTTTTTTCTCTCTCTTCCTATAAAATACATTTTCATTTCCCATAACTGACAGGTTCTATATGAAGGAAAGCTGTTTACTGCCATCCCTTGGTCATATCTAGAATGATGTGGTGCAGAATCCTTATCGCAAGTCTAGACAAAATTCCCTAAGTCCATAAAGAAAATGTAAAGGTATCAAGATACCACATCAATGAGAAATCGATAGGAGATGAATTCAAGATTAATCCCTCTTCATAAATGAGATCTCACTGATATGAGAGAAACAAGTCAAATGAAATAAAGAGCAGTTCTTACTAGTGCTGGCAGTGTTAGGCATATCACAAGATAAAACCCGGAGAAGCAGGAAGTGCAGTTCTCTGATCCAAAGCCCATTAAATCATCTGAGTCTTTTAATTGATTTCTGAAAACTTTGGCATAGATCCAAATTCCTACACTGATTTTAATCCAAAGACATAAAATAAAGTAACATGAGAGTAGTCTGAACGGAGGAACTTTGTATATGGAGCCAAAATCATGGCAAACATGAAAAAGTTAACTGGAGTTCCTTCCAGCTGCTGTATTATTTATTGTTATTTTCATAAAACACTTTTTATATACCATCATTCATTATATGTTTTGCATATCATCAGTGCTTAACAACAACTAATTATTAGTAAGGACTGAATACACATTACCGTGCACATGGAGAATAACAGAGGCAGGAAACAAATATTCTGAAAATCTCAGCTTCAATTGGCAAATTTGCTATGGAGAATAATGTACATTCTGTCATAATCAAGCATGCTTTAATATCTAGAGATGTCTTTCGTTCATACATTCAGTGGACATGCATATAATTGACAAGTTAAGAGCCAGTTAATTCAGGCTAGTGGTTTCTTTTATAAAGTGTGCATTTTTTGACAGAAAAATTAAACTATCATTGATAGCTATATTAGGATTGTGAATAATGTAAGGAAAATCTTGGAGAAACAACATCAGTCACATATTAATGTGCTCCACAAGTATATAACTAGAGCATCCTCACCACATCCCAGTGAAACAGTAGGCTTTTCTTTCCATGAGTGAGTCAAGGAACTGCCAGAAGTCAAGCAGTCTGTGCAGAGTAAGACCTAGATTAGGAGTGAGGATTTCTGGGATCAGTGACCCCAGAGCATCCTGCTTCTTTAGCAGCAAAGAGACGGAGCTTCGTTCCGTGGCTGTAGTTATCTTCAGGTTTGCCATGTGCCTTCTCCAGGTGGCCTTCTCAAGAGCAGAACTTGCCAGCACTTTTATAGCTGGACACCATGCAACACGTATCAACTTTGGGATGAGTAAATATGTGAATGATGGTGGAAAAGGAGCAGTTTCAGTCCTAAAGAGAAGAACAATTTTTTGCCTGTTTTCTGGACAGGTGACAGAGAAGGAGGTGAAAAATCAGTGTCCGTTCTTTAATTCTAAAATGCCTCGGGCTTGCACAAAAGTGTAACATTTGCAATACACATAGCCATGCTGGAAGAGTAGCTGGGTTCATACTTCTTCTACCCAGCTCTCTCTGATGATGATGAATCCCATTACAGTAGCATGCTGCCCCAGGTCAGTATAACAACCAAGCTGTCCCTGGCTGCTGGCCAGGTGGCAGGATGAGACAGTGATCCGGGCTTTGCTTGGGCAAGTGCTGAAAAACAGATCTGATATCGGCTTGCGGTGGGAGAGAGGACAGAAAGGCTGCTGGAAGTCAGAGCTTTGCAGAAGATGCCTGTGGAGCGCTGGCAGGGAGAGTCCTCTGCTTGTTCATCATGCACCATCTTTTATTATTTAGGAGATGGGACCCTGTTGGAAAGTACTCCCTGGAGATGCCTACACCAGATGTCTCCTGAGGTGTTCAACCATTTTACAGCAGATACAGGAATTCAGAATAAAATACGCCTCCTGCCAGCTCAGGGCAGGGAAAGGAAATGCACAGGAACAGTTTCATCTCATTGCAGTGACCAATGCTTGCAAGAGAAGGAGAAATAACTGCTCTTATTTTGGATATACCTTCTTTGATGGCATCTTTTTCTCTCCACAAAATGAAATCAGCTTTTTATACAAACCAATTAAGCGGTCTTGGCCCAGCTTAAAAGCAATGAAGACAATTTCCATGCCTATAATAATATAGAGGGAAAAAAACAAGAAAAACTTGGGGTGTTCCAGTTGTGTATCTCCAAATCCAATAGTTGTCAAGGTGATAAAGCAGAAATAAAAGGCTTCCTGAAAATCCAACCTGGTTTCCCAGTTAGGAAGAATAGCAGCTGCACAGGAGATGTACACAAAGATAACTAGCACCATTAATATAATGGGAACATCTAACTTTTCCAACTCTTTCCCTATTTTGTCAAAATTCTCAATTACTCTGGACATTGTTTTTCCCCTGTCTAATTCTGGACATGAGCTCCATCTCTCGATGCTTCTGTTTCTTGCTGGTTTTGTATGCTCATTTTCTCTGGCAATTAACATTTCAAAGATTTCAGCATTGCGATATTTGATTGGCTTCCTTTTAATACCTGGCTGGCTTTTCAGCACTTCCATAATAGTCATGGGCTCATTGATGACTGTCTGAGACTGTGCTCTGGATTTTAATTCATCTCCTTTGTTACATGTGGATCCAGAACAGAGTTTAGAGGCTAGAATTTTTGACTGTAGTTTTCTGAATTCATTGTAAGACTTGGACAAGACGGCTGCAAGGATGTCTCCCATGTCTGTCAGGACCAAGAACATCAGAGGGATGCCAAATAAAGCGTACAACATACAGAGATATTTTCCAGTCCGTGTCACAGGATATGTATTACCATAACCTTGAACAAAAACAAAAAGAGGAAGAGAAGGGAAAGGAAAGGAAGATAAAACATCATGATTTATTAGGTATTCATGTCCTCTGAGCTTTTTATTGCTGTCAATTTTAAAAGACAGTTTTTTTGTCCAGAGCATACTGTTCTTTTTGTCTTCGCTTTGAAGCTATTGAAATTTCTGAGTCTCAAATGCTGGGTACTAATGCAAGCATCCTACCTTTTCAAGCACTTGGAGATTTGGAGTTTGCCAGTTCTGTTAACTCCTCTTACCATATCAGCACCTTCTCAGCCATTTGACTTAACTGCCTGACAACAAGAGGCCATTTAGGGAGGAGAAACTGGAGGTTTGGACCAGCCTCTGTCCTGCTGGAGACTGTTTCCAGGAGGATTTCCTGACCTGGGAATCTGGATTAAGAAGGATCGAAAAGGCAAGACAGCAAGAGAGGTCTTGTGCCCACGGGTCCCTCTGCAGGGAGGTCAAGCTGAGGGCTGAGCTCAGAGACACAACAACTGTTGCTGGGATGATGCTGATGCTAATGGACTGTGTGTGTGAGGAGCTGGGGGATCATCTCCTGGCCAGCCCCCAGGATCTTGCAGTACCACTGGGTGATTTCTGAGGGGGAAACTCACTGAACTCTGGAAAGATTCAGACTTGGATAGTGGTCTTAATTTTGAAAGGGGTACGGCACTATGGATCAGATCAGCACAATGAGACCCATACTTCAAACTTTATTTCTTTTCCAGAACTACTTGTGACAAATGTGAAGCTAATAACAGAATTTTAAACCATCCCTGGTTCATCAGATCTAGCTCTAATGGCATATGTTATATTGACATCATGTTTGTACTGTCTTTGTAGTTTTCAGTTTCCTAAATGTATTGAGAAAAATGAAGGGTTAAGTGAGGAAGTATATGTTTATCACATGTCGAAATGCATGTTTATTCTAGAGTACTAAAGCTTACAAATATCATATTACAACAAATAGGGAAAGATTATCAGATGTGTGGCCTGCATGATACATAAAATGGTAGCAGAAAATATGCCCTTTCCCTAAATTCAATTTGGGTATTTGTATTTCCTTCCTCTGACATATTGAATGTGAAACTTAAATTGTAAGTTAGTGCTTTTCCATTACAGTGGGAGAAAACATCACTGTTATATTAATCGTATTAAATTTTAAAAACTATATTTCTTCTCACCCTCCAAAAAGACATCTCTTTAAAAAAATTGTTCTGTTCTAGATGACCTTCCAGGCCAGGAACATAGCCTGTAAGATTATTAGCTCATATGCTGAAGTATGGCTTCTTTCGTTTTCTTTGGCCATTCATGGTTGTTTTCACTAACAGCTGCCTTTGGTCTGAATCCAGCGCTGGTCCCTCCTTTGCTGTGAGGCACCAACAAACGATTTATTCTCTGTCACTCTATTCCCCACTGGCTAACTGGGAATGCTAATCCTTACTGCTGAAGCAACTGGGGAAGACTAATTATTGTAGTTATTGTACAGAGTGATTTTTGTGTTTTGTTTGTTTTGGTTTGATTTTTGTTTTTGTTTTGTTTTGATTTGTTTGTTTGTTTTCTGGTTTTGGTTTTGTTTTGTTTTGTTTTTTCCCCAATTTCCATGCATTAAAAATACCTAGTGCAATTTCAAGGGTTATAATTTATCTTGATTTTCAATTCAGCTATCCAGAAATCTAGCCTAGCTGAGAGCCATTAGGCAACCTCCGTGGGCAGTGACGAGCTGGCAGTTCAGACCACCCATCTTCAGACTAGATGCCTTGTTTCTCCTAGATAATTACAGGTAGCTAAGTTAACTCTAACCTTGAGTGATGAAAGAGTTCTAAATACTGGAAATAACAAACCCATCACAATGGAAATAGCCACTAATAGCAACAAATATTCCAGGCTTCTTACTGCTCCCAAAACTTAGCTCAGCCCCTGAGGAAGCTGTGCTAATGCTCAGCGCTATGAAGGTAAAAAACAAAGGAAGTTTAGAAATAAATATGTTGGATCAGTGTGTATGGGGATATTTACGAAGTCTCACGTCAATGGAGGTAGGTAAGTATAGCCAGGCAAGGAGTTTTCAGTAATGGGATTTTATCAGTGTGCTGAAGTCGAAGCTTCTGATAAAACATCCTCTTTCAAACATTCCCAGCTGTTGTGCTTGTGCTAGGAAATACTCACTGGGGTGAGGGTTCGGGTCTACATCTCCCCAGTGTGTGTCTGTGGTGACCTAGATGACGGTCCTCAAACTTAGGGGCTGCAGGAAGCCAAGTCTGAAGATGGTCACCTAAGACCTCAGACCCTGAGATTCAAGCCTCTGCTATGTCTTAGTACAAAAGCATCTCCTATGAGCTCCAAGTGAACACATTAACTCTCACACTATCCCTTGTATAGGATAAGCTAGTTTTCAAGGTTCAGTTTTTCTTTTGCATTACGATGCATACCCATGCTGGGATCCTGAGTATATCCTAATGCAGTGGAGAAATGTCTTTGCAATTTGATACAATGCTGTGGGACTAATTCTCATCCAGCTTTGATTCTGACAAATTCAGATAGTCAGTGTCTGTACTTGCCAGCATTTGAGAAAGATTAGTAGAGGAATAAAAGTAGCTTTGGAAATGTGCGTGAGGAGTTGTATTTAGCGAAGTGGAGGGAGCCAAAACCAGAACAGATGTTTCTATTTGATCTAGGTCCTCCTTTGAAATATTAAATAAGAATGAAAGATTTCAGAGGTGTGACTTAAACATCACTGTGTGCTGTTAACCCAAAGAAGTGTGAACAACAGCAGCATGGTTAATTATAGAGTCATAGGTTTACAAAGCTGCGTTAGAAATACATAACAGAGAATCAATTAAAAAACAATATATACATACTGAATTACCTCTTCCAGCAAAGAAAACATTACCCAACACAACACATAATAAAAGGAAGGGTAAGGTTTTACTGGAAAACGGAACTTTCTTTTTACTTCAATATAATAGTTTTGTACACATATATGAGTACATGTTATAGTATGCATATAACAATACAGCTAATTAGCATGTACCATCACCAGTTACTAAACTCTGACTTGCCTCTGTGATTCAGCTACATCTCTGCAACCTGTGTTTGTAGAACCCCGCACAGACTCATGCTCAATACTCAGGAGGAAAATTCAAGGGGATTTGGGGTTTTCTTTGTATGTTTGTTTGTTTTAATTCCCTGGAAGAAATGCATTAGAGAAAGCAGCAACAGCAATTGATTCTGCAGGAGGTTACTTTACCTCTGAACTTACCCACAGTTGTGAATACTGTGCAGCAGAAAAAGAGAGAGCCAAAGAAAGTCCATATATCTTTTGGATTGACAAACCAGTCTCGTTCAGCTGTGCTGAGCAGTGCATGGATTTTTTCCTTAAATACCTCCTCGTTTTCTGTCATGTTATCTGTTACAGTGACAACAGGAGACACAGTGACTGTTTGCAGACCATCACTCAGAGGGTGGCCAGCCTGTTATTCCAATGAAGGTTACTCCTGCTAAGGATTTGCTCGTTCTCTTTTAGAAGACAAAAATTTCACCTCACCCTCTCCTTTCTTCCCCCGCCCTGAAAAAATCAAGTGGATCCAGTGCCTTTGATGAATAAAGAAACAATGAATACACAAGCTATGTTCCAACAAAGTAAAAATATGACACAAAAATAAGCGTAAAGAAGCAGTACAGTAAGACTGAATATTCAGCTCCCAGTGTGGATGTTCTGATTCATTTTGGATTCTGCAGATTAGTCTTCTTTTGACCCAAAGACACTAGAAATGTCGGGTCATCAGTACAGGACCAATATAAATTATTTGATGGCACTGCCCAGTGCCCCACTGTGAATCTTCCCTGTGGCTGAGCTCTCCTTGAAAGGGTATTATTTACAGAGGTGCTTGTCCCAAACAAATTATTGAGTCAGCAGAGCTTTCTGAAAGAAAGTCCAAGCCCATGTACAAGCCCTGAGACAGAGCTGGGAAGATTTCTACCCCTTCTCATCTCCTCACGCCCCTCCACCAGCACCACCAGGTCTGGGGTGCAGCACAACATCTGCCTCCATCTGAGCATCCCAGTGCCAGAGGGTTGAGAGGGAGACTCAGAGCTGGGAAGGAGGACCTGGAGGAGGCTTTCTGAGGGAGAGGATTCATTCCTCAGCAATCAAAGGGAAATACCCTGGGAATCTCAGCTGCTTTTTGAGGACCCTGGTAACTTCGACAAAAAGGAGAACATCAGCACCCCAGGAAAAGTCTTTTCAGGCAGGAACACAAGGACCAGGGAAATTTACAGTCAAAAAATCACAGCTAAGGAAGACAAGCAAACAACAGAAGATATCAGATAGGCAGGGAAAAAATCCTGTTTGCAGGTTCAGCTAGTAACATTCTGAAGAATGTCTTCAAAGGCAAAGAAATCTAATTCAAAAAGCAAGAGAATGAGTAACTCCCTGTACAGTAAAGTAATTTTGAAATTCCAGTACATACCTGATAAATTTCTGGAGATGTGCCACAGATTCTGCAGAAATGTTCTATATTCTTCACTTAAATTGACCTTCCGGTTACCTTCAATGTGGGAAAACATGAGAGCCCCAAGAAAAGCATAGATCACAAGAGACAGAATGAAACAGACATGAGGAAAAACTGCCCAAAATATTTTCTTACATGTCCTTTTACCTCTCAGGGACTGTGATGTTGATGCCATCCTAAGATTATATATATATATATTTTTTTTTTTTTTTTTAATTTGTGGAGAAGACACAGCTTTTAGAAACAAGAATGAGGATGTAAAAGCTTTTGCATCCTAGAAAAGCTTCTCCTGTGAAAACAAGGATTGTTCTGCCTCAGGCTTTCAGATCACATGTCTTTCTAAGTGAAGATTGCACTACAGTCCCAATGGAGAAGGAGCACAACTAATCAAGCCTTGAAATATTTTTCAGTTGACAATACGCCGCTCTATCCCTGAATTACTATTGATCAGGCAGTGCTGCAGTTCGCACAGATCACCAGCTGCTGTGTGTTTCCATTGGAGCCAACTCGTGTTTAAAGTTTCTTGTTCTGAACTACAGGTTCTCATTGATACATTAGAAACATCTCCAGCCCCCAGGAGGGAAAAAGCACCCCGTAAGGGGTGGATTCCTTTAAAGATTTCTCCCAGAAATGAATGGGGAAATTTAAAATAAATCAAAATATGAAGTTGGCACTAATTGTTGTAGCCTCTGGACAGAGTATAGAACAATTAATTTCTCTCTCAGATGGCTTTAAAGAGTCTCTCACTCTCTCATGTAATCTTTGTAGGAGATTTTTTTTGAATTTTAAAGGATTAAAAAAAAAAAAAGTGTCAATAAGGTTTTGACCAGTTCTCACTTCATTAAAATCTTCCTAATAACTGAAAATCCCACTGACCATAGTAAGTAAGAACTGCAGGATTCACTTCAAGGTTAGCCATCTTTGCAAACTATATACAACTTCAAAAATAAAACCTTTATTTTCATCTGTCACTCTAAAACAGAGCAATGGGCAGTATCACTGCCCTTTACAACATTAGTAGCAGTAGTAAGGGGAGTAGGACTTTACAGAAAAAGGTGTTAAATATTTCATCTCTATGAGTCTTCCATTAAAAATTGAAACAGCTTTGTGCATCCAAGACCTACTGAGTTGTATGTGAGCAAAATGTCCATACTGCAATTAAATTCTACATGTTTACTATGATTTCTTCTGGGTCAAACTCTCAGCAAATTGGATCACAAGATATCATATGCTTACCAATATGGAAACCTCCACTGTAGAAAAGAGGCTTTCAGTGCTAAGACAAAAATAAGCCCATGTGTTTGTTACTTTTCTGGTTATCTGCCTTATTGACTCAGTAGTGCTTTTTTGAGAACAGATGTATAAATCCTCTTATTGTAGCCAATCTCTTTTTTATTTCACGTTGACCTAAAACACGGGATTGAAAACTGCTGATGTTCATAATTAATCAAAACCAACAGAGCTTCCTGAGAGGTTGTACTTAGAGGTAATGTACTCAAGTTTGATGTCCTTACGAGAGGAGCCAGGGACACAGAGAAATCAAAGGAGCAGCTGGAAGAGCCAAGTGGCTGTAGGCAGTGGGGTCCTCCATGCTGGAAGCACAATGCTGGCTTCTCTTGGAGAACTTTGGGTACCAATGTTATATAAATTGGTAGAATTTACTTGATTTTGTAAAGGAGTCTTGACAAAGTTCCTCTCCAAAGGTTTTTAAGGGAATTAAACAGCCATGGCATAAGAGATAAACTCTTCACAGGAAAAAATAAATGGTTAATAGAGAGGAACAGAGGGCAAGAGTAGAAGGTGGAGGGAGGTTGCTGGTGGAGTGATGGGTGGGTCTGTGCTGGAGCTCAGCTGTTACACAAGTTCATAAATGACCTGGAAAGGGGATAAACAGAGAGATGGCAATGTTCACTGATGGCGTGAAGTTGGTAAGAGCTATAAGACTGAGAGCAGATTGGACTTGTAGGAGGACCTGGGGGTACCTTGTAATAAAAAGGCAGATAAAAGCAAGGTGGATACATGTAAAAAGCGATAAACAATCTTAATTTCACATACTAAGTGATGGATGGTCTGGAGAGAGCAGGTGAGGGATCATTGTGTGTGATCTTTCCTGAGACCAGAATGGGGGACCACCAAAAGAAGAAAGCAAAAACTTGCTTCAAAACAAAGAAAACAGGATGGTTACTCATGTAACTGGAAAATCCTCTGCGAAAGGATGTCGGGTTTACATATGTTAAGGAAAAGGATGGAGAAACGTTTAGAAGAACAATCGTTAAGACTGACTATGAGCCACGTGGGGTTCCGTAACCCACTGAACGCAAAATAGTTGGCAGTTAGAAAAGTGGAAGACAGTACCGGGCCAAATGGGCCCTATATTTGAGACAGTATATTCACATTTATGTTCTTCCGAAAAAGGTTTTCACTTACCAGTACAATAATTCTGACACAATTTATCCTGCGGATTTTTTCATCTACATCTCTGAAATAAACCTCTTTCCTCCAAAGTGCTTTAAAATCTTCTCAGCCTCCTCCTATACATGGTAGGACTGCAAAGTATTTAGCAATTCCCAGGAGCTTCTCAGCCATTTGCAACATCAGGCTCTGAGCTTGTGACAATGAGAAAATTTAATAAAAATATATCCAGAAATGACTTTTACATTATTTGCTTAATCTAAACCATTTCCCACTATTGCTGTATTACATATTTGAACTCAGTTGCTTAAAAGCAAATCCCACTAACCACAAGTTATTCCAAATTGAGTTACTGATACTTGTATTGAGAGAGATTTTTGCAATACACATTTCCTATTCATGTTAATGGACAGCAAACCTCCACTTTTCCTAACTTCCATTTCTTTGATTAGGGCAAATGTGAGTGCTGTGAAGGTGCTGCTTGAAAGGAAAGTTTGTGACCACAGCTGCAAGGTTTAATTATTCCAGTGCAAATACCTATGTTAGAATTACTACTTTATCTGATGTTCCTGGATTACAAAGGTTAAACCAAGAAGGTTATCATTTGAGCAGTGAGAAGTTTTTCAATAATCGATGAAACTCTTCCTGCATTAAGTCATCTACTATGTCGTAAAAGACCTGCTGTGTTTACCTCTCTTCTATGAAGCACCATTGGATTCAGTGTACTGTACTAACAAATATTCAATAGTGCAGTGCCTTCTCCTTTTTTCGACAAAACCAAAGTGACTTGAAGGATGGCAAGTACCCTAGAAAAGAAAAAAAAAAAAAAAAAAAGCAAAGGACTAAACTATTTGCTTTTATTTGCATCCAGCATTGATTCTGACTGTTTGATACAGGACTAATACTTCAGTCTGGCAGCACTTTATGACAATGAGAATTAAAAATGTTCAGTTCAAGATTGGATGTTAACAAAGATCACAGAGGATTTGATGTGTTGCTCTAGCACATGTACCCTGCAAAGTATTTTCAGAATGCACTAACATATCTAAGCTCCCAAAGAAAATGGGTGTTTCTGTAGAAAGGTGATATCAACCCCAAGAGAAAAACGGACAAACGAAACACAACCACCCTAAACCAACAAAAAACAAGTAGCAGCAGTAGTTGGATTAAGAAAGCAATCTCAAGGCTGTGAAAACATTAGATTTGATCCCCAGACATAGAGATCTCCCCTGGTGGGATTCCAGCCCACAGCAGGGCCCAGAAGCAGCGCTGAGCCCAGTACCAACACAGACACTGGACATTTGTACAGAGCTTTTTATATCCTGTCAGATGAGTGACACATGCTTTCCAGGCACCGTGCAGTTATTTTTCTCCTCTCGACCCCAACCATATTCACCTGGAGTATGAGTTTCCCTGATACCTCCTGTTCTCCCTGCTGTCCCCTTATACCTCACATTACTGGGACAGAGAGAGAAATGCAATAATTGTCTGTGTAGGGTCTATTGGATACCCCAAGGGAAGGTTTAGCTTGCTTTGTATCCATCTTTAAAAGTCTCAACTCTTGCTTGAGTCAAGTGCTTGAGCTTGTAACCTCTGGGAATATTTGAGAGCACTCAGGACTAGCATCCTGACACTGCACATAATGCTAAGTGGATTCAAAGATGTCCAGGACTCTCACTCTGAATAGGAGCATTTCCTATTTCATTCTTTGTTCACACCAAAGCCAAGCAAGTGGTCCCATCGTTTCATTTATGAGAGGCAAACACTCTTCATATGCCTCAGGAGCAGTCAAGGCTTGGGTATTAATCCCTGTTCCTCCTCTTTTTTAGCACCAATGAAGTCACATAGTCAGAAAACACCTTCGATGCCTGGTGAATTTTGCCTGGTGACTAAGCAGCAGGACCAGCCTCAAGCTAACCAGCCACTTCATCCCCTCTCCTACCACCCCCAGATCATTGCCAGGGTAGAAAGACTTCACCTGCCCCTCTTCTTTCATCCCATCCCCAAACCTGGGCAACCAGCAATAGTCTAGGAGGAGCAGAGCTGCTCCCTCGACCCCTCAGGAACATGTCTCAAATGGGGAAAATATTACCCCTTCCTTCTTAGGGAACTTGTAACCTCAACATCTTCTCTCTCCCAGAATTTCCTGTGCAATTTCCCCCAGGAGCCAGGGACACAAGCATGCATGGAGGGTTTGATTACTACAAAACTCCAGTTTCCAACAGAGCAGAGCTCTGTGGAATAGCTCCTCTTTCTGCTCATTCTGCTACCTGAACCATGTGCTAAGTGAGAACACATTTGGGACTAGGAGGGGAAGCTCCTTCTGGACAGACAACATTCCCCCAGCCCCTTTCTAAAGGGCCATGGAGAACTAAAATCAAACCCTGACAGATGCAGTGCAACAATTCTTAATGAGCTTTGCAAATAAAACCCGGCCATCATCACCTCACAGCAATGTGTGTGTTGCTCATTTATTTGCGTGACTCCTTTGAATGCTGTGATAACGCTTCAGGGTGTTATAACAAACGGAAAGGTTAATATCGCAATGAGTCACCAGTGTAAGAGCCCATTGCAAATGAGACACGGTGCAGGAGTCCTGGGTTTCCCGATAAGCAAAGGGGATTACTGAGGTTCAGCTACATGTCTTATGCCAAAGTCTTTACTGAGTTAATGTAGTGAACGTAATGCTGGTATAGTGGAGACTATCTCAGCCCAGTAGTTTCATTTTAAGGCAAACAAGCTCCCTGTGGAGAGATCGGAAAACTGCTTCTTTGGAATTTAATTAACATTAGAACATGTGAGATTATATGCTGCATAAAAGCTAAGCATCATGATTCATGTCAACAGAGCAATTTTACACTATTTGAACTGGCAAAAACACTTAGATTCAACATGACAAGTCTACTTTGCTCTTTGAAAAATGGTGGTTATTCTTTATTGTTATTAATGTGGCACCATATGTATATAAGCATTTTAAAAGAGGGGCATCTAAAACCTCAAATACAGGAACAAGCTTTTAGCTGTAAATATCCACCGGCATGTATCCGAGACTGTGTCTGTGAGTGGCATAGACCCTCTCAATTCTCAGCATGCAAAATGCTAATGAAAAAAAAACAATCTCCTGAGCTCATTTCCAATGTCATACACAAGTTCAGTTAAACAGAACACAGGGAAGCAGTCATCCCTTACAGGCTGTAGTAGTGGCCAAATATTACTGATAACATTGAGGTCAAACGTGTATTTGGAACAGCTCCGAGGTTATTAAGGACTGTTAATCCCCGAAGTACAATGCTTACAGTATTTTCTGCCCTCAGCCATCCATTGCACTTTGTAAATCATAGGCAGGAATCTGCAGGCTTCTGACAATCAGGCACCTCTTTCTGCTTCCCATCACTGGCAATCAGATTGGACGTGGATTAATGTCAGTGGCTCAGAGTTTCTTGAACTTCAGTCTAAATTTTCAATTGCTTATTTTCATCCCAATTTTCCTAATGACACACTAAGAACTTTCTCTTCCCCTTTTTTATTTTAAGTACTTTTACAATAGTTTTAACTCCATTATCCTACCGCTCATTAGTCATTGCGGATTCAAGGAGTGGAAGCTGCTTTCACAGATGGGTGTGCCTTGGGACATCATCAAATTGACACTTGTCTTCAAATTTCTTTCAGTTCTACTGATTTTCTTTAGCTCTGAGTAGGCATACATGAACCTTTGAAACCCTGTCCCACACATTTCGACTAATACACCATTAATTAGCTTACCCTTTGTAATGCTGGCCCTTTAAATGTTTTTAGCAGTCACGGGACCAGCTCGTAAGTGCTTTTTAGTGATTCAGTAAACAACATTTTTCCACCTTAGTGGGGAACATTCTTTCAAACTCCAGACCCGTCAAGTGTAGCTTCACATGTTTAATTAGTTAAAGCCACAATTCCTTGGTGATGCAACCCTGCCTGGGTCGATAAGTAAGACTGCATTATCAAAATATCTTTTGAAAAATGTTTTGGGTTAGAAAGAAATGCATGCAAAATTGCCCAACTTTTCTGAGGAATTTCTTATAAAAACTGAGCAGAGAAAGAAGTATTTTCTTTCACTATTCTCAATAAAAAAGGAAAATCTTATGGCACTTCTGAATGAGTCATCTAGGAAAAAGGCCCCGTGTGTAATGAACCCAGCAGATTCATGACCACTGCGTTGTACCCAGACACTGCATCTCTTCCCAAGACTGCCTGGCACCCTGGCTGCCCATCATCAGTGACAGTGGCTACTGCTGTCTGACACTCCGGCTACATGCAAAAAGCCATCTAAATGTCATCGACTTTCTCCATAGTCACTTAGGAATTGGAGATACATGGGTGGAGTAGCTCAACTGCAGGATGAATATAAATTCAGGAAGGGTTATTGCTTGAATCGTGTCAGGCAGCCAAAGCCAGCTGGTTGTATCATATTCTAAGGCTTTAGGGTAGACCTACTGCAAGCTTGGACTGGGAAGAACTGTAGCTGTAGCCATTCTCATGCTGCCTTCTTATGCAGTTTTCAAGAGGTTATTTCCCAACCACTTACCTCTACTCAATGGTACAATGGCATTGGCTCCCTTTACCTGTTGGGTATCACATCACACCTGCCAGGATTTCTTGGTCTGTGTGCCAGGACTTTCTTCCAGATTATAGAAGACCCCTCCCTTTGGAGGTATACACGTATACAAGGAATTTTGATTGTATGCAGAACTGGGTATGTTCTCCCTGGACCACAGCATACTTAAGGAGAGGTCAAAGGGATCCTTCCTCCCACAGAGCCTCTTCCCTTCCTGAAAGCTGCTGGTGTTCAGAAGGCTCTGAGTGAATAAATATCTGGTCATATCAGGTTGTTCAGAGAGGTGGTAGATGCCTCATTCCTGGAGACATTCAAGACCAGGCTGGATGGGGCTCTGAGCAACCTGATACAGGTGAAGATGTCCCTGCTGATGACAGGGGTGTTGGACTACATGAGCTTTAAAGGTCCCTTCCAGCCTAAACTATTCTATGATTCCATAACACTGAATAATGTGTTAAAAGTCCATCCCTAGCAGATGGCTGAAATGCTTGCCCCAAAACTCTATCACATTACACCTGCAGATCAGCTTCTCTGGCTGATGAACCACATCTTAAATAGCTGAGAGGCACAAGTGCACAGCAAGGACACAAAGCCCATAATCTCTTTCCAACATGTCATGGGTCCTGGTTGCATGCAGAGCTTGGAAATGCAGCATAACTGCTTCAATAAACTCTGCCAGACTTGAGTCCCCTAGATAAAATATTGCTGTTAAGCTGTATTGGCAAGATTTGCTCAGACCAAAACTCGTGCTCTTTGCCACCAAAACCGCTGCTGAAGAGCTCAACAAGCCAATTACCCTTGGACAGGGTAGTGTGTAATTATGCTTTCAGTAAATCTTGCTGGCATTTACCACACCACCGCTAAAGGCCACTTCTGAAATAACTGTCCTGCAAAAGCTACAGATCCACAGACTTGGATTAGATGTCCCTCAGCAGGGCACACACAGGAACTGTGGTCTCTGATCCCGCTGTTCCTCATGTGGAGTTGCAAAGACCCACAGCTGCTCCTCTCCCAAAGCCCAGCTCCTTGCTCAATGTCACACACAGGAAAAGGTGAAGAGGCATGATCCTTGCTTTTTCCTAGAGTATTTAGTTAAAAGTGCTCACAAAGGCCATTCACTCTGCCTCAGAGCTAGCATCTCTGCTTGTGCTCTTGAGAGAGAGAATCCTCTGTAGCGATTTTCTTGGACCATATTTGGCAATATTTCTGCCTCATCCATCATTTTTTCTATAAACAGCTGCAGTAAATGCTGTATTTTATGGTCAGATACGTTTCTTACTCAGATTTTCTAGCTAATCTTCGTGTGCTTTACCTGTTGAAGAGAAGTTACTGTCTAGCTCCTCAGGTTAGCAGTTATCCATGGTGTATGTACCAGTTGAACTATGGGCTATTCTTTAAGAACACTATGTAAATGAATAAATAAATAAATAAATGTAATTACATTTGCCGTTCTTGTTACAACTCACTAATTGAGACAGATGTAACATCTTACCAGGAACCTGGAGAGAATCCAGTGCAGGTCTGCTAAGATGTTTAGGTATCTGCAGCATATGACAAATGAAGATTCCCTAAAAAAACCAGGGGGGTTAGTGCAGAAAAAAACAAGTTTTATGGGTGAACTAATTGCTGCCTTTAACTATTTGAAGAGGATTACAGAGAAGATTGGGTCAAACTTTTCTCACAGGTGCACAGAAAAAGGATAAGAAGCAATGACAAGGAAAAAAACAATTAGATAGAAGCGGGGGGGTGGGGGTGAATCACAAGGTCAGTGATTACAGATCAGAAGAGGGGCCCAGAGAAGCTGTAAAATCTCTGTCCTTGGAGACTTATAACATTCAGCTGGATAGGGCCAGGAGAAACCTGATCTAGCTTTGCAGTTAGGACTAGAGACCTCCAGAGAGCAATTCCAACCTAAATTCTTCTATAATCCTATGTGTTCTAGAACCATGGTATCTTTTGTTTCTTGTTCAGGTGTAACTATTAGAAAACAGCCACCTCTAAGAAATTAATCAGCTATTAGATCAAATCTTCCATAGCACAGTGGCTGCAAAGCCTGTGGGGGTATAGTGGCTGTTCTTTAAAACTCAGCAAGAAGCCAGGTTGACAAGGTCAGGGGGACTCTACAGGAACCCTGAAACCTGGGGCCAAACAAGAAGGATCTGTATTTTTTTCTGAGCACGCCTCCTGCAGCTGCAAGCATTTGTGGTGGGACACTTGCAGTTGGGATGCCTGCATGGGAATGGGAAACAGAAGGAGGGAACATCACAACCCACATTCAGAGCACAAAAGCACGGAAGGGTGCTCAGCACCCCCATCCTGAGCTCTGCATGGGCTCAGCTCTCGCCTCACAGCTGGGGCAGATGTGGCTCCATGCACCAGGACCACCACTGGGTAGCATCAAGCAGAACTGAACACTGGGCAGCATTGGTGGCCATGTCCTCAGGACCTCGGGACACTTAATTGTCTTTTTTTTTTTTTGTATGTTTGTTTCATGTAAAAGGTGATTTGATCCAAACCACAATTTTCCCTTATTTTACCCATAAATTTGTACTTCCATGACCCACCCAGATGTAGCTGGTATCCCTTAAAAACCCCTGACTAATGCTTCCTTTGCTAACAAACCTCAAAGGCAGAGAAGAATCTCTGGGCACAGAGGTTTGCAGTATTCTGAGTGCCAGTGACAGATCAGTGTGCCCTATCCAGAGGACAGGGGACAACAGGATCCCTCTTTCATCCAGAAGGGATGAGATCTTCCCCTGTCTAATGCTTAGATGATACACAGTAATTTCTGGTGTGTTACCTCCTGATACAGTTCTCTGAATATTGCTCGCAGGTGAGTAACTGATTTCTTTACATTTACCAATTCCTCTACCAGTTAGTAGGAACTAGAGAGCTGCTGGGGTTTGCTATCAGTCAGTGTTTTTTATAATATTTCCAAACTGAATGAGGGCTTTGCTATAACCCGCGCAGTGTTGCAGGCTGGATGAGGCATCTTAAAACCAGGAGCTTTGTGCATAACTGAGATTTGTTCCCAAACGCACAAGAAAAAGGTTGCCAGAGGACAGAGAGGTCCTCCTCATTCCTGAAATTTTGTTCCAGCGGTGTAGAGAACCTCACTCCTTTCTTGTGGTCAGATGTTTACATAAGTACAAGTAAATTACCTTGGGAAGTGCCCTTTGTAGTTTTGGCCCTTTTTCACCCTTCTGAAATGATCACAATATTTGTTCATTAATTTGAGACTGAGATTGTTTGCAGTCCAACCCTAATAGCAGAAATATGCCATTTATGCCAATTAAGCATTCAACTTAATGCTTTTATATAGCTGGTGTGTAGCAGAATTTCGTCAGACTCTGCTCTCATTTAAACTCATGTAATCCATTTTAATGGATATGAAAGCAGAATTGACTTTTTTTTTTTCTTTAATAAGTCTTTGCAGACATTCTAGCTGTAGACTCATCACTCAAACCATACCCTTGTCTCCCTCCTGGCTCCTCTCTTACTTTCCCTGTCCCAGAACTTGCTGCTCTCTGCTGTCTTGTAGGAGAAATGTGCAACACATACAACATACAATATTACAGAGGGAAATCCCAGCACAGGGCAGAATTATACTCTATTTTAACGACATGTTTAAGTCAACTAAGTTGAGTACTCAAAAGTAAAACAGCTGTATCAAGGCTGCAACCTGGATACAACCCCTTATGAATTTGCATGGAGTTAAAGTATTTAATTTACATGTAGTCATCTTATATCTTTGTCAGGACCACAGCCTCAATCAGTACAAAAATGAGAGTAGTTCACTTATTGAACATCTCTGCAACATTTATTTTACCTTTAGGTCTATTTATTAAAAGCAAATATATGATATAATGCAGAACATATATGATATGGAGAATTTCAGTCCAAACCTTTAAGCCACAGTCTGCTTCTCTCTGAGGATACCTCTGGCCGCCTTCTTTTCCTTGGACCATGCAACTCCTCCTGTCACTATAAAATACTCCTGAAGGAAAGTCCAGGGGGACCAGACTGAGGTGGTGGTCACCGCCAAGTGGTTCTCAGAAAAGAAGTTAGTCAGGAACGGGACATCTGAATTGTTCACACAAAAGCAAACCATTCCCAGCCAAACTCCTTCACAGAGCAACTCCAGGGCATGCATAGATTTAGCTACAACACATACCCAGGATATTCATATAAGCAACCCTTAACCTTGCTGAGAATTGAAACATCATCTGCATGGTCTACTGTGCTAGAGAAAGTTTCTGTGCAGTAAAACGTGATTGAACTTCCTTATCACAAGCAACAGAAAACAGGTTCTTATGAACAGCAAGCGTTAGGGGGTCTTGGTAGGAATTATAAGGACAGGACACGTAAGCAGCAGAGCCACTGAGACTGCAGTGCACATCTGTCTGCTTTGAGGAGAAGCCTGTGGCTTCCTGAAGAAGAAAACCAGTTTAAGATGTTCTCATCTCTACATATGTATTCTCATTCTGCTCAGATTACAGCAGAGTTCTGCAAACAGTTGCGCTGAATCCCAGAAGGGGGTGAACTGCGCCACAACCGGAGCATTGGATTGTGAAGTGATGCACCTTGGCAACTAATACCTCTGTTTGCAGAACCCCATTGCAGAGTGGTTCCTAAAAAGTGTGTCTTTCTAGTGCCATCGGCCCTGCTCAAAGTGGCATGAGGACAGTTACACTGGTGCAGGAGCAAGATCCACAGAGCCCAGCATCTCCCCCCTCCTCTGTTTCCATCAGCAGTTGCTTAGGAAAGGGTACAAGAACAGGGCAAGCATGGAGTGATATTTTCCCAGAATAGTCTTTTAGCCTCAAGCAATTTGCAGTTCATGGACTTCCTGAGCCGAATATTGTATCTCTGTGACAAAGAAATCATTTCAAGCATTTCCAAGCCTTTGAAAGAAACACGAGTTCATCGAGAGGAGGCTTCTGCTGGGAAAACCTGCCTCCGGGCCGGGGTTGGCTAGCCTGCATTTTTATCCACCTTCAAAATCGGTTTTCAGAAGAGATTTTTAGAGTTTGCAAAGGAAACAGCGCGTAAGTCAAGGCAGCAGCCCCGGGAGAAGGAGTGAGATATCTGCTCCGGCCCCGGGCATGGCGGAGGCGGCTGCTACCGCTCACGGAGCCGCGGGGAAAAGCCCGTCGGTCTTAAATACCGGCGAGAAAAGCCGATCCTAAATACCGGCAATTTGCCGCAAGAGGGGGCTCAAAGCCCGCGGGCCGGAGCCCGGTCAGATGCGGGAAACAGCCGCCCCCAGGCCGCGGCCCAGGAGGATGCTGAGCATCCCCCCTCCTCCCGAGACTTTGGAGAGCCCCGAATGATCATCTCCTCTAAACAGCGAGCTTAGGGACAGTTAGGAAGCCAGACTGGGGTGCGGCAAGCCGATGTTTCTGCAGGGAAGTTTTGGCAGTTGACACCCGATTCGCTCAGCCTCTGTAACATGTCTTTGCATTCAAGTATACGTTCACGGATTGTGACTGTCTGTAAATGTTCTTCTATGGAAAACAAGACAGTAAATGTAGCAGGGCCACTAGCAGTGGGCTCCTACGAATTTGCTGGTGAATTCCTGGCAACAAATACAAACAAACATACACACAATCATGTGTTACCTCCACTTACAATCTACCTCATGGATTAATATTTAAAGGCCTGACAATGCTGGGTCAGTTGACCAGATACATGTTCTGAGGGACTCAATCTTCAGATGCTGTGAACGGTAGCAAGAGGACAATGCAAACACCAGCCCACAGGTACACTGTGGCCATGTAGCACTGTGCCATAGGTATGGTTACCATTGCTTTCCTGGGTGCTTTTTGAGAGCTCTTGTTTGTAGCACAACACCAAAAGTGTATCTCTTGTTTTTCAAGCAGGGAGAGAGAGCAAGAAATGAAATCTCCAGAGAAACTACATTTTGCAAGTGTAATTATGGCAGATACTGGCTCTCCCCATAGACAGCCTGCCCCCATCTAGCTAGTTTGAGGAGTGTCATTTTAACCATAAAAAGTAAGAACTTGAGATAACATGATTCTTTCCCCTGAATCCCACCTGTATTTCATTCACTCTTGTCTGATTCCTAGGTTGGCAGGAGATGAAAGCAGGACAGAGACATCATGATGGCCTAGACAAGCTCTAACTCCCCTCACCCAACTTAGGAGCATGTGCTCTCCCAGCCTTCCCACCAGCTTTCCTCTCTGTCACACAGGACATTACCCTGAGCTCCCTCCCTGTCACTCAGAGCTGGGCAGGACCTATCCTAGGTGCCAGAGAGCTTCTCTACTTCTCCTTCTTCTGTTTTGGTGAGGAAAGGAGCTGGCAGCTGCTGTAACAAACTGCTGTGGCGTGTCTCACCCAGGTACCCCTGACAGCAAAACATTGAGCATCTTTGAGGGTGAAAATTTCAGCTCTGCACATGCAGAGATGAAGACCTCTAAGGGGTCTCCACTGCAAGGTACCTGAGTGAGACCACAACTGTCTCCTAAAAGACACATGAGAACTGGCGCAATCCAGGCTGCCTACAGGAGGCAGGAGCTAAACAGGCTCAGCTGTTTCCCTCAAACTCTCACACCCTCAATTAAAATACCAGCTCCCAGGACTGTTGCAAAATTATAGGATGTAATGGGTACTTGATGCAATAAGCATCACAACTGAATTTCTTCAGAAGCACCCTCATTTGGCTTTCTTCATGTCAACTGATTTTTACACATCTTTTAGCCAGCTCATCAGGCTGAGGGCACATACCAGCACCCAGGGACAGTGCAGGCATTTCTGACACACCTGAAGGGCTCAAAGCCCTACTGATAGATAACGTTCATCTCCGTATGATGTCTGGGTTAGTCACCCAGACACCTGGTAACACGATACGCATAGGCTTTCACCTTGGAGTCTCTTCCTAACATCATTACTTCCATGTAAATCTCTAAGCACTTCAAGAAGCCAAGTATGTGTCATTGCATGTAAAGAAATCAAGTTACAATTTTAAAACAGACTGTGGAATATATACTTTCTGTCAAGGGTTTCATTGAAGATTTGTTGATCACATCCTCCCAGCTGAATTTTTGACTTGGGATATCTCTGTCAATCACCTTCTGGCCAGGCCAGATCCTGTTCCAGATTATTCCTGACCTGTGGAAAAGGAAAGATAATAGTGCACCATTTATTTTCAGACAGGTGGAATAGCCCCAGAACTATTCTTTGGATTTTGGGAGAAGTTTTAAAATCTGATTCTCCACCTGTTCTAAGCAAAATGGGAAAATATATCTATTATTGTGGCAGAAAGTAGGGAGAAGGAAAACTTTTTCTAAGTTCTGTCCTTTCTGTAGTCCCTCCCGTTGCTCAGGGATCAGAGCTGCTTTCCTTTGAGCCACTATTTCATTCATTTAAAAGAGATCCCGGATGCACTTGGGAAACACAAAATGCCAGGAGACAGCACCACAGCATCTCTGTTGGGAAGCAGGACTGCCTTCTTCCAGTTTGGCCAATGGCTCTAAAGAGGTTCTGCCTCAAGCCAGGTGGATAATCTCTTTTGACGTGTTCTTAGCAAGCAAAATGAGAAGCAGGGTCTTATTTTAATATTGGGGACTGGAAAATGGCCTGAGCTGCAACATCTCATGGTCAGCCCGTGGCAGGAGCTTTGCCAGGGGTCTGCTTTGTGATACCAACATATCCTAGGGGCTGTATGCATTTTGGCAAGTGTGTTGAATCCCTCAGATTAATCTTTTGTTTAGTTACACAGTTCGTACTAAATACTTCGAACATAATGAGAGGGGAATCTGGCTTACACTGGTCTTTTCCCCCCCTTCATCAACTTCGCCGAGTGTCACCCCTGGCTCAGGTAGACTTTAGAAATAACCACAAAGACTGAATCTAATAGACATCATTCATCTGACAGCACTGCCTTTAGCATATTTGCCAGCCTTAAAGTATTTCCAAAAGTCTGTAACATATAACATTTTCTTGCATATTTTTCCTATAACCATGCTAATTGGTTGTCCCAGTTGTGCAGATTGTGCTGGGGCAGGAGGTGTTCCGATTATTCCCTTTGTTTATGGTATTAGACTTAGACTATTGTTGATCTTATTGTTCTTATTTGTAACATGTTTGCCTCACTAGGACAGTAATTGTGTCAAGCAAGTTGGAGTCCAATCTGCAGAGCTGAATGTTCAGAACTGCAAAAGAAAGGCTCCAATTTTTCAAGCAGCGGGCATATTACTCCTCCACTTGGATTATTAAATTCTAATTATAGCTTGTTGATCCTGTTACAATGTTGTTTGTAAATCTAAATACAGTTCTCTAAAGCCTGCACTGATATGCATTTTATTTCTCAACCTGTTGATGCTTGGTAAAAAAATACCAGTTTGCCTAATAGAGCAGGTGGAGGTTAGCTTGCTCTCGATCAAGGTCTTTCCCTCGACTATATTCCCTTGGATAAGTTTAGGAATCAGTGCTTAATGGTATGGATAAAGAACAACCATGACCAATGCATTTCACATAATGTCATGGTACCAGTGAACTGACCAGAGCTGGTGTCAGGAAGAAATTTTCCCTTAGGTAAGTCTGGCAAGGGCTCACGGGCTTTTCGGGAGAAGGGGAAAGGCAGATGGGTTTGGTTTCTCCATTCTTCAGGCAGTTAGCCAAGCTCTTCTGGGAATGATGCCTTAACAATTCCCTCTTATACTGGCAATTTCTTTAGTCCCTTCTCTGCTCTTCCTGAAATGTTTTCTGTGTTTGGCCCCTTTTACAAGAGAGTTCTGGTTCATCACCCCATGTGAGAAGGTGTTTTGTAGGGTGCATTGTGTATGCAGTACGCATGGTTGAATCCACATACAGTGACTTCATATAAACTAAGTACCAACAACGCAGTTATCTGTGATGGACATGATGGAACTCCATGCCCTTACAAGCCCTTTTCTTTCCTATGTCTTTATGAATGTTAGACGCAAGGAAAGGAGAGATGCCCAAGCCAAGTGGTGTGAGCAGCTTCAGTTTCCAGGAACTGCTGCATTTCAAATGACTGAAAGATTCTGTAGCTCTGTGCTGTTACGGCACCTGTAGCATCCTCTCTCACCTATAAGAACAGAGGCATTCAAAGTAAGAAATTACCATCGTGAACGATTGTCTGAGTCCATAAACCACACTCCCATCCCAACCTCATTTTTTCTTCCAAGCCTTCTTTTAAGCTCCAGCACACTTGTGTACTCAGACTGCTTGCAAATACCTGGCATGGGCTTTCCCTGCAGCACCAGCCAGGTTTCTCACGTACTCATTGAAGTGGCCCACAGTGGTTTAACTGCTGGGCATGTAAATCACAGCAAGGATTGCTACTAGATCCCAGAGGGCTCCTCCCAGAGCCAGGCACAGCTCCAGGCAGTGAAACATCACATGTCCTGATAGTGGGAAGGCCTTGGAAGGGTTATGGATATTTTCACAGGTAAAGGATGGAGAATTAGCCCAGTTCCTCCTTTCTCCTTGTCATTCAGAATCCACTGGGGGAGGAAGGAAGCTAACCCTCTTGATAGGGAATGAAGTGAAGGTCTCTAAGAGCTTTTCTGCTGAGGTTTCTGCCCTGGAGAACTCTAACAGACACTTGGAATACAGAGCTCTGAGCAACGGGCAGCCACAGCAGGTGCCTTATTGATCCTTTCCCAACAAGGAAAGTCACTGGGGTCCAGAGCCTGTCCCTTCCCCTTCAAATACCATCTGAACTTGCAGGCTTGTCTGGACGAACATGGATCAAAGAGCGTAATAAGGATTGGAAGACACTAGGACATCTCAACAACTGGGATGGGGATGGGGGGGAGTAGGTGGGACAGTTATTTGGAAGGCTGAACTCTTCCACGTACACATATCCACTCCAAGATATGCAAGGCAGGGTGGTGCTCCCTCCTGGGAGGAAAGCTGCTGTTTCCCTGCAGAGCCTGGTGGATGGGCTAGGAGGCCACAGCTGCTGAGCCGTCGGAAAGGCCTGCCTGTGGCTGTGCTTGCATCTCCGTGTCCCCTTGGGTGGGGACAAGAGGGATCCATTTCCTCCAAGCTGTCACTGAATCTCGCCAGTGCCCCCATAAAGGTATGAAGGAAACTTTCCACTTCTCCGATGGCTGTGACTGTAACAGGAGCAAAACTATCAGTCTAGGGGGTCTATACCAGGGAAATGCCAAGCCTGGCTGCAGGAGGGCGAGGGGGCTGTTTCTGCTACAAGGAGTGAGACAGCAAATCCATCCCTCCAGTCAGGGCAAAGTGCAGAGTGGTACCCTAATTGCTGGTGATGAGGGCTGTGTGGGACAAAATGTTCTACTTAACCGGAGGAACCGACTGCTGGATCCCTGGGCTTCGCAATCTTCATCCCTCCTAGAAGAGCCTCCTTCCCCCACCCCCAGAGCGCGTTTAATGGGGAGAAAGAGGCTCTTCCTGAGTTTAGGCGTTCCCGGCAACTGGAGACCTGCAGATGCGGACCTGACAGGTGAGGGAAGGATCCTCGCTCTGCCCTGAAGAGCAGCTGCGGCTGGCAGGGGGAGAAGGCGCCGGTGCTGTCTCCAGCCCACAGCTGCCGCCGAGGGGCCCATCGCCAGCCCTGCTGCGGCGGGGGCGCCGGGCGCTGCCCCTCGGCTGGCCCCGGGGGAGCGGCCAACGCCGGGGTGAGCGGAGGGACGTCGAGGGAAGCAGAGAGGATGAGAGCAGGTAGTAGCAGCAAGACTGTCGCCCCTGCGGCGGGGGTGATGGAGACGCGTAAGGGGAAATCGAGGAAGGTGCCGGCTCCGCAGCTCTCGCCCGGCGTCCCCGCGGAGCCGGGAATCCTTGGAAAGGGCCGCTGCCTGGTCTAAACACACCGAGAGGGACACCCCCGAACTGCCGGCTGGTCCCGGAGGGCAGTGGTGAGGCTCCGGGACCGATCTACCCCCTCGCAAGAGCCGAAGTTCCCCAGTTTGGGTGCCCTAGCTGGAGATTTCCAGTTGAAAGGGCTGGAAAAGGGCGCAATAGTGGGTTTCCTGCCTCTTGACGTTGCTGTTGATTTTATCGAGGGATGTCCGAGGAGAGGCACATTGGTCGCGGGTGGCCTCGGCGACACCGGCACCCAGGAATGCTCCCACCACGCAGTGAGGGCACCCGCGGCCCGGCCCCGAGGTGTGTCCGGCGGGATCCGCAAATCCGAGGGATGCCTGCCCGAGCCTGGGGAGAAAATAAAGAGAATAAATCCAAGCCAAACGCCCCGCTTGACCGCGTCCCGTCGGCCGTCAGCCACTGGCTGGGAAGCGGCGGCTCAACCGCCGGCAGCGCGGCGTAGAGGGAGAGACAGAACCGGGCCAGGTCCTGCGTGGGGGGGTGATGTGGATGTCTGTTCGGGAGTCCTCTTGTTGTAACGCCTGCCCGCCCCATGAAAGGAGTCACAAAACCGGCTTCGGGGAGAGGCTGCGGTCCAGCGCCTCTGAGGAGCAGAATTAACGCTTTAATCTGGATCTCCAAACCACCCGTAAAAAAACAAATAAGTTCGGTGAGGCTCCTTCTGAGATCCTGGAAACAAAAGGCCGTTTCCAGGTACCAGCCAGCGCTGGGGACCGGCCGGCCCAGCCGTGAGGGAAGCGCCCGGGGGCTGTGGGGCTGCGCTCCCGGCCGGAGCGGCCCTCGGGGCCGGCACGATCGATCTCTAAAGTTGGCACAAATAAAACATTATCTGCAACATCTGATGGCTCGATTTGATTTACTGTATTTGAAATTTCCTTCCTTTAGCAGAAAGATACTTCATTATTCTGTTCGGCTCTTCCCTGACGTGCTCCCTGTGCTGCTTCGGTACCTAAAGACCATCGACGACGGAGAAGAAAACAAGTTTCGACAAAATGGGGGGAAAGAAAATATTTGTGTGGTATTTGCTTTTCAGAAACAAACCCTGACACCGGCTGCGCAAAAAGGCGAAAGCAAATCGCGCAAAAACGTCTCTCAATGAAGGTAAAATTCGGCCGTCCGCTACGGGGAGAAATTTTAAAACAACGAGTCACCTGTCAAATGCCTCAGTTAATTTAAAAAAAAAATCTTCCTTTAAATTGTTCAGGGCTGCTAAGCTGTTTAATATCAAAGTGGGTTTTTACATGCTACGCAATACTTTCGAAGAACAGACTACGGTCACCTAAAACGATTTTAGTTGTGTTTCCACGTGCGGGGCACATTATTGAGTCAATAAAATGTCCCGTAGAGGTTCGCAAATCTCTCCAAAATTGTGTTTACTTAAATTAATTCGTTTCGGATGTCGAAGAGCATGTTAAAGTAGTATTTCTCATTTCCTGTATTTGCCTCATTTCCTGCACTATTTTTTTTATCTTCTTTTCCTGTCGTCAAAAAAACCCGTGCTTTTTAGTCTTACTCTGTAACGGGATAAAGGAAAAATCACGAGCTCAGGCTAATACTTATCTTTTCTTTTCTAGTTTCCCCACAGCTGAACAAAACCCAAGCCCACGCTTTTCCAAGGTGCTGTGAGTTGTGTTCTTCCCTGACTTTGGCTTCTTCTGGCCGCGCTGCGGGCGAAGAGAGGCAGGAGCCCATGCCTGTGTGTGCCGGGGACTCACAGCCCCAATCCCGCCCCATCTTTAAAGGTGGCACGCACGACAAAAACAAACAAACAAACAAAAAACCAAACCAAAACAGAAACAAAAACAAACAAAACAAACAAAAAAAAAAAAGAGAGAAAAACAAATGGGTTTTGTTTCCCACTCGCTCCGGGAGCATCTGGGCCGGGAGAGGCGGGCGAGGGGGTTGGCCTGGTGCCTCCCGGCTGCCCCCGGCACCGGCGGGCGGAGGGTGCGCCCGGGGCCGCGGGCAGGAAACCCCGGCGGCAGCGGCTTCCACTGCCCGCGCTGGGGCGGCAGGACCCGCCGTTCTCCGTTCGGAGGGGCGAGAGCGCGGGGCGTCCCCCCAGTCACAGACGGGTGGGAGGAGCGGGCGTGGGACGATCGCGCGTGGGGCGCGGGGATCTTCTGAACACTCGGGGAGCGGGACGCGCGTGGCAACGGGCTGCACGAGGCGGCTGGAGCGCGCGTGGGAACAGGGGGCGGGGCGTGCGTGGGCGCGGCGGCTCTTTGGGGAGGGCCCGGACATGCCCGCACCGCCCCCGCGCAGTGGCCACCCCACGGGGCCCGGGACGGATCCCGCTGCCGGAGGGCGCCGGCGGGGCAGCATTCCCGGGCCGGGGCCTCTTCCCGAGCCGCGATCCGGAGGAGATACCCAGCGTCTCGCGTGGGAGCGCGGCCCTGGGGTGGGTATTGATCCCGCGGGGTACCGCCTTCCCCTGTCCGCTCGCCGCTAAGTGCGCGGTCCGGGGTGGTGGGTGAGCGGGGCTGCTGCCGGTGGAGCCGGGCTCGACTCCCTCCCGCCGCCCGCGGCCTCCTCGACCCGGCCGCGGGTGTCCGGATCGGGCCGAGGCACCGCACGGGCGGGAGCAGGGCGGAAGGGAAACTGCCCGGGACGGCAGAGCTGTTCCCGGGGCTGAGGACGAGGGGAAGCCCCGGCCGCTTCCCCCGTCCCACCCCGCTCTGGGCTGGGGGTGGCTCTCTGCTCCGAGAGCAGCCTGTAAGGCAGCGACGTTTGCTTGGGTGTCAGCATCACCCGCATCCCAGAAAGCTTTTTGTTTGATTCTCCTTTTTTTTTTTTCCCCCCAATAAGTCAGATAACTCCAGGGTTTTTTTGCTTGGTTTTGGGGTTCTGTTTGTTTTTATTGTTGTTGTTTTGTTTGGGGTTTTTGTTTGTTTTTTCTGGAGTCGATTTACCACTATTCAAAATAAAGCTGGAAATATTACGCATCAAACGCCGCTTTCCCAATGAACGACTTTCTTAAAAATAACCCTCCAACCTTCGGCTGGAGCCTGATGCAGGGAGAGGAAGATGTTTGTGCCGTGCAGAGCAGAGAGCTCCAGGATGAGGGTGCAGCCACGGGGGAGGTAAACTGACGGGGTTTATTTCAGAGACACTTCAAGGTATCAAAGCCTTATCTTTAAAAAATAAAATAAAATGAGGTTTTTAAAAGCCTCTTCCCGTCTTTGAAGCGTCTTAGTAATTTTTTTTCCATCTGTGATCGATTTAACACACCGATCCAACACTGGTTTTTGGGCTAGATGGCCCTTCCTATAGCAGTTGTATCATCCTAGTTAAACTATGTGAGTTACGGTTCCCCAAGACCAGACTGAACAACCAAACCAAGCCCTACTCTTTCAATTCTCCCCACTGCAGAGGAGGTGATCTTTTTGTGTAGTTAATTCTAAAAAGCTTGGCAGCTTGCCCGTCAAACCGTGAGCATAAAAAAATGCAAACAAATTCTCTATTTAATAGTCCCTGTACAGTGCAACTAATCCATTCTAAACTGGTAATGGATATCGACGTCAACAGGTACGCAGCGAGAGTCAAATGCTCCCACTCAATGGAAGACACTTTCCTTCTGAATGAGGATTATGTACAAAATGTTACTTGGCAGAAGGATCCAAATTAAATTCATGCTTCAGTTAATTCAGATCTATTTTCCTGGTTGCCCTTGCATGCCAGACAACCAAATCCCTGTTTGTATCTGCTCCTTTCAAAGAGTTGATACAAATCTCTTCTCCTGGGGAGTGTTGCAAGATGCACGCATTAAAGATTGTGATTCACTCAGGCACTAATTGGAGTTATAAAAATACCTGAGATGGATTTTTGTATCACTGTTATTACTACAAACATTAGTTTGAGATATTGAATCTACCCTATGACTGTGTTTCCTGTGGTTTTTTTCACTAATATGCTGCAAGCAGCATTCCAACTAATCATCTTAATGGAAATTAGAGAGGGAAATGGTCTATTAGGCTATCTAATCTATCCTCACTCAGCAGTATTTTCTTACATTTTTCAGTCCAGATTTAAATTTAAAAACAAACCATGAGAATTATCCTGCAGTCTTGAAAGGCTGTTATACCACCAGATAGCTCAGAAATGAGAGAAAATATTGAGAAAAAGCATTGCCAGAAAACGTTTTCTGATGGTCAACTGTATTTTTTTTTTAGATTTTATTTTATCCTGTAGCTTTAAGTCACACATCCCTCCGACAACTTAAATATGTGTTCTCTGTTCTTCATCTGTACACCTGTCACCATGACCCTACCATGTTTTTAATGTCTTTCCCCCCCCAGCCCCGCTACAGAAGGTTAATAAAAGAGTGCAGGTTCAGCTCAGGCCTCATTCCAGACAGGAACTTGACTACTTAATTATGTCCAAATTCTTGCTCTTTTCTACTCCTCCCCCTCTCTTTGGCACATGGATGGTAAGACGCATGGCCTTTCTTGCAGATCTTTTCACTGAAATGATAGGAAAAATTGGAATTTTCTTTAATTTGGTCCCAATCTGCATTCACTGGTGTTTCCTCTATGAAACATATACATAGAGCTGGTACCCCCTAGAAAATAAATATATAGTGTGGCAGCATATGGGGGCTTTCCGTGTCAGGGAAGTGCATTTTGTGTAATGGTCTTAGGGTAATTTTACACTTTGTCTAAGGGTATGGCCCCCTTACCCTCTCCTTAGCAGAACTCCTGACGCAGGGATCTCCTATCGCCTTCTCTATCCTCACTATAACCCCCATGCCCATCCCTCACACACCCCTTCTATGTGGCTGATACACCAGAGACAAAGAGGATTCTAACTGGGGGTAAAACCAGCCATTTTTTCTGTGGGCCATTTTATTCCATCTGCTTCCTGATGTATTTACTTAATGGTAAAGCTGGCACTGTTGGGAGAAGCAGCCATGGCACGATGCAGGGGCGAGATGAAGAAACCACTTAACCAGGCTCTGCCGCCAAAATGACATCACCACAATTCAGCGCAACTTTCTGACGTGATGTAAAACTGTACATCGGTGTGATATGGCCCGACCTGTGACTTTTGTTGGTGGGCAGAAGACTTCACAGATTTAACCATGAAACAAGCATGTGTCTTCCTGGCCTGCTTTCCCCCATAAGCTGTGCTTGATCAGATGATGTGTAATTCCCTCCCCTACACTAGACCGGATACAGTCTGGTAATTGCCTGAGAAACAATAAAACATACATGAGACACAGCATTAATTTACACTACTTTATTTCTGCAACGATGAGAGAAACCAGACTGGGCCATTGTCGAAGATCACTATTTCCTGCCCTGTAATAAATTTCCCATCTTCCCTGATGCTTGTTTATTTTATAAATGTCTTTGCTTTGGCTTTCATATTTAGCTGCCAGCAGGACACGATTATCCCCTGATAGCATTCTGCTCCTTCTCCATTGTCATTACCGCTGAAGCGATGTTATATTGCTGTGCTTGGCCTAGATGGTGGGGCTTTCTTATCATGCATTTCCCATTGCTTTCCTGACCTAGACTCCTCATGAGGCACAGAGAAAAGGTGGTAATGTTTAAAAAACAATGTTTTCACAAAGTATTAGCAATTCTGGTTTTTACTTAAAAGGCAAAACAAAACAAAACATACAAACAAAAAAGCAAAACACCAACTGCTTTTTATTGTTATGATTTCAAGCACAATTGGGAAAGAATTAAGCTGAAATGCATGGGCTGCACCTGCAATGCAGTCCTGAGACTGGCTGGAAAGCAAATCCCCACAGTGCCCCAGGCAGCAGTGCTGCATGGTGGCTGTGGGGGGTGATGGAGAGGTTGGATGCAGCATCACTGCCCCACTTGTGGGGATTACACTGAAGTGGTGGAAGCAGCACGGCCCCCACAGCCTGCAGTGGACCAGGAAAAAAGTGAAAACCTACAAAGACTCTGGGACAGAAGTGCTGTTTTTTTTTCTCAAGTGCAGGGGTGTAGACAATAGAGTAGTGAGGTGGGTTGCAAACTGGCTTAAAGAGAGAAGCCAGATAGTGGTGGTCAATGGTGCGGAGTCCAGTTGGAGGCCAGTATCTAGTGGAGTGCCTCAGGGGTCAGTACTGGGGTCAATATTATTCAATATATTCATTAACGATTTAGACGAGGGAATTGAGTGTACTATCAGCAAGTTTGCTGATGACACTAAGCTGGGAGGAGTGGCTGACACGCCAGAAGGCTGTGCTGCCATCCAGCGGGACCTGGACAGGCTGGAGAGTTGGGCGGGAAATAACCTGATGAAATTTAACAAGGGAAAGTGTAGAGTCCTGCATCTGGGCAGGAACAACCCCAGGTTCCAGTATAGGTTGGGAAATTACATATTAGAGAGCAGTGTAGGGGAAAGGGACCTGGGGGTCCTGGTGGACAACAGGATGACCATGAGCCAGCACTGTGCCCTTGTGGCCAGGAAGGCCAATGGCATCCTGGGGTGTATTACAAGGGGAGTGGTCAGTAGATCGAGAGAGGTCCTCCTTCCCTTCTACTCTGCCCTGGTGAGACCCCATCTGGAATATTGTGTGCAGTTCTGGGCCCCTCAGTTCAAGAATGATAGGGAACTGCTGGAAGGGTCCAGCATAGGGTAACAAAGATGATTAAGGGAGTGGAGCACCTCCCTTATGAAGAAAGGCTGTGAGAGCTGGGTCTCTTTAGTTTGGAGAAGAGGAGACTGAGGGGTGACCTTATTAATGTTTATAAATATATGAAGGATGAGTGCCACGAGGATGGAGCCAGGCTCTTCTCAGTGGCAAACAATGATAGGACAAGGGGTAATGGGATCAAGCTGGAACACAAGAGGTTCCACTTAAATTTGAGAAAGAACTTCTTCTCAGTGAGGGTAACAGAGCACTGGAACAGGCTGCCCAGGGAGGTTGTGGAGTCTCCTTCCCTGGAGACATTCAAAACCTGCCTGGACACATTCCTGTGCGACCTCACCTAGGCGTTCCTGCTCCAGCAGGGGGATTGGACTAGATGATCTTTTGAGGTCCCTTCCAATACCAAACATACTGTGATACTGTGATACTGTGATACTGTGTGTGCATGTCAAGGGCAGGGGTAAGATCCCAACTCTGCGGCCCATGTGCCCTCTGAGGGCATGTGCAGTGCTGGCCCTGCCGGATCCACGCAGCTGAGCAGAACCAAGTGCCTGTGTAGTGTGGCAAGAGGAGTGGTTCAGGTCCTGAGGCAAAGCTCCTTGAAGTCAGTGAGAGCATTTCCATTTATTTCAAGGACTTTGGATTAGACTCTTTAACATTCACAGTTGAAAGATACAATATTAGAGCCAACTGATATTTTTGAGGCTGCATTTCCCTGCTGTGCATCTGGTCTGTCGATCTCAGAGCATCACCAGCAGAACAGCGAAACCAACAGCAGACAGTCTGTCAAAGTCCTATTATGTACAACACTGTTTCTCCTTTCAAGTGCTGAAATCTAATAATTCAGCTAACTCTCCTGCCCTTCAGACACGCACACTGCATTCCCCTTAACATGGCTATATCTTTCTTCTCCTTTTTTTTTCCCCATTTTTTTAAACAAAATTCCCACGTGGAGGTATCAAGGTTTTTCCACAGCTCTATTTCATTTAAAAATAATTGGATCGTTATTTTCTTTAAGAACCAAACTTCAACAGTAAGTAATTTCTAGAGATGTGTCAAGTGGCTCAGCATAAAAGTTAATCTTGATCTATTGGTTTGTTAGGTATGTTTACGTCCAACCACTTAGTTCTCCTTAAACAAAAGTGATTTAAAGCCCTTTCTGGAGAGCATGAAAATGATTCCCCCAGCACTTACATCCTCAGGGCCATAATCCAACAAAAGCAGGCTTATCTTTAAGCATATGAGTAGTCCTGTCAAAGTCAATGGGGCTCCAGATGTGTTTAAAGATAAACACATACTCAAGTGCTTTGCTGTATTGGAAGTATTTGAATGTTCTATTTGCATTTCATTTCAATAGTAGATTTAAAATTTTGTATATAGCAGGAGAGGGTTCTTGCTGGATGTTACATTAAAATATTATTTTTAAAAAGGGTTAAAAGGGAAATCTCAACATCTAATTAATATTTTTTTAATGATTCGCATTAGTTATTTCAAATGTTATGAGTCTATATTGTTAGACTTATTTTACTTGGGGCTTCAGGACAGAAGTGCTGCAGACACAGAACTAAGCACCAAAGCCCCACAAGTTTTCACTTCCAGCACTGCTACAAGTTTAATATCCCAGTTGCTTCACCTGCCCATGCTCCACCTCACCTTTGCAAAAATAAAGAACATTAACATTTCCTGTCATCTCGTAAATACTTGGACAGGGATTTGAGAACAAAAAATGCCAAAAGCTGCTTCTACGGCAAAAATAAAACTGGAAAAGATTGTTGATTGCAGATCTACTTGGGCAAAATATTTTTCTCGTTGTTTTCTGCATGCCCTAGGGATCAAATTAATCAAAGCCCAACTTTGTGCAAACATTTCTTAGCATTTCTGAGAATGAGCCCTGTTATCCTGGATGACTGAGCTCCAGAAGAAGGTGCAGCAGCAGAATCATCCCAGTGAGTTAAACTAAGCAAGCTGAGCTTTTTTAACACCGTGTAATGCCAGGGGGGCGTTTGAGACAATTGTCTGCATTTCTATGAAATGCTTTTGGGTTGACTGTTTTGTTTGGACACTGCATCTGCTCTAAAAACTCCTTTGGCAGGGTCCACGCTTGTTGCCATACACGGCAGAGTTTCAAACATCGCTGCAAAGCACCTTTTGAAGCAAAAGCGTCAGCACCCAGCCGTGCAGAGCAGCCGGGAGGCAGCGGGGTGGAGGGCGGGCAGGGAGATACAGCACACGCCACATTTCCACATCCTCCAGAGACTCCCTCCTGGAGGAAGGCACAGCCTTTGGGCTCATCTATATTTCAGCTACTTCATCGACTGCAGCTTATGTAGACCCACGTCAGGGAGTCAGATTCAGCAAACTCAGCACAGCAAAGGTTTTTCCCTGCAGCTCCCGAGGCCTCTGAGCCCAGGCTGGGCAGGGTGCTGCCCCGCTGCCGGTGGGATGGGGGCTGGATGGAATTGGGATGTGAGCCCAAAATGGCACAAAATGGCTGCAACACAAGTGCACATCCCTTTTGGTTCCGTCAGATTGCAGGCAACTGGATTAATCCCATTAAAAAAAGAAAAAAGGAAGTGGGTGGGAGGGAGGTAGACAAAGGTTAGGAACATAATGAAATGACAAGAAATCCAGATGTGGCATTCATTTGCCTGAAAGGACCAGTTCCTGAGCCTTCCCATGCAGCTCAACAACATTTGATAAGGAAGCAGCTATTCACATCGAGCAGCCTTCCCACAACATAGCATGTGGCTGTTCACTGCACTCAGGTTTGCAGCATAACTCAATAGCAACCCACCAATAAGATGTTATCAACAAGCTTGGGCAAGTGGCTGATGCTCTTTTCCCTACCTGGAAAGACTTTACAGGAACAAATGGACAACACAGCCCCATATGTCATGCAGCATGTCCCCAGTGCATCTCACATCTTGAGATGAGAGAAGAAGGTGGGCTCGTAACAGGGAGAAAATATGTTCCATGTAAGTGATCATCAACCGGGGGTACTTAATTCAAGGCTAAACACTGGCCTGTGTTTGGCAGGAGGACTGAAGCGTTACTCCAGCCTGAAGTTCTACAACATCTTTTCATTTTTGCCCAGCTGACATTAAACTCTTTTTAGTAGCTCATCTTTCCATTTCCCCTTTACGATGCCTGCTCTCTCAGGAAACTCGCTGGCTGCTTTATTGCCTTGGAGGCCCAGCTTTTCTGCTATTCTCTTCACATCTGCACAGTCATTTGTCCTTTTCCTTCTGAATCAGAGCACCACTCCAAACAACTCTGTGAAGTACAGTCTATTATCCCTTTTCTCCGCAAAGCGGTTTTGACTCTTCATATGTAATGCTCTATATAAAAATAAAACACATTGTGCTGTCTTAATAGCATAATTCTTAAACAGTTATGGCCTCATTCTCCTTTATTCAAAGTACATAATTCCCATTGACAGCAGTAGGAGCGCTGCCAACACAGTAGTGAATTAGTTCCCATGATAAAAGGAGACAGACACCAAAAGGTCCCATTCTGCTCTTCATTAGGAGGAAATGAAGGTGTAACAGGCAAAAAGATAAAACTAAGACAAAAAATTGCGTGGAACAGCTTCATAGTAACCAGGCAGTGGGTTGTTAACTCAGAGTCATTACAGTTGACTTTAATCTGATGGGAGTCTATATCAAGAGCAGCTTTAACATCAGTAGGACCCCATCTGTGTGGAAGAGCTTAGAAAGGGTCCTCAGAGATGCGCATCCTCCTGAACTGGAAAAGGTTGGTACAGCTGGATGTCTGCTCCTCTTCCCCAGTACCTGGAGACCTGAGTAAGCATTTCAATAGCAAGCCCTTTGAAAATATGCCAAACATTTGTCCTTCACAGGTAGACAACATGTGGATGTTACATGTGCTGTGTTAAAAGGCAGGGAGTGGGGAGCATCATTTCTATACCTTAGAACTCAACAAGGGGCTTGGCAGCTATTTAGTTTCCTTGCTCTTCCATTTCCTGAGTATTTTTTCTTTTCTTGGTGGATGGTCCTAGGGTTATAGTGCTGCCCCGAGGATCTCCTTCGGTCCCTCTGGCACCACTGGGAAAACATAGCATTGTCTGTGGGTTTTTTTTTTCCATCTATAAAATAAAAAATTTTCTTCCATCTTTAAAAATTAAATATACCATATTTCTTTTATCCAGTTAGTCTTGTTCAGGTTAGAAATGTCTGAAAGTATACTCAGTCTTTTGCACAACATCTAATCCATCAGGAGCACAAACAGGTATGGGAAATCTGGAGAATACTAATACAATTTCATTTTTCTTGTGTTATCTGGTTGTAGAAACATTGTAACAATAGAAATAGCCAAACAGTATCCTAAAATTATCCCAGTCTTTAGAAACATACTGTTATTTGAGATTTGTATCTTTCTGTTATATAAATTAAGAAGAAAAACTATAACAATGTATGAACACCCTTATATCTATTAACAGGAAACTGAGTGATGTGGTGAAAAAAACTGCTGTTGTCATGTTTATGCCCAAATTATTTCTTCCTGTCAGTGTAACTACTACGGGCCTAGTACTACTCCTTTCATGCAACAGAGGATGTCAGAATTGAGCCAGCATGGAACCAGACTCTGGGATGTCTTATTCTCTTTCATGGATTATTTCCTTCTAGGAACTTGAAAACATAATAAATTATGCTTGTTTTTTTGGACCTGGAGGTGGAATGCACCTTCTACCAGAAAGATGCCCAAGGAGTTTAGTTTCCAAATTTAGTAGATCCCTTTGTCAAAGGAATCTGCTGGAGTCCAGCAGTGCAAAAGATCTCTTTTTCTTCTTTTTCTTCTCCTAAATGCCCTGGCCTGCTCTCTGTGGAAACACGAAACACAGGCCCAAAGCATTTGCCAGTGCTCCAGACTTCAATAGCATCAGCTTTACAGGACATCACGTGCTGAGCTGTCCTCCACATTTTGGGTAACATACCAACAAAATATGACTTGCTCCCTTAGCCTCGCAGGATACGAGATACATCTTGCACCTCTCTACCTCCAAAGTCCCAGCTTTGCATAAACCTAGTGGTAAAGTGTCAGTTTTGCTTGGTAGAAGCATATTTTGGAGGCAATAATCCTTTACTTTTGTCCTTCCTACTAATGCCGAAACTCAAGCTAAAAGGTGCTTTCCCACAGAAGGGACACTTAAGACCAAATGACTTCACTAAATACTTTCCTACTCCCCCTTCGATGTGGTTATGCCAAACGACTTGTCTCTTCCACTCATCACAGCCTGACTTTTTTTCTTACTGGAGGCACATGTTAGGTAGTAATAAGTATTAATATTAGCTGCTAAAATACAGTAGCCCAGTCCTTTCTACACAGCGCCATCAGTCTTTCTGATATATTATAGAATACCCTACACCTGATACTTCAAAGAAGAACAAACTAAACCCCAAATGATGTGGTTCTGCATCACTCCTTCCTGGGCCCAGTGTTCAGCCCAGCATATAAGGTTCAATCACACTGCTCATTGTTTTGAACCTAATGTAATGAGGTAGTCCTAACAATGTCCAATTCACTTTTAAATCAAGCCAAGGCATTTGCCTCAGTAACCTCCTGCACAACTATTCCCATAGTTGATGAGACATGTGTCTGGGCTTTTCATTCTAAATTTGTTGCTTTTTAATTCAACCTGATGTTTGTTCTCATATTATGTGATATAATAAAAAGTAAAGTCAATGCTATGTGCTTGAGAATTTTGACTTCCACAATCAGCTTCACTTTCATCTTCTTCTTCCCAGCAAAATAATTCTAGACTTTGCCACCTCTCATGTATTCATCGTAGCAGCTCTGTACTCTTGAGTGTTTTTGGACTCCGCTATATGCCTAATCAGAGATGAGGGTAAAAAGAATGAACACAGAGTTAATGTGGATTTATGGCATAATCCTGGTATTTTTTTAATTCTTCTCTGGTTTTATTTAATACATCCCCTTTTCTTTTCTTTTTTTTTTTTTTAAAAAAAAAACCTGCTTCTATAGATTGAGGTAAATCAGACACTGATGAATCCTGGTGCAGGTTCTTTTTCCTTAAAGGTTCATGGAAATTCAGGGCTTTTCAGATTATTTGAGCTATACAGCTAATCACTGGTGATTTGCATTGCCTTGCATTTGACCATGTTCAGAGTTGTCTGCCATCATGATGTTCAACATCTCAGTGTGTTTAAATTCGCCAGGTATTCACCATAAAGTGACATAACCCTAAACTGCAATCTCTGACAGGTTTAAATACACAAAACTGCACTGATTTTTTTTTTTTTGCCTACTTTTTATATCATTTTCCCTGAAAAATTGTTAGGATGTATATTGAAACATTACTTCAGATATCCATCTGAAATATTACTATATTTCAGGTCACAAAATCCCGCCATTATTCAAGCTACACATTCAGTCCAAAAACTGTGGCCACACTTCTCTTCATGGCATGAGTTAAGCTTCAAGACCTGTAGTTCAAGAATTCTCTGTTTAACTTAGTGTTTGTTGGATATAACCAAAGCACCCAGTTAAAGACACCTTTCAGATTTGATTTTGTTTATGGTTTGTTCTTGTAGCTTCTGATGACATTTCCCAGTTTCACAGAGGAGAAGTTCTTGATAATAAGGCAAAACCAACAACAACAAAATGTAATTTCAAGAAGGTTTCCACCGAGTCTGCTGGTAACCAAAACACACCAGCCCAGGGATGATGGCAGAGTTGATCTCACTCCAGAGTGAAGGATCAGCTTTTGATCTCTCATGTCATTCTTGTTATTAGATAGTACCTGAGGAGCAGACTCAGCTCAGCAAAGCTATCCTATGCAGCCTTCCCCTGGCTTCTTGAGATCATAATTACAAGTATTTGAGACATGATTTGTGTTCGGTCTGATCTGAATTAAGCTTTCAAAATTTAAAAAAAAAAAAAAGTTTAAACCCAAAATATGGCATTTTTTTTCTTTTAATACATTGGTCCTCAATGTTAAATCTCCAAGTTCTGAAAACAGTACAGACCACATCTATTATCCTGAACACCTCACCTTTGCAAACTTCTTCTCTTACTCTGTTTAAACCTTCAAGCTTGCTTGCATTGACGATGGGAATGAATAGGATTGTAAGAGCTTTAGCACTGATCACAAAGGCTCATGGGCAAAGAGCTTGGGGATGGTAAATGCTCATGAGTGGTCAAGCAAAGCTGATAAAACTAATACTCTTGTGAGGACAGGGTGAAGTGAAGGCAGAGAGAGTTTGAATGTTCAGGTGCTGGTGGTTACAGATGGAGTCAGTGACACAGCTGAGGCTGAAACCAAAGGCTCTCAATCGGCTATCAGGGAACAAACAGTATTTCCTCTTAATTCACAGTTTTTCCTCATGAAAAGAATCCTGTCTCACCATTGTTCAGATGGCTTGCATATGCCACGGGCATGATACAGGCAATGAAGCTTCGCGTTAATCTACTGTCCAGATTGATAACTGTAAGGGGCAGCTCATAATGACCACAACGTGATTAATCGTGATGCATGTGTGATACCCATGCTCATTATTACGGCCTCCAGAACAGCACTGCTGAGTCCTGCCAATATGCTCGGTTTAGTATCTGGAAGAGACAATACTGCAATTACTGGCAAAGTATGCAGGAAAATTAAGAAGCAGCTAGTTCTGTATTCTGCATCGGGCTAGTAAGCAGGGGTACAGACAAGCATGGGAATGTAACAGTTACAAGGAATAACATATATTATCTTGATCCGATACTTTAAATAGATGTTGTCTGGATATTTTAACTGTTTATTTTAAAAAGTTGTCATGCAGAATGCTTGCTCAAAGATGAACATAGAGGACACTGGCACAGGAAGGACACAACACCTGTGTAAGAGCTGATGAAACCTATTTGGAAACAGATCTACATCGCTACTTCATGCCAATGTATTATGATGTTACCCACTTAAAAGACAGAGATAAATTGTATTTGTCTGGCTGTTTTACCTGTTAGAGTTCTTGTGAGCCTATGAAATCTAATTTCCCATAAACCACACCATGTGATGTCTTTTTTAATGTGACCCACATGCCACTGAACAACACAAACGTACCTGGGCATCAGTCCTTTGGAAAGTGTTCTAATACTGTTTCTAGCCATGTAGACTACCACAAACATTACAATCTTATTTTCCACATCCCATAGAAAGCTGAGCTGCGACAAAGACAAAAATCCTTTTCTTCAAAGACAGTATAAAGCTTCCAGATAAAGACATGGTCTTGTTCTTCAGGGATACTGCTCACTTGTGCAGGTAGAAGAGCATTTTCCAGGCTCACTTGCAGGGGATGGAGCCAGTTCCCACTAGAACAAATTACTGTCTTCTACTACAGATTTAGTGAATGCCTCTCAATTGTCCCCCAAATACACAGTAGTGTATGTATGCTGAAATTCTCAGAGTTTGTCTTAAATTGTATGGCAAATTCCTCCCTAGCAGTGAATAATTGCAAGATAACATAGTTGTTAATTATGTTGTGCACTTTATTTCAAGAAGGTGCTCAGAGTTCCTGGTGATCAGCACAGCACTGAGACTCGTTCGAAATAAGAACCTTCTGGCAAATCTCCTGTCTTCATGAAGATCTTCTTCTCTGCTCACAGAAAGTATCATTTCACACTGGACAGAAATGTCCCATCCAAGATAAACATGGCATCTGTATGTGTAACCATGAGGTTTTCTGTTTCTCCTTCATTTGTCTTTAACAGTGACCAAGGGTGCTGGATGTGTGGTAGGACCTCTTGGTAGTAACCCCTTGATATTTCCACAAATAATGTATCATTATTAATAACTCTATCATATTGTCTGTTAATCGGAAATAACTGTGAAGATGCTCAGCGCCAAGGTACCAGTTCAGATCCCCTATGCTAAACACATATCTAAACAACGTGCCTAGCAGCTGTTTGCCAAATGCATCTGTAAACTCAAAAGCAAATAATCTGAATCAAAATAATTAGGTAAATTAATGGAAGAAAAATCTACTTAGAGCTATTAAACACAGAGATAAGCCTTTTGATTCTGAAGATCTCTGAGCCATGCCTTTTGAGCTCAGTGCTGGGGAAGCCTTTACCCCTCTTCTGCCATTCACCCCCCTGGGCAGCAATGGGTGCCTGTGGCAGGCAGCAGAGCAGGCTGTTAGATATTTAGGTTAATTACCTGTCTGTGAGTGCTGGGCTGGCTCTGCTTTCCTCTTCAGCTGAGATATGGAAACCCCACCAAAGAAAAAATCTATTGGCATGACTCTACAACACAGACAGCCAAGGAGGGCAAGAGCTGATTCTCCAAGTGGAGAAAAAAAGCTTATACTCATAAAGAATATTATTTGGACAGGACTCCGAGTTATACAGTAAGTTAAGTGAATTAAACACAGGATCTTTTTGATTAATCTTTTAACTTCAAACATATGAGCTGAAGCTCAATAGCAGTTTAGCACCATGCTCAGACCGCAATAACCAGCCTGACATTCAAGAATTTAGGACAGAAATATTTATTTGACAAAAAAAAAAAAAAAAAAAAAGTTTAGAATAGTAGCAATGGTGGGGGTATCTTTCCAAACCATTGAGCAAAGGATCATCAAATAAGGATAAAAATAATATAAATAGCGGTAGTCACTGAGAAACAACTTTTTCAGTCTTCCACATGCTAATCCAAACTAATAAACTTGTATTTTAGCCATATTGTATTTTAAAAGTATTTGTTATATTTACAACAATAATACGGTGCAGCCAGGGAGTGCGTGCGTAGTGTGCCAAGTAATTTTTAATCACTATTTAAAGGGATAAGAGGTAACCCCTCATCTGCTTATGAGTGTGGATGTGTGCTGATGCTACAGAGAACCCTGGAGTTAGCATAGTAAGAAGGGGGGCATATTATGTCCTGAAATAATATAATGTTCAAGAATGTTTTATTTTAAGTCTATTGAAAAAAACAAACAAAAACCAACCAACCAAAACTAAATAAGAATAGGTAAAAGAAAGTTTGGTGATGACTAGACTAATGAAAATGTTGACTTCAGAAATGGTAAAAACGTGAATTTCCCAATGCTGTTCTGGACTTTGCTATTTGTTGCAGACGAGTAGACCTCAATTAAAGAAACAGGGCTGTATATGGGTAGACTTGTCTGCTCACTACAAGTTTGCTGTAGGATTAGACTCATTATTTGAATTTCCAGATCTTCAACAGTACTACGTGTTCATGATGTGTCAAAGCAAATTTAACTGGTTTAATAAGGGAAAGCCTTTTAAAAGCACTCATTTCTACAGACAAAAACGGGTTTGCAATGCATTTGTTAAGGTATTACACACGTAGAACAAAGTTCCCTTGGCATTTACTGAGCTTTGGATCACGTTGTTGTTGAAGAAAAAAAAGCCAGATTATCACACAAATACAATATTTAATCTCCAGATATTCTGCTTCAAACAGTGTAATTGAGTTCAATAGCTCCATGTTTATTATTATGGCCTATGCCTAGACATTAGCATATCGAAAAACATGGGGGGAAATGTCATACATACTCCCACACACTTATGCAAATATAATTATAATTGCTCTCTGCATTTCACAGTAGACCTTTCATGAGAATCATTATGCCTATTCTGTCTAAAAAAAAATCTGTTATGTAAAAAATGTTTGAAATAGAACTTTTTTTCATTCAGCATTAAACAAATATGTCCAGCCAGGACTGTTGATACTACCTCACCTATGCTACATACACATGTATATGTTTATGTATATCACATAACAAAGCTTACCTGCTAAACACAAACTTATACTTCAGCTACATGGAAAATGTTCTTGCTACTCAGCATCCACTTGTTGCATCTCCCCTAAAAGAACCAAATCTCTCTTAAATGTCCTGTTTCATGAGCATCCCTTCACACAACAAGCCTTTGCACAGCACTGAGAATTCATGGAGGAAATGAACTCATTCCACCCTCTGTATATATCTGCATGGAGCCTTGCACAATGGGGCTGCAATTTATTTGGGGCCCCTGGGTATGACGGCCATACAAGTAGTAACTAATAACAACAGACCAGCAGAGACTGCTGAGATGCATTGGCTATAGGGAAAATAAAACCTGGTCCACAAGAAGGACATTCTACATCCAATTATATGTATAAACATGGTTGAAATTACAAGGCTTGATTAAAATTTTGGGGATAACACTTGATCTCCATCTGCCTCTTCAGACAACGGTAATAAAAATAAATTATTTTGTGATTTGTGGAAAAATGACCAAGATTTAAAATTTCCACTCATCAAAATGTATCTATGAAGTCTTCTCCTTTTCCTTTTCCTTTTCCTTTTCCTTTTCCTTTTCCTTTTCCTTTTCCTTTCCCTTTCCCTTTTCCTTTTCCTTTTCCTTTCTCTTTCTCTTTCTCTTTTTTCTTTCTCTTCATTTCCCTCCATTTCCCTTCTGTTCTTTTCACTTCCTTTATCTTCTTTCCCCCCCTCTCTTCTTTTCTTGTCTCCCCTGAATTTCCCATTTATGACGATCAGGTCCCGGCGCTAGATCCTTCACCCTTATACCACCTTGGACAAAGACTGGGTCCCGTGGGGCGAGAGCTGTTATTCCTCCAGCGGGGCAGGATGAGACCCGTGGGGCTGAGCAGCCCTGCCAAAGGCGCCGCATTATGCTCTTACCCATCGATATCATCTGCAGCAAAACCCATGGCTCCCCCAGCCTGCTTCAGGTGGGGAAAATTCCCAGGCAAGCGGCCCAGGCAGTCAGAGGATGAGGAGGAGAGGAGCACACTGGTGGATACTCCGGCGTTTGTGTGAAAAATTCTCAGGGAAAATTCTTTCTCTCTCTCTCAGGCCCCTAAACTCTTTGTGAATGGGGCCAGTGCAACATGTGGCCTTTCACCTCGCCCAAGAACCACTGCCAGACAGCCACACTCAGAGAATTGTTTGTTAATAGTCCAATTAGATAATTGCCATCTTTCACTCCTTTTGCTCTACATTTCCCATAAAGGAATGAATAAGGAGAGCAGCATGAAGAGGGCTTCTGCCCTGCAAGGTGACAAGAAGGACTGGAGCATGCTCTTTGCACAAGGCCATTTGCTTGAATTGAATCATTGTAGCCTAATCAATGGTCTTATTGGATTACTGGCTGTTGCGGTTCTCAAAGATATTGTAGCAGAGACAATGAAATAGCTAGAGTAAAACTTTTTTCTCCTTTAGTGGATCACGCAGTTGAGATTTTTCACGGGCTATCTCTCTCTCCCCTCCCTCTCTTGCTCCCTCCCTCCCTCTCTCCCTCTTTCTCCCCCTCTCCCTTTCTCCCCCTTCCTGGATCCACTGCACACAAAGCTGGCTTTTTTTTTTTTGCTTTTTTTTTTTCAATGAGCAGGCTCTGCGAATAGGTTCAGTGTTTGCGAAGGTGCAGAATTAGCACACACACATGCACGCACACACACACACACAGAGGGAGAAGCACAAAAAGCAAGTATCGGGACTGAAATAAGGAGAGGTAGGAGTTTAAGATGGCTGTCTGTGGGGAGATGTGTTAAGGAGGATTTCTGCTGGCCAAGATAACCTGCTTCCTTGGAGAGATCTGCTTGAAAGAAGAACTTTCCGTGTGTGAGCGTGCTGGGGATCTGTTTGTTTGTTTAGAATTCAGGGGGCTTTTTTTTTCCCCACCCCCCTACAACTGCATTTTTCCAGCCCTTCCTAGCAGCTTTATTCAGATTTATTTGGCGTGCTTTGGAGAAAGCCACTATATAATCGGGAGGTCAAAGGCATACTGAAGAAAGTTAATAATGGCTGCTAATGGTGCTAACAATTCAGGGTGAATCTTGTCAAAAGTTTTTTTTTTTTTTTTTCTTTTCCCTCTACCCCCCTTTTTTTCCTCTCTTTTTTTTTTTTTTTTTTTTTTTTTTTCTGGAAGTCTCAGTCTTTTGATTGTGTGTTTCCTGAAAGCAAGACCAATCATTTCAGTTTATTCACTGGCTAAACTCTACTTGATTGGGGACAAGCACACAAACCATCCATTACGATCTGATATATTATCCAAACAATTTAGTGTATTCATGAGGTAACCTAAATGTGGAGGCTGCAAAATTACCCGTAATCAATTGAAACAGCGAGTGCGCGTCCCTCTGTGTGTCTAACAACTACATGTCTCCGTAATAAGGCAGACATTAAATCATTTTAGAGTTGTACTGTTGAGTACCTGATCACTGGGCGCTCTGGGAAGCTGGACCGTCACATTAAGGACGCTGGGACTGAGGAAGCCGCTGCTTTTCCAGTGGGATAAAACCCGACCTTCCTTACTCAAGGTGCTTTACAGATCCCCACCGATCTGACCCTAAGCCGTGCAATATCCAGCATAGACTTCGTCTTCTTCTTCTACTACTACTCTTCTATATTTTTGGGTGTTTTTTTTCTTTTCTTTTGTTTTTATTGCACTACATGTTTGGGAAACAAGACAAAATGGACGTTAGATGCAGTTCAGAGACTGAAGCTAACAGGGTCTCGAAGAACGGACATAAAGAGGGCAAAGAAAGCAAAGGGTCTGAAGGAAATATTTCTACTTCTTTTTTGAAGGATCAACAAGGGACTTTTTCTGCCTCTGCAGCTACGGAAGATTGTAATAAAAGTAAATCTAGTTCGGCTGATCCGGACTATTGCAGGAGGATCCTAGTTAGAGGTATGAGTTTGAGGTATTTCGCGAGGGTGGGGGAAGGTGAGCTCTCTTCACGCCCGGGAGAATTGTTGATTTTGTTGCTTTCCCTATGACCCGTCCTTGGGTGGAAAGACCTTCGTATGGCTCCGGAAGAGAGATCCCACATCCCGGCCGGGCTGTGCCCTGCAGCCCCCTCGCCATCCCGGCTTTATTCCGCTGTGTTTCCGCCAGCGGCTCGGGGGAAAGTTAAGCCGCGGTGGTTCCTCCCCGGCTTTGCCCCCCACCAGGCCGGCCCCGCTGTTTTGTGCGGCTTTGGAGCTTTCCCGGGGTGCCCATCCCCTCAGGGACCCCGCCGGGACCAGTGCGCCCTTGGCGGGGCCGCCGCTCTGCCCCTCCGGCCGGGCGCGCTCCGCCCGCGCATCCCTCCCGCGTACAATGGCGCGGGGCTGCGGTTCCCGCCCGGCTGTCGGAGTGGGCAAGAAGGTCTTCTCCGGAGGGCAGGGGCTCCGACTGTCCCCCCTCTCCCCGCGCCCGGCATCCCAGTAGAAAGGGCTATTTTAAAATAACCGTCATCCTTAAAATCAACGAGGGAATGACAAAGGGCTTTATAATTATTTTCTTCCGATAGTTTACGTTTTATTTTTCTCAGCCCTCGTCTCCCTCCCAGGTTAAACGGATTAAATCATTCTACTCCCGCTCCCTTAAAAAAAAAGACAACCTCCCCACACAAAAAACCAAACTGAAGACATTTCAGTTTTATTAAGGTGCATTTTGGGGGAGGAGAATGAGGAAAGGATCGGAACAAAATTAGTGTGAGGCAGGCCTTGTAAACAATAATTAATCCTTGCGCGACCGATTGACCCAGAGAGGGGTCAGATTAAAATGATGTGATTGTCTCCGATTTAAAACGTACCGAGGAGATAAAATTTCGGAAAGCAAAGTTGGGAAGGCTTTAATGTAACATGAATCTGGCTCTATCTTGACAGTCGTGTTAATAAGATTTGTCCCGCTTTCTTTCGGTGGGGGCTACGAGAAAAGTGAGGTTTCTGCGGGCTATTTGGTGCCTCGTTTTGGTCCCCCCCCCCTCCTTCTTCTCCTGTTTGCCAAAACTCCAAGGCAGAGGTGACGGCGATGCTTTCCCCGGGATGCTGGGTGGGCTGGAGGTGTCCCCAGATTCGCGGTGGGCAGGCAGCCAGCTTGGGGGCAGCGCTGCCCATCCCCTGAAAGCTCTTGGAAACTTGTTCTGAATAAAAAAATAGAGGTTTTATATGTTGGGGGGCGGTTGGGTGTGTGTGTCGGCTTCCAGGAAGCCCCAATCCTGAGCCCCGGGGGAACAAAGAGTAGCCCTGCACTCGAAGCACAAAGCCCGGCCTGGAGAATCTCTCCCCAGCCTCACAGAGGGCCCGTGGGTAATGCCGCAGTGTCGTACTATCAGTGCAATATATTAAGGCCAATTTTTTAATGGGCTGAGGGGATTATTTCTAGAGCCCCGGGCCCTCACAGCCCTCTCCTTCCTTCTCTGTTGTTTATTTTTTTTCTCCCTCCTTGGGTGCAGTGGCCAGGTGCAGTGCCGCAGTCTCGGGGACCCTGCTCGGGTCTGACTCGGGTCTCGGTCTTGAAGGCTCTGGTGGCGGCTCTTTCCCTCGGAAAAATATTTTAAAAAAAAAAATCAGGAAAAAAAAAAGTGTGGAGGGTTGTCTGGGTGTAAAACTGACTGCGCCTTTCTTTGCCAGATGCCAAAGGTTCAATCAGAGAGATTATTCTGCCTAAGGGTCTTGATCTGGACCGTCCCAAGCGGACCCGCACCTCCTTCACTGCCGAGCAGCTCTACCGCCTGGAGATGGAGTTCCAGCGCTGCCAGTACGTCGTGGGGCGGGAGCGCACCGAGCTCGCCCGTCAGCTCAATCTCTCCGAGACTCAGGTAGCCCCAGCGAGACGGGGAGCCCCGGCTACCCCCATTCCCCTGCCCTGCTCCGCGCCGGCTCCGGTTCCCTCCGTGGGACCCCCTCGTTCCGTCCCAGACGTCTCTGCTGCGCACCGGGCCTCCCGGTTGCTGTCGGGCAGAGTCGCGGGCCCGATGGAGAGGCAAAGGCCGCCCACGCGTGTCCGGTCGTGGGGGAGGTACGGGATGGAGCTGAGGAGTGAGTGGCTGAGGCGTCCCGGCAAGGGATCTGTAATTAACTACGTGCAGCCAAGGAAGGGGGAGTCCCGGAAGGGGCCACTCGGCCATGCGTGTGGGGGCACACACCCTCGTGGGCTCTCCTGTGGCCCCGTGGGTCCGCACACAGTGAGGAGGCCCGGCCCGAGGGGTCCGCGGGATCTTGGCCACGAAGCCAAACCCCTCCCCAGGCCGGGGAACAGCTTCCCACTACGGCTGACCCGCGCGGGGAGACGTCCTGGCCCCACCGGGGCTCGGTGCCCCCGGCTCCGCGGTACCGGTGTCGGGTGTCCCTCGGCCGCGGAGGTGTGCTGCGGCAGCCGGGAGAAGGGAGAAGAGGCCGAGCCGCTCCCAGCTAGCAGCAAGCAGAAAACAGCTGCTAAAACCCCGGGTGGAGAGGTTGGCACCTTCCGTTGGGGGCTGATGGGTTAGAGACGTTCGGTCCGAGTACCCTTTCCTGGGTACAAGAGATCCGAGGACAAGACTGAAGTTTGGGCCCTAATTTTGAGTCCTTGCATTTCCGAGGGGGAGAATCTCACTTCCATTCTGCAGAGTAGAGTGGTTGCGGCCCGGGGGCGGTCAGGCCGATTAAAACTATACGAGAGTGCGGGAAAGCATCTAAAAAGACCAAACTTCTGAAAGCTGGTTTCATATTTCCGCAAAATATCATACAACAATAAATTCCCCTGACAAGCTAATTAGCTTTTTTCTTTCCCATGCCGGATAGAAATGACAAGTTCAATAGCTCGAAGGTTACAGAAACCACCACGGTTTTCTTATTGTTTTAGTTGGGGTATGTTTTACTTTTTTTTTTTTTTTTTTTTGGAGGGGCTTCCAGGATTCCTTTTTAAAGTTATATATTGTCTAAAATGGGTGGTGAGGGGAAAGAAACTGTCCAGGCCTGGAGATTGGGGAAGAAGTGCAAAGCTGTGGTTACACCCAGGGAAGGCAGCCGGACCTGAGCGGCCGCAGCGGCGCGGTGCAGGTCCCTGCGAGCGGGGCGGCTGCCGCCACCGTGCACGGTTCTAGGGGCCGCGGTCCGGCCCGTGGGCGCGCCGGGACTTCGGCTGAGAGCAAAAAAGAGCTGGGGAAAGGGTTGGATTCAGCTCCCAGAGAACTACTGGCGTACAGTAAAGGAGGAAAAAGTTAAGTCAGGTTAAAGATGTAGTGCGATAAGGGCTCACGGATTCCCCTCTGTTCCCCCGGGACCCACCCCGAAACGGGAGCAGCCAGGTTGCAGGGAGCGCCCGTCGCTTTGTGCGTTTTTAAAGCGCTCCCCGTTAGCAAGTACTGGGCCGGACGCCTCCTGCCCTCCCCCGCAGCCTTTCCTCCTGTACCACCGGAGCCGTGTCGGGGTCCCGGGATAACCTTGGCGGGGGTCGCCCTTCCTTCCCCGCGCCGCTGACCCTGCCTCTCTCCCCGGCCTGCAGGTCAAGGTCTGGTTCCAGAACCGGCGCACCAAGCAGAAAAAGGACCAGGGCAAGGACTCCGAGCTGCGGTCGGTGGTATCCGAGACCGCCGCCACCTGCAGCGTTCTGCGGCTGCTGGAGCAAGGCCGGCTGCTCTCCCCGCCGGGGCTGCCCGGCCTCCTGCCGCCCTGCGCTACCGGAGCCCTGGGCTCGACACTGCGCGGCCCCGGCCTGGCAGCGGGCAGCGGCAGCGCGGCGGCGGCGGCGGCTCCCGCCGGGGGCTCCCCGCACCCGCCGGCCGCCAGCAGCGCGGCAGGGCCCCCGCCTCCGGCAGCGCTACACGGAGCGGCCGCTGCCGGGCACGGGCTGTTCGGGCTGCCGGTGCCCGCGCTGCTGGGCTCGGTGGCCGGGCGGCTCTCCTCCACGCCCCTGGCCGTGGCCGGCTCGCTGGCGGGCAACTTGCAGGAACTGTCGGCCCGCTACCTGAGCTCGTCCGCCTTCGAGCCCTACTCCCGGACCAACAATAAAGAAAGCGCTGAGAAAAAAGCACTGGACTGACTCTAAGTAACTTCCCCGTATTTATATTTATAGTCTCTATTTGTGGCGGTATTTATGGGACGGGCGGCGCGGCGGCCTGCCGGCAGCCCCCTCCCTCGCCGCCGCCTCCCAGCCCCGCGGCGCGGTTCCCTCCGCGGGCCGGGGCGAAGCGGGGGCCGGGGCGGAGTGAGGCCCCGGTGCTCGCAGGGCGAGGTGAGGTGGCTGCCGGGGGACCTTCTCCGGAGCCCGGCGAGAGCGGGGCAGCCACCGCGGCTCTCCCTGCCCCGTCGGCCCGGGGATCCGTCTGTCCGTTCGGGGGGGGATGTCTGTTTGTTCGTTTGCTTTGACACCGTTAGGAAAGGGACGGAGAGGGAGAGCGGACAGGGTGCGGTTTGGCCGGGCTCTTTAGGCTCGTCTGTAGCCAATGCCAAGCGAGGGAGAAGGATTTCGGAGAGGGGAAGATGGAGCCACGAAGTGATGCCCCCCCCTTTTTTTTTTCTTTCTTTTCCCCTCCCCTCCCCAGACTTCAGTGACTCCTGAGCACGGAGGTTTGGCGGCTCCACCTGTGGTTCCCGTTTCACACACACTCACTGCACTACAGTCCCCGGGTAAAGTCCTTGCCGTTTGCCCTTAATACCAGCCAGGAAAATGTCCAGCAACTTTTCTTTTTCACGATAAATCTTGAACGTGGGAAGGGCCGGAACGGACTGCCTTGACAATACACCCACGAAGCGGGGAGGCAGAAACCAGTGGCTGCAGAGATTTTGAATAAAACTGTCTCTCCCTTCGAGATAACATAACGCCCCTTTTTTTCTTTCTTTCTTTTTTTTTTTTCTTTTTCTTTTTTTTTTTTCATTCCCACGGCCAGTCCTGCGGACTTTATCTGCAAAAGCAAATATGCAGATAAATAATGGAAGTCGCGACCCGATTTGCATCCAGATCTGTTGCGATGGTAACTTTTTTCCTTTTTTTTTTTCCCGATTTCATTTTTCCAAATAATTTCCGTATGCACCTGATTAAAGAAAAAATCTTTACCCTTCCTTCCTCCTAAAACAAGCCTTTCGTACATCGCTCACGCTTCATTTAAAACGAACGTAAAATATAAAAAGCGTATCCTTTGTTGTTATTTTTGTACTTTAAAATACATCTATGTAACAACCTTCTTTTTTTCCTTCAGAATTCTTTCTGCTATTTTCTCCAGAAATCTATGTATTTCATTTTCTAGTATTCCGGATCGAATATTTCCTGTTCAATTTCGGTACTTGAATTTACCAGAAAAGGGATACTGTACGTAGTTAGTTCTTTGGAAAAACAAAAAGAAGAAATATTTCTTTACTTTGGTTTTAAGTTTCTTTTTTTTTTTCTTTAAACTTTAACACATGGCGTTTACAAATTGTATAAATACGTGCCACCAAATTGTAACCAAAAAAATTTACAAAAAGTGGAATGGTTGCTGTAGTGTATAGAATTAATTATAGACCAGAACTGGACAGAAGGATCTGGACCGAAAGAAAATAGTAATTTTATTGTAAATTATTTACGTTTGAAGTTTCTAGGCAACTAGTTGGAAAAGATAATGAATGAATCGAGCGCTGAGCCCTTGCTACTAACTTTTGTTCTGAATGTTTTGGATATTTGGATGTTTTGTATTTATGTGGTGAGAGTGAAATATATTATATCTATATGATGATGGAATTAGGTGTATTTTCGTCTTATATTCATAGCACCCAAATTACCTTCATATAATACGTACACTGCCATAAAAAAAATCCCATCCCTACATAACCCTCGCGATCTTTTATTTTATTTTTATTTTATTTTATTTTATGTTTAATTGTGAAGCGAGGGATTACGGACTCCATTTCGTGGAGTGGGGTCTCTTCTTCCTGGGGCAGTCTGGGGCATTCCCGGTTCCCCCCCTGGCTCCGACCCACCCCTTGGAACAGTCCCCGGCCCCGCGGGTCCGATCCCTGGCCCGTGGCCGTGCCCATACCCGTGGCCGGGGCGGCGGGTGCGGTCCCCGTGGGGACACCAGCCGGGTGCCAGGACTGCCCGGCTGCTACCGCCGGGCCCCGGCGCGGGGTTCGCTCTTCTCTTTCCCCGCCTGGGGCGGTTGTCGGGCCTGGCAGACACGTAGGGGATGCGCATACACGTGTGCATATATTTATAGATATCTATATGCATATATAAAAACACATACATACATATGAATGTATATATATGCGCTTGCACGCATAAATATGTATATTTTTAAGAATTTTCTAAATAGCCTTTGCTTCCGTCCTGTTTGGCAGCCCAGCCCCAAGAGTCCTTTCCTGGGCAGAACCCAGGTTTTCCAGGAGCCCCCCCCCCGCCTGGCCCTGGTTCTTCCAGGGCCCCAGCGAGGCGTCAAACTGCGGCTCCCCAGGCCAAGCCGCCTGCGGCACCGGGGCACCTGCCTGCCCCGCGGCTTCCCCACGGCCACCAGTCCCGGTGCAGCCTCCGCTGGGCTGAGCCGTGAGCCTGTCCCAGCCAGGGCAGATGCACAGCTCGAGATTAAAAAGGAAGACTGTGGTGGTGATGGTGATTCTTTTTTTCCCTTTTTTTTTTTTTTTTAAATTTTTTTTCCTAAAGTGTGTAGAAATTATCTGGGGAAGCGCAACCCCGGTAAAGGGGGGGATCGCAGATGGTATTTGAAAAGGTGACATTGAAACTCTTGATCGAGACAGAAAAAACTTCAAGCGGGATAGGAAGCTGCGTTAAAGAGGAAAGAGCTGAGTGTGGCAAACCAGATCTGCCAGGGAGACCCGCGGCGAGAGGGTAGTTTTCAGGTTTTCTGCCTTGCCTGCATGGACTGCGCAGCATCACTCACAGCCCTGGACAAAGAGAGGAGCCCTGGCCTGGGTTGCCTTTGCCAAAGAGGCAATCACCATAACCCAAACCTTCCCCTGGCTGTCCTGCCCTACGTGGGGTTGTCCTGCCCGATGAATTTGCCCTGTCCCCCAGGGACCTCTGTGTTGTTGAGATGGGGCCACTTCAGTGCCCAAATCTGCTGCTGCACCGTGACCCATAGGGAACACGAGAATGAATGTGTCCTGCCAGAGCTGTCTAAGGCGCCTTCAACTGTAAAGAGGATTTCTCTGCTATTCTATTTTTTTTTTTTTTTAACTGGAGACAGTAGAGGGGTTCCTGCCCGTGCACTGTGACGCTCTTTTTCCCTGATCACTGGCCTGACCTGTAGTCCCAGGGCTGGATCCATGGTCAATATAAGCTCTTTGCTCCCCACCTAAGGCAATTTAAACCAGCATCAAGATAAATCGCCCACACTTACGCACAAAACATTATTTTACAGCATTGCAACCGTCCTCAGTAGAAGCATTAGACAGTTTTGTTCCTATTATTATTAATTATTTCTGAATATTTCCAAATAAGGATGTGCCCTGAGATGCTAAAGTGTCTTATCTAAGCATTCAACTACAATAAATACTTCAAGACGACTTTTTTTTTTTTTTTTTAATTTTCTGCACCGTTCAAATTCCACCTGTCCCACTGCTGTACCAGGGGCTGCATCTGGGCTGGGAGTAAAGCAAATGCCGAGGCTTTTGCCTCCCACCTCCCATGCAGGGTTATCACAGTCCTATTTCAGTCCCCGCTTGTGACGCAGGTCAAAACCTTGGACCGCAACAGGGAGGGAGGTAATTTATTGTTTGCTTTGAAACTTCCAGCATTTGAAATGCATGAGGTTTCTGGGTGTCTAAATCCCCTCCTTTTTGCAGGAGAAAAAAACCTAAAATATGTTCATCTGATTTCTGTAAAAAAGGGAGGGAATGCCACCTGTAGCTATGCTGCTGTGTAGGACAAGTTAAAAATCACATATATGCACATCCATATACATGGTGAGCCTAAATCAAAAATTTCATATAAATAATAGGGTTTGGTTTTGTTTTTTTTTTCCCACTACACCAAAGCTGTTCTGAAGCTGTGTGCTGCCCAGAGACACTGTTTGCTTGTTTTCATTGAAATGCTGAATTTCGTTCTGCCAGGGCAATGAACACAATCTACCTTCCTGAAGCTACTTGCTGCTGAAATATTTTGTTGCATTTCATGCAATATCATTATTTGTGTCCATCACTGTGGCATCTGAGCTCAAATTGAGAAATATTTGGCTCATGCAGAGGCAGCATGTGTGAGTGTGAGAGGTAGGAATATTTAGTAGGAAAGCAAATAAACAAAATATGAACATATCTCCAGCGTGATTTTTTGACAAAAAAGAAAGTTTTTGTGTCTGGCAGACTTCTTCAAACTTTCCTTCAGCAGCATCTGCACATAGGACTTAGGGTGAGCAAGCAATAACAAAGACTGAGGGCAGCACAGGTTATTTCAGTTTATTCAGCTGAACCCAAGGAATATTTCCACAGGTACATGGACAGAGTGCTGGGTCCCGTGGCTCTCAGAAAGGCAAAACTCTTAGGATCAGCTCCTGAGCATCCAGGGTGAACACAAAACAATGTTAGCCGGGTCCGTGTAGGGAAAAGAGGAATTAGTCTATTTAGAGGATTCTTTCAAAAGCATTTGCCCATCCACTTAACATAGGTCCTGCTTTATTTGCTGCTCCTCCATACCCCTCATGCCAGGGATTAGTGCAGCCTCTGACCACTTTGTCTCCATTTGCAACCCTGTCATCAGCCCAAGATATGTGACCTTGTGACACATAAAAAAGCACACAGGGTCCTTGATTAACTTCAGAGTATTTTATTTCTTCAGAGAGAAGAAAAACACTTTGAAAGAATAACTCTCAAACAGAATCAAGTCACAGTCATTGGCAAGTGTTTAACAAAATTACCAGGGAAGCTGAAGTGAAATCCATCGATGTGATGCTGTCTGTGTAGCAGCCGTAATATAAACTGTGACCCCGGACCCTATCCACAGTCCAGAGTGCCAGTTGGCAGAAGCTGAAATGAAATGTTTCTGACTCAGACGTAAGAACTTGCTAATAAGCAGTTTACTCCTCACCTTGCTGCTTCTGGTAATTACTGAGAAACTTAAGGGCAGTGTTTGCTATCTTTCTATACATAGTTGTTACTGTTAATGCAATTCTTCATACATGTGTGAGCGACTGATTCTAATTTGAGTGTTGTCTTAAACATTTCTAGTGGAGTGAGTTCCACAATTAATCATATATAAACCAAAAATTGTTACATTTTGCATATTCATTTTCTACTTTTTGTTAACATGAATGTTCCCAAGTTCTGTCATTAGAAGCAGCAGCAAAGATCTTCCCTAGCTACCTTCTGCAACCACTACCTTTTTGATTCTCTTTTACCAGGTTACCTCTTCTTCATCTCCTTTCTACTTGAACAATCAAAACCCTTTCAACTTCTTTTCATGCACAGTTCTCGCAAACTGCACTTAATGTAACTGTTTGCCAAGAGGTGCTGCCTTTTCTTTCTTATTCTTCCTGTGAAAAAAACCAAAGTAATAAATTCCCAGAGCCTTTTTCTCTTCAGCTGTCTGCAGCCCATTCTTCTGTTTGATGCCCCTGCTGTGAGCAGCGATGAAAACATCGCACCAGTACGGATTCACCCAGAATACAAACCTTTACCTGACACATGGTGCTATGGTCAACACGAGAAGGCTGTCTCACAGGCCACATCTGCTGAGTTGCCACAGCCTGGGTGGATGAAATACGTGTTCTATATTTCAGCTGAAAGCATCAGCCAAGAAATCAGGTGCAGCAGAGGACAGATAACACAGTGCAATCCACACAAGGCTGGTCCACAAAGTTTGTTACATTACAAGGTATATCTAGCCAGTAGAAACCTCCGCAGCACATCACCAAAGGTGCATGAAAAACAGATTGTGGGACTGATGGAAAACCAAAGACAAACCAATTTTTCAACTCTGTTCCAAAAAGAAAGGAAAATTCATGCTAACATGCCTGTTTCCTATTCAGTGATTTTATTTTTCTTTCTATTAGTCTGGCTGCATAGGGATCAATCCAGAGAAAATTTTGCAAGGGAAACCTCAAGAAGTTCTTGTAGTTTTAAATTCCTTTCCACAGTTTTGTTTTTCTGATTTTAGTGTGCAGAAAAGACAGGGAGTAGAAAGAAACTCATGCTGGCAAGGATCAAATTGGCAAGTCAGGAGCTGTGGCTTCAGAGATTTAGGCCGGACATTGGGAAGGAAGTCAGCCAGAACACAGAGAGAGACAAAGATACTGAGACCACGCCTGGGAAAAAAATTAAAGATAACCATGTGAGAGGTCAAATGAAAGAAGTCCTCACCCTGGCTATAAAAATGTTCTCAGAGAGACAAGCAAGTGAAGGACTAAATGGTGTGTGTATAGAAATATGGAAGGATGTCCTCACGGTTTAGTCCCCAGCCTGAAATTAGGAACAGAAGACCAGGTCTTGTTTCTACCAGAATTTTTGTCTGATCCTAAGATCATTGTTAGTCATTAATCACTGAGTTTCTTGCTGTTCTTCCTCTGAATTGGTGATACTGGTAGCCATCTAAAGCTGTGTAGAAGGAGGTATCAGCATATACTCTTGCATCAAAGAAAGTGAGGCAGAATTGTGACCAAAAATTTAACAGTCACTATAGCCAATTCCAATTTACCGTTTGCAGTCATTTCCTCTCATTAGCCCTGATCTTTCTTCCTTTCCCTCTTTCCCTGCCCGGTCTCTTTAACTTAAACCCCTAAGCTGTGCCTGCCGCTAGATGGTCTTAAGCTCTTTGAGGCTTCTAAACAATTTCAGAAACCAAATGCTAAATGGAAATCATAAGTAGGCAGGAGAATAAAGTGCTGCCATAAAGAACTAAGGAGGGATAAATAGGCAATTCCAGACATCCTGAGTGCGCACTCCGAGATAATCTCTATACTACTCTGGACACAGCATTGCGAACATCTTCAAGATCAACCGATTACAGAGATGAATTAGTAAATAAGAACCAACTTCATCAGGTGTTGAAGGGGACTTTAATTGTGCTCAGGCTCCAAATGTGAAACTTTATACCATGGCCACAGCTGTTAAAACAACGGAGTCATATGGAAACAGTCTTGGATTACTGGCCCCATGGAGCGAAACATTTTTAATGAAAGGGATTATGTTTATTATTTCTTGGTGCATTGTGCCTTCTTAGATATTATTACTGTCATTATTATTATTTACCAAGAGAACTGATATTTACTGCCACTTAAACATGTTTGCATGCATGTTTAGTACTTTCTTCCATTGGTATAGTTCTAATATGGTCCTAGAGAAAACAGCGTGAAAAACATCGATTAGTTGCTTTTTATTCAGTCCAAGATCCTAAGAAACTTTTTGTGTGTTTACTTCTCTCCCACTTGCCAGCTCTCCTACTGACTTGATGAAATCAGATCCCTTGTCACATAGAGTTTAAATAGTGTTTTGTGATAACATGATCTCCATAGATGATATTGATACTTATGGTCTTCAGTCTTAGTATAGGCTGTTTGTGTCCAGAATAACTTTTCTTCTTCATTAGAAGGCTGAAGTGGGGAAAAAATCAGAGGAATTGATTTAAACTTTTAAGCATTGAATTTATCTATCAAAGAGGGAAAACATCAGCCATATAAGTTGTATTTCCAGTTCAAGCATGTCTGTCTTTCATTTCCAGCTTGAACTCCTGAAGTTTCTATCCAGGACTGTGGTAGTCAGACTTAGTGGTAAAGCTCCTGCAGTAAAACGCCTTGTACTGTGTGCACAGACTTTCACAGAAGCAGGATCGAAGATGCATACATAAAACCAACACAAAACGAACCCCAAAAAACACACAAAAAACCACCCAAAACAAAAAAGCAACCCACCCCAAACCCAAACCAACAAACAAAAAATGCGCAAAAAACAACAGGCCATGTAATCAGGTAGTAGAAACTTTACTGTGGCACATCTTGAATTTCTAAGAAGTATGTTCAATGCTGAGAATAAATATGTAAATGTTATTTGAAGAGATTGGATTAATGGGGAAAAGATGAAACACAATGGCCACAGTATTTATTATAGATCTGTTTCCAAAAACAAGTAAAGAAGAAATATTTTCACTCTGATGGAAGATGCCCAAATTCTGCTATTCAGAATATGTCTCTAGAAATCTCTTCCTGCTAATAGGAGTTTTGAGTATGTATTTACCCTTTGTGGACTCTGGGGGCAGTGAGTACTGTTTCTGTGATGGGATGGTATTACTGTCTCACAACTTCTTAATGAGCCAAACCTCACATCCATCTGGATATAGTTAGCATGAAATCTAAGGTTTGAGCTTTATCTCTGTCTTGTTATCAATACGTAAGATGAATTTTCTAAAGTTCTAGGTAGATTTCTGTACATTATTGTTGGACAGACACATGGATCTAAGTGTAAAGACACAATACAACCTCCCAGAACCAATGAGGCCCCAAGACATAACAATTTCAGACAAAGACGATCACCTTTTTCTGCAAGAGTACCCTGAGCACCAGTGACACGACTAAAACAGTGAGAGCCTTTTGTGTAGCCATGACCAAGAGCTGACGACGTACCCGTTCCCTACCAGCTCTGCAGGGCACTGGTGCTGCCACAAGCCTGCCACCTTCTCAAAGAGAGAAACCGCTCCTACAGGGCAGGTCCCTTTGGGAAGCTCCGTGTCTGGAGCTGGGGAAGGTTTTTGGGAACCTGACCCGCCGGCCACCGGGCCGGGGCCGCTCAGCACCGCGGACAGCGGCGGCCCCGCAGCGCGGCCCCGGCCCGGGCCCGAGGGGTACCCGGGGCTGCTGGTACCGGGAAACACGTTGTGAGGATGCGGGAGCCCTAAAAAAATCCGTCATGGGTCTGTGGGCCAGGAACGTGGTCTGGCAGGAGTGAGCTTACACCATGTGGGAATCGATGTCTGCGTAAAAAGGACTTTTGCAGAAATTATTTGAACACATCCCAAAGCACTTCTATAAGGGTAAAGTAGTTCTTGATAAAACTGGAGTCAGAGGTCAGGAATGAGACAGCATGTCATGAATGTCTTTAATCAGCGAAGAGAATTTAGCAAAGACAAATTATTTCAGCTGAAAGACTGTTGCTATAATACCCTTCTGTTACTGGGCTGCACATCTTCATCAGGCAGGGTAGACCAGCTCAATCCAGCACTACTACACTAACCATATTGCCATGTTTCCTAACCTCCAGGTAACCCAAATGTACATGAAACATTTTTGTCCTATCACAGTCAGCAGGAGCAAGCTTAACATTGCTTAAAAGAGACTTTTAAGACCTATGGGTGAACAGGATCCTTAACTAGAAGAATTCACTGCTCTTTCCAGATCTATAGTTGTGTGTCTGGGAACATTTGACTAGGAAGTACTGCATGGTAACAGATTGAGTGGGGCCAGACTATGCAGACCTTCACTGGTAATCAGACAGCTCCAGTCCTAGCACTTTGTCCCCTTGCTTTCCCTTTCCATTCTGCTCCTACTATTATTTATCTTATACTGTAAGACTTGCATGTAGAAACTCTCTCCTGCTCTGTTTTTGCATAATTAGTCCAGTCAGTAAGCATTGCTTTAATATGAATAACAATAATAAACAGCTTTTCAATCCTTGAGCATATAGTAAATGCTGAAAACTACAGTCAGAAGTTCAAGTCCTTTAATGAACTGTAACGCTAGTTTATATTAAAATGGAGATGAATTATAATTTTCTACTTTTTCATTCGGTTTCATTCGGTTTCACAGCCTAGAGAGCAGATACATCCCTTTCTAAGTGCAAGTTGAGACACCTCCACTACAAGATACTCTTGCTGAATCCCATGGGACTATATCAGTGAAAAAAAAAAGATTTACGGAGTTCACCTGTTTGAGAGTTTCCAATAAGTGTAATATCTGATTACATTTGTATATATGTGTGCTCCTGCTAAGAAGAATCTCTGAATCGGCCTATACTCCATATCTAATTGGTGTGGATATACAGGTAACACAGAAAAAAAGTGCAGTGACAAGAAAAGATCAATGACTAATTAAAGTTCAGATGAAACATTGGGTGCTATCTAAACTAGAATGCTCACTAGACAATCATCAGTTAATATAATACAACCCATTCTATGTTGCTATGTAATAAATGTCCAGCTCTATACATACCTTTACACTGTGTGCTTTGAGAGAGGGCAAGTGGCACAGGCAGCGTCGTTTTTTCATGGGTTATCCTGCAAACAAACAAACAAAGAAGAGTCTTTTCTAAAATTGTATATAAATAAGTGATATTCTTGACTGGAAGGAAATAACTTACCAGTCTTATTTGGCCATCCATTCTTTATGTGGAGAGTAAAATTTTGCAAAGAGAAATTAGTAAATCTCTCAGTGGAGAACTTCTAGCTTGTACTGGAGAGATGTACTGGAGAAAGCTGAAGGGAAAGCATAAGATTTCAAAGCCTTAGAGTACAAATTACCATTTAGTTACTACTTTATACTGGAGCATGATCCTGCAGCCCCATTTACCACAAATTCTTCCTGACTGTATTTGGCAGCATAAGGCCTTTGGGGTCAAGGTGCTCAGTTTCCAGTTTTGCCCTTTCAGTCTCAAAAGTAAGGGAGCATTTCAAACCTTGAGCTTCTAAAAGAATTTAAGAAATGCACAAGAGAGCCAACTTTTAAATGAACTGGAAAGATTCTATGAGGACAGAAGATCAACAAGTGACCAGGGCTCCAACTGTGAAAGAAAATGTGAGAAACAAGCACCTCTTCTAGTGTGAAATTGGTCTAATTCTTGAGGCCTTTAGAGTGGCAGCATCAAGCAACTGGCCAATATGTACACTTTCTGCTGTCCACATGGCATCAACTCCATTAATACATTCTGTGAAGCAGTCAAATTTACCACAGGTTTGTTTAACCCCTCATTTGAAAGTGGAGATGAAATTTTTTTCCCTCTCTGAGGGCTGAAAGTGTCTTTCCTAACACACCTGGGAAGCCAGACTTAGCATGCACCTCAGTGCTACACACAAATAACTCAGCAGAACAAACTCATAGAACCAGAAGCCATATGAAGCAGTGATGCAGACATACCTGATCTCAAGCAGGGCTTATAAGAAAGATGGGGCCAGACTTTTTAGTAAGACCTGTAGCAATAAGACAGGGGGTAATGGTTTTAAACTAAAAGAGGGTAGATTCAGGCTAGATAGAAGGAAGAATTTTTTTATGATGAGGGTGGTGAAACACTGGAATGTGTTGCCCAGAGAGGTGGTGGATGCCCCATCCCTGCCAGCATTTAAGGCCAGGTTGGATGGGGCTCTGAACAACCTGATCTGGGTGAAGATGTCCCTGCTCATGGCAGGGGGGCTGGACTAGATGACCTTTGAAGGTCCCTTCCAGCCCAAACCATTCTATGATCGCTGGGCGGTGAGTGCATTGGTGGTCAGTCAACAGGTAAAATCCCAGACTACAGCTGTATCTTGAAAGAAGCACCTACTTCGACAAAGGTCCAAGCCAGCTAATTAGAAGTTGTTGATCATCAAGACGGGGCTTGAAAAAGGGTGAAGGCTGGCACACTGCTGCAGATATTTTGACAATAGATGTACTTGCTGGGTTTCATTTACAGTGTCTAATAACGCCTTTCTATAGTTTGATGGATTTCCAAATACAGACATGAACAGATCTATCATATCCTTTCATCCCGCTTTGCTTTGCACCGTCATCTGGAGGAACAGGTGTCACAGGGTCCGGTTGCTGGCTCTGCCAGCACTCTCAGTCTGTGCTCGCGTTGTTAAGTCTTCAAATCTGCTACTGCAAGACACCTTGATAGCAAAAAATACATTATGGAGAATAACTTCTCCTTGTCCCTGAGAAGCAACTCTGTCTAGTGTGACTGCACTTACTATTTTACTGGCAGCATGCAAGAGGATTGTTTTGAGGTGAGTGTGTGTATGTGTGCTGTGCAAGCGATTGTGTCTCTCTCTGGTGGGCAAGCCAGGTAAAACTGCTTCTCAGTAAACATGCAAACACAGAGACACAGAACAGTGTGATTCATTAAACCACTGATCTGATGTTCTTAACACAAATTCCTATCAGATCCTGGTTCACGAAGCAATATTGATCATCTTTCTAAAGGAAATAATTTCCATGATATTGTTGAAGAAAGGAGGAACATTTTGTCAAGAAGTTGTATTTCGAGTAAAATAACCCTCCAAGGAGCATTCACTTTCAAATTAGTAATGCCAAGTATAGCTAACTCACAGACAGCAGCCAGTTACATACGCAGATTTCAATGAGGCTTTTAGGAGAAACAATGGGGCTGTTTTTAAGGGTGGTTGCCCTGTTGAAGTGCATTTCTCTGAATAGACACAATGCTGTAGTGCTGAATGGATTCAATGGTGCTGTCTCAAACATGGCCAGGAGTGTCTAGAAGTGGGTAGAGGTAGAAAGAGCTGGTGGGACCCTTCTTATGGTTGACTCAGGCTGCCTCCTCCAATCCTTTCTTTGCTCTGGCAGGGGCCGAGGTTTCCTTCCCCTTTCCCTCTGTGACAAGCTTCCTTCTCTGCATGAATGTTCCCCATCTGGAAATAACAGAATGACATTTTTTAAAAATGGGCTTAAAAAAATCAGGCGTAACTTTGTCTGAACAAGACATCTGGGCAACAGAAGAGTCCTAAGGGAAGTGAGTGATATCTTGGCACCTCGACTATTTGAAAGTGGGAAGGAAAAATACATACACAGATAGAATATAATGTAGGAATCAATCCTGTGTTGGCCTCTGTAAGGAAAACAAGTGACCTTAATGATCTATTCTCTCTCTAGAGCACTCACACAGAAAGCCATGCTCGTTCCTATTCAGTTGTGTGCCCAGCACATAACACAATGGACCTCACTCCTCAGGAAGCTCTAAGTGCCATTGCAATACAAATAAACAAGTCTCGCACAAGATGGTGAGGGCACCAGCAGCCTACAAAAAGCAGTTTTTGGGGCCACACGAAGACTTGGAGTGGGGGGTTGTGCTGCAGAATGTTTACTTAAGGAAATTCCCTTCCCTTCCCTTGTTGAATAATACACTTCAGTTCAAAATGTATGCCCCCTTTTTGCCTCTAGAAATTTCACACACATTCCCACATATGCCAACATAGAAACACAATGACTGCAAGCTTATCGGTGACACCACTGAACAATGCCATAAAATACAAGACATGAGGCAGAAATACATAAATAGCTGCAGGCCATGATCTGCTCTCACTGTTTGTGTGCAGCTCTATTAGTACTAATAGGAGTTAAGTGCGCAGAATAAAGTGACAGCTATCGCCCCTCAGCTCTGCCAGCAGTTCTTAAGTACTGCTGTGGTCCAGCCAGCACTTCTCTGTGCTACACAGAGCTGCTTCCATCACAATGCAGAATCTACCACGGGACCCCAGGAAACAGCACACTCCACCTGCTCTGACCTGATGGAGGATGTTTTTAAGGGTCCTGCCTCCTGTCTCGCTATGACCTATTGTAACATGAAAGCAATAATAATAATAATAATAATAGTGCAATCTTGGCATGCTTATGCCTTTTTCAGGATTGAAATTATTTATTGTAACTTTGAAATTGAAAGTGATACTAAAAAGACATTTGGGTGTCCTGGAAAACGGCCTTGAAATCTTTCAGCTGAGGACATGGCAGAGGACTACCACCTATCTCATGTTTCCAGTTTTGTTTTGGGGGAGGGGTGGGTTGCTATTTTTTTTACTTTTTGGTGTCATTGTGCATTACCCCTCTGTGTTCCGAGAAGGAAATTTGTAACCCTTCACAAACAGTCTTGGGATAGTTTGCTGTCCAGACAATAAACTACCAGTGACCTACTAAGCCACCCATGAAACAAATGGCACAGACTGTTGGAGGAGCTGCCTTCCTCCTCATTGTCACTTTATCAATGTCTTGTTCCCTCTCTTCTACAGATACAAGGGGAAAGGGGTGGCTGGAGTCGCCCTGGGCAGCTCTGCGGTGGGTAATTCTGAGGTTCAGGGCAGAACGCCACTGTGCTGTGGGATATGGGTTGGGGTCTGCTGTCTGCAGGTGCTGGGCTGTCTCTTCAAGGCTGGGAGGAACCTCCTGACTGTGGTCAGTGCTGGCTGGACAGGGCAGACAGTTTTCTCAGCAGCATGATGTGATCTTCCCAAAGAATTCCTTGTGTTTAGAACGATACTATAGTTGTAAGAGGTGTGAGGGACCCTGGGGACATCAGAAGCCACTCCTTCAATATTGGGAAGGAACATGAATGACAACAGCATAAAATACTGTGTGGCCTTTTTTTTTTCTTTTTCTTCTTTTCTTGATAGCAATATATTTAGAAAAAGCTGCTGGATTGTTCTTAGGATGTGTCATTCTCTTCTCAGCTGACTTTTAAAAGCCAGGCAGCCTAATTACTCCCAGTGGCACAGAGATGATGTTCAGCTAACCTCTCTTTCTAGCTACCTCTCTGTTCTCAGTCCACATTTTCCAAACAATTTTCCAATGTGTGTCGAAATAAATTTTTAAATACAGCTCACCTGAACTCCAATCCAGCCTCCAGAGTTGGCAGGAGAAAGTTTCTATCAACTTCAAATGCATTGAATCAGACCATGAGGAAGAAGTTACCATGTGAACAACTTTAAGCTTTTATTCCTCTTAAAGTTTAAAAATGTAAATCTGTGTTCACACATGCATAAAAGAAATATCTATTTTTCTGTATGTTCCACCTTAGAACAGATAATGTTTGGATATTTTGCACACTTGGGTATCCTTGCTCTGCTGCAAGTAGCAATGCCAATTCACAGCTAATGTGCAGGATGGAGGTTGCCCTGCTGTTCCCTTGCTGGTGGTGCACAGTTCTAGCTCCAGCTCAGCCCCACGCCATCACAGTCCTCGCAGCCTCACAGAGCCCAGATTTCCACACAAAAGCAAACAGGCACTCTGGTCTTGGGACACGATTCAGACACCACCCCCTAAGGAGATCTCAGGACCTCAAAGGAGGGGAACGTTAAGATAAAGCAGTTCCTGGAAAATGAAAACTACAGTCAGACGTGCAAGGTAGATTTGCTTCTAATGTACAATTTAAAGGTAGTAATTTCTCCCCCTCGCCCCTACTGTGATGCTCACCACTCAGGCTGGGTATTTAGGTTTGGCTCTAGGAGCAGAACTTGAAGCTTACTGTGCCTTTTGAAAGAAAATATTGGAGGGCCTGTTATATCTCTTTATTAATAGGTTTTAACTAATCCTCTATTCATTGATGTCCATTATGAGATTATACAGCTCAAATTAAGTTAGTGCATACAGTATATCTACAATGAATTCGATAATTGTGTGTTTCTAAAGGAAAAAATGGTTCAATAACTATGGCTGAGATTAGCAACTGGCATCATAGTCTTTGTTGACTGAGGAATATTGCTAAAGTGGGGCAGCTTTTCTTTGCCTGTACAAGTTAAACCCCTAAATTGAGGTGGTTCTGCTCTCTTGGAAGAAATGTTAAGAAGTGTTAGTAGTGTACATAGGGCACAAACATGCATTTGGAGGAGGAATCAAAAGCCCCAAGCTGGCAGCAGTGAGAACTCCAGTGGCAGGAGCTATTCTCAGAGGAGAAGAGATTTATGAGCAGTTACATTCATGGTTTATTTCCATCAATAGCATTTGATAAGGCAGTAGCAGGTCAGGATGGCCGAGCGGTCTAAGGCGCTGCATTCAGGTTGCAGTCTCCCCTGGAGGCGTGGGTTCGAATCCCACTTCTGACAGCTCCTTTTCTGGACAAGGGGACTGAGATGGGCCGAGGCCAATTGTATGAGGTTCAACAAGGCCAAGTGCCAGGTCCTGCACTTGAGTCACAACAACCCCAGGCAATGCTACAGGCTTGGGGAAGAATGGCTGGAAAGCTAAGTGGCGGAAAAAGATGGTGGTGGTCTTGGTGATGATGGATTGTTGATCAATATCAGTTGAGTATGAGCCAGCAGTGTGCCTAGGTGGGCAAAAAGGCCAACAGCATCCTGGCTTGTATCAAGAACTGTGTGGTCAGCAGGACTAGGGCAGTGATTGTGCCACTGTACTCGGTGCTGGTGAGGCCCCACCTTGAATCCTGTGTTCAGTTTTGAGCCCCTCACTACAGGAAAGACACTGAGTTGCTGGAGTGAGTTCAGAGAAGGACAGTGGAGATGGTGAAGGGTCTAGAGAACAAGTTTTATGAGGAGCGGCTGAGGTAACTGGAGTTGTTCAGCCTGGAGAACAAGAGGCTGAGGGGAGACCGCCTCACTCTTTACAACTACCTGAAAGGAGGTTGGAGCATGGAGGGTGTTGGTCTCTTCTCCCAAATAACAAGTGACAGAACATGAGGAAATGGTCTCAAGTTGCACCAGGAGAAGTTTAGATTGGATATTAGGGAAAATTTCTTCATGGGAAGGGTTGTCAGGCATTGGAACAGGCTGCCCAGGGCAGTGGTGGAGTCACCATCCCTGGAGGTGTTTAAAACACACGTAGATCTGGTGCTTAGGGACATGGTTTAGTGGTGGACTTGACAGTGTTAAGTTAGTGGTTGGACTTGATGATCTTAAAGGTTTTTTCCAACCTAAATGATTCTATGATTCTATACATATAACCTCTTTGAGACAAGGCTTAGTTGCTCAATAAGCACCTATGACAGTTGTGCCCAGATGTTGCATGTATATCCACCAACAAAACCGACCTGAATCACCTGTTCTTGGGAGGTTTCCTGGACCTGGCACACTCTGAAAGGATTATGTCATTTGTCAACCAGATTGTGAATGCCAAGATTTTTTTTGTTTTTTTGTTTTTTTTTTTTTTGAGGCGAAGAGGTTAGTTAGCTGCTTTTTATGAGCAAATACATTTTTAAGATGCTGAGCTAGCTAAAGCTCTGCTTTCTGTCAAGCTTAATTTACTTTGTATCCAGGGCTTATTATCAGGCTTGACTGATACAGAAGACTTCTATGCTTAAGATGTGAAAAACAGAAAAGAGCATACCTTGGATATTCTTCCTGTCTGATCACTACATATGTAGATAAAATCTGACTACAAGCACACACATATGAGGAGTTTCCAGGAGAGGTAGAAGTTCAGCATAAAAATAGGCAGCTAAGTACAAAAGGGAAGCTAATCTTTCCAAGAAAAGTCAATACATTATGCTTCAATTGGCTGCATACTGTGCTGAGTAGGTAAATCGTAGGAGCTTTACAGGACACTTGTGTCTAACTAAAATAGCTTTTTGGGTTTAAAATCTCTTCCATTTCCAACAGCTTCCTGAAGTCAGATCCCCCCTCTTCCTCAGCTGGCTGGTCCTGCTCTCCCACATTTGCTGCTTACAAAATGGATTTCCTCTTGAGAGGATGTTTTACCGAAATGCAGGGTCACATCTGCAACCCTTACTCAAGCAAAACTCATATTGATTCATCCACACTTCTATAGAAATAAGGACTGCAGAACCTGATCTTCCCTCACAGCCAGAGTGATACATCTGGTTAAAAAGGGAATCATTGAAGGAGCAGCCCCAAAGAATAAAAGAAGCCAACAGTGAGAACTTCCATCCCTACACCCTGTATCTTCAGTGTGAGTGAAACCATTCCCACATCAAAGTCAGGGACATAAATGACTTTGACTTACAGAACCAGAAATTTCACATTTTAGATAGATTTGGTATGAACTCTGCAGATGTCTGGAAGAGCTGCAAGATCATCACAAATTATTCCCTTCTAAATATGTTATATTGAGCTGATTCATGCCACTCACATTAGCTGAGTTGCTTTATAAATCCAGTCTTTCCATCTAGTCTAGTCCCTGGCATGTCTATCAGACCTGAATGGGTCTGGATTTTATTTTCTGTTCTTCCTCCTTTTATCCTTGCATTTAGCAATAGAAACTGAAAACTCATAGAGCAAAGGGTGACTTTACTGCAGTGCTTCCAGACTTAAAGTTGGTGTCTCTGATTAAGTATCATCTACATTTTTTCTCAACTAAGTTCTCCCACATCACATTTTGCTATAATTTTAGATTTTATGTTGGCAATGGATGGGATGCATTGCACCACAAGCTGGCTAAAGAGTCACTTACAGAGAGAAAACCTCCTTGGAACAGCAGGTAAAGGCACTAACTCCCAAACCCACACAGCCACCTGAGCAGCCAGCTGGCCCTCTACTAACCAGGGAAGAGCAAGCAGGGGAGAAGAGGTGTGGAGGAGAAAGGGCAGCTTCACTGGTAGGGCACATCTGGGGTCCTGCTCTGCATGCACAGAATGGTATTTTCCCTTCACTGAATTCCTGGGTGAGGGTGACATCTGCCTCCTCCAAAGATGAAGCTCTTCTGTGGATGAATTTTACAGTCCCTGAAATATGTCTCTCTATATACAACAACAACAACAAAACAAACAAAGCAAAACCAGAACCTAAAAAAACCCCACATCACCTAAGTTATGTGAGATTTGAATAAGGAATAACCACTCAGTACTTTGAGGAAATGGGATGTTCTGTTCAGTAGCAAGACAGCTGCCTGGACTCTGCCTTTAATCCCCCTGTTAGCACAGTGGTGCTGGCAGAGCATTGAGACAGCCTGCCAAGTGGTAAGCCTATAAACGCACTACAGCTTCATTTTTATAGCTATAAAGCTCCAGACAGTGATTTGTAGTTCCAGAATTGCTTTAAGTACTCTTTATTCTTGTCCTACCACTCTAAAACCTCGAGTGATCCAATGCATCGTGGATAGCTGGTGCTCCCATTTTTCTTCCTTGTGATTGCACTGACCCAATGAGACGTTGCTGCACCATGCGGAACAGTGATAGTGAACACTAAATCCCTTGCTACATGCAGTCTCTGGAGTGACATTCACGCAAGACACTCAGCTAACCATTCTGAATAGCAGACCGATTTGAAAAAAAAAAAAAAGGCAAATTCTATCTCCCGTATATCTATGAAAAGAAAAAGAGATAAAGTCCTTGAATACATTACTGGCTTTACATTGGCCCAGCCTTCACAATCACATATGGAGAAAGGGCAGAGGGAAATAAACAGAAACGATGTATGTGTTTGTTTGCAGAAAACAAACCTGAGCGAGTACTAGATAAACAACTAGGAAAACACCCATTATGAAAATATTTTACATTCTGTCAGCTTTTGCCTTTGTCAGACAAGAAGTAAAAAGGCAAGAGAGCATGATATTAAGATGCCACTACCTAATAATTTCTTGATAATTGCCCTTCAAGAGCAAATGACAATGAAATGAGTAAGGTAGAGCTTTCACCCACTCTATCCTGATTTAGGCAGTATGCTTTGGTACACACTTCCTTTGAGTAAACAGTACCTATAGTTATACAGGATCTATTCTCCCATTGATGTACCAGGGATTTATGTAGGTGAGTCCCATTAATGCTAATGGAAGTTATGTGTGTAATTCCCCTTTTTCAGCAATGAGAGAATAGACCTTTATGTTTCTAAAGTAATTACAGCCTTAGCTCTGGCTAGGCTGTTCTCCCCACCCTCCCCCTTTTGATAACTTCTTTGCTTCCCTCCCCAGCATTGACGCTGGAGAAAAAAAAGGGATAAATTCCTTCATTCAGAAAGGAAAATTGGAGAAATAGCTGAAAGGTGAAACAAATGTAACTAGATCCACTCATTGTGTGAAGGAAATGCAAATACAGGAAGCCAATCTACATCCGCTACCTTTGCTGTGCTTTTGGGGACAGATGTAGATTGATTTTCTGTAAATTGCGTATTCACTGGGTATTCATTGTTTTCTGGGCATGTAGGTTATTTAGAGAGAACAAGGTTGGTGGGTTTTTGTTTGTTGTTGTTATTGTTTTTTCCTGGCACTTAATCCATTTTAGAAAAACTGCACATTTTGATACTGCCAATATTTTGCAGAAAAAGGTTAAAGAGTAAAGTGAATGGGGATTTTGGAGAAGGAATTAACTGGTTCACAGGAACCACTGTTGCCATCTGAGTCTGAGTTGGGGGATAACATACCCCATGTGAGAGCTTAAACAGTCTGGAGTTTGTAACACCTTTAATGGGCTTTCTCAGCCCTGGGTTCAGTAGCAGTAGGTTTTGGAGGGCACGCTGTAGTGTCAAGACCCAAAGGTTTAAATACTGTGATATGTTTATGTTATTTTCCTGGTTTTGTGACAGATTACCTCTGAAAGTCATGTGCCAGGTCTTTTATTATAATACTAGACCTCTCCATCTCTAAAATGCAGATGCTATTATTTTCCTTTCAGAACAGGTCTTATCTCATTGAGGTACATGGGGTATGCAGAGAATAGCTGTATTATTTATCTGTTTAATCATTCTAGGCCTTTCTGTGAATGTTTTGCGTCCTTCTGAAGAGATCTGGTCAGTTTTGCAGTTCTGCTGACTCCGTTTTGGTCCCCAGATCTGAACCAAGGTCCCTCACGAGGGATGGAGACAGGGGGAGTCCTTGTGTACCCAGCTCAGGATGGAGAAGGACCCTGGAAGGGCTGAGCTTGCTGCTTCTGGGGTCACAATGCGTCTTTCTTCTGGCATCATGCACACCACAACCCCTCCTTCCCAGCCGCCTGGTTTTGTTGGTTGCTGACATTCACAAAACCAGGAACGAGGGCATTTTTTACACCCTGGAAATGTGTTGCCCTCTGCAACTCTATTCTGTCCGTGCCTCCAGCCAGCCCCACTGCCATAGCTGTGTTTAGAGAGAGTAGCACTCTTGGAGCTGATTTAAGCAGGTGTGAGTGTGGTTGCGATTTTCACCAACGTCCCTGAAAAGCCACAAATATAAATCCAAACATAAAACATACAACTGTAGAAATCCTCGGAGGCTATGCAGCACACAGCTCAAAGTTTTGTGGGTGCAACAAGAGGGGTGAGAAATCCCACTGCACACTCTATCTCCTTTTTTTCCTTTCATTTAAATTCTTCTTTTATTTTTCTTTCAGTTGCTACAGAAATCAAGGGGGACAGACGGCACCCAGCAGGATCGGGCCCTCATTTAGGAATCTTTCTATTTTACTAATCTCTTGCAAAAAGGAGTTGTATACTCTTGTGGTTCTTTGCCACCTGGCAGGGATAACAGAAAATACCCAACAGTTTCTTATAGGCTCCCCCAGAGTTTAATACCCCTCCTGCCATGTCAAGAGAAGAAAGGAAGAGTGGGTGGAAACTTTTCTTAAGTATCAAATCAGTCAAAATGCTGATTTATTTTCTTAAAAGCTTGGTAGAGATTAACCCCTGTGACATTTACAACACACATACATTACCTGGATTGAAATACCACTGGAGCTGTAAATGTGAGGGGCAGTGGAGGGAAATGATTGGAATGGGGAGGAAAAGAAAAGTTTGACATGTTCACTAAACACTCACCTCCCCAAAGAGGATGAAGTGGTTTTCAGAGGCTACTTCTCTCCCTGTATTTTTTTATTTAATGCAGTGATACTGAGTGGAAAGCACAGATTCACACACACTGCCAGCAGTTTGTAAGCATGGCTTCATTGGAAAGCTCTTTCTCTGAGCAGTTCAGTGAAAAACAAGAATCATTTGGTCCTCCAGAGTTGTTACTTTGCAGTTACCTTGAAAATAAATGCTACTTTATATTTTCCTAACGATCTGCTGTGTTTCTCAGCCCTTAAGGTGTATTGTTTTCTCCTCTGATCCTATGCAGCTCCAGAGAAGCTTGCAGAGTTTGGGGGAGACACAGAGGGATTTGCAGTAGGATTTCTTGGGTTAGTTTGTTTAGTCTCTTCTGCTGCCACATCTCGTGCAACTTCAGGCCTGTTTCATAACGAGCACTGTACGTGGATGACCCTGGGACAAGCCCTGCTCACCTTACTCATGTGAATAATCCATTCAGTTCAGGAGAGAGAGCACGATTCACCCGCAGACAATGCAGGGACTGAGGTCTAGGTTTGCAGAATCAATTCATTTTATTTCTCTGGGTTGAAACTCTTCAAATATGCAACCTTTTCCATCGGCAGATGCTCTGCCTTTGCTGAACATCTCCTCCAGCCACACCATGGGGAGGGCATGTGGAAACACCCTGCCACTTGCCCAAACCCTGGCTCCCTGAGTCACCTTGAATTCCTTCTTCTTGCCTTCGCTTTTATTGTGAAGAAGTAAATTGAAATAGAAATAAACCTGTGAAACATCCAAAATCATTAAAATCTATCTATATGCTCTAAAATGACAAATGTATTGTGGGAAAATGAATGTTATCAGTCTTTTTACCCATGCACTGAATTTTTGACATTTCCATTAATTTAGTTTTTCAGCTTCTGAGGGAATTATTTTCCAGCTTGATCATCTGTTTTTCCATCCATCTCTTAAGGTGCTGTTGCGGTGCGCCTTGGTTTTGAGATATACCTTACCTTAACATTTTTAAGCAGCTGACCCAGAAAGTGCCAAGCCAGAGAAAGACTTTTATCATGATGAGAGCAGTGAACCAGTCATTCATATCAAAAACGCACCTTGAGATAACCGAACAAGATTAATTGAGCAAGATTAACTTCGGGTAGATATCTTTTCTTTAGTTGACATAGAAAAAATACTCATTTTTTAAAATATGGGTATGGAAAATGCTGACATTCTCATTTGCAACCTTTTCATCACCAGAAGTGCTTCAGGAGACTGACAGGAGAGCGCACCATTTTTTACTGTTATCTCCAAACAGATACTCCGTATTTCTTTGACATTTTGTATCCATAGGGTTGGTTTGTTTGTTTTACATTAATTGTGCAAGTGTCGGTGTCTTTGCCTTATCTTCCATCTCTAACGATGGGTCCTTGTTCTTTGAGCAGCAAGTATCTGCTGGTTAAGGAATCTATCATTTTATATGCCTTATTTCTTTTTTCTTATATTGCAAACACTTATGAAAAAGTACATCTTAGTAGTTGTTTTTTAGTGAAAGAATTGCTACTGTAGTTTCCTTTCTGTGTACATTGATGTGCTATGGAAGCTTTTATTACTGGGTTTTTACATGCAACACCTTGAAACACTTGTGTGAAAAGAGTCTCCTAAGTGTTTTGCCCTTGCCTAGAGCAGTGTCTAATAAAAAATATTCATTATGAGCAAATGCAGGGATGAAAATATACCAAATGTATTCTATCTAAAAACTTGCGTTCAGCAAGATTATAATAATACACACACACACTTTGTATCTTTCTACTTTATCAGGCTGTGGGAGGCAAATTCCTTTGACCTATGAAGTTGATCTGTGAACTGTGTCAAAAAATTCAAAACCTCACCGTTGAGGTTTGTGCATTCTATTAGCATAATTTACCACCCAAGCTGTAAATGTACACTTTGTACAATGGCATGCTGAACAGATAGCATTTTACAACTTCCTAAGGGGGAGTGTTTATATCTAACATTTCTTGTGCACATTTGATTATAAGTTTGCCATAATAGCTGCCTTTTTTCCCTTTTTCCATACTTTTTTTTTTTTACCCCAGCTGCTCTGGAATTGCCTGATAAAAATGTCTTCTCTACTTCAGATCCTGGAGGTTTATTTGTGCCATATAATGGACCAGCAGAATACACAGGGAAATGGACTTTCATCTGGACTTACTCACATCCTCCCAAGAAGAACAGGAGAAAAGATGTTGGACCCTTGGGTTGCATTTAGGTTTCTCCCTCAACCACCTCCAGCCCTCCAAAACACAGTTTGTGGGTTAGAAATAACAAAATGGAAGAAATATTCAAACCTGAACCTGAAATATCAGCAGCCCTCAGCGTTATTTTGTGTGTGTGTGCGTGTGCAAAGGGCGTTTGTAGAGCTTACTTCATGGTTACTAAAGCTTTGTACGACCGACTCAGAATCGGCAAGATGATGTGTGCTGTCTCCCCTCCGCCCCAACCCCTCTGGCTACACCATCCCCTTCTTTTTTTTTTCTTTTTTTTTTTTTTTAATTCCTGAAATTAAAATGTGTTGGAATGCTCAGTGCTGCTTTTCACTCTCTTTTCAATGGGCCCTTTAGTTTTTCACACCAAGGTGTCCTTTGGGGTGCCAGGTCAGGCTACCAAAACAGCTTCTAGGAGGGGATTAGGACCAATTAACATCTTTGTACACAAAAGCCACTGGCAGCTGAACAGGCGGCCTGGTGGCCCGCTCGGGAGCTGCATTTTAAATAGGGGCCTTCTGTACTTGAGCTCAAGTGGGAAGAGGCGGAGAAAGTTTTTATTTATAATTGAAAATGCTGCTCCTGGATAAAGTCTAATGAAAGGCAGAGTGGTGTTCAAAAGTATCTAACAAATACCATTTGAATATTGGCCTTTATTGTATGATTTCCATCAAGGATAGCATAACAATATAGTCATTTCTCCTACATATTGAGACGAAGTGATTTTTCTTGTGGAGGAAAACAGCTTCATCCACACATCGCGTCAGCCCTTCTGGTTTTCATTTCTTGTTTTAAATTCAGCTATACTTTAACGACGCCTGGTAGGATGGCCACTCAGGAGTATATACATCCATAAATCTCTTTTTGAAGGGAATTCTGGCACTGATCTACCTGACCCACCAAGGCTTCAGCATGCGGAAAAAAATAAAAAAGATATAATTTAGGTATATGCACGCAGATGGAGGAGGGAGTCCTACAAGGGAATTGCTGTGTTTCATATGAGTAAACTTGCATTTATACCCCTTGGATTTGTGCAAATAGGGAAAAAAATAAACAGCTCCCAGTCTGAAGTGTTGAATTCAGCTGAGCCAGACCCTCAGCAGAGGCAATGGCTTCAGCGGCTTGGCCCTGGGTATTTTGCACCTGACTTAATATCTTTGCTTCTGCTCTGCTTTGTTTTCAGTGCATATCCCTTCTAAATCATCACTCTTGCAATCTGATCAGGCATTAAAGCAAAGGGAAAGGGAAAGAAATATGTGGTGTGCGAATTACTATTGTACGAAACCTAGCAATTTACAAGGGATTGTAAGTGGGAGTTGTGTGAATTCGCAGCGACGTTATGTTATAACGATTGTAACGAAACTGATTTCTGCATTTTGAGGATGAGCTGTTTTCAAACACAATATTTGTAACCACTGCATAAGCATTCCTCCTCCTCTTTTCATAATAATAATAACATGGAAGTTTTGTATATTTTTGTCACTCAGACTGAAAAGTCATTTCTAGAAGTTTTCTAACCATGTGTTTGATAGAGAGAAGATTCATGACAGGAAATAATAGCACAAATGTAATAAGTCCACCAGTCAAGCTGGTACTGATGTCCTAATTGATATGCTTTTAAACGAAGGAGTTATAAGGTGGAAGAATGGTGCACAAAAGTTTCTGGGAGGCTTGCAACCGGCTGTCTGAAAGTAAATAAGAGGGAGATCAGAAGTTGGGTCAGTCTGCGTTGGCTTAGCTGCACCGATGCACGTGAAGGATGCAATCTGCTAGAAGAGCACTGGATGCCATTTGCTACGGTGTTTATTAATGTACTTTTGGTAAGCAACTAAAATATGGATTTCTCTCTGAGTTGACGTGAATAGAAAAACCCTAATCACGATCATTTTCAACCTCCTGGTTTATACAAATAAGGAGAAATTCCACTTAGTGCGACGTTCTGCAGCAAACATTAATACACTCGCTATGTGTGGCTTTGCCCCTTCCTACCCCCTCTTTAGTTTCAGATACTGTATTGTATTTCTTCCGACATGTTGATTCTACCTCATGTTAAATGGTAATTGGCAGTAGTATAGGTGGGGAGAGAAACATTGTTATATTTTGTTCATTTTTCACACTTCAGCAGTTATCCCTTTCTCTCCCTGGCTGTACGCTTATTAGTGTATGAAATGCAGGTGTGTGGGAAATGGCAAGCACACATTGACAGGTTATTTTGTTGGCCACTGCCTAATTAGTAGCATAGTGGATGCACCCTGCTAAGCTTTAGTGTGGTGCAGTAGAGCTGGTCTGTTCTAATTTCCTCACAGCTTTGATATTCAGCAAGAGATTGACGGTTCGCACAAAGAGCCAAAGCGCGACGGAGGCCTGCAGAAACAATGGCCCTTCTTGCTTGTAGACACCACAGATGTGAGAGAAAGCTGACTAAAAACAATTGGCCGACACTGTCTAATTGTCTCCAATGTCAGCATCATTAATGTTTTCCCATGTAAAAAGTAAAAGGCCAAGGTTGTATCCTCCCTTTATTTTGAGTCACATGATTATGTAACTTACTGAGATTCAGATTAAGTGTTAATTGTATTTGTGCAATAAAGAAACTGAAGCTACCTTGAATTTAATGAATATGTACTTAATTAATTTTGACAGCCTTTATCTTTATTACCTATTGAATAATCACAATCAGAATTAATAACATTTATAGGCAATTAAAATTACAGCCTATTTAATGATAATATATGTTTACATCTTTTGCTGAGATACAAATTATGAATACTTATTAGCAAAGAAGTTGTTTCCCTGCCAGGAGGGTTTCTTGTCTGTGTTAACAGCAACAAACAACAATGATCAGTTCAATGTGTAATAGTGCCTTTCACATCAGACAATCTCCCAAAGCGCTGCACAAGGGCACATGAGAAAAGGCTTCGCAGAATTTAAAGGTAATCACTAAATGGCAAAAATTGTAGTGTGCCTGGAACAAATGCTTCAAAATTACACACGATAAGACAACTCTGACAATATTCGAGCAGTTTCAAAGCTTTATTTTCTAGCAGAAAAAAAATAATCAGAATAAAAAGGGTCCATCAAGGTGCAACATCAAACTCCTTGCTGACCCAGTAATACCAGACCTGAGATTCAGCAGCTACAAGCCGGAATAGTTCCACTGATATTAGTGTGGCTAAAACTCCTTTGGCCCCGAGATTTTACATAGAAATCCTAAAATCAGTGATATTATAGAGGGAGAACAGACATGCCTCTGATTCTACCTGTGACGACAAGAGTAGGGAGCTTGGTGGGAAATACAGTAAACTGTACAAATAAAGATGCTTTGGCACAGTGAATCCTCTTTGCCACCATCCAAGAGCAATAAGGTCATTGCAAAGTAAAAGAAGAAGGACATGGGCTGTTCAAAGAAGGAAGAAAGATCAGGCCTGGGTTTGGCAGGTGTGACTTAAATCATCAAATGCATCAGAGAGAGGCGACTGGTGCATATAACCACTCTGCACACATTTGTACTCACTGTATTAGCCTGCACAAGCCATTTCACTCTTTGAATCTTTATTTTCTTAACATTTCTCCCTTTCAGAGCATGGCAAGTCTTTGTCCCACCACACAGCCACTGTCCTCAGAGAAGATGCACAACTTCCACTAAATAATGGAACTTTGCATCATCTAGTTCAGGAAAGAACTGTATCTGATGTGTGTGTGACCTAGGATGAGAAATAACCGACTATCTCACTAGACCTGAACACACAGCACTTTGGTAACTCCCCACAAAGCCAGGGTTCGAAACATGCATGTCCAGACTCACATGCTCAGCATCAGCTTTGTTTTCCTTTCCCAACCCTTCATCCCATCAGTGTCCTTCTTGGCTTTGCAGGCCAATGCTTCTTTCTCACTCCTGGGTCCAAATCATCAGGCACAATCACTTGGACAATATATGTCAGCAAAATGCCTAAAATCTCAGCATAGGAGAGAGGCAGTGGGGCTGGGTAACAGTTGGGGGAACAGGGCTGTCTGTCTTCTTCACATAGTCAAAGGTGTCTCACCTACCCCATCACATGGCTCCTTGTGGGAATTTCCTAAACTGAGAGGTGTCTTAAAATTGATTTAGAAAGAAGAGCAGTAGTGGTATGCAGTTCCTTCCTCCTATATCTAACAAGGAATACTTTCTCCCTCCTCTAACCATAGTGGCATAATCATTAAAAATCATCTGTGATAAAAGCACAATGCCAGACTCTCCATTATGTGTGTGTTTGTCCCAGTCACTGGAAGATCAAGGTGCCTCAGGATGGCCACCATGGATGAAGCAGGTACAGAAAAGGGGCTTGTGGAGTTCCAAGCGAGTTTGCTGCTGCTGTGCGGACTTGGACAGTCTCACAAGGTGACTGGCAACAGAAAGCAGGGGAGGTTCTCCTTTGTTGAGGAGAGGGAAACCAGCAGTTTCGGGCACATCTACAGGGTTAAATAAAAGAAGGGAAGGAGCAGGCTGGACACCTGAGCCTTCCATTGACTGCATTGCTTAGATCAGTTCCCAGCTTGCTCTCAAGGCTCTAGCTAAGTCTCGAAGGTAACATGAAGGACAGGTTGCTGCAGGGATTGCTCCCAGGAGGTAGCATGTCTTATGTCATACCATGCAGTTTGTCTCCTCTGGCATTATCGCACAGGCTTTGCAGTCCCAAACATTCTCACAGACCATTGTGTCTCAATTGCAGTGCATAGCACATAGTCTTGGTCTACATTAATTAAAAAAAAAAAAAAATTAAAAATTATCTAATGAGCTGCAACACATCCCTTGCATTATTTCAAGTGTTTTGACAGGTAAAATACTCTAAAACCTAAAAATACATTTATTTCTGTCTAAGCCCACAGTATGCCTAGGAAGTAGAGAGCCACCTCCAAGGTAGTGTAAACATTACCCATCAAGTGGAATTAGCCCTGAGCAGCAAGGACACAAGCCCAGATGAGTCTGTTGACCTTGGGAACAGAGATTTCTCCCTGACTTTCTTTTGTCAGGGAGAAACATAGATATTACCAACATAGATATAGCCTTTGTAACACCTTCTGAATGGGCAACCATTAGAAAGCATCAACAAGTGACTAAAGTAGCTTAGAAAAGCAGGTCACTGTATCCCAAATAATCTGATCTCTGTCCACTTCATGAAAAGAATCGAAAAATTCTGAAGTGAAAAAAAGAAAAGGAGGGAATAGTGTGAGACAGGGAAGCTGAGGGAAAAGGCAAAGGGGGAGATGTGGAAGAGGGGTGGAGCCACACTGTTTTCATATGGTTGTGTTCCTCAACTGACAAGCATCAGGCTCCTGGTCTGGGACCACCATCTGAGGCCACCAAGCAATGATTGGTTCCTAAGTACACATGTGGTCACTCAGCTGAGAGCTGTAACTCTGTTTAAAGGAGCCCCACAGAGATGGAGTGCTTTGGTGTGCTTCATCACAGTTTGCTTTGAGTGTGTCTCTGGTTCGTATCCTGCATGTTTGGCTGCTTTCTGTCTAACTGCACATCACTGGCACGTGTACCTTGACCTAAGTTTTGGTATTAGCTATTAGGCTGACTTCTTGCGCCTTAGTCTTTTATACTCTGTGTTATCTTAAATAAGCAGGTTTTGTCTAAAAATGTTTAGGAAACTTCTGCTATTGACTTCTGTGAATCCTTGTAGATGTAAACTGCAGGGTGCCTGGAGAGTGAATGCTGGAAAGGATTGTTTAAATCCTGAGCTTCCCCTTGGCTCTGGATTTGGAGAATTGGGTAGACTCTCTCACCTGAGCACAGGTCCTAAGCAGACAGTGCCTTTCTAGAAACCAAACCTAAAAGCAAAAGATGGAGCTTTTACTTCATGCCATAGTGACGCAAATAAAACACAGGTGTTTAAGCTGGAGCATTTAAGTCAAGCTTATTAGGTATGACAGTTGCCATGCCTGTGTAAAGTTAACGGAACGAGTTGCACTTGAGTTATATTTGACTGATAAGAAAGCAACTAATTGCGTAGTGTGAAAGAGAAGGTGAGTGGGGCAAGTAAGCAAAGGTCAAATAAGTTTGGGAACTGGAGAGCCTTTGATTCAGAGAGACTAACAGAGCTCTGCTTGCTCATCCTATGAAAATGAGGGTGAAAGGGGGGAAATTATTGCTTTGTATAAGTATATAAGGAAAACAGCCCTGAGGGAGAAAAGCTACAAGGTAAGGTTGATGCTGTGAATAGGTAGTTAGACATTGTCTAAGCTCTAGTTTAGCGTTTGAATAGCTTTGTAATCAGAGTAAGTGTGAGTAGTGTCTACCTAGTCCTAAAAGGGGGTTTGATAAGTGTATGAGAGTTATTGCGTGAGATGGTGTGTAGGGCTGAACAGTCTTGGATGTTCTCTGTTCACTCAAGTTCCCTGAGCAGCAGAAAGATCATGCCAGAGGTGGCTGTGTACAAAAACCTTTGATGCCTGAGAAAATGGAGTTGTCTTCTTGTCCTGACTCCAGAGTCTGGATTGTAAAGGTAAACTGAGGCTTGGAGAGAGAAAAAACAACTGCACTAATTCAGATCTCTGAAAAAATATGTACTGACATTCACAGGGCTTAAGTAGCACGTTTGAGGGCCTCTTACCAACCATTTAAAGGTTAGTCTTGTGACTGACTTCAAGGTAAGAGTCCTGCTAACTCCCCTTTTGTGCAGGGAGACAGCAAATAACCAGTTACTGGTGGGAATTGACAGGAGAAAAACAAACAAACAAAAAACCCAAACCCACAATACATTTATCTATAATAGCTACTATGTATGAAATCCTGGAATCACAGAATGTCACAGATTGGAAGGGACCTTGAAAGGTCATCTAGTCCAATCCCCCTGTCGGAGCAGGAACACCCAGCTGAGGTTCCACAGGAAGGTGTCCAGGCGGGTTTGAATGTCTGCAGAGAATGAGACTCCACAACCTCCCTGGGCAGCCTGGGCCAGGCTCTGGCACCCTCACTGTGAACAAATTTCTTCTCATATTAAAGTGGAACCTCCTGTGTTCCAATTTGCACCCATTGCCCCTTGTCCTGTCATTGGTTGTCCCTGAGAAAAGCCTGGCTCCATCCTCCTGACACTCATCCTTTACATATTTATAAACATTAATGATGTCGCCCCTCAGCCTCCTCCAAACTAAAGAGACCCAGCTCCTTCAGCCTTTCCTCATAAGGGAGATGCTTTGCTCCTTTAATCATCTTTGTTGCCCTGCGCTGGACCCTCTCCAGCAGTTCCCTGTCCTTCTTGAACAGAGGGGCCCAGAACTGGACACAATATTCCAGATGGGGTCTCACCAGGGCGGAGTAGAGGGGAAGGAGGACCTCTCTTGATCTACTGACCACCCCCTTCTAATACTCCCCAGGATGCCATTGGCCTTCCTGGCCACAAGGGCACAGTGCTGGCTCGTGGTCATTCTGTTGCCCACAAGGACCCTCAATCAACGTCTATATATTGTTCTGTCATTTGTTAAGTTGTGGAGTGCATAAACAGTAATTTCACAACCCTGAATGCCTGCTGCGTTCTCTTTTATTCAAATGCAAGATCCACCTCTTTAATCTCATAATTCATCAACTTTGTTACACTTAAGACATTGACTTTTCCATCAGGCACAAGGAAGTGAATCACTCATCTCTTATGCAGCTTGTGTACTCTTACATCAGCTTCTCTCACCTTAAAAAAGTGTGCTTGGTGGTATCTAAGGCAATTGAGAGCTCAAAGCCAGGTTGCTTCAATCTAGGCTTGAACATTAACCTTTTCTGCACTGCAAAGGAGGTGCAAGGAGGCTGCACCACTCATATGCCCACTCAGAAAGTGTGAAGCAGGAGCAGATGCTCCCTGTAGCAGGGGGTGACTGAGGAGTATGTTGGACTTGTGATGGAATGACAGCCAAAGGTGAGACCTTGAGAACTGTTTTACAACTGCTTCTCTTCAGGGATTTTATTTCTCATTGTAAAGGTGCTGGAGTTCAGTTCTAGCTACGCAGTTAATTTTCAGTTATTGGTTGTATGGCTGCTTTTCTCTGTATGTCCAACAGTGTAATGTACTGCAGGCTAAGTATACTTACAAACAAAACCACAATATCCAGAGAAGCTGAGACAGTGCCCTTGCATCAGTAAGCGAATGATGATACAGAACTCCCACTAAATAGATATGTTTCTTGTACGTGCCAGTGATGAGAGATGGAACTTGCCATATGCCAGAAATACTTGCCCATGTGAAGGGATGTGCCTTGCTGCCTGGCCATGGGACATCCCCATCCTCCCTGCTGCTTGTCAGCACACCTCCCTGCGTATGAAATGTGGATCAGGCAGGATCTGCAGCACAGGTGCACTGGTTCAAGCACAGCAGTGGGATATGGCTGATTGAGGAGAGCTGCACAGCATTGCTAGCCGAGGTATGACACTTCTTTTTGCTGCAGAAGACACTCCAAATGTGAAAGCCAAGGATGCAGACTTAAAATGATCCTTTTCTCAGGTGCCACTTATATCAGAAGCCATTCTTCCTTTAGTTGTCATTTGCATTAACAAATTTGAGGTATCAGCTTGCTTTTCCTCCATTTCTTGGCAAAAGGTAAACTACAGGGCTTTGTGACTTCAGGGCATTTTTTCTTCCTTGATGCAGCAAAGTAAGCAATGTGCTACTGAGTGAGTTGTTCGGTAAGCAATGTGCTACTGAGTGAGTTGTTCGCAGTGAAGTTATACCTTTATAAACTGTCCTTGCATTCCTCAAAGACTTTCAGTGGCTGCACAACACATCTTGCTATAGCCATACCTGGTGACAAAATGACAGAAGTTGAGTAGTTGTCAAAAAAAGAGTGATCACAAAAAAATCACAGGTTTTGTCTGAAATATTACTCATCTCTGGGGAAAAGCTCCCCTCTGGTGCAAAGCATTTTGAAGGATGCTTTAAGTAGGAGTGTCCTCACCATCTGCACTGGCAGGCTCTGGACTCCAAATGTTCCTACAAGATCCCTTTGCCCAACTAGGAGCTTCTGCACCTCATAAATCCTAACTTTCTCCTTAAAAACAGTTGGGAGTTTTGCAATATACAGATCACAGTGCATTTCCTGCCAAAAGTATAGACTTTAAGCTATGTTTCAGAAGCAAATTCCCTGCAAGTGTTCTCCTTACCTTTTTTCAGTGTCTGTTTTAAGTTTTCTTAGTGTTCTGAGCTTTTACCTGAATGTATTTTATCTTAATAAAAGGCAGGTTAAATAAATGGTCCTGTTTCATCCATTGCTATGGTACCCGTCAAGGAGATCAATAAATGAAGCAAATCTTACTAGAAATAAGGAGGCCAAAGGAAAAAAAATGTAGGTGAGTTTTGCAGTATCATTCACTCAGATAATAGTAGTCTGCAGTAATGTAGGCAAGAACAACAGTATTGACTTGTAATCCATTATGAACTAAGGTGTCAGCTTTGTTTGCATGGTCTGGTTTTCATTTCTTAAGATTTCCTGGTGGCTTTTAGTACTTTACATCTTCATTAAGGATTTGAAAAGCAAAGATCTTTGCTTACATTTAAAATACTTTTCAAGTGCTGTGATGAAGCAATCACTTGCTAATGGATTTCTGAATGCCATTTTCATTATAATATTTTTTATAAGACACCTCTCTTCCTCTATTATTACATTTGCTTTTATAAAATGGTTGAGACTGCTCATCATGTACTTTAGGTCCTTTAAATATTGTTTCTGTTTACCATTATGGGAGAGAGTTGGTGTTTTATTTATATAATAATAAAGCCATAAGCCAGTTTGTCTTTGGCAGCTAAGTGCATTTATGCAGCACCCACATTTATTCCCAGGATGGATAACAGGCCATCCTCCTTCAGTATGAATCAGTCATACAGTTAACTTTGAACTATATACATGTAATATTAGCTGAAGCATTAGTCAATGCAGTCTTTATAAGTGTCCAGGGATTCTAAAATGTCATAAAATTAAACTGGACTGTATAGGATAAGTGGTGTTATTTAGTGGTGAAGAAGTATCAACAGCTTGACCATCTCAAGCATGACCATAATCTGTCTATGAGCAAAGAGGGAATGAAGTGCAGCAGTGTCTCTGCCCATGTAGAGACACCTGCTAAGAGGTGGCTCCTGTTTGGAGCAGCTGCTAAGATGTGGTTGTCTTAGTTTAGGCAGTTTTGGGTCACTCCCTGTCCCCAGGTGGGAAGGTCTCACACTCAGATCTCCCTGCTGGTCTGGAAGTCTTGGTACGGAAACTGCCCTTTATTTAATGAATCAGACCGCAGGCCTGACTCCAATTCAGCAAGACCCCAACCCAAAAGCCTTTCCTGGGGCTGCTTTGCTCCAACTTCTTTAGACAGCCCTGCAGCTCATGGGTTGGGGCTGAGAGCCCAAACCTGCCTGATCCATACAACAGCCATGAGGTGGGAACAAATTCTCCACTACTGCTGGTGACTTGGTAAGGAGATATCTGATGGCTTCTTGGTGGCTCCTCCAGGGTGTCCACTGCCGCCCTCTTCACTTGAAAATACAGGGTTAAATTCTCTCCTGATCTACATCAAAACAAAGTGGGAAGGCAGTAGTTCTGGTTATAACACTAATAGTTCAACAGCAGGCTCTCTGTCACTGTCCTCTCTTGCAGTCATCTTTCTTGATTTAATTTCATGGAAGGTAGAGTTGACCTCTGTTCTCTGGATATACTTCTCCAAGTTTCTGTCAACAGAGACGCACCTTAAGTAAGAATAATCTAAAATTAATGTGGTTCCTGGCTGCCAGAATACAATGAAGAACGACTGTTGTAAATATCAGTAATGTTAAGATACAGGATGTTGTTACAGAGCTTTTGTCATGTATTTTTACTAGTGTTTTTCAGTTATTCCTGCCCTAGGATGTCAACAAGCTGACTTAGTGGCTCAGGATTTGCTCCAATGAGTAGAAGTCAAGGAAAGAAAGGCAATTCTTGAGCTTGATGAGTGTTATATTCTGCCTTAATGCATCTCTTAACTGATCCGTAAGAAATATTTCAGACCTATTAATCCTGAAAAATCTTCTTTCAGTTCATCTGTATGATTTGTGCTGCTAGCTCTCCTCTCTTGGAGCAATGATAACAATACTTTATAGAATTCCTGCACGGTTAAAAGCAGGTGCTACCCTTATGAGGGTGATGAATCCCACATGTTCAATGTGCCAAAGCAAGGACAAAAGAGCTAGAGCCTTGAGCCCAAGGGCTGCTGATAGGTAAAAGGAGAGGGAAAAAACAGCATCTGAGACTGTCTAATACAGCACTAGAGGCGCTTCCTTTCTACCAGTCTCTGTTTGCATTATCTATTGAAGCTGATTTTTCTTTTGGGGGGAATGGGGGCAGGAGGAGAGCTTTAACTGGTGTACTGTCTCCAGGATGATGAGCACAGAGTTCAGCTGGAGGTGGTGAGGTGCCACAGCAATGCAAACAAACTGAATACAGCTCCAAGCAATTCCAGGTGGGGAAGCCCTGTCCCAGCTCCAGAGGGTGGGTGGTGGGCATCACGAGCAGAGTGAACCTGGAACCTGAAGGGACCTGGAAAATACCTGTTCAGTGCAATGCTTTCAATGTGCTGAGATGAAAGAAATGAAGGGGCAGAAAGGCAGAGGGAGACAAAGTACACACCAGAAGGCTGATTCTTTCTATGCTAAATATTGTCCAGCTAGTTGAACTCTCATCCCTATTGTGATCTGATCTGGCCTTTTGGTTGTTATTCTCTCCACCCCTCTTCCTTTCTTCATATGCTTCTGACCAACTTATACTACTTGATCATTTGTAGACACCCTGAACTTGATGTAGTTCCACTGAGGAAGGTGGCTTCATCCTAGACATCAGAGAACCAGAAAGCACCTGGTACTTTGAAGATATTTTCCTCCTGTATTGTTGTTGGGAGGATAATTTTCTGATGTTTGACATAAGCCAGTAGGTTCTCAACCTGGAACTGCAGGCTCAGACACATTTCAAAAGCATTACTGAGATACTAACTGTCCAGACCGCAGCCAAGGACAGTAGATAGCAGAGCTAGAAAATTTTTATTTACTGGATGTGTAGCAGGCTTTTAGTAGCTCTGGACATGCGGGAATGTGTTCTGGTGACACAGTGTAAGAGAGAATGTTGAAATTCAAACTTTTCATCTTCAGGTTACCAGCTCAGACTGAGTCAATATCTATTTGCTGATGTGAATAGCTTCTAGAAAGAGAGAGAAAGGTGTTAGCATCTGTCAGTACTGCTAAATTGTTTAAATGAGTTGTGGGTGGAACAATCTACAGTATTTTTGCCTGCAGTCCATTGTTCTTCAGCAGAAAGAGTAAGAATAGGGATTAAATCAACATTGGTGCCTGTCAAGGACTTTATCAGACCCCGGTGGGCTTGGGACTTGTTGCTAACTCTGCTCACACCAGAGTTGGACCTGGAGGGGATCTCATAGACCTGGGTGCCAGCTCCCCCCAGACAGGCAGTGATTCTCACCTCCACAAGCTGCCTTCATTTCCAGACTCTTCCTGACAACAGATTTGGTCAGAGGCTCTGCTGTTACTTCCAGAAAATATAGCTGGTTCATTTATAAAAGTCAAATGCCATTTTGACAAAGCAGAACAGGCTGTTCAGACGAGCTAGGCAAGCCGGACCATGTCCCACGCAACACACAATTGCCTGTGTTTTTTCCTAACCGCACCAGAATGCCTTCTTTACCGGTTTAATAAGCACATGCTAGTTAAACAGACATAATTCTTCAGGCACTGTGGGAAGTAAAAATGTAAAAGTGTTTTTTTGCCAAGCATTTGTTCCAAAGAAATCTGTTGTTCAATAAAGACTGCTTGTTCTTGTTCTTGGCTCTTCTGCTGCCTCCAGAGCGGCTGAGAAGCATCTGTATGTGTTTGGTGGAGGGGAGAGCAATTTCTTCACAATCTGGTGGGGCTGTAGCTCAGTTCATTCAGTGTGGGGACCCAGAGCCAGGATGGAAGGGTTGGTGTGACATTTTTACTACAAAGCCATGCTATATTTCAACAGCTAGTCTGTAAGCATTTTGGAGCTGTGGTATTGCACAAACTATGGGGACAACTCTCTGACTCAGTAGCCTTACATGAGCAGTGCCACGGGCCTGAGTGACCTGATTTCGGTGACAGCAGAGAATGAAGTGTCTCCGTATCTTCCCCTCTCTGGAAAGGATGAAGCTGCTCAGACTTGTACCTGTGATCCCAGAAACACATGTTACAGCAGCCTAGGCTAATAGTGGGGTTAATGCTACCTTTGTGGTGTTCCCTTTTCCTTTCCTTCGTCCTGCCACTGTAAATTCCTGATTCAACAAAGAATTGTCAAGATTAGAGCTTTTCTTTAGGGCACCTAGACCCAGATCTTTAATTTGCAAAGCTGACCACTGAACTTGCCACCCTCAAAAGGGTAGTTATTTTGTGTTTGTCTTATAATACCACCTAGAGGCCTTGGCTGACTTTGGGTTGATAAACGTTCAGATTTTTCTGAAAATTGCCATCTTTAAGGCTTTTCTTTAACTGGATGCTCCAGAAATGAAAGCCCCAGGAAAATGAGTCTCACAGGAGTTGTGGTGTTTTCTTCCAGGCAGACATCAGAGCAGTTTCACCAGCATTACTGAGCCTGCAAACTTCTCAGAACAGGGTTTACTTTTTCTACAGTGGCAATTTTGCAGATGCTCTGTTCCAGATGCAAGTTACTTCAAAAATAAGAGGGAACATGGCCATTGTATTGCTCTGGCTACCATTTCTGTATGGTTCAGAGTCAAACACTTTGGGAAGGCAATCTACCTGAGTATTAGGTTTGAAGGTATCTCATATAAGTATTGCAAAACCTAAATTGAGAACAAAAATGTGCTGAAGTAGTGGATTAAGATGTACAGAAGAGTATGGAGCACTCTTACAGGGTATCCAGCAGCAGAAAGTGGGACTCTTTCCTACCAAACTGCATTTTCAGTGCTCAAATGTAGCTCTTTCAAATCAGGGCATCATGGTCACACACTCAGACTCAAGAAGCTCTTGTGGAAATGAGCTCACTTCTGGTATTTCTTCTTAATGTGTTAGGAAGCAGGACAGGTTTGCTGTAAGCAGTGAGTAATGGTGCTCTCATATTCTACCTGTGATTTCTCAACCTGGCATGCTTTGTTTTGAAAAGTTTGAGAATAACTGTAACACCTGATTTACTTAAAGGTCTTGTTTTTCCATCGATACAACTGCTTGCCATCAAAACAAACAAAGTTTTTATCTTGAGTCATAAACCCAGGCCTAAAATTAGACCTTAACTCTCTGTATTCCAGAAAAAAAATCTACATTCACTGTAGAAAATGGAATTGCTAACAAACAATATAAAAGCACTTAAACAATACAAACAGTAATCCTAACTTAAAAAAAAAAAATTGTTTTTAACAAAATGTTGCATTAATTACCTCTAACAGGCTGTGGTGTTTATTTGTACACCTTCCTGTTTCTGCAGCAAGATGGGCAGGACTGCTATTAATAATGGCAGTGGATGGAATAAGACAGGTCCCATGGGGAAAATTATGTGATCACATACCAAAGACTGCATACTCAAGCATACAGATAAGACAGGCCAGCCTTGCTGTGGGAACAAAGTTGCAAGAGCTTCACAGTTGGATAATGCTTCATGTTTTGTTTCTGGATGCTATTTCCTAGACTTTATCACACTAAATGCTGGGGGGTGGGAGGACAGGAGACAGGTAGGAATAGTCTTGAGCTTCCTTTCAACATGGGTGATCACCAAGGATGAATTTTCCAGAGCTGTTGTCTGGAGGGGTTGGTAGCCAGAGGAGGTGGCTCACTGCAGTGAAGACATCCCACTGGGGGTGATGGAGATGCTTTGCTAGTGGGTTCCTTCAACATCTGTAGGGCCAGGGAGGAATCTGGAGCTCAGAAATAATGAGATTGCCTCCAGCTAGGCACTGATTCCCAGTATTACAGATCACACTGACCTTCATTGACCCCTACTTCCCCTGTTTTCCCAGCTCTCCCCTCCTTTTTCCATACTCTCCTCTGTGACTCTGCCTCCCACCCATTCCCTGTCCCTCTTCTCACCACAGCCCCAGTGTACACCATCTCCTTTCACCACGTCCTCTCTCATCCTCCTGAGGCAAAAAAGCTGTTGTTGCCCATCTCCAGGTTGCTCCAGCTCAGGTGGTGCAGAGGCCACCATCTCCAGGATGCCCCTGCCCCATCTCTCCCAGCCTCTGCTTTGGCAAGACCAGGCTGTGTGATCAGGTCTCCCGGCCACCACAGAGATCCATGGCTGGGTTTTTAGAGCTGCCACAAGGTGGTGAGGTGCTGCAGCTTCCCAGCCAAGTGGTAAGAAGTTTTTTGCCTTTTTTTTTTTTTTTCTTAAGGTACCCCAAATCAGTGGCAGAAACTTGCTACTGAATTCTTTAGTCGATATCACTATATTTTTGGCAGTGCTATAAACAGAAGAAAAACCAGTCCCTATAATGTCGTTTGTGACACTAGACCTGCTTTACAGGTAGCCTGAAATATTTTATAGTAGGTACAGAAGTGTTTTGATTCCCATGCGTTTACATAGTGCTGTATCTTTGTAGTGAGTATCCAAAAAGTAGTCGGTCATAGTGTGGTGGGGTTTCTTTGTTTGTTTTAATTGTTCTATGGCCCTCTAATTGAGGACAGCCTTCTTTAAAGACTTGTGTACACACACCGCCCACTAAACAAACCTTTTTTTTTCAGTACCTGTAGCCTTTGGCGTTACAGATGAGATCATTCACTGAATAGTTTACTGGCTGGTTTTTGTCAGTTTTCAGCAGCACTTAGCATCAGCACAGCCCATCCGTGTCAACACCTTGGGATTGCAGCCTTAAATGAGAACAACCAAGGAAAGAAACATCATCTCTTCAGTTTCTTTATCTGAAGTGTAACATTTTTAAGATCAAAGCCAACCTATTCTGTGTGAACTCCTCTACAGAATTTCAGCACAGGAATGCAAAAGCAGGATTATCACTATATGTTTTTATGTATCCTCAGCTGTACTTCTGTGCATCTTTAAGTGGCTTGTACCGCAGAACAGTCTGATCTCCAGCTCTGGCACCATTTCTCTAAGGTTTTACTGGATGCTGCTGTACGGAGACTCGGATGCTTCAGAGTTTAACATTTGTCCTTTTGCCTACAGAGGTGTGGGAATGGTGGGAAAGGCATCCTCAGGGAGCCACAGTCTGCGAGGTGCAGTGGGCAGCATTGTAGGGAGATGCAGTGGGCAGTGCAGGCAGCATTGCCGGGAGATGCAGTGGGTAGCACAGGAAGCATCACAAGGCGCTGCCTGCAGTCACCAGCTGCGCCAGTGGGCTGCGTGACGCCAAATGCACCGTGACACAGGCACACGAGGGGCACTGGTTGAACGTCTGATCCCCAGAGCATGCTCACTCGTGCTTTCCAGAGCTGAAATAACAGCTCAGAGATACTGCTGGGGTCACACTTTGAACATGCATTTTCTCTAAGTGTTTTCATCTTATCAAGAGATGTTTTGTATAGCCAATGCAAATTACATATCCATCTTCCTCCAGGGACAGAAGGAGAAAATAATAGAATAAGGGATTGGGTGTTTGCTTTTGCTTCTAGCACAAAGTGTAAGTGGCTACCATAGGAGTGTGAAGCAGTTTTTAATATTTCCTGTTGTTTAGCAGGTAATGAAGAATGGCAAATGTTGCTCTTTGACATACGAGGTAGTGCAGGGAGCTGATGAAAGTAGGAGATGGAGGCATCTTAGACAATAGCAGTGGAAAGCTCTGCTGTAAAGACTGAGCTAGATACTCAGGATAGCTTGAGCAGAGCAGGGATGCCGCTCAGAGGCCACAGCTACTAGTCTGAATAAGACAGTAAAGTCAAAAGTATCCAGCACAGATCAGATCACAAGCGTCTCACTTGGAATTTCTCAGCTGAGTGGATTTTGAGGGAATAATACAAGATGGCTAAGCTGAAGGCTGCAGTGGCACCACTACATTATTCGGATGAGCGGCTCGCAGAATTTCTCGGCTCTATTCTATCCTTGGGAATAGTGTTCTCGATGAACCTTTTGGTTTATTAATGCTCATCATTATCTACATTGCTTTTTGTCTTTCAGTTATTGCTGCTGCTTCTTGTAGGCGGTGTTCATAGGAACTTCTTCCAGGGAGAGGAAAATTATGATTAACCCTTTGTTTGCCTTTCCATCTTCTCTTGATTCTAATAAGACATGAAAGGCAAAAATCTGAGACATCTGCTGTTTCTTTCAGTCATTTCCACAGAGACATTAGATAGCATTTCAAGCACTCAAGTGACAAAACAACTCACCTTGTGAGAACACTCTGATTTATTAGATTGTTGTATTGCACTACTTTTGTACTATGTGGTGAATAGTTGTTTTCTCTAGACTTCCTTTTTCCCATTAAAGCAGTATTTTTACACAGTTTTATAATATTTGATTATGTATGAGTAAACTTATGCATGATATTTGGAATGTGAATGCAGCGTGTTAAAAAGAATGCAATTAAACCCCAAATTAATCTGCTGATCAGACCCAGAGATGTGGTTAATGCATCATTTGCCATCTCTTTAACTAACAATCCTTAAAATAGAATCAATATACTAAGAAAAAGCACTGGCAGAGTGAGAATACAATATATACTTTTTCCAGTGTTAGAAATGGTGAGAAGATGATATGCTACTTGTGATGATAGGAATAGTATATAGTTTGACCCATGGAGCAGAGCAAACTTCACTTTGTTAAAATGGGGTGAAACAAGGATAATTTTAAAGTTGAGGTGGTTACAGAAAACTAATTTTAGTTTGGCAAGCAGGATTTTTATGCCAAATGCTCACCCTAAGGAGTTATTGTATGGCCTGTTTCATTAGACAAGACACGGTGGAGTGATCTGTTGGCTAAAACACCTGCAGGGGCCTGGCTGGTGATCGCTGGTGGGTGTGCTGCCCTGCAAAGTCCTCCTCATTCTTCCCTGTGATTCTCTGTTTCAAACTTGTGGAAACTTGCAACAGCCTCTTGCTGTACATTTGAAAAGGCCACATAACCCTGAGAAGCTACAGGGCAAGCCCCATTTCTCAAGAATGAATTGCTCTGCATAGGCTCCAAGAGCAGCAATGGCTCTTAAACGTTAAGAAACGCTTTGGGACAAATTCAGTCCCAGTAAAATTCCACTGCAAATAGATTTTTCTCTCTCCTGAACAGCCCTTTATAAGCTACTTGGAATTTCTCTCGCAAGATTCATTACCCAATTTCTTTATCTGGAGCTGCCCTGTGCTACAGCAGATCAGCAAAATGAAGAGTGTTGCAAAGGATATATTTCTTTGTTACCTGTTGATGAACAGTTGGGCAAGAAGAAAAACATTTGTCTGATATTTTTATGGGAGTAAATTTGCTTATTCTTCAGCCCCTTCTGCCTTGCTAAAGGATTTCCATAAATGCTGATTAACCTGGTGAGAACACTTGCGGCAACTTTCAGCTTTGTCTCTGTCCTTAAATTCTTACGAAGAGCCCAATTTTCCACTGGCATAAACTGATAGAGCTCCATAGCATGCAATGATGCCATGATGATTTTTATCAGCAAAATACCTGGCATAATTATCTTAGCATAGCAAGTATGGTCAAGTGGTGTAATGTAATCAAACACCATCTAAAGAATACACGTGACAGCTTTGTTTTGCAAGAAGAGAGTAGAAGGTCTTGTTCAAAGGGAAGCCCTAATGCCTTAATTCAAGGTACTAGCATCTGATCCTAATTACGTAGTGAAAATCGAGGTAGTGCAAGCACCAGAAAATGGACAAGTTTGCAACAAGAACAAAATCATCAACTGCTGCTGAGTTGTATGCAAAGTTCAACTGAGAGAGAGAGAGACAGACGAAGTGGCTCCAGTTGCACATAAATACTTGATGGAAAGCATGTTGAGGAAGCAGGGCAATGAGTTATTTCTCATAAGCTTCAAAATTGCTTAATATAAGTGAAGCAAATTGTTCTTCCTGTAGAAATTAATTATGGAGACAACTTTACAGAGCAGTGTAATAAAGATGTATGTAGGCAAAATAACAGTGGCATTGAATTCAAAAGCTATGCATAATGAATGGTCTATTAACATGCCTATGATCAGTACCAAGAGACCTTGACTGTTGTACAGTAACATACTTAAGTTTCTAACTAATTGATTTTATTACTTAGTTTGACATGATGTTAGTTGTTTATCAAAGAGCAAGGTCTAAAATATGACTGCAAGCTCCAGGAATAACTTACCAAGGAATAACTTCTCATATTTGGTGACACTTCATTAGATTTCAGTGCGTTCTTTCCCTAAGACTTCTTCCACAATAAACATCTGTCCACACCAAAATCTGATTATGTCTGTTTCATACCAAAATTATGAGCACAGAGATACTCAGTTCTACATGGCTAAGATTTATTTTTTCACCCAATCTGATAGATCATCCCTTCTTCCTAGGAAATAGAAAACAACAAACAAACAAAACCACCAAACCCACTTCTTTGTTGTTGTCATTTATCATCATGTAACATACTGTAAGTAAACTAGAGTAGGGAATAAATGCTGTTAAAGTACTTGCAGATGAGCAATACATAGATCAGATAACTGTTAATAGGCAATTTATGATATTTCCAGAGTGCTGATAAGACTGTGTGGAGCAACTTCTTTTCTAACGGGGAACATCAGATTATCTTCCAAGCAGATATGTTCACATGTGGTCTTACCAGCTTCTCTCTTCTCTTTGTAGAATACCATAGAAGAGAAAGCATCTGACCAGAGGTATCAGTGGAGGGAGAGTGTCTTTCACAGACCAGTTGAGGCTGGAAGGAACATCTGGGGGTCACCATGTCCAACCTCCCTGCTCAAGCAGGGCCACCTAGAGCTGTTTGCCCAAGACCATGTCCAGATGGTTTTTGACTGTCCCCAAGGATGGACAGTCCACAAGGTCTCTAGGCAACCTGTGCCAAAGTGTTTCATCACCCTCACAGTGAAAAAGTGTTTTGTGATGTTCAGAGGGAACCTCCTGTGTTTCAGTTTGTGCTTGTTGCCTCTCATCCTGTCACTAGACACCACCCGAAGAAGCCTGGCTCTGTCATCTTTGCACCTTCCTTTCAGGTATTTATACACATTGAGATGGGTGGATCTTTTTTCCAGGCTGAACAGTCCCGGCTCTCCCAGCCTTCCATCATGTGTGAGGTGCTCTAGTCCATTAAATCACCTCAGCAGCCTTTTGCTAAATTCTCTCTTTTATATGTTTAAAAACCAAACATACAAAAAAACCCACAGACCAAAAACAAAACCCACACCACTTCAACACTTCAGAATCGATAATTGATTTTCAAATTATGCAAAATTTTCCATCTGAAACCAAATGAATGGATTTGGGAACTGTAAGAGGGACTGCCAGCTCTTGGGCTGCAGAGCTGTTACTGGCAGAGGTTTGTTTTTCTTGAATGATTCAGGTCACTGATATAATATCTACAGAAAAATAAAAGTGTTAGGCCTGCTTTAAAGATCCTTCCCTCAAACTTGACAAAACAGATCTCAGATACTCTGAGCGAACACAATAACATACTTTCTAAGCAGAAACACACAAAAATGTTTCATGCAAGGATGTTCCCATACAAACCCTCTTCTTCTCTGCTCTGGCAGCTCGTTTTATCCAAAGAGCTCCAGAATAGACCAGAGCAGAAGCCCAGAGGAGCACACACAGGCCACTGCAACTACCGGTGAAGCACAGCGTGATACTGGTGAAACAGGGTCCCCCACCTTAGGAAAGAGATCTGGAGAGTGACTCCGTTTCTTGCTTTCCAAGAGCATGATATTTGCCTGCCAGGTTGGAATCAAAGGAGATCTCGTATTTTGTTGGTAGGAACATAGTGATTCACTCCTGACGATTTGTTATCTCTAAACAAGTGTCCTTGCAGATGTTGGCAGGTGTTCACATCTCAGTGGGTGAAACCCACCACCTGGCTGTGCTTGCAGGGAGAGGAAGCACCTATTTCAACCAAATTATACAAGGTGAGGATCCATAAAGTACCGTGCACTGCTATGAAGGGTGGGTAAACATAATTTGCCTAGTTATGTTTTATAGTTGCAAATTTAATATTCAGGGTTCTTAATTATGGTATAATTAGAACATTTAAAAATGCTATGCTAAATACTTAATCTTCTGATTTATTCTCCAATCAGTTTGTGCCTTTTTTTTGTGCAGATAGACATGTTTACCATCCTAGATGGGGACAGCTAGCAAAGATCATGCCAGTGTCACTAATCAAATGGTTAAGTTTTTCAAATTAATCCATATTATCTGAGGTTTTTATTTTTAATCATACTTATACTTCAGTTTGAATGCATGTTGATTAGTTAGTTGTCATCTTAGGGAAACACAAATGCTTATATTTACCCAGATATATTATGCTAGTCATTATTCAGCACTGATTGGTTTGTTGGAAAAATATACATTACTTCAGCAGATAAGCTGCTTAGTCTTATTCATCATGTTAATTATACACTCAAATAGCTATTGCCATTTCATATTTTTATGGAGTTTATTAATAGTTGTTTTTCTGTGTGGTGATTATAGAGTTTATTCTTCCTTGTTCCCTCCTCCCTGTCCTCAAAATATGTCTGAAAGTGACAAACATATGGCTGTAGTTGTGCCCTGAGGGTAACTTCGGTCTGTACTCACAGTTGCTCCCACGAGGTAGCTCTCCTCAACAGGAGGGTGATGAATCCTCAGGAGCTAATTTAGGCCTTGCAGGGACTGATGGATGCCACTGCTTCAGAAAAGAATGTACTTCTCTCCCAGCCAGAGCAGGTCCCCTGCTCCCTTCTTTGCCCTTTCTTGTTGAGGTTTCATTTACATGAGAGATAGGATTGTCTTTTTGTCCATTAAAAGGTCCAAGTAATTTTTAGCCCAAATGAGGAGCAGGAATATGCACATTCTAGCATGGATAACAACTACATCAAGTTTCTGATTGTAGTAACCATTTGATAAGGTACCAGACTCTTCACTTCTGCATGTACGATTGTGTGATGTTCTGCTAAATGGCTAATTTATGAGAAAAAGAAATGTATTCTATAAGGATGAATAGGTAAAGTTCACAATCTACTGTCTCTAGATGATTCCAGGCCAAAATCACCCGTTCACAAGATAATTGTTTCCGGCTCCTAGTTCTTCACTCTAAATCCTGGGAATTCAGGAGTTATGTGAATAATCACTAGCATTTGCTTCAGTTTGTCATTCTGTGATGTTTTCAACTTGTGGAGTCCATCTGTGTGAGTACTCAAAGTACCATCCAATAGGAGAACAGGCATAAAACATGTTCTTAACCATGAAAAATAAATGCAAAAATGATATGCAAGATAATTATTAGTAAGATTCTGCACAGGCACAACAATCTGAGTTACACATATGTGCTCGGAACTGTTCATTTTCATCAGCTTAAAGCATCAGTGAAAACAACAGGAGGTGTCCAACACCTTACTAAAATCTATCCCAGGGGAAGGCAAAGTTAAATCTCTCAGTATTTATCTCCCATTTTTCTATATAATTATCCTATTTTATATGGTTGTTGCTGCTATGAAATTGAGAATATCAGCCAGATTCGCATCCACTGCAGCTCTGAGTTCTTTCTTACTTGCTTTTCTGATATGGCCCCAACTGCGCAGTTCCCTTCATGCTGTATGCTATGAACATCTCTTTTTACTTAGCTCAGCATCTATTCCTGTAGGTATTGCAAAGGAATCTCTTCAGAGCAGAGGATACAGTGAAAATAATGGTTCATTTAATTTTATTGCTATTTTAGTGTGTTCTTAAAACTGTGAACATTATTCTTGTTCCACCATGTACACTGATTACTTGACTGCAGATATGTTTTGATGCAGACAGATGTGATTTTTATGAAGAGGTCTCATAACACTGAAGCCATTCTAATAGCAAATATTGATCTTAGGCAAATTCTGGATGCTTTATGTGCTTTTTTTTTCCCCTTTAGCTTTCATTCATTTTTATTATGTTTGTTTGTGAGAATACTGGAAACCTCTGGTCATAAAAAGTATAGGAATGCTATATAAGATTAACAAGCAATGTAAGTTTTAACAAGTTAACAAATATTTGTATTGTTTGCACACGACTTACACAGATTTGGGGCAGCCCTGGTGAAAAGACATACATGTCTATATATTAAATACCTCATAAGTAGGAAGAAGCCAGTAAACAGCTGCAGTCAGTAAAATGAAAATTTGGGAAAATTCTAAAAGATGTGAGGAAATACCTCCCAAAATATTATCAAAAACTGATAGTAGCAGGAAGAAATGATGAGCAATGAAGGTCACAAACTATCTTGTGATTAGGGAAGTTCCTGTATGGCCACAAAAGAAATTGCCCCTCCAGGAATGGCATCATCATTTCGAAAGCACCCAGGTCTTTGGCACTGCCCCTCCTGTTCTCTCTGGGTGCAAACATAAGACCTGCTCTGTTCTTAAATCAGCAGGCTCAGGGACAGGCTTGTGACTCGTCTGTCTGCAAGAGTCTGAGGTTGTCTTGCTTATCACCTGCTCTTTTACCCGCATATTGGCACCAACTCTCCTCTGGAAATCCCATGGAAGAAACGACCAGCTGCACCCTGTGGGAGCTGCCCACAGCTGGGCAGGCAAAGGGAAGGATAGCAGCCATGGGCTTTTTTTAAAGATAACACCTGGAGCTGCTGTGGTTGCTCAGAGATGTGCCCTTGATTTATGGGTTCCTCTCTCCATTCACTCCAGGAGCTGTGGCCTTACCCCATTTCCACAGGTGAGCCTACACAGCCCTGTCCACGGCTCAGGAGCAGCAGAAGCAAGGAATGAATCTGTCTTGCCGCAAGGAGAATAGCAACAACAAAGGGGTTTGAATAAATGTACCAGAGTGTTATTTCTGATAAGGCTTATAAACATGATCATCTGTGAACAACGAGACGTGGGAGCAGAGATATGGGAAGGCTGAATCATCCCTCAAAACACAAGCTCTGCAAACCCTTCCAAGTGTCTGGTTTGCATTACTATGTTGAGAGGTGCAATGGGGAAGAGGTATTGCTCTTCAGCTTTCGTTTTCTCTCCCATCCTTCTTGGAACCCATCGCCACCTCTTGGGTATATGTGGACCTGCCTGGAGATAAAAAGTTGCCTGTGAAGAGTTGGAAAGTTGGCAAGGAGGTGTCTTGAGAAGTTAGTTTTGGTGGAGGCAGAGAGGAGCAGGAGTGGTATGTTTGCTCTCAGTCCTGTGACCTGCACAAATCCTCAGAAGGGCAGACTCTCAGGTCAGAAACTTCTGAAGATTTCACGTTTCCTCTTCTTTGTAGCCTATTCTGGTAAATTTTTTTTTTTAATACCAAACCCATCTTCCCTCTTAGAGTTTAAACCCTGCACCAGTTCTCCAATTCATTGGTTACCAATGAGAGTTCATTAACAACTTTGTGATGGGCCTTCACTGGTATCAAGACCTTCATTACTCTTTCTCTGGGTTTTCTCTGCAGGAAACAACCCTCCCAAACACACTCTTTTTTCTTCTTACAGGCCCAGATTACATTTAGAACTATTGCCCTCGTCACAGGCTCTCTGCAGACTCTCCTCAACTGGTCTGTGTCTCTGTGTGATGTGTGGCAGCAGCTGACATGCTGTCCTGCCTGATGTTTCCCCAGAGCCAAGCACAGCAGGAAGAACCCACAGAGTGTCTTATGTACTTATTTGTAGTCCAGATTTTGTCTTTTTTTTTTTTTTCACAGCCACATATAACCTTCATTTAATCAAACTTCCAGAAATTATGCACTTATTTTACTGATGCATTTGATTATCACTGTTTCTATGTACCATAACAGAGCATTGTGCAGAAAGATACCCAGCTGAAATTACTGCTCCACTTGCGTAAGAGCTGAATTCCAGTTCTACTTTCTACAGTGCTTCCAGACTTCCCCATGGTATCACTCTTCCGTTCTCCTACCAAGTATCATTTGTGATTCTGAAAAATGTGCAGAGTTTATGACAAAGCTATCCCAGGTCTTGGAAGAACAGGCACAGATGGGTAGAACCTGAAGATATGGTGAATCTGAATTTTCCTCTCCAAAAGGACATGGATTATCCATGACTTGTCAAACCCCAACATGGATTGTCCAGTAGAAAGTGACTCAATCCTGGATTTTTTTCCTAACACTGGTAATGACTGTGTACTGCACAACTATTTAGATTCCTTTAATCCTAGCTTTCCCACTTAACAAAGAAATAGTCCAGTGTGTTTCAAACAGATGGACCCTGCTTTGAATGGAAGAAGGCACTCTGAGAGGCGTTTGGGATGAATTCAACTATCCTTTCAATGTTGTCCATACAGCAGGTGGAAGGAACACAGAGCATTTATAAAAAGGTTACTACAACTTGATAAGTCATTACACCATTCGTGAATTTTTGTGTAATCGTAACATGCTGCCATTTGGAAATACACGGCTTTGCAATTGGGTCCATCTTTTTGAAATACCCTGTATTCCTGAAACGTTATCACTAGAAACTGGTTACGTATGTTCAAAGTACAATGTTGCTTTTCTTTGATAGAGGAAGCAATTGCTACCCAATCCCTATTTAAACATTGTGAAATCAGCTGTTGGTCTGCTCAGGCCTTTTCTGATTTTAGTGTTTTACAGCATTGGTTATCAAATTACAATGTAGACATTGTATTACATTAAAATAGGCATTACAGATGCTTATGTAGAATAACCCTGAAACAATGAACTGAATTCATAATTCAGAGAAACATTCCTGGGGATGTTAAATCCTTAGAACAAAGGGGGATCCATTAGCAAACTTAGTAATGGAGATAATTTTTCTGTTGTCTGCTAACTTAGGAAAAAGAAAAGTACACTTCATTAACAAGTAATTAATACCTTTAAGGACCAACGCTGCAGTGGCACTCATCCCACTATTGCTACAAAAAGGGTCTGCAACAAGGACATCCTTGTTTTAGACACTTTTCAAGGTATCGTAACTCAATGTAGGTCTAAGTGAATAACAATGAGAACAATGATGAAGCTGCAATACAGAAATTATGGAAGGAAATTCTTTTGACAGAGCTATAGTACCTTAATTTGAATAAATAAATAAAATAATGGAAGAATTGGTTTAGTGTCTCTGCAGATATCAAAGAGATTTTATGCCCTGTTCTGGCTGTGCACAACAGACAGAACATTGTTGCAAGACGAAGATGTCCGGTCTCTTGGCACGGTGCGGGGATAAGCAACCCCACAATGATGCTTTTGCAAACCGTGCTATTGCGCTGCATGAAAGCAATTGGTTTGGAAACGGAGGGGGGTGATATCAGCAATGGGAAGGAGGGCTTGGAAAGAGACCTGTGGCTGAAGAGAAGCCAATGAGCAGCCCAAGAAAGGATGCTGAAAAGTAAAACCCTGGCAAACCTGCTCTGACTTGAAGTGGAGGCTATTCGAAGTTGAGGTCAGCTCAAAACTCCAAGGACTTAAATAGGAACTCTGTGTTCCTTCAAATGGAGGCGATTATTGATGCGTGACTTTATTTGTAGTTCTTACATTCAGCTCTGGTTACAGAAACAGATTCTGGTTTATCCTTTTCCACTAGGCTGAAAAGCCTTCAAGTATTGAGGATTTTCTCCCATGAAATTAACATAATCAAATAATTTGTTTCCTTTTTGCTCAGTTAAAAAGCTCAAGGGTTTGAGGTCTCTCATTGTAAAGAGTTCTCCTCAAGCCTTGGGTATTTTTTATTTTTTCTTTTTGTGCTTTCTTGTAAATGTCCCTATACCACCTTTTCAAGAACTGGATACAGTAACTTTATTTTGGTCTTGTCAATGTCATAGAAGAAATTGTACATCCCATTCTTTTACTGCACTACCTTGCTGGCAGCACGTATGTAATTACTTGCACACTTTGCCTCCCACCTCCTCTACAGAGCCTTCGTTTTCCAAGATAATTTCCCACTCTTTGCATACAACTCCACCTCTAGGAGCAAGAATTTAAAACTTTGCATTTGGTACAGTTAAATGAGTTTTGTGCCGACTAGTTCGAAATAAGCTGATTAGCCGATGAATTTTCCTGCATGGCCTTCTTTGCCTTATGCTATGCTTGTGAGACACCGGTATAGCTCACATGGATCTCCTGGCTTCTTCCCAGGATGCTACATGAGTTATCAACTACCTCTAGGACAGATTATGTTGTTAAAGCATCAACACAGAGTCTCTTCACATTTTAAAGGTTTGCCAAGTCAAGATGAGAAGACTGGAGGATGCAGTCTGTGAGAAAGGAGGTAGAGGACTGAGCAACTCTTTGTGGAGAGGTATTTTTCTTTTCCTTCCCAGATATTTCTAACTAACGTTGCCACATCTGTGGCAATGCTGTGTTTTCTGACCCGTCCGCCACAGCGAATGATGGGTGTTTGCCAAAGAAGGAGGGGCGGAGGTGCATGAATTGTACCTTTGCCCATGCAAATCTGAGATCATTGCCACTCAGCTGAATTCTACTGAAGCTCGGCAAAACACAGACATACACCGGGTAGTGTAACCATTTTAATAGAAACCTCATCACTGGATCCCCTCCTTTTTCACACCACGATCATCAGACAATAGCAGAAAGAACTGTGTTTTTCTGGGATGGACAGAATCTTTTTGCATTCTTCACCTCTCTGTACTCAACCAGCGGTTTCTTGCTGTTCCACCGCTCCCCTGGCAGCGCACGGGCCCTATGTGGAAAGCTGCCCTGTGCAAATCGTGTGGAAGGGTTTATTAAACATGCACACAGCTGCAGCAAATGCAGGAAGCAGAACGGGATGGGAATCCCGGCTCACCGGGGCGAGACCCCTGACCGGCTGGGGTGCAGCGGGAGCTCTCGGCGTGTCCGTCCCTGGTTGAGGGCGGCTGGCACAGGGTTACGAGGACAGATGTCTCCCTTGACAGGCGGCCCGTTGGGGGGTTTTTCCCCTTCTACCCCCTGGCTAACACCCCGAGCAGCCCTCCGCGGCCATGCCCCGGCAGGGGACACAGAAGCCCGGAGCCCGGGGGCTGCCCGGTGCCGGTGCCTGCCCGCGGGCTGCGGTGCCGCCGTGCCCGCACCCTCGCACATGCTCACTGGGGCGCCGCGGGAGTCTGGGCATGTGCAGAGCGGGCCGGGCCGCTCGCCGCGCCCGCCGCGCCCCGGGGCTCCGGCCGCCGCCCGCCCGCTGCCAGGTGAAGCCGCGCTAGGTGGGGCGGAGCGGAGCGGGGCAGCCGCTGGTCGGCGGCGGTGGCGGGGCAGGATGAACAGCTCCGACGAGGAGAAGCAGCTGGAGCTCCTCGCCAGCCTGAAAGACCAAGGTAAGGGCGGGCGGCGCCGTCACCGCCGGAGAGAGCGGCTCCCCCTCCGCGGGCCCGGGCTCGGCCGGCGGGAGGCGGCGGGAGGGCACCGGGCGCGTCAAGGCGGGCGCGGCCTGCGAGCGCTGGGGGGCGGCTGCGGCCTGGGCGGTCCCCTCCCCGCCGGCCGTTCTGCCCGCGCAACGAGAGAAGAAAAAAGCCTGAACAAAATAAATGAGGGGGAGTGAAACGTGTGGGTTGTTGCCTTGCCCGTGCCCATCCCGGCTGCCTCGCCTCCCCGCAGGTGCTCTCGGCTGCAGCCGGGTGGGCGTCGCGGCGGGCAATGGTGGGTTGGGGTGAGCGCAGGAGGCCGAGGTGCGGCAGCACATGGGCTGTCGCTGTCAGCCCGGACCGCCCTGCCGAGCGTTCCGGCTGTGCGCTGGTAGAGGGTGCACGGCTGAGGGTTGGCATTGGTCTCTTGGATGGCTGCCCGCCGTCTGAGGTGCTTACTTGGGACAGTTCTAGGGGTGAAAGTCTGTTTGCCTCATGGTTCCACTGCGGAGCTTCACATGGAGTACCTGGCTGTGCCTAACTTGGTGTCATGTCCCACCTCCCGCTCTGCCCTGCACGATCCGATACAAACCCAACTCACCAAACACACTCTGTCCATGCAAACTTCCCGCCAATAGCTCGGGGCTCACCCTGATGTGCCCTAAGTTTCCGTAGAGCTTTTGTGCTTCCAGTGCAAATGAAAGGAAGCGCTTGTCCTCAGCTGTTTTGGTTCTCCCTGTGAGTCACTCTTGGTGCTTTTCTACGGAAGTCCAGTGTTTTGGTTTTGTAGATGATCAGCTTTGTGAGCGTGTACTTTGGCTACAAAACTAAAACATATTTCATCTTCTGTAAGGAGGGGGTGTGGGAAAGAGCTTGGATGCTCAAAAGGTAGCCCAGTTTTAAACTTCCTGTGTCAGTCTATCCCCAAACCAGGTTGGTCCAGCAGAGTTTCTACCTTGTCTAGTTAATTAGGTAGGCAACATTTGAAGAACCAGCATTACCAGCTGTTGGAATTGGGGATATCTGCTTGTGATCATGCATCAAGTGGTTGGCGTGCTGCCTGTCTCGCAGCTTCATAGGCAGAGAACCAATGCTGTGATTCACAGCTGGTGATTCCCACCACCGCGTTCTCTACTCTCCTGGGAGCCCAGGAGAGCTTCTTTGGAAAGGACTTGTTGGACAAAGTTGTGTGAAAGAGTGAAATTATAGAGGTGTGATCAGTACCCCTTTTTCTGTCAGTATTTCTGACCATAAATGTGCAAATGTGACCACCTTTGTTGTATAGCAGAAGCTTTTCTTAACCAAATTTCAGCTGGATATTTATGAACTGTTTATGACCTGCTTTGACAGTTCTTTTGGCTGTTCTGTGTACTCAGCATTGTAAATTCATGATGACCAGCTGCACTCTGTAGATTCCAACTTAGAAGGATTTCAATGGGTATAAAATTCATTATAGTCTTATAGCTGTGTGTTTTGATAATACGGGACTAAAAAATAAAGCTAAAAATCTGGGGGTTTTTCCATCTGACTGCTTGTCTCCAGTACTTTTGGCTCCAGAGGAGCTGTCTGTGCCCAAAGGGCACAAGGGCCTATAATAAAATGACAATAATCAGTTGCAAAAAAGGCAAGTTTGGGTTATTCTTTTAGAGAAATCCTGGCCTCTTGAACTTGGTTAGATTGGGGCTTCAGTTCTCATGTCAGAAAGTCTTCTGCTCCAGTACGATGAGTATCCTTTAATGTCTAATGAAATTTTATGGGACTGCAGGAATTAGTTCAAGGGAAAGTTACTGTAACTTGAGGACCGACTGTCCCAGATCCACTTAAGGTGTTGAAACAGAAAGTATACTCAGCAGAGTCTCCAGTAAGGCACTGCTCTTGGTGGATGTTTGTTCTCAAATGTAGCAGTCGTATGTTGTTGAGTGGTTAACAAATGTTTTTGTAATCGAATGCCTGCAAGGAAGTTGTTTTATATGGGTGAAAAGTTACCCAGTGTGAAACTTTTGAAAATGCTCTTCTGTATGCTGTTTTGCATCTGAACCAATGCAAAAGTATGATAGCATATCATAGTTAAATTATGTTAACTGACAAGTCTGAGATGCCCAAAGCAAAGAATCTAAGAGATTAAAAGGTAGAGATGCATAAAATTATCCTAACAGTAATGACCTAAATATTGTTACTGTAGGTAAATTTGCGGCTTCTTTATATATTGTAATTTGAGTATACATATATTTCCTCTCCATTCTTATTGATAATAAAGCAAGACAATTTTACATGCTAACAACTTTCCTCAAGTAATTTTAGGATGCTCTGGTAAAACAGAGGCAGTATGAAAAGAGGAAGAAAAGCTAGTGGTTTATTTTTCCTCCTCACTGCTTCCACATGTAGATAACAGTATTACTTGGAAGTAAATGCAGTTGGTCTCTGTATATTTGGGGTAGTGGGTGAACATACCTGTCTTTATTGCATTCAAAATGGCATATGGCTTCAGATTAATGTTACGGTCTGTAATCAGGTTTCTGAAAACCATCCATTGATTTGGAGGGATTTCAGAGAACATTAGCTCAGTAGCCATTGTTTGGTTTCTTTTTCAGGATGTTGTTTTTAGTCTTGAGAAACTTGCCTTGACACCAGGTAACTAAACTGTCTGAGAAGTGATGTGAAAGGCAGAGGGGAAGGCAGACAGCAGCGTACGTGGCTCACGGCTGTCGTGTTTCTACGTCTGCTTATACTTTTTTTAAGCAAGGTCGGTAGCTTGGACCTGGGGCAGGTGTTTTGTAGCTGCCCGCTCAATTCTCAGTGGCAGCTGTGACGCTGACTGGTGTCTGGACAAATTTGCTCGGCTGTTTGGCAGAGCTCTGAGTGGTGACAAGGACACTGAAGCTTGTCTGTGTGCAAGATATGCTTATCTGTCACCCACACTGAATTTTCCAAGTCCTGTGTGTTAGACTCAGATACCTGATACTGATTGTTCTTCTGTTTGCTCCATTACCAAGTTTAAGGTGAGCATCATGAAGAAACGTGATCTCTGTATTGATGATATTTAGGACTTAAAAGTATTGTTTGTGGTTTAATCCTTTCTGATATGGCTCAGTTTGATAAAGCTGATCTGCTGTAAATATTGGTATTACCTGACTGTACCCTGAGTGATATTTCCAGCAGCGCACGTTTCTGTTCAACTGGCTCTTATAATTCCTGTGAGTAAGACTTAAAATGGAAACAAAACCAAATCAGGTGGCAAAACCTTATGTTGTCGGTGGTTGATTGTAGAACCTGAGGAACTGTCTTAACAGCTGCTTCATACCAGGAGCTGATTACCTGTGTGGAAGGCTGCCTTGTTTGTCTTTGGTTTTATTTGCATTGCTGGTACTGTGCCCTTAAAGGCAGAGTCATCTTCTGCTGTGTTCACTTCTGCGTTCCCTTGAAAACGGGAGTCAGCAAGCAAAACGACTGGAGTTCTAAACCAGGTGAAATTACACTTCAGCACCCACTGTCATGGTCGCGTTTCTGATCAATTTGCTAAATTGGCAGTGGTTAATGACTACTGTTAACTACGCATATACTAAACAGGTTTATATGACCTGGATTTTCTGTGTCAGTTTGAAAGATCTCGTCTTGCTCTGTTTGTTGTCTGGATTCAATGAAGTGTGATGATTTCCAGTCTCTAGTCCCAAGCACTGAAGCTCTGTGTGATTCTTTGGTGTTAAGATCTATCTGATCTCTTAAAAAAATGAAAAAAAAAAAAAAAGACAGAAACTTTGAATAAGGGAATACCATATATCTTCTAAGGAAAAGGCTGCCAATCTGACAGCAACATCTCGGAGTGTGCTTTTAAAGTATATGCTGTTGTCAAGATCTTAATACGATTTGACAAATTTATTCTTTGTTACAGAGGGGTAATTTTTACGGCCAGAGGAATTTCTTTGTTTAGGGTAGGATATCTTGTTGGCTGCTGTGTTCACCTCTGTAGTCATCTTTTCTATAGATTTTTTTTTTTCCCCGTATACCTGTGTATGTGGGCTTTCACACACAACAGTGATCATTCCCTGGCAGAACCCGTCCTGCTGGAGTGTTTTCTTCACTTATCAGAGTTTGAAAGTGTTTCCCACTTCAGTTTCTTGTGTTGAACCACATCTGCTTTTCAGAAAGCTGTGAAGGCAAATCTGGTGGCGTGAGCTTAGTGGTTGGGCTTTATCAGGCAGTGGTGTGTTTCATTTCCCTGTCTGGTTTCTGGCAAGCTGTAAGACTGCAGGATGCAGATGTGGGGTTTCATTAAAAACAAACAAACAAAACCTTTGTACACACTTTTACAGATTTGAGTAAAATCAAAACGTGGGAATACAAACACAGGGTCTGACTTAAAATATTTGTGCTTAATGCTTACCTTTGAATATCTACACACATGATTTTTGTTTGTTTATTTTTGAAGAACTGTTTGGTAATTGAATCTTGTAGGTGTCAGCCAGTGCAACTGACACACGACCAAAATTTTGGTTTGGCCGTTTAAGCTTTAGACCTAACAATAGATTTATATATTCTGACTCAAGATTTGGAGTAATTGTAAAGTAATGGGTATAATGCCATTGCATACGTTCACCTTTACACGAGTCCATGCACTCTGGTTCCTCAGCTCCGCCTCTGTAATGATTTATTCGAACCTGCAAAAAAACCACGGTGTTAATTTACTTCTACCAATAAAAAAATGACTTCATTAGTATAGCTTGTTTTATCTGGAGTGAAGGACTTCTTGTGCTGTCAGCTCTTTCTCCTGCCTCTCCTGGCAAATACAGGCCTGGTCCGTAGTGTAGAAGAACAGTGGAATGACACTCGCCTCCTTTGACAGCTCTGCTTGCTTTTTGGTTAAATAAATAGGTTTGAAATGCCAAAGTGGCATTAGTCGTTGATCTGGCATGGGAGGGCTCTCACTCTACTTGAAGGTCACCCCGGTTTACATCGCAAATGCTAAAGTATATACATGTAGCATTTTAAAGTTTGTGGGTTTTTTATAATTTGAACTTTTTAATATACAGCTTTAGAAAGGGGGTTGGTGAATTTTTTATTAAAAAGAGTAGGAACGGCCTCACCACCTCACTGTGTAAATGAAGCTGTCTTTTCTGTTGTTAACTATGAATTATAGTCATCATATACTTTTGCCTTTATGACCTTGTTTCACTAATAAGTGCTTTTTAGCCATAGTAAGTATCTGATAGCTAAACCATCTAATTTAGATAATACATATCTTCTGTTAGCAAATGCAGGTTCAGGAGACACAAGTTTACAACTAAAAATCAAAAGACTAAAATATAATTAAAGGAGCTTCTGTATACTAAGTTACCTACTTAATTTAAAACAGATAATTGCATTGATACATGTTGACAGTCCCTTCTGGCCAACTGGGCTGGTGAATGACCATGGTCATGTTATTAAGGAGCATTCTGTGTTCGCTCATGTTGCCTATTTTGTTGTTTGACTGTTTTAAAATAAGAGTAGGGTTGGCAGGGAATATGTATTGGGTGGGTTAAGAGCTGTAGCCCAATATATTCTATTCCATTTTCCATCTTTTTACTCTCCTTAGTCTTGGAAGTGTAGTGTTGCCCTTATACTGCATGAGGATAGCCTGAAGCAATGAAATGTGATTTCTGTCCTGATAAATTGTTTATATAATACTGCTGTATATCAGGAATAAGTCTATTAAGAATAAACTTAACATCAGACAGGAACAGTAAGTATCTCAAGAGGTTTCTGATACATATTATAGTTCTTCAGGAGGTGAATGAGTAAAACATTTTACTGTCAATATATGCTACAATATTGAATCTTTGAGAAAATGATGTATCATTCTGGAATTTTTTGTAAAGCATCCTCACATGTTTGTTTCTTTCACCACTGATTTATTAGAAGGAGATATCTTTATTCTGTCGTACAGATATAATAATCTGAACAAGTCATGGTGAGATGTAAGAAGTTTTGAGATGCTCAGGTGCTGTTGTGTATATTTGTGTGAGAGCCTTTGTAGGTTAAGGACAAAAAATAGTCCTGTCTCTCAGAGAAGGTTTACAACAGCATTTATGGTTTGTCAATCTATGAAGGAGTGACAATGATACCCTGTATTTTACCAAGAGGTTTTATAGCTAAATAATCTATGTGGGGTTTGGAACATGTGAAGTGTTGCCTGGTGCTGCTGCTACTAGTTGTTCTAGGGTAGGTTTAGGGCGAAGGGATCATTGTCACCTTTATGTCATTTAGTGCTTCAGCGAAGGTGATGTACACTCCTGGCTTTTTTGAGATGGCCTCAAAACTTCATTGTACATAAAACTGTTGAAAAACTTTGTATAAAAACTTCCCAATAAACCCCCCAATGTTAAAAAATGCACTGACTTTCAGTTACATTTCAAAACTTTTTCTGCCTTTGCAGAGAATCTGATATACAGCAGAAAATGTGTGTAGTGTTTTTTTTAAACTATTATTTCTGTTTCCAGACCTTACGAAAGCAGCAATTTTTTGTTAGATGTAATGTTTAATAAATCCATATCCAAAAATCTGAATGATGGATCTGTATGGGTGGATCATCTGGAGGCTGCCATCCACAAAGAACAATAGTATTTTAAGAAGCCAAATCCTTGCCATTCATTAGCTGTATTCAGGGAAGAAGTCATTTTTTCAATGAGAGGAAGGGGGTGGGCACGGTAAAAAGGCGCTGAAGAAGGGTGTCTGAGTGTGGCATGAAGGAGCTGATTTTGTGGAACATGCCGTGGATCGCCATCCGCGGTAAAAGGGGAAAGAGTTACCCTGGCCAGGCAGTTCTGTTCCCAGTCTCATACAGGTGAGCCCTTGCTGGGCTTTGCTGGAGCGTTGTGTAAGCTCGTGTCCTTGTTTTTTGGTAACGTGTTCTTGTATCCATGCCTTGAGGGCTGATGATTCAGAGTCCTCTGTTCGCAGAGCCTGTGAAACTGTCAAGGGTGGGGGAAACCTATATTTTTCAGTAATTTATAAAGTATTGAATAGCAAGTATGAGTTTGTCTTAAAGGTGAGCAAACACTAGTAGTTTTTGAGTATGAAGAATCTTGAATTGTATCTATTGATACAGTTTTCGTCCGTTTTCTTGTATCTGGATGCTAGAAATCTCTTCCCTTGTTTTCCTGAAGGGAACAGGGAAATGGTTTAGAAGTGGAACAGTGATCAAGAGGTATAGCTTTTACATTGCTGTGTAGGAACCGTGTTGTTTCACCTTAGGTGCCCTTAGAGAAACTGCATCAGCTGGTTTCATGCCTGTTCATCTACCTGTTGTTTTTTTCTGCTTCTTGTGTATGGGAGGTGGGTAGGTAAGGAGAAGCGGGGGCAAAGTAAAGGGATGAATGTAAGACCTTGGTGTGGGGATGCAGGGCACGTTTTTAAGAAACCTGTTTTTGTTTGTTCCACTCTCTAGATACACATTTTTACTTGGATGAGCAGGAGTGAGGATTTTTTTTCCATGTGTTTCGATCTTCTATGAGTTTGCGTGCAGACTATGACTTTACTTTCAGTGGTTTTATTTAACTTCTTATCTTTGAGAGGGCTGGAACTTTTTCAACACTTGCTGGTCACAGCAGAGCTGAGTTTCTGACTAAAAGGTTTCTAGTTTTCCGCAGTTTCCCTTTCTAGTTAATATAGTTAGCAGGGTCTTGCCATTTCCCCATCTCTGGTCAGGACACGCAAGGAGCAGAACCCTGTGCATTGAGTTACTAGCCCAGTAGCTAATACTGCTGCCTATATGCCAGACTTTGTGTACCTCAGTCCTGCATCTCTAAAGTGAAGTGATCTTGGGGAAAAGAGGAATTAGGATAATTGGAGTTTTGATGTCTGAGGTATTTCTGTGCTGCTGCTGAAAGTAAATAGGCAAACAGAATAGCGATGCTTGGGGTGAGTTGAATTAGTTTTATTTCAACAGGCTTTAAAATGCTGGGGAAGGAGGAGAAGAAGGATGTGACAACAATGTAAAGTGTAACTTTATTCCTAAGAGCTTCTTATTTGGAAGAGTTTAACTATGTAAAGCTAGAAAGGGCTTGTAGGTTTTCAGGTGGTTAATCTACCAGACTCTACGTATTCATGTCTTCAGATGTAACATTAGACACGTTAAATTTAAGACAAAACTCCAACATCTCTGCTATCATCAGCTCAAAACTCTATATTCATATCCTTTATCCAGTTTAAATTAAGTTGGCTTGAAATAACACCTGTATGCTAGTGTAGCTTCTGTGAGGTGCAAGAAAAAAATGAGGAGATACTGAGGGGATGCAAGAAGATATAATGTCAACAGCCCTGTCCTTTTATTATTGCAGTATGCATCTTGGAGACTGAAAAATGTTCTTTTCTAGCAAGATTTACTCCTCTGAGGTTTGAAAGTGTATTGGGCTTCTTTCTAGTGACGGTAAAATTTCTACTGTGTCAGGTGCCAAACAGCCCACATGGGACACACTGAAAGAAGAGCAGAATTGGGAAGTCGGGGCAACAATATCATGTCCCTAAGATAGTAAAATAAAAACTTTAAGAAGGGCATATAAGAAATACACTGGAAGCTTCATTGGTAGCTGATTGATTGTCTCTGTGTATTATTTACTGGTTTGAAACACTGGGCATCCAGCGTCCTGGAGGTTGATCCCTTCCCTGCTGATTCCTGCAGCTGAGTTCTTGTGTGATCTTGGGTAAATCAGACAATCTTTTTGTGTCTCCACTGTGGAGTTTAAAGCAAAAGAAGATCTCTCATAGGACTCTTGCTGGAAGAAAAAGTTAATAAATAAATGAATAAATAGAGGTGCTCTGCTACTCTGCAGTACATACATGTAACAGTATTGTGTTAACCATGCTTTCTAGCATTGATCTGTAACCTGAGCCAGTGTGGGTTTAAAATGGTGACTGCGAGCCTGCACATTCACCTTGTAATTTTTGAACTTGGTCAATAAGGTTGTTTAACTCTCCATTGATCAAAAATTGATTGTCTTGGGAGCCACCATCTTTTTCAGACACTTTCCAATTACTTCAATTCTAAAGGGATATCCAGTTCATCCATAGGCTATTAATGAAGTTTGTGACCCATGTTACTTAAGAAGCCTGTGTAGATAGCCATAAGAGCTTTACAGTGAATGAAGTGGAGAGCTCATTTGTGTAAAGGAGGTGCTGCAATATTAACTTTTTTTCTTGTTGTGTTTTTTTTTTTTTCTTCTTGTATAGCTATTGGCGAATATGAAGAACTTAGAGCAGAGAATAAGAAAACGAAAGAAGAGGTTTGTATCTATTGGTTATTTCTTTAATACTAAAATGCTAAATACCTTACTGGCTATGGGAGGTTGTTGTCTGCTTTTGTGAGCTCAGCTGGTTACTTACAACAGTCTCACTCGTAAGTACTGCTTGTCTACCTATATGTGTGAAGGAGCAAGGAATGCAACTCCCAGCAGCTATTCTAACTGTCCCACTCCAGAAAAAGTATATATATATATATATATTTTTTAAATGAGTGCTGCTGCTACCTGTTTGCATATGGTTACAATGTGAGCGTAGACCAACTCAAGTGTTTAGATGTTATTAGGAAAATTTGTTTCTCTTGGATCTAAACCTTGTTTTATTACAACTTGGTTTGCATAGTGGAAAAGAAAATAAAACAACTCCCCCCTCCACCCAGCCCCTCTGAAAATTCACTATGTAGGAATATGATTTCTGAAGGGATTTGAAGTCTTTTTCCCTGCCCACCCCCCAAAAAACCTGCAGCTTTTAATAGAAGAGCAAGATGTCTTGTCTCAACTTGCAGAATGGCACTGCACCATAGAACAGATTTGCAGCATTATCACATATCCTTCTGGGAAATCTGTGCCTGTCCAACTTGAAAAGAGCCTTTTAATGTGTAGGCTGAACTTCATACGTTACTGCAGGCTTCATTTTTTAATGTTCAGACATACTTTAGTAGAGAAATAATGACCACTTTCTAGATTGTTCATTGTAATGAGGATGTGTTGTCTTCCTAATAGTAAAACAAAGCGTGTGTGATAAGGTAGATCTTACCACCAAGGACTCTTGTTTGTTCAACACACTTGATTTCCGCGAGGAAGCCAACAGGAACTCTGAGAGATTTGATGGCAGTGCTGTGTTGCATAAATCCTCATCAATGTGCAAAAGGTTTTTAGCAGGTATCTGCCAAAAGAAACTGTGGCCAGTAAAAACCTCTTATCAGTTCTAGATAGTGATGAAGACAGAGGAGTCAGCGCTGCACTGTGTTGTGAACAGAAAATTGTCTTTTCTCCCGTATTAGTGAGTTGAAGATGCAAGAAACATGTTGGTTTTCAAATCCCTGTTAGCTGCCAAGGCGTGTAGGTTTAATTTGGCTTTTTGTGAAGTCATTTCTGAAGGGTCACGTTTAGTCCACTTGGTTATAAATGTTGCAATTCAAGGCTGTATTGGGAAGACCTTGTCCTTAACTACTTTCTCATTATTAACAAAAACTTGAAGCTTATCTTCACATTATGGTTCAGCAATGATTATCTGTATTTCCACAGAGGTCAGCATATTGTGCTTTACTCCCTCATAGCCACTGACCTTCTTGTCTTTTTTACTGTGCTTGTTGCTGCATTCCTGCTCTGCTGTCCTACCTCTGAGCCTCAGATATCCCAGGGAATCTGTCCTCTGGTTTTGCTGTTCAGAAGATTTGGGCAGTTAATCTCCTAGTGCTCAGAAGAAAAGGAGAATAAAACTGAACTAGACCAAGAATCCATCTAGTCAGGTATCTTGTCTCTGACAGCACAGAGAGGGGGAAGGGTAGAACATGTATAGCACCTCCACAGACTACTCTTCTAGTCTCCAAACCACTCGCAGCCTGGGGACTTCCTCAGCTGCATGGGGTTCTGTGTGTTCTGCTCTGTCTTCCTTGAATTTGTCCTACCCCTCCAATCCTGTGCTGATTGTTGCCTTCCATCACATATGAGGAGCTCCACCCCAGGAGTGTCCACTGAGTGAAAAAGGGGCTCCCCAGCTTCACCTTGAACACGCGTCCTGCTGCCTTGGGTGTTTCTTCAACAAAATTTTGTTAGTTTTGGCGGGGACCAATGTGGAGACTTTTCTTGAGCTGCATTTTTATTTAGAATTTTTTTTCTTCAAAAGCAATGAAATTTTTGTGGCCAAAACTGATGAAATGAGATGTTCTGAGGTTGTTTCTTGCATTCTGCTGCTCTTTCTTCCTTGCTCCTCTCCCTCACAAGGCTTCTTTCCTATAACTATGTATCTCTAGCCACTCCTGTGTGTTTCCTCTGAAGGTTGGTATGATGTTTTTCAGAATACTTGCGTAACAGCTGAAAATCCTCCAACCCTGAGCACATGGGGATTATATCCCCGGTCCAGCAAATTAGTTAAGCACGTGCTCAGGGTTGGAGGATTTTCAGTTGTTATGCAAGTATTCTCCATCCAAGAACCTCCATCCTGCAAATTGGTGTGCTTGTGTAAGCAGTCCTGCTTAATTGTTTAAGTGCTTGGATTCAAGTGTTTAAGTGCATTTCTTCTACAAAAAAAAAGAATCTACTGATACCAAGTTAATGGTTATGTTTGCGTACAGTGCCAATATGGGAAGAAACTATTCCATGTGTTACTGCAGGGCTGGGTAATCCTGAAAGCTCGTTAGCATCTCTCTAACTTGATATCTGAGTTTATGCTTTCAGGATCAAACCCGATATTGGAGGAAGTAGAGCAGAGACTCTCACTGCCTGGGGATCTGGGAAGTTTTGGGGAATTTCTGTTCCAATTTCTGCCGCTGTCTGTCAGTATCAGTGTAAGCAAATGGCTTCCTCTTTATCAGTTGTGGTCACATAACTGCATCGATAGGAGGAAGAGAGAATTAATTATTTTAGAAGAAGACCTGCAAACTCTTTGTGGGAAGTAGCACATGGGAATAGTTAGGTGGCAGTCTCTGCGTGTGTGCTTTTGATGCACTTGGTTGGAATTGTTTTCTAACTCACCACTGCAGTTTGGTTCTGAAACATGAGCTGTGTCATGGGGAAATGATCCTAGTTTATATTAGAAACGTGGAACTTAAAATAAGATGTAGTTTTAATTTTTGAAAATTTATGCTCTTTGTTCCATATTTTTTATTAAGATTAGAAAGTAAATTGACTTTTACATAGGCTACTTTGTTCAAAGCCCTGCTGCTTAAAAGGATGCTAATAACCATGAAAATTCAGGAGCAAAATGTAAAATCTCTGCACAATGTCTCTCCCTCATTGCCAAACTGCCAATTTGGAGGCCTCTGGTGGGGTCTCTGACAAAAATGATGCAGGCTTTGTTTTTTAGTAGTATTTTTAAACACTTTCAAAAACTGGAGCAAAAATGACGTTGGCGGATTACATCTCTTAGGTCATCCTTTTAATTGAGGTAGCTGACTAAACCAATCCCCAAAAAATAGATAAGTAACATTCAGTTGCACACAAATGTGGATAACTTAATGTGCAGTTCTGACATATTCAGAGTCGGATCATGAATAAATATTTGACTACTTGCTAATCAGACAGAAATGACTCTCAATACTGGTTTTGACAGTGTTTTGTCATGCTGCCAGTAGGGGGGAAAAAAAAAGCAAGACAGCTTTCCAAAACAGTAGGTGTAATACAGTGTCTCTGATACATCATTCATGGCGTTCGCTCTGATAAAGCACGTGTATAGAGTGGATTATATATTTTGTCATCAAATGGGAATGGAGAAGGGATTCTGCCTCCATGACATGCTCATTCTTTCTGTAAGCAGAATGTAACAAATGTCAAAGGATACGTATGAGCATTGTACCAAACTCATAATTTTAGAACAGGCATTAAATCTGCATAAATTTCACAATCTGTGTAAATGGGAAAGAATGTATCTTGTGTTGCTTAGCAATGGCTTAATTGACTATATGGCTACTACGTGAACTTCTTGCATCTTAATATCTGGGTGGAACAATCTCTTTCTTGTTTTTGCCCTTTGAAGGCCTTTTACTGAAGTCAGTAGGAGCTTATGTGCAAAATAGTTGGCAAAAAAACAGAGAAGCCTGTTAGAAGAGAATAGACAAAAAAACCCTAGGCCTCCCCAGAATTAGCGGCAAAGAGTCATTAGGCTGATGGGAGCGGGTGTGTGGAGACCTGTGTATCCACAGGCTGGTTGTGACTTCCCAACGTCACATTGTAGTGTCAGGTTCTCCTGCTGGTGTGGAACTATCGTGAAATTGTGCTGGATCGCAGTACAGGCTGGGTTCGTGGGCTGCTCTTCACATCCTCATACATGCGGTGTTTGGTTTGAACGCTGAGCTTTGGCGTGGACGTGATTTACTTGTCATTAATCAGCAAATCAGTTCTCTGTGCTATAAATGAAAGTATCATCACCTTACTGGACGATAAAACTCTGGAACTCCTGAACTTGCTCCTGCAAAGATGAAAAACCATAAGGGGATATTCACAAAATTAATTTTGGAAACAGAACTGTTATTTGTTTCTAGAAATACAAATGCAATGTGGTGTTGTTTCCAAGAAATGATCATTGACTGCTATAGCCAGTTCAGGAACTGGAATGGGAATATTGTCTGTTACCTTTCGTTTTATTTGGATAATGGTGCTATAAATATTTGACTAAAAATATAGTAAAATTATATAAACACTGATTTTCCTCAGCAGAGAAGCTGGAACTTTTAACAAAATAAAAACAGAAAAATGACAATCCAGGAGTTACTGACTCTTTTATTTTTTCATTTGAGGGTATTCTTGAATATGGACTTAACTGTTAATACTGACAAGTATTAATACTTTTTACTTTTTCAAGTAAATACTTGAAAACTGTTTCTCCTCAAGAGCTGAAGGTGCTTGAATGTGAAAAGTAAACGGTAGATTTTATAGTCATGTTATGCTATTTGCTTTTTAACATTATGTTTAGTGATATTCTTGTCAGTTAACAAATCTACTATATACGTCTTTTTGCAAAATGAGGTGGTTGTGAATTTTGAAGGCTTCTGTGCAGGTGAGACCAGCTGACACTTCTAAATCTTGATTTTTTAAAACTTTCCTGTTTTAAAGGTAAGGTCAGTTTATTTTAAGGGGTATCTTTTTATTATGAAACTTAATTACTTTACATAAATATTTTGTTTTCGTAAATTTCCAGTTTGATGCAGTACAAGTAGTTAAAGACAATTCCAACTTTTTCTGCTTATTGGCTAAATTGGAGATAAACTATTTTATTCGGTAGGACGTATAAGAGCTCTGCTTGCACAGGTTTGATTACAAGACAAAAGGCAAAGTGCTTTCCATTGATCATTTCAGCGAAAGCAACAATCTCCCGCTCTCCTTTTCTCCCTGCTCTTTCATTCTGAAGCACAGTAGCAGTGAAAGGAAAATATTCAGAAAGCTGCGACTGGGAGCAGGAATTGCTCTGCAGACCCAAACCTGCAGCCCTGATTGCGCACGGAAACACGCGGAGCTGCGGGGAGCAAAGTCGTCTTGCCGCGGCCCAGATGGAGCTCTGTCTGCAAATAGCTCTCAAGGTGAAGTGGAACAGGTCATTTAGCGTCCCCAGGGAAAGCTGTTGCGCCTTGCAGCGTGTTGCTGGAGGATTTCGAGAGGAGTTTTTCCTACCATTGGGACAGGGGGTGTACAGCATCCTCCACACCGAGGTTTCCATCGATAGGAAGGTGTCTCTTTGACTTCCACAGGCAACAGATCAGATCCTTAAAGCGCTAATCTTCCTGCTTTTTAAACTGAGCGTTAGAAGTGCTCGCTCAGTGTGCCGTGGGCTGAAAGCTCGCAGTGTGCAGCAGAAGCAGTGGGTGAAGGGTGCCAGTGTGGTTACAGTGTGTCTTGTAAAATCTGAAGAGGCAGCAGCTCCCGCTGCTCCCCCTTTTGCAGCGGAGCTGTGCTCTGCAGGAGCAATCAGAAATACTTTCTGCACCTTTTACTGCCTTCTGCTCTTAGACTGCGCTTCTGCCAGTAAGGTAAGGCAAATTTCTGCTGAGGAAACTGAGAGGGAGGGCAGCAAAGCAGCAAGATTTATGCGCAAATTTCCCTTCCCCAACTCTCCCGTGTGAGATTCTCTGAACAGCTTCTTTGTTAACAGGGCCGGACAAAACGGTGAGTCCTCGTCTGGTGCCACTTGCTCAACACATCTTGCTCCTTCTGCCTTGTTTCACAGACCTTTACAGCAGCTGCCGACTGACCTGTTTCCCCTGCTGAGCCTCTGTCTCTTGCCTCGTCACCCCAGTGCTAGGAGGAGAGGTTGCTTGTTGAGCGCAGCTCCTTTTTCTCCCACCCATAGCCCTCAGCAGCACGTACAAAGCCAGTGTGGAGGCTGCCCCTGAGGTGACACCATGGGGGTCTTCTCCTTGCCCAAGAGCAGAGCCTTCCTTGGGCTTCATCCAAGGTCCTCTGGAACTGAGAGAAGGTCTCTCTTGAACTTGGCTGCCTTTGAATTGGGCTCTCCTCCTTCTTGTTACTTACCAGCAGGCTCCTTTCCCAGCTAAATCAAAGGGGGTCCTCATGTGGAAAAACTGAAAATCAAGCAAAATCAGTTCAGGTTGTGCTTGCTTCCCACCCCCCCCCCCAGTTCTGTTCCAATGACTGGTATCCTTGTAACTGCATTTATGCTTTAAGGAGCTCAGTCACGCAAATCTCTTGCAGAAATTAACTCCTGGTCTTAACATTGATTTATTATTGTGAACAGACACAGCCGCATGTGAGGAAGGATGTCTGGTATGCCGTGTGTGTAAGACACGTTGTGTGCCAGTCATACTTCCCCCCCAGGTCATGTGTTTTTTACAGTGTGGTTAATCACTGACTCTTATGAAGTTTACTCATTTCTTTGAGTTCTTTCATTTACTCACAGAAGAGATTTTCTTAGAGAAGTCTATTTGACGTCTGTTTTATTCCTTCCCTTTGAAGAAACCCATCTATCGTAAGATTGCAGCCCTGTGTAGTATTAACAGTAACTCCAAAATTAATAAAACCAAGGTGATGGGAAATCCTCAAAGTATGAAAATGAGTATCCTCCCTGCTTCAAGGCTGAAGTTTTGCTCATGATGTGATGAAGCTGAACAGCATGTCCCTGTTTATTGGCTTTGAGATTTTCCTTGCACATAGTAGGTATAGAATTGTAGACCTCTCTTCCGCATCTATGTGTGTTAAAGAAACTAGACTTACAGCATATTCTTGACATGCAAAGTATTGCTTTAACTGTTGTGTGGAACAGGGATGACTGTTTATATCAGTTACGGATAGTGTGGCTCTTCTAAAATAGTTTCAGACTAGCTATGAATTTGAACATAAACTCAAGTAGAACCTGCCAGTTTGATTAGGAAATACTCTGGGTAGTAAATATTTTATGCATAGTTTCTGTTGATCTTACGTGACTGAGACCAAAGAGAAATGATGCCTTGATAGGCCTTTGTACATGATTGTGCCGGCAATTGATCTTCGTTACTTTTGCATGTTGTGACTGGCTGCTAATTAAATAACCGGGATCAGTGTTTCATTTCAATTTTCTCTTCTCCTACAGTGTGACAAAATCAAGCAAGAACGAGATGAGGCTGTCAGAAAACTGGAGGAATTTCAGAAAAGTAAGTTGATTATGTTAGTGGGAATTTTTTGGTATAGGGAGTTAAGGACACCACTCCGCAAACTCACAGTGGTGTTTAGAATGGGGAGATTCAGGTCCACTTGCTGTTTCTCCTTCAAAGCCTTGTTTTAAGGAGTTAATCCAGTGAGACTTTGACTATTGTCAGACTAACTGCTGTCACAGCATTTATACGCTCTGACACAGCCATTCTTAAGGTGCAAAGTGGTAAAAATACAGTGGTACAAATGCAGCTCCATCTCACCTGGATTCTGCAAGTGACTTTCAAAATGATACATGCTTGAATGGAGTGGGATTTGATGCTATCGCTGAGATTGACAGTTACAATGATAATAATAATAATAATGGTAATTTTTTCATGAAGAAGTAGTAAAATTACTTTAAGCTTAGACACAACAATAAAGGTTTTTAGGATGAACTACTGTCTCTTGACAATTTTTAGAGAAAGTTTTGTCTTGTGTGGGCTGTGAGAAAGTTGATATTCAGTTTTATACTTTTATGGTAATGGTTCTGTTGAAACTGCGTAGTGTCTGGATGCAACAAAGCACATGTAATGGGAGTGGAAGTATCCTAGTGGAATAGCTTCTTAGAAGAGACAATTACAATAGGATTGTGGTCTTATTTCTGGTTTGTGCCAGTATGGTGAATTGCACCTTGAAGCATCAGAAGTATGGATGAAGTTAATGCAGGAGAAGGAAACCATGTGGTCTATACTTTTGTGCAACTGTGTTAATAGAGGAACTTGCTCACTTCTATTTTATGATTGTTCAGGTGATACAATTATGGAAAATAGTCTGAAATCAACTGGAATAATCTACTGCCTTAAATGATCTTAGATAACTGTTCTGTGAGGCAAGAGTGTTCTCTAAGAAGTCTAATTCCTCTGGAAAAAATTGCAGCCCGTTTTGTTTTTGTTATGATACCAGGAATACCAGAGTGTGGCAGAAAATGTCAAGTAGTTAAGACTTAAAATTTGAAGTAATATTTGATGTTGTAAAATTTTATAGGTTTCTTTTATCTTCCTTTCACATTTTTAAAGGACGTACCTTGTAAACATAGTGATAAAATGCCAGGAATATTAGGATTTTAAGGCAATAATAGAGCCCATTATTTAAACGACAATATAAAAGGCAATTATATTGATGAAGAGCTACATCGGCTTTGTGTCTGTGAATAAACTTGGCCTGTACTCAGCTTCTATTTGTTCTCCTGGCATAAACACATATTGTGTGTGATTCCAGTTTAATGGGGCCCCGTTTGTATGCCAAGCAGCTGCATTTTAGGCCCTATTGCGTGATTTCATAGCTCTCTGAAAATTGGTTCTATTGAGCACAAGAGATAGAAGGTGGTGGTGGGGGGGAAAGCTTCAACACACAATCATTTCTTTTCAATTGGAGCCAGCAAGGTTGATGACAACATGACCATTGTGTTATAATGATAAGACCACTAAGGATCTGTACCTCTCATCAAGGCTTTCACACAACAGCAGATACAATTTAATTCACTGCTCTGTCAGCAGTGCTGATACCATTATGCCGTCTGTCTCCACAGTTATAATCACTGTCCTCCGAGAAATGCAGTTGAAATGATCTTGAGCAGTCAAAGAAACTCTCAATTAAGGCTGCCACTTCCAATGTGTCAGATTGTGTCTTATGCACTTGGTACAATTTTCACTTCCAATCCTGTTTATTTACAATGTCTACCAGTAATTACGCTTAACATGTCATTTAGTGAGGGTGCCCCTGCCAAGGAGATTGTTGGGTGCTGCGGTACCATTGAGTGGGAGTTTCTCGCAGTCAATGCCATCAGCGGCTTTTAGTCCCTGATGGGATGCAGTAGTAATGTTGATAATGCAAGTATCGTGCTCATCAAGTCATAATTAGATGCCACTCAAATGTGCCACTTGTAATAACAGTGTTGATTCATGTTTTCTCGGTGACTGCAACTACTAATTAGTTAAGTGGTTTTTGGTTGGCCTGCATTTGCTGTGGATTATTATTACCCCTGAAAAAAACTGTCAAGGTTAGAGATGTTTCAGGCCACTTAGTGCTGCTTTATGAATTTTAATATTGACATAATAAGAACTTTGGACAGACTTAGGAAATAATATATTTTTGTATTTAATTTGGAAAGATTTTTTTTCCCCTGAGTTAATCATAATTGCAGGTTAATTAAGTTTAAATGAACCAAGAGTAATCCCTAGTTCTGCCATGTGAGCCCAATCCTTGTTTCCTAACTTTAGCTTTGCTTGAGGCCATTAGATGCCTGTCTGTAAAAACGGGAGCAGCTCTGTATCTCCACTGCTGCCTCATCCCGTCCAAAGCATTTCATGACTCCAAATTCCCAGAGCTAGGTAAAATAACAACAGGAGAGATGTAGACATGTACTACCTGAACCTTTTCCTCTCTCAAATTAAATATAATATCTGGTACGGCATGCTTGGAGCAGATCATTTCTCCGAAGTCGGAAAAAATGGAGATAAAAAGACAACCAAAGAAAGAGATATGGTTGCTCTGCTGTTAAAAGGTTTAATGTAATATATAGTTTTGGGGCCAAAATTTCTCAGTAGTCTGCCCTGCTCTTTTTCTTTTTTGGCTGATCAGATTTTGTAGAACTTGTTTCTTGCATGTAGCTACTGATTTGAGAGCAAACTCTAGTGTTTTACTGGTTTCCTATGTTATTAATGAAAATGTTAGTTAACATTGACTTAAGTATCAATAAAGCTGCATAAATAACACTTGTTAATGACCTAAAGTCCTGTTTTGTAGTCATTAAGATGACCTCTGGATATGAAAGAGGATTTAAGTGTGTCTCTACAGTATTTAGGTGAAAGTCTTGGAAGAGGACAAGCAGGACTTTCTACCCTGTGGTATGAAAATAAAAGGAGACACTAGAAAAAGTCATCTGTATTTACACTATATTCTTCCAGCCTTATTCCTGCTCCAGAGTATTGTTCAGCTGCGAATAGTTCTTTCTGCACATTGAAATCCTGAGGCCGGGCTGAAAAGGAATCTGTGCTGTGAAATGACTTGCAGAACTTGGGTCCAGGCTGCTGCTTAGGCTGAGAAAGGGTGCCAGGAGCCAGGGAGGAGCTGCATCAATGGGCAAAGTGCTGGCATGAGAAATGGGCAACTACTGTTGGATTTCCTTCTTTACTCCAGATCCCCTGTGCAACGTGGACCTTGTCACTCAGAGATGACTTTCAGCATTAGTTGAATACCTATGTACTGCTGGAGACTGAGAAGGGTTGCAAGCCAAAATGCGTGTATGCTTTTAAGTGTCCTCTAGCTCACATTGGTACCCAGTGTCATAAAATAAAATTCATTCTGTAACTCTTGGTCATTTCGGGAATATTGTGTATCCTCAATATGGTGATGTGTACCCACTGCGGTAATAGGAACCTTTAAGTGCAAAGGACAGATGTGTCTCTTGCTCTTCCAGCTGTGACGACAAATACAGTAACACAGCTGTGTATTTTGGATACAGTCAGACAGCAGAAGATTGTGCATGTCCGTGTGTGTGCTGGTGTCTGACAGTGAGGCTGAGTGTGAGACCACAGTGCTTATCTTGGGGTGTGCTCAACATGGGGAGACTTCAAATAACAAACAGTTTGGACATTACAGCCATGCAGTAACACACAACTCGTCTTGTTCAGCTGAACTTGTCAAAAATTGGGCAGTAGAAGCAGTGTAGAGTTTCCATCAGGATTGTACCCAGCTGCTGTGGAAGCTGATGGGGAGGAACCAGAAGAAGGAGCTGTGCTGTGCTAATGGTTTGACTTCAGCAGAGTATATGTTGCAGGACGCACTAAAATGTGGAGCTTTTGGTTGCTTGACTCTTTTCTCTGTTTCCTAGAAAACTTGCTCCAGGCCTGTCTGTCTGACAGCTTTTCTTGTACAGTGTGTTTAGCAAGTGTGATGATACTTGACATACTACTTAAACCCAAAGACCAGAAGGTGAAAATGATTTTATAAGACAACTGAGTTAATCTTGGTGTTTAAAAATATCAGGGTCCTAATCTTCTGAAAAGGATGTCCATACCAAATTTTCAAGAGGATTATGATGGCAATTTTAAGGGGCAGTCCTAATGGTCTCACTTTGATTCCTCAAGTGTTAATGAAATAAAGGTGATGAGTAGTGATGGTCAGGGGGGCTCGTTCTGGCCTTCCGTAAGTTTATGCTGAATTCTCCAGTTCTCACTCTGCTGCAGATGTGGCTTGAGAGTTGCTTAAAGTGATGAACCAGATGTTCCGTGTTCAAAACAGTTCCTATCCGTGGAGATTATCTAAGTATGTTCGTCCCTGTATTTGAAATGCTTACATAGAATGTTAACAGAAAAAGATGTAATATTTCTGATCATGGGATGCATGTGTCAAATGTGTGTGTCAAATGCAGGAAAATACTGACTAATTTTTTAACTCTTCCCCTAGTTTCTCACATGGTTATTGAGGAAGTAAACTGCATTCAGAACCATCTTGAAATTGAGAAGACGTGCCGTGAAAGTGCTGAGGCTTTGGCTTCTAAGGTGAGAAGAATTATGGTGATTCTGTTTCATCCCAATTCTTTTTTTTTTTTGAGATTGTATACATGTCCCGTATACGTTTTCATATAATCTTACAGATCTGTGAAATTGTTTTGAAGTGACAAAACCTATAAGCCATATGCGAGATGTAAAATACAATCTTTCCTTGTAAGGAAGAAACATACTATTTTTAATTTAGTTTCTCTTCTGGAACACTAAGTCATGGACCGGCATCTTGGTACCTATTTTTTATATGCATTTAGGTTAAATGGAAAACAAGTTTTAGAACTGTCCTGTGTGAGATATAAAACAATAATGAGCATTTCAGTGTCTAAATCAAATGGAAAAAGTCAACCACTGCATTACATTTCAGGTGATTGTTTATGAAAGCAAAGCGAGGGCAGGGGAAAGGTGACCTCCGCTGCTCTGTTGATTGCGTCTAGTCTGATGAATTTAGCAACTGTGTAATTTTCTATATTCCATCTCATCAGAAGTGCATTATTATTAAAGAATGTTTTTATCTCTCTGTTATATATTTTTGGTTGTGTAAAATGCATCTGAGCCACTTCATCAGAAAATGGATTACAGCAATTTTGAACCAAATTTCATTAGCAATGCTGACTGCCTTTTTTTTTCTTTTTATTCCCCCTCCTCTCTCCATCTACTGCCCAAAGTACATCCTTCGATATGGTAAAAATCACACCAGCAAGAAATCACTTTAATTTAGATGCATTAGCAATGTACTTTCTGGAGGTATTTACTTAATTGTTTGCATAATGACACTATATTAGAATTCGTAAGATAGACAATCAGCATATAAGTAAGAAAATGAACATATTTATGCACCTTTTCTTCTTTTCTGCACTTTTCCTGTAATGCATGTCCGGGGGCAATTCAAAGACTGGCTTTACCCCATGGGGCTGCTTTGCCAAGGCTGATTTGTTTGTTGGTGTGAGCTGACCAAATAAGGTTCCTCACACCACCCTTCCCACCTGGGCGGTTTCATTCTTTGGGAGTTGTTGAGTTCTTTGTTGTTCTTGAGTAAATCTCCTGTGGTTGGAGGGCTGAGGAAATGGGTGATCAAATGTGATTGCTTAGGTGAAACTTTAGGGTCAGCCTAACTGTTCAGTATATAGTTTATTTCAAGGTAAATATTAGACTTCTCAGGTGCATGTTGATTTCAGTATGTTGTACATCATTAGTATAAAATTGAGCCTCATTCAGAACAGTGAAAGAAATTATGAGAATGAAACATCTGTAGCAATCCCTGTTCAGTTTTCCCTGGCACCTTGGTCGAAATAGAGATTCATGAGAGAACCTCTTCTGTATCATCCACCGCGTGTTTAAGCATCCAGTCTGGTTTGTAGTTTGACACAGAAAGAATTGGTTTATGATACAGCTTTCATCTTACATATATTGACTGTACAATAAAAATTCCTGAGAACTGAAAATAATTCAATAGAATTTTGAGGTAATTCTGCCATGACTGGGAGTATAGTAGTTGTGGTGTTTGTAGTTTATAAGCAAAATAAGGGCATGTGGGGAGGTAAAAGTTCTTATTTGACCAGTTGATACAGCTGACAAAACCAGATGGGCTTTCAGGAATACAGACCTTTCTTCAGGTCGTTCACTTCGGGCTCTTGTTGATACTGCTGCATGCTTAAGGGTAAAGGCCTGTAGCAGCCATCACAAGGAATGTGTAGCATTTAGTAAGCTTGATAGTTAATTTGATTTGAACCTACACAGGGTATTTATTAGTCAGAAGTACCAGAGAGGAAAGAAGGGCATGCATGAAGCGTCACACTGAATTCAAGCCTCCTCAGAGGAGAAAGAGAACAAGCTTCCCATCTCCAGATCATTTTAATGTTGAGTGGAACATATAATCTGATGTCACTTTGTCGTCTTTGTTTGATAGATCTTTTAATGATAAAGGAGAAAAAAAATACAGTTGACTTTTTTTCCTTGCACAGCAGCTTAAAGACAGATTGACTATCTTCTTACTGTTTGTGCTTCTCAACTTTCAGCTGAACAAAGAAAATAAGACCTTGAAAAGAATTAGTATGCTTTATATGGCAAAACTGGGCCCAGAAATCATCACTGAAGAGATTAACATCGATGAGGATGATTCATCCACAGATACAGAAGCTAACTCTGGATCATGCAGTTCTGTGCAGTGTCAGCAGCAAATAAAAGGTGAGCGTTGTTGCTGAACCTGCACCACCACACAAGGCGAAAGGTGTCTAAAGAACAGCAGGATTGGTTTGTACCACAGATATGAGACATGTTTCTGAGAGTGCTCGTCGAAGGATTTCCAGGAAAGACTGTAAGAACGTGATAGGCTTGTTCTGATACTGGCTAATGTATGTGGTGGATATACAGCCTGCAAAGTTAGTTACAATTGCAATAGGAAAATGAGATCTACACAGCTAAGAGAGTTCAGTGTTACTGACTCAGTAGAAGAAATATTTCCTCAGATCCTTAACAAAGTAAAAGTTAAGCAGAAGGACGAGGTCACCTTGGTATTGCTTCAATTGCAGTCTCAGTATTTCAGAGCTTGGTAAACAGGACTGTCCATTTCTCTTGCCATTATGTACCTTTGTAAGCACAAATTTCATCCACATTCCAGAGCTATTGCCAAACAAGTAACTTAAAAAGGGACTTTTGTACTGGGTAAAGCAGCAAAGTTTGGGAACATGGAAATACTTTGATAAGAGAAATCTGTACTTTATTAAGAAATTTCTGGTTCTTTTTTGAAAGGCAGTTACTCTAATCCAAAAGCTTCCTTCCTTTCTTGTCTAACTTTGTAATGAAGTCGTCGTGATTCTGGATACATTCCAAAAAAGGGGAATGCCCACATTCTGCATTTGGTGACAGAGAGATTAAGTGGTTCACCTTTTAAACAAAAGCTTTCACTTTTTTCTGATCATAAATTACAATAGCAAATGGTGTCTAAGTACAGCTTTCCTGGACTTTCAGCCTGACCCTGTTGTTTTCTGTTGGAAAGCAGCAGCCTCACCAAAGTGGTACAAAGTGTTGCTGAGAAAAAAGAATAAGTGTCATAAAAATGCTTTAAAAAAATCCCACTCAAGAAATAAGATGTCATGGGTACCATTCTACAATAAGCAGTTTTCCATCCTATAGATGTAGGAGAAGAGGCAGAGAATGGTGTGATCCACACCGTGCAACCCATCTGAATCAGAAATAAGACTCTGGAGTTCCTCCTGTCTTTTGTTTGGAGAAAGATGTCAAGGATACATTTAAAGAGAGTGAAGACTCTGGCTGCAGATCAGAGGAGAATGTGATTAGGAGGGTAACAGGGTCAAATGAGAGAAATATATTGGAAAGGCTCTGATGCATGTGCTTTCTGTCTTGATAAAGAATTCATTAAAGAACGAAATGTGGCATGTTGTAAAGGATTTAGAACTCCTGTCTTCTGGTTCTCACTGTGGCCTTATTATCAGATGTTAACGACCTTATTTTCACGAGTGCTGAGTATTTTTAAAAGCATGGGCAGCCCGTTTGCTATAGGAGAAGATATTCCATCCCTGTGCCTGGAGAGCAGTGTGTGTGTGTGGTGGCAGAGTGATCTGACACCATCTACCAAAAGATAGAATTGGAGCTGTGTCCCTGGCCTAAGCCAAGGTGTGTGGCATCCGTCTTCAGGGGAAAATCTGGAGTTACGTCTTGGAGTACCTGCTGAGTGAAAGACCGTATGCAATGAAAGAAACGTTTTTCAACACTCCCCTCAATGGTTTGGTGTGTTGCCCAAAGTGAATTCTTGCTTTTATATGCATGTGTATGGTTCCAAACATTTGTGTTTTGTGTTGGGGATTTTGGAAATCTTTTAGCCTTCTCGTCATTCAACAAAATGTTGGATGTTTCTTAGAGTGATTCTTTCCCTCCCATCGCTTTTCTGTAAGGATATACATATAAGGTAGTACAATCTGAGGCTATTTGATTAATAGCCTCTCATTTATTAAAGGGATGAAAGTTTGTCTCTCATCAAAAAAAGGAGGAAGGTATCTTATATGTTAGGGAAAGGTGAGAGTAAAGCTGTAGTTCCTAATGGAAGTGTAGAGTGATCTCAGAACAGTACCTGAAATTAATTTGTAGGTTTTGGGTTTTCCTTTTGTTTTAGCTGTCCTTTCTGATACAACAAACTAAAAACTCAATTGCTTTGATCAAGCAATTTAGTGCACACCCTATATCTGAAAAGAAACATTTCTTGTACATATTTATAAAGATTTAGGACAATGAGGCTGATACAAATATTGTAAGACGACTTACTCGAGGTACCACAAATTTCAGTGAGACTTTTTTGCTCCCTTAATTTCACTGGAAAGCACAGATAACTAAAGCAGATGATTTGGTTCAAGAATCTTCTGGGAAAACAGGTCTTTTTATTTACTTTAGAAAGTGTGTGCCTTTAATTTGGTGGAAAGTAAATCTAAGGCTCCTAAATTGAGATGGGGGGGCTGGGCGAGAATCAACATTTTCAAGGTGTGAGGCCAAACAGAATGACATCCAGCATATCGTCATCATCATCTGCAATTGATTAGCAAGAGTTTTCCCAACTCGTGGCTGATATTCAACAAACAGCAGTGCTATGAAATACTGGAAGCAGGTGGGGAACGAGAGCACTTGCTGAAAGCTAATATATATCAATAAGTTTATATTTTTGCAGTGTTTTTATGTTAACCTAAACCTTTATGCATTATGTATGCAAACTGATCTCCTGTTAAGAAGTGATTATAATCAAATGTTTTATTCCATTGTGAATTTAATTTATTTCATATTTTGATAATTAAGGAACAAAAATTCTGAGGGGAAAATTACAAGCATTAGCTCTTCCATCAGTAAAGGTTATATTCTGACTCTGTTGCCGTAATGTTACAAAGACTATAAATTGGCAGCTGTTCAGGACAATTTCTTCAGTGAAAACCTCCCAAGTATTAACTGCCTGTTGTTTTGTTTATTTCCCATGTGACAAGAACTCATGATCCAAAAAGAACTGACGTGCATTAATTTGTTTTAAAGGATGCCTATTAAAAACTGCTTTCTGCTACCTCTGAACCAGAGTCTCTGTGATATGACAGTCTCCTGAGCAGGACTGAGGACACTCTGTGGTGGCAGGATTGGCCCCATTATAGCAGGAAATGAATCATTCAGAATGCAAATAAAGACAGCAGTACTGAAGGAGGCAGCTTGCCTTAGTAGAGTAAATCTGAAACTGTGGCCCAGTTATAGATCTGTTACTTGACACTTATGCAAACTTCCTAAATTATTGAGGATGTACCTTGAATACAACTGATGCTTTGTATGCAGTTAAGGTGCTTTGTACTCAACTGTATTTGCATTGCCATGACATTTCCTTTGTTGCTGTCTTCCAAGAATAAAATATATTTTTCATTTCCTTCCTTGAACTGTAGAGCTGCGAGATCAAATCTTATCTGTTCATGAGGAAAAGAAGACCTTAGCCATTGAACTGGAAAACCTGAGGTGCAAACTTGTAGAAGTAATTGAAGAAGTATGTATTGTACCGTGGAAGGCGAGACCACGTTAGCGTGTAGTCAGTACTTTTTGTATCTAATTTTGCTAAAAACGCTCAGTTGTGAAGTTAATTGAATACTATCTAATCGCAAGTCCTGCCAGCCTGCCCGTATGGTGGAGCACTTGGGACATACACCTAGAACTCAACGTCAGACTCCAGTCTGCTGCTGTCGCTGGCATGTGACTTTTCATAATCTGTCCTAATGCCCATAATATAATTCTCATCTCCCCTTCCTGACACTCTGTGGGGTTTTTTTTGGATTTCCTTAAACCTGTGGATGTCCAAGAAATACTGTTGGAGAATGTCCAGTTTAATCACTGGTGCTACTTCATTGAGCATATCCTTGAGTTTAGCCATTGGCAGTGCCCTGTCATTGTAATTAGACCAGCAAATTGGCTTTTTGAGCCAGCAGAGTTTCATTCCTGCTTGAAAACTGGCAAAGCCATGTAGTGATGCAAATCAGGACTTAGTGGCTCTTCCTGTCTGTGCAACACTTGCATTCAGAAAGACACAGCTGACAGCTCTTGGACAATAAACAGAGCCCAGGAAAAAAACCAAAACAGCAGCCTGACTATGTTAAAATACAAACAGTCAAGGGCAGACTAGTAACTTTTCAACCAGGTGCTACGGTTCCTCATCCTGAAAGGTTCCAGAGATGTGATATTTGCAGCTGTGACTGGTACGTGCCATGCGAATGGGCCATGGGAGAAATAGTTCATAACCGTTTATTACCTCTGTTGTGTGGTCTGCAAGTTGGGGCAAAAATGCTTTCCAGGCCACTGGAAACCTTAACATCAAGCCAAACAGAAGCAGAATTACTGAAAGCAAAATATTGCTTACATTATGTATGTGCTATATGCCTTATGTCATTAACTAAAATGTTCATATTTTTGATTTGTACTTTATACTTTTCTAGGTAAATGAATTGAAAGAAGAAAAGGCTGTTTTGACAACAGAAGTTAATAAGCAGCAAAAACTGTTGGAGAAATGTAATAGAGGTATGTGGTCTCAGCAGGTTCTCTGCCAGTTTGCTACATCCTTTGCAGAAGCTTCAGAGCTTTATGTTGTACAAAGAGTATGTTACAGAACAGTAGGTTAGGACACAACTAATAATTTTAAATATCTAAAGACTTGGGAACAATTTGTATGTTCAGAAGGTTATGAGGAAAAGGCAAGAGTCCTGGGAACGAGGTATACAGGATTTCCAAGTTATGGAGGGAATGCAAGGATTTTCCTTTCTTGGAAAGAGATGAGGGGTAAAACCATGACATGGAAGGTCAAAAAAGAGATACAGCTCAGAAGAGCTTTTGCTTAATGAAGGTGAGTGGTTCCACATGAGAAATAGGTGACCCAAAACAAGTTTAGAGGGGAGAGGAAAGATTTTAGTACCTTGGTTTCTGTGCCTTTTTCTCTTGTTGCTTATTTAGCCTTCTCAAAAGTTGTTTGGTTGAAAGTCTCCTGGGCCATTTCATGTTTTCTTAAAGTGAAAGACAACAGGTCTGACAACATTTCCTGGAAGCTTCCACCAAGTGTTCTTCTCTTACCTGTTCCATGTGTCTGCATTGCTTAAGCCAGACCCTTGAAACACCAGACTTCAGATAGGTTGATTAGAAAGATCAGCTTGAAGGAGCTTCTGATGGGGTAGTGTGGCAGGTGAATCGTTTCTGTGTTTCTCCTGAAAATGTTTCAAAAGAATAACCCATTGTTTTGCACCTGCCTATTCTCCAGGAAGGAGGCGTTATACCAGGCGAGGTCCTAATGCATTGGCAACATAAAGCTAGATTTTTATGTGTGCTTGAAATGAGCTACCAAAGTATCTATTCGATACATACTGTATTCTGTGTTAATGGGGTGCTGTGTTGGAGCTGTGTAATCAATACATTTCTATCGGAGTTGGTGAATTAATCTTGCATCTTTCTTAGTGTGTGGGTTGTTTGCTGTTTTTTTTTGTGTTAACATCATTTTGAGAGTTGGGTGGACTGGGCTGTGTATCCTACTACTTGTGTGTAGCTTTAAAAACTGTTATGCTCATCTCCAAAGAAACCAAGGAACTTGTGTACAACAGCATTAGAAAACCCATGTCATTGCCCTGCAAACCGCTCTTCAGCCAGTAAGAGCTAAAGCTCATGAAGATAAGCGGTCACTGAGACACATTGAGAATAAATGATGCCTGAGTACTTCCAGATGATCCTGGATTGAGACCTGTTCAGAATGGGTTTGGGAAGTGTGCCCCGTGCTTAGCGTTAACCACCCATATGAGCCTTGCTTTTGTGAGCACAGCTTAAATACAGGGAACACGAAGTTGCACTGCCTTCTTCTTGGGGCTCCTTTATATCTCTGTTGTAAAGGGACACATCAAACCTCCCTCAGACCAGGTAGGCAGATACAGGTGCCTCCAAAATAACTCAGTAGATTCAGCAAGGCTCTCTTGAGGCTTTGGTTGCTTATACCCAAAGAGGCAGAATACGATCTGTGCTACGTGATGCCTGTTACTGGAGATTTTGAGTCTGGATGGGAGGGGTATTACTCTGTTCAGAATGTCAGTAGTTGTGCATGTATATAGTGAGGTTTAGAGCAAAGAAGACAAATATTGCAAAGCAGACTGTATATGGAAATGTGAAATTAGGTTCTGCTTTCCTTCAAGGATTCATGGTGCTGGAGAATAACAAGGTAAATCAAGCAGTACTTTGGTCTTCTTTTGATCCATTCTGCTTCTGATCTTGTTTTATAAACAGTGTCTGTGCTGGCAGTAGAGGAATATGAAGAGCTTCATGTGAACTTTGAACTGGAAAAGAACCTGCGGAAGAAAGCAGAGTCATTTGCACAAGAGGTGAGTAGTCAAGAAAAAGGGATCTTGTAAAATGGAGACATTGCAACTGGGCAAAACCATACCAGCTTAGCTGACTTGATTTCAATTCCCAGTACTTATACAAAAGATGTCTTTGAATTTTCACATACTACTTAGCTAACGTCTGTACTTCATCCATAAAATGGGTTTACTGTTTCAACAGCATTTATAAAGCACTTCAGAATTATCTATGCGGTCTTACCTGTTTCCCCTTGTAAAGCAAGGTTTTAAATTGATAATGGGCTTAGTCAGCCCCATTTCAGTGTGGTATCTGTAGTGCTTGGATCTGGGAAGGGTTAGCTGCCTTTCTAGTGATATAATTTGAAGCGCTGTGTTTCTCCTAAAAAATATGTGAACTCACAAAAAAAAAAAAATTGCAAAATACGGTATTAGTTGAGGTTTCTGCAAGTCTGGCTGCTATTTAGCACATGCCTCTCGAATAACCTATTGCAAGGAGCATTCAAGCTGAAAAAAACCTGTTTCCGTGTTCTAGAAAAGTTATAAACTCCCAAAGTGGAAAAAGAGTTATTTGGTTGTGTTATGGAATGGCCGGTGGTTGCTCTGATGGCTTGTGACTGGCAATGTTTGCCGTAGAAAATGCTGACAAACTCTTTCATTCTGTTGATAGACTGAAGCCCTATCAAATAACAACTCCTTTTTTCTCGTGAGCTTCTTGCGTTTGCACTCTAGATTTTGAGAGCTCTGCACTTGGGTTACATTTTCAAGCTTTTCTATCCTAAGCCATGGATCAGTATTTTCTTTAATAAAAGGTAGGCTTCCTAAGTAATCACTTTTCAGGGAGCTCACATTTAAAGTAAACAATTATATATCAAAATTACATGAGTCATCAGTACTGAAATGTTGTAAATAAAGGAAACATCTGATATGAAGTAGATTTTAGATTTTGAAACTGCACTTGCCAGCAAGTAGGTATTTAGCCTTCAGGAATTCAGCTTTGTCTGAGTAAAGAGCTCTTTTGATTCTTGTCTTTTCTGCTGCTGTTACTCTCTTGAAAAAAATAATATATATATTTTGATAACTCCCATACATCTAACTTTATTCAGTGAGTGATTGTAGCAAGGGCATGTATACATTTTGAACCTGTACAGAAAACAATGAATAGGCTTACTGTGTTTTGCTAATCTTGTGGGTTTCGCTGGGTGTTTGAGTGTCTTGGATATGAGCGGAATCATACAGCAACATTTCGTACAAGCCAGATTTTGGGAGATTTGAGATAAACTGTAAGTAAATGTGAAAATCTGGAAGCTAGGGCTGAGGAAGTTGACCCAGACATTGTGTGCACTTGTTCTCTGACTCTGCCATGTAAAATGTTGGAGAACTTTATGGCATCTGGGCCAAGGGTACTGGCTCTCTTTCTCCTCGTTCCACCTTTTGCTTCCCTTTCCTCTTCTCTCCTTTGCAAGGTCACCCCATTGACCCTTTAGGAAACTCACTGAAGAAGCTAACTTGGCAGAAACTAATAACTTTTACGTACGGATCAGTTGCTGTTTGTAGGAACATTTGTATTTGGATAACAGGGCTGGGTGCTCATCCCAAAGGACCAAGGTATTAATATTTGCAAATCCAAGTGTATTAAGCTTTGGCAGATTCTCTTTCTTTCACACAGGTATATGGTGTAACCTAGCTTTAGATAAACTACTGCTTATCAATTCCATTACTGGAGCTTCGATCATTCAACGAGTCGACTTGTAACTGAAGTAAATTTCAATTTATGTAACTTGTATATATACACAATCTCGCAGGCTCCTGCCTGTTGTTGTCAGTATCTCTGCCACATGTTGAAAATGTTGCTGTACTTCAGGCAAAGATAAAGCAGGTGACAAGTTTTCCCCCAAGACAGTAAGAAATGATAGAAATGGAAGTTATTTACTAATTATTAAAGTGTTCTGTTAACTCCCAAATTTTAGGTGTAGAGATGAACATTTCAGGATGCCGTTAGTATCAAGAGAGGTGGGAGAGAAATCACTCAACAGGAGTGATTTCTGAAATCCAAAAGACTGTGCAAGCAGCCTCCTGCGAACCCCAGTTTTAAGAACTTTGTGGGATGAAGCCCAAATTCCTCTGCTGAGCAGCACTGGACACCTCCCTTTGCTGTGGCTTCAGTGCATTTTGCCCATTTACGTTTCGATCAAAGTCTCACTGGGGTTTTTCACACAAGAAAGTGGGATCTGCAAATTCCATTTGAATTTATTAGAAGATAGAGGTATTTATTAGTGACCAAAAGCTGTTAAACAAAACATTGGCAATGTTTGTTAAGAATTCATTGGGATATTTTCAAGACTGTTACCAAGGCTTGAAAATAAAAATAGAAAATATTTATATTTAAAATATAAATGAGAAATATTACCTTCTTGCAACTATTTTTAAATTTTAGGAAATCTGGATTTGTTCATTACCTATGCTTTTATGATAGCTATTTTTAAAACACAGTTTTTTTAAAAACTCCTGGGATTGTGCAGGCATTATTGTTTTATTAGGGTTGTTTGACTATAATATCTGCAGAACTGTTATTTTCAGGAAACAACTCTCTAAGAATGTTAAGCATGTTCATTTAGCACGTGTTATCAGAATATCTATCTTGTGTCTCCTACTGTTGTTTTGCTTTATCTTCTGAGTACAGAACAATTATGTGCTTCTGTTCATTAACTGAGTACATAAAGGTCTTACATCTCTCAGAAATGAGTGATTTGTAAAAGCTTAGTTAAGCTGGTTTTCAGATCGTAAAAGAGTATAATCTGGTACTCTGAGCCCACAATGTTTAGATTCGTAACTGCAATATTCAGTCACCTATACGTTTTGAAAGATTATATTTAAAGTACTTTTTGTATTTGAATAACAAAGTGACAGGTGAGCTGTTAAGTACAATACCAAAGAGATGCTGATTATTTGCAAACGGGTACTTACTGGGTTTTGTCATTATTTAGTTGTTATCTCTGCCGAAAATATGGGCCCCTGTTGTTGCAGATTGGCAACCTAGCTCTTCAGTTGAGGCTTTTTATTCCATTAAGTTCTCCCATCTGAAAACGGTGTCACTATACCAGTGAGCTTCAGGCCTGCGTTAGTCTGCCCTTTGTGTACCTGCTTCTCTTCCTTTGCTATCATGCTAATCAGAAAGACTTTTGGAAAGTTTTTTAAAATACAGAAGCATGTGACAGCGAAGGCATTGCTCCTCTGCATTTGGGAAACCAGTAGCGTTAGAAATGACTTTACAAGTTGTTACCATTGGCCTGGTTTCACACCAATGCTGTCCCTTTAGTGACCTGTGACATCGGAGAGAGGCTCTGGCCCCCAACAGCAAAGCTTTAAGCTGTGATGCTGTGTGAGCTCCCTCTTGTACGGAAAGGTTGCAGCTGTGTTTTGAGAGCTGAGGTTTCCAGCATGCGCTTACAGAAGCTCTTTGGATTATACTAAGGATGTGCAGGGATTTTCTGCTTGCTTTCATCAGCCACATGTTTTCTATCTCCCTAAAAAAAGTGTTTCTTGGGAAAAAAAGAAAATCCTGTTGGATTTTGCAGAAGCACAATGGTGGGTTGTGATAAACTGTGCAGTGTCAAGAGAAGGGAATAGCTTTGAGTAGGGGGCAACGCTGCACATTCAGTGCTTTGTGTTGGACTCATTTGGAGCACTTTGAGAAAGGAAATAGGCTCTGAGTGACAGGGGTGTCACTGCAGCACCGCGGCGTAGACTTTAGAATGACACATCTTGCTGTTTTGTATTACTGTTTGTGACACCTCAAGCAGCCTGCACGTGGCTTTTAGTTCACCAAAATACAGACTTAATGCCTATGGAGGGGAAGTTTGGTGGTGAGCATATCTTTCTAAAGGGCTGAGATGTCTCAACCTTGTCTTGGCCGGGGGGAGTTAGCCCATGTTTTCAGATGAACGCCTTTCTCCATAGGCTGGATTCAACTTTTAGCTTTGCCCTCCCAGTGTTGCGGTGTGGCTGGTGCGGGCTGCTTTTCAAAGGGGCGCCCTTTGCGTCCTGCCCTCCTGCCAAGCGAGGAGGATTTGCCACAGAACGTGAGCAATTGGGAGTGCAGGTGTGAGAGATAATGGGCGGATGAGCGTGTGTGCAGGAGCGAACGCAGGTGGGGGGAGTGGAAAGACACGGAGCGAGAGGGGGAGGGAGCAAGTGCATATAGAAGGGAGCAAACACTTGAAAATCAGAGCTTTTGATTAAAAAAAAATCCGATACAGCTTTAATTATAGTCACGCTGCTGGCACCACCATAATATATATTTAATTAATCAAAAATGATCCAACTTCAAACATTTGAATTCACGCTCTTTAGAGGTTCTAAAGAAACTGAGTAAATATTGTCAGCCGTGGTGTGGAGAGGGGGAAGGAAAAAGAAAGAAGGTTTGAAGTGAGTCACAATCCATTGTGAAAGGTACAGGAATCTGCATAAAAGAACTAAATAAATAGAGTGTGTAAGGGGTGGGGGCATGGAAAAATCTGTACATATCTGAGTAAAACAGGGTTGTTAACACAGGAATCTTGGCAAGCCTAACCAGAATTCTAGTGTCATGTTTTAAGAGGCACTTTAAGATCTCTCAGCTCTTTGCGGAGCAGTTTATAAGAAAACAAAGGAAGGCAGAGAGTATCTTGAAGGCCATCACAATAACATAGAGGCTAGCCCTGAAAAACACTCTTCCACAGAGATGAGCAAAATACAATACATACAGCCAAAGGAAGCCAAAAGGGGAGGAACACAGCGAGAGAAGTAAATTGAAAGTCTTAGCGATGTAAAAATCCCAGGAGTTTAACGAAATAATGCGGCATAAATGGTGTATTAAGCATACATCTTGCCTTGCAACAATATTTTGTAAAGTGAACAGTTTATTACTGCCGTGTGTGCTGGCATGGAGACAACCTCTGCACCCAAAGTTACTCTGGAAACCACCCAGAGAAGAGGCAGCGTGTTCTCCAAGTCAGCCTTGGGCTGGTGTCTTCTGTCCTCTGTATCCTGGATAAACAGAGATGAAGTGTCAAAGTGCTGAGCAGGTTTCCTGGGGTTCCTCTGACTTTTGAGGCTAGCATAGGCTTTTTCTCAAAACACCCAACTGGAAAAAAATGAAGGGTTTCCCAAGTGCTTATGGTTATCTGTTAAAATAGTTTGCAGCTTGAGACATTGAAAGGCTGCGTTCAAAGGAGCTGTGATCCAGATGGATCAAAAAAATAAAGTGAATCCGTAATGTGCATTGTTTGTCTTTTCCTTGTGTTGCCTTCCAATTCTCAATACTTATGGATGCACTAAAACAGGATACGATACCTGTGTCTGCATTTCTGAGTAACTATTACACGGCAACATGTTTGCATTTAACTTGTTTAGCTGAAAATGCCTCCATCCCCTATCTGAGCCAGTGCACAACTGACATTGCTTGATCTGGGACTGAACCTTCCCTTATTGAAAGATAAAAGGTGGGTATAGTTTTATAAGACTTAGGATAAAATATAGTTGTTCTTAACCGATGTCTGCACTGCCCGTGAGGTTGTGTGCGATGGATTTAGTTATGTTGGTGACACGAGCTCTCAAAGAACTCTTCCTCAGATGCATTTGTGACCTCTTGGGTTCCTTTGTGAGGACTTTTGCATTAATGTGCTGTACCTATGAGAGGGTCCTGCGAAACCAGCATTTGTGGAGCAACTCTGTGCTGACAAGTACCACACTCTGTGCGTTACCAAGGACGGTTCAACAGAAACTGGTATCTGAAGATAATTAATTTGCAGTACAGCTGACTTGAACTGGAAATAATAATTAAAGAGACATGATAAGTGGTTAGTACTTCCATTCTCCTGAGCTTGAATGTTAACACTTTTGAAGCATGATGCAACACTAATCTGTTTCATCAAGCTTTTACCCAAGAACAGGCTTGTGAACTGGTGACAGATGTGTGCTCTAGGAAACTCTCTCTTTGGTCTCTTTTTTGTTCAGGCTATTAATCTATTGGCAAAAAAAGTGAAGAGGTTTCCTCCTTTTTCATGTGATATATGACCTCTTTGTGAATATATTAGATGGTGTCTAAATGCTGTAAGGCTGAGAGCGTTATAGAATGTATCACTACTACCAAAAAACCCTGTTATCTGCAGGAAACTAAGAAATAAGTAACAATAGAGATTATTTTTTTCCCCTCTATTTTGGGCCTTGAGCAGTTATTCCTTGTAACCAAAGAATGAGTGCTGTAGTTTGACAAACGTTTTTTACAGAACAGGCTGTTAAAATAAATAATACTGTGTTTTTAAGGAAGTCACGGTGCTGTTGGGGATTCAGTTTTCTCACACTCAAGATCCAAGCTCCAGGCACCTCTGTGGTGACAAGCAAAGAGTGGACAAGAAATAGGGTTAACTCACCTACTCCAGTTCCCCCATTCTGAGTAAATTAGATCTCTTGAGCAACAAAACTTACTACTTGTAGCTCTTTAGAAATATTCCCATCAGAAGTTGTCTGGCAGTTAGCCAAATAACCAAGGCAACTGTATCTTTATTAGTCTAGCATTGATGTAGATCTTAACAAAAACTATTAACCATAAAATATTATGAATTGTCTGGAGAGCAGGGAGTGACTGCAGGCTGCCCATCACTATGCACCTGTCTTTTTTAAACGATTATGTTCCTCAGTTTTCTGTGGTGGTTTGAAAATCCAACTAGGATTAGTCTTTGGCTCCTCTGAAGGAGGAAGTCTATGGAGGCCATGACACATTGCCAGAAGTGCATCACTCTGGTTTTCCTTCTCTGTTTGTTTGTGGGGTTTTTGTTGTCGTTAGAGAGAGTCTTGTCCCGTGCCCTCCATGCCCTTGCTTTTAGCTGTCGGATTCTTTTCTGTGTCACATTACCTGACGGTTTCTTTCCACAGAAGCAGTTCCCAGGTGGGGAAGAACATAACCACCAGATGCAAAATTTTCAGATCAGAGTAATGACACATGCACTTAAAATTCAGCTTGTGCCAAAGGAAGTTCTCTTGATTGTGTCCTAACTGCAGATCCCATTTGTTTGTTGTAGCCTTTTTTCCTGAGTAGCACTCCAGACACCTCTGAACCCACTAAACCTCAGGGATTTGTAACTCGCAGGAGGCTGATACCATTGCTTGGTGTGCAGTGTTGAGCGTGAGTGTGGAGAGAGCATTTCTAGGTTGATGTCCAAACTGTGGGTGTTTTTCTTAATGTATTTTAATAAGATACATCTGTTGGTCAACTCTTCTATCAGAGAACCCCACCAGCCATTGTTTCCTGCTGTAGTATTTTTATGCAGTGAAGCTCACAAGCCCAGGTGTCCTTGATAATACAGTGCAGTTAAGCAGTTACAAAGCTAGAGTATATGTATGTATTTTTTTTCCTGATTAGCCATTGAACTGAAATCCACACCTGGATTTATATTTTAAACCGAGCACCTCCTTAGAGCCACTTAGTGTCCTGACAGGCCATAATCAGAAAAGATCACTCTGTCCCCCCATCACATAAAATCCTTCAAACAGCCCGTTCTTTTGGGGAGATACTGGTACCTTGACCCTGCCACTCCTGGGACTATTTCAGGTCTGAACACAAGACTGTACAGCTTCAGGGTACACATAATGCCAAAGACATCAGCTCCTGTAAACTGTGACAAATGTAAGTTTGTGGTTTATCACTCTGTAAGGCAGTGCTGCCAAGGGTTGAAATCACGGCCAACTGCTCAGTTTAGTGATCGTCTCTTTTCTGTATGAGACTTCTGAAGTTTGATTCTGCCTTGCCACATACCTTTTGTTATTCTGTTCATAGTGGGTGGCGTTTGCCACTGGTTTTTATTTTATGTTATTCACCCAGTGATTACCTTATTATAGCAGTGCTGCTGTATTGAGACATTCTTCTCCTTTCAAACTGTGGCTGAGAGAAAAAAGTTATTCCACGTAGCAACTACCCGATCAATCTATAGATGGAAATGTAGCAACATATGGATATTATAGCATTTTGTTTGGCCTCATTTTGCTCCTGGAAAAGAAGTTGCTTGGAAAGCTTCCAGTTATACCCTGAACGCTACTCAAATGAGGATCGAAGTTCCCAGGAACTTGACACTAACAGAGTTGCTTTCTAACTTTTTTAATGAGGAAGAATTCCTTTTTCAGCTCTGGTGTAGATAAAAAACAGCTGCAGCAAATGCTCTGAAGGGAAATGTTTGAGCAGGGGTCTAGAATGAGATGTGGCACCATTAAAGGTCAAGGGAGAAACTTCTGTTATTTTCAGGATTTCACCCCCTTCTCTTTCCACCTCCCCAGTTCTTGCTCAAACTCTACTGATGGGAAGTGGCCAAGTCCCAGATTTCCTGCACTTCGGAGCTTCTGCATGTGAACCCAGAGGGGAAAGACAGGTAGCTGGTTTGCACAACATCTGTAGGTTTTTAAAATTAGAATGATAGGTGTAAACAAACTATTGTCCTTTGTGATCTGCCTTTAGCTGCAGCCGTGGTTTCAGTAGGTTCTGCCAGCATCGACTTATGTTTCTAGCATTGATTGGGATACTCTGCAGATAATTGTCTAGCAGGTGGCAAAGTCGGAACTAATCCATCAATTGGTTAAATTCCACCTAGTCCGAATAATCCTGTTAGCTATTTTGCCCTTTCAGCAGTCACTTTAATTAATATTCAGGCTTGTGCAGGCAGTCAGGTTTCTGCCCTGTTGAAGTAGGACTTGATTGTTTTAATTTTAAATTAGAATGAATTTCTAAGGGTCTTTTTTGTCCTGTGTCAAACACACAGAATGACCTCTCAAAAACTTGCAATTAGTTAATCACCAGCTCTCTTTTCTGCTTTATCTGCCACAACCATCTTGTCTAGTTCTGGCTCTTCCATTTGGAATATGCTGGTACTTGGAGGACATGTGTAAGTAACTTCTGAAATGGATGGGACTCCCCACGAGAAATTGATTCCTATGTATCTAATTGCAGCATGAAATTAAAAGGTGGTGAAGAAGCTTTCACGTTTGTTGTAAGCAGGAATGTATTTGCCGTGTCATGAAAACAGTTTCTAAAGCTAATTGAAAATGGGCTTCGTGTGAAAACTTCTGAATCTAAAGTCCTTCGCCCAGATCTTCAAAATTATTTTTTTCATTTTGTTGCAGAGGAGCGTGAAACAAAGTGAATATGAATTTTCTACATTTGGTGAAGTATCTGCTCAAGTTGAAGAAATCAAGTTGCTCTACTTGATTTCTTCTTGTTTTGGCAGCTCTCTGCTCCCTCAGGCTGGAACAACTCTGTTCTGTTGGTTTAGTGACAGAAACTCAGGGAACAAAAATATGAAATGAGCACCTCAAACTATTTTTCAGATTCAAAAAAAAAAAAAATGAAATCCAAGTTTTCACTTTGCTTTGGAATTTCACAGTAGGTAAACTGCAATGCTTGCTAAAGGTGGCTTCTAAAGAGATGTTGTTTCTGTCAGGGTTAAATAATTATTTGACCGAACAGGAAAGCAGGAGGCTTTGATTCAGTATCGAGTTCTTTGGCAGTGATTTAGAGGCCTTTCTAAAGTATGATGCTGTTTCTTTTAAGAAGGTAAGATGCTAAACAAATAGATGAGTTCCATGACAAAGGCAAACCCTTTTGGCTTGGGGTGTGCAGCTTTGGTTCTGAACTTCTCTTGCCTTTGAATTATTTTTGCCACAGCCCCGCTAGTTTAAGGTAGCACAAGCAGAACTGGTTTGATGGCGGAATTTTGGGACAGGGAGCTGATGCCCGGTGCATATTTGCAGCACACTACAGTAGCCTGTATAACAGTATTGTTATAAATTTTTGTTTGTTTGATATCAAACTATAGTACTAGAGCCTGTATTCGTTGTTTCCTCTTCATCGATTACTTCCAGTCCTTTATTAGCTGCTCCATGGCACAGCTTTGCCCAATGAAGTGTTCATGGTAGGTTTTATTAGCATTAAGGCCGCATCAGTTGCCTCTTCTTGGCACGCAGGGTCAAACGGGCTGCGTGAAGAGTTAAAAGTTCAGCGTGGTCAGAGGCTTCTCCGTCTGCAGGTACAGCTGGAGAAAGGGCTCTTGCTGGGAAGATGCATTTGAGATGTCCATGCAAAGAACTGGGTGGAATGCTTGTGCAAATCTGCATCAGCTGATGGTTCTTTAAAATGCAATTACATTAAAAAAAATAAATCAATCACGTAGCATTGCAGTAGCACCGGATGGGAAGAAACCACACGTTGTATCTCTAATTTTGGTTTGTGAATAAATAGTATGAGAACCTGAAGAAAATGTCACGGAACTGTTGTATTTGTAATACTTTTATTCTTAAAATATCTCCTTGCTTTCGCTGTGCCATACAACAGTGTTTGAACAGTCTGAGGGAGTATCTGCATTCCCAGGCTGTGCTCTGTTCTGCCACAAGTGGGATGCTTTGCTGGCCTCTGCACACTCTTCTGAGACCCCAGCGTGACCCAGACCCTGTTTCTGCTGTAAGAACAGGCACAGCTGAGTTTATCGAGGGGGCAACCTGAATGAGGTGTCAAGATGCAGAATAAATTCAATAGGGTGTTTGGGTTTTTTTTTTTGTCAGGAAGCAGTATTCCACCCCCTCTCCCCTCTCTTAGTTTCTAAACAGTCTGGGATGAGCAGATCTCTCTTATGGAAACTATACGTGCTGACAGCTTCTGCTCCGCTTAGGTGAAGCCTAGAGAAATGTGTGGTATTTTTATCAATGTCACGTCTCTAGACCATTTGATTACTTCCCCTGCATCCCCCTACAATGTATCTATTCCACACATCAAAAATATAACTGGGGAAGAGGGGAAAAAACCGCAAGCATCAGCAGTAAAAGCCTGAAGTTGCCTTGAGATGCCTCTTTCCTGGGCAAGTGCGTACACTGGTTACGCAAACAGGGACTGAAATGAATTTCCTAAACACACTCCATTTTCATATACCCGGGTAGCCCTCAAGTAAGTGGGCTTTACGCCAAGGCTTGCAGATGTGTTTGAGAAGATAGCTTGTGAATTCGTAGACATTTTTCCCTCAACCTAGAGTTCTTTTAGTCTCTCCAGAGCTCTAAGAATAGGGATCAGCTTGCTCCTATTTCCAGGAAGCAAAATTCAGAGATGCGTTTGAATTCTGAATGCTGCCAACGTGTGGGTAATTGAGGCGTAGCAGTGGGTAGTTCTCTCAGCAAACACCTGGATCCTTTCAGTGTGAGTTCAACACTTGCAAACTTTGCTCTCAAACTTCCTTTCCTCTTCCTTCTCACCTACTTCCCCTCTACATCTACCATATTAACACGATGTTAATGTTCTCATTTTCTTTCCAACTGCCATTTTTCCCCAGAATATCATTAGACTGTGCTTAACTATTGTTTTTGTTGGGGGTGGGTTTTGTTTTGGCAGATGTTTATTGAACAAAACAAGATGAAAAGGCAAAGTCAGTTGCTTCTGCAAAACATGGCTCCTGATCAACAGCTTTTGAAGGCTTTGGATGACAACGCTAAACTAACCCATACATTAGAAGAAGAGAGGCTTCAACACCAGCAAAAGGTAAAACACTGTTACTTTTCATATGCAGAAGTCTTCGAAAGCCTCTTGAATTTAGAGAGGCTTGTGCATTTCTTATGTTCAGTATTATTTGAGATCTTATCCCCCAGAAGACTTTAAAATCTGAAAACTAAACTTCAGAGAAGATTGTGATTCCCTTTTTCTGAGTCACTGGCAAGACAGGAGTACAAAACCTGAAGGTTTTTCAGCCTGAATTCTCTGATTTTAGGTATTTTATTGTTGACACCAGTAAAGTGCAAACTTAATTACAAGCATTATATGAAGTTCCATTAAGTGCAGGTAGCAGGAGAATATTTTGGATGTTGAGTAATAGAAAGGGTATTTTGGGGGATAAGTTAAGACCAGTTGAGAGGTAGCCAGCTCATGTTAGTAGTCTGGCCACTTGCTAAAGAAATGCACAGGGAAGAGCCATAAATACGGGAGCAGGGAAATGTCAGGTGAATGCTGCAAAGTGTTGTGATAGGATCTAAAGTGCTAGAATCTAAACAAATATTTTCTTTGAAACTGGACTAGATCGGTCTCTAACTGGGAGAAATCACCGTTTTTTCCCTTGAAAGCCTGGAAACAAGTTTTTGCTTAGCTGTGAGGCCTGTTCTTAAAACTCTGGTAACAAGTAATGCTAGGAAGAGGTAGACAGTTCCTGTGAGCGTTTTTGAAGGATAATTACCAGTTCATAGAAAACCTCTGTATCTTTAGCTCCTTGAGTGAAATGTATATATAGGGAGTTTGGAAGCGATTGGTGCTCTGCACCTGAATGTTGCCTCTAAACCTGATGTTCCATAATTCACCCACTGGCACCTGTATGTGTTGAGACAAGGGAGTTCAAACGACCAACCTGCCAGTGGAAGCAGTAAGTGAGAACAAAAATGTCAATGTTCTCGTGCTTCAAATGGAGAAACTTTCTGAAATTGAATTCTAATTACATGATAAAAGCTCTGTACAAAGAAGAATGGAAAAATCTTATAGCTTAAGTACTTTGGGGCTAAAAACATACTCTAAGAAAGAGGGAAAATAAGTTATGATCTTATATTTCAGAAAAATCTGTCTAGCTCTCATTCAAAAATCGCCCTCTTTCTGGGAGTCGTAGCTCACTCCTTTGCTATAACATGTTTTCAGGAATAACTGTGCCTGCTGGGTTATTTGTCAAACAGGACAGAAAATATACCTTTTATTATACTGAATGCTATTGTTTGCCAACCGCAGATCAAAGAGTTGCAGGAGCAGCTAGAGAATCAAGCACTGCATAAGGAGATCAGCCGTCTTAAACAGCAACTCGAACTTTTGGAAGAAGATAAAAAAGAACTGGAGCTGAAGTGTCAGAACTCGGAAGAAAAAGCTAGAGACCTAAAGCATTCAGGTAAAATCATGTAATAACTTTCATTTTAAGATATAATTGAGGGACTGCGAGTGGCGCATGTCCATTAGAATTATACATGTGACGTCTGAGATTTCAGAAGGAACAGCTTTTGTGTAGCTGAGATCCAGACCTGTGCTTCATGTGACGAGGTTCAGCACCTGCCTTCAACCACAGAATGTGTGTGAAAGAATAACCTGGCAAAACCTGGCATCCTATGAAGGAGGAAATTCCTGACCTGACGCTCTTCATTTAAAATTGCTTTTAAAAAGGACCCCTGGTGTGTGTGGGCTCGCTACGGGGAATGTGGGGCTATGGCTGGTCAAGTATTTTGCATGTGCCTTTGCTTTCAGTCCTTGTTCAGCTCAAGGCCTAAGTGGGTGCCAGTTTTAAGTATGATCCCTTGTCAGGAAAGCTGAGCCCATCAGAGGAAGCCAAAGTCCCTCTCCTTAGCTAAGACTCCACATATAGCCATGCTTTTCTGAAACAGATCCTGAAGAGCAGGATTATCTTTAAGCTTGTTGGCAGTCTTGCTTGGAAGAGCTGCTTTGTGTTATTGTTACATTACCCAGCCTTAAAATTCTGCCCAGGCAGCGTATGAGTTCTTCCAGCTGCCTTGGAAAAGGTTGGACCTTCACAGCAGATTCTTTCCTTTCAGGCTTGTTTGTCCTGCTGGGGGAATTTATCAGCATAAAGATTGTACCTGGAATTAAAAGTCACTCAGTTGATTTATCTTTTTTAAATTTAAAACTAATTGTCAAAGGTTGTTCTCATAATGATGGATTCAATTAAAATGACAAAGAACTTTTCCACTTTGGAAATGGTGTTCTGTAGTCCTGCCATAATTCCTACTGTATCCAGAACAATTGCTAAGAATTTTTGTAACTAAAAGAAATGTAAAATGTTTCTTTTTCTGCTTTTACCCTTCCCCAGTTAATTGCATTTGACAACATTTCAAGTGCAGAAAAGTAATTTCCACTTTGTAGATTTGACATGAAAACAGGAGAGAAAGAGCGACTTCTGCCCATTGCCCAGTTTTGACCATTTTTATGGGGAAAACCCACACCATCAGCAAGACAGAGATAAGTCTGGATGCTGAAATTGTTCATTTCTTTAATCTCTTGTTAGTTCATTCTCAAATACAACCTCGAATAGACCATCACAGGAATGTGATAAACTTTTACCTGCTCTGTCATTTTATATGGAGAATCTTATATGAGAGAGAGTGTCACTTTAGTTTCAGAAGTAACTCAGGGTGGAGGTAACTGATTTCATGAGAATCCTGTGCATCTAGGACATTGTTCTTGGTAGGAAGTGTTGCCAAAAATAGGACTTCCTAGCAGTTGTGTGGTTTAGTCATTTGTTTTTTAGTTAATTACAGAATCACAGAATGTCAGGGATTGGAAGGGACCTGGAAAGCTCATCCAGTCCAATCCCCCCGCCGAAGCAGGAACACCCAGCTGAGGTTCCACAGGAAGGTGTCCAGGCGGGTTTGAATGTCTGCAGAGAAGGAGACTCCACAACCCCCCTGGGCAGCCTGGTCCAGGTTCTGTCACCTTTACTGAGAAGAAGTTTCTTCTCAAATTTAAGTGGAACCTTTTGTGTTCCAGTTTGAACCCATTACCCCTTGTCCTATCATTGGTTGTCACCGAGAAGAGCCCGGCTCCATCCTCATGACACTCACCCTTTATATATTCGTAAACATTAATGAGATCACCCCTCAGTCTCCTCTTCTCCACGCTAAAGAGACTCAGCTCCCTCAGCCTTTCCTCACACGGGAGATGCTCCACTCCCTTCAGCATCTTTGTTGCCCTACGCTGGACTCTGCCGCAGTTCCCTGTCCTTCTGGAACTGAGGGGCCAGAACTGGATGCAATATTCCAGGTGTGGTCTCACCAGGGCAGAGTAGAGGGGAAGGAGAACCTCTCTGACCTACTGACCACCCCCTTCTAATACCCCCCAGGATTAGTAGCTTTTTTGCTTAAACAATCAGAGTTGCTTTTTAGAGCAAATGTGAGAAACCGAGAACTCACTCGAGTTTGTTTATTGCTCTCACGCAGTTGATGAACTTCAAAAGCGAGTCCAGCAATCGGAAAATCCACCACCGCCTCCGCCACCGCCGCCCCCTCCTCCGCTGCCTCCTCCCCCTCCGCCCAACCCCATACGGTAAGAGCTTGAATCAAGGGTCACGGTGTTAATGCTTTGCTGAAGAAGAATACATTACGTGAGCTCGCATCCAAGCAGGAAGAGTGTCTTTAAAGAAAAGAAAATAGACTTTCTCCATCTGTCTTGGGCTCCTTACCAGCAGGACACATTCCCTGTCCCACCTGCCAACAGACCAGCACCTTGACCAATTTTGCACAGTGTCTGCCTTGCCAAACCTAATGGATTGTTTAGGCTGTGATTTTGGAGGAGGGGGGATACCTGTCTCCTCTAAATATAGGAGATTATTTTTTTCTTTTCACCTGGTAGCTGTAATTATAGACTTGTGAAGTGCTTGTCTGAATCTACTGGTAAGAAAACCCCTTTGAACCAGAGGATATGTTGGATTACGCTGTGTTGCTTCCTGTCGGATGCTGATGATGAAAGTGCAGACTCCATTGAGTTCCCACAATTGCTTTCAAGAGTAAAAATGAAAAACAAATGGACAGACAAAACAAACAAAAACCTAAAATGAAACAAACAAAAGCCAAACAAATGTCCAACGACAAAAAACAACCAACCAACCAAAAAAACCGAAACACACACACACACGAAAACAACCAAAAGCCCCACAAAAACAGCAACAAAACACCACAGAAAATCACCACTCCATCATCAAGCAGTTTTGGGTGAAATTGTCAAAATTAAGCCTGATTTTTGCAGAGGACCGTAAAAGAGGCTGGCCAATATATGATGGATCAGTCACTAGACCCAAATTAATTAACTAAGCCCCAAAATGTGCTCAATGAATTTTAGGAACTCTGCTAATCTTCAAGTTGGCTGCTTGGTTTTAAAAGTAAATGGACTTTGACACTTTCTAACCTTCTGTAATAGAAATGACATACAGGAGTCTTGTTAACTACAGTGTTAAATACGTGAATAGAGATGATTACTAGGGAGAATTCATCTCTTTGTGCATCTTGCTTTGTTTTTAGAAATCCAAACTAAACGTTTTCTGAACAATTATGTTTGGCCTTTTGTTAACTCATTTGGCTTGTTTGCTTCACTCGCACTAATGCGCAGCATGAATTAAGCATGTGGGGGTGTTGTGGGGTTTTGTTTTGCATATATTTGCACCCTTTATTATTTGGAGTAGCTACCATTATTCATTTTGAGCCCTGTCGCAGCCAAATCAGAGTATTTCCTTCAGGCACTGCAAAGTTTATGTGCATAGAGGTGGCGTGAGGGCCAAGGCACAGGATGCTGCTTGTTTCTGGGGCAGAGTTTTGGCTCTTTAGATCAGGGAGGTCACTCTGCTCCATAAGAAGCAACGTTCAGTAGGGAGCGATGGGTGTGCACAGGAGCTTATACTTTGGGCTTCAAGATGAATAATTTCCTTACCTGAGCTTTTACATTTTGATTATAGTGAAGGGATAATTATTTGACACTGTAAGAAGATTACAAACTTGGAGTTGGTGGGGAGATACTGATCACCATATTTAAGTGTCCTCTGGAGAATAATACTTCAATATCTACAGCTCTTCCTTCTTTTTATTATGCCAGAGCAGCTTCAATTTGTCATGTGTCACAATGAGACACTGTCTTTTAATATTCAAATCTGGAGTGTTTTGATTTGTGCCTAATGTCTGTTAAAAAGAAATAAATGTTGCTGGTGCATTTTGATGGGAGGCATTGTGGGGGGTAATTCAGCACATACATCTGCATTCAAGAACTGTTAAATGAGTCTTTTGTAAGTAGCTGTGTAATCAGGTATAAGCAAGCTGTTTGTGTGTCATGTTTGAGTGCATTCTAACAGTGCGTAACACAGGACAGAATGACAACCTGCAGTTTCATTTTCCCCAAAGGTCTCTGATGTCGATGATCCGCAAGAGATCTCACTCCAACACCAACGTGAGCAAGAAGGAGAAACCTCCTCAGCAGGAGTCAGGTACGGCTCATCCTGCCTCAGGTTGTGGGGATTATTCACTGGGCGCTGCAGGTACAGCTGGTGAGGGTGAACTGTGGGGACAGGTAGTGATGCAAACGCTTAGAATCATCACCGTTGACTGCTGCTCCCTGTGTCCCAGCATATTTGTCTACATTTCAGTCCAGAAACGTGATTGTGGCCTGGGTATGTGTGCTCTGAGAGAGGAAGTGTTCTCTGTTCTCTGGCACTGTAGCTTTGGTACTCCTGTGAGGAGTGGCTGAGGACTTTGGGCTTGTCCAGTTTGGAGAGAAAGAGCCTGAGGGGTGATCTCATGGCTCTCTACAGCTCTTTGAGGGGGGAATTTGGAGAGGGAGATGCTGAGCTCTTCTGCCTGGAATCCAGTGATAGGACACGTGGGAATGGGTCAAAACCCTGTCAGGGAAGGTTTGGACTGGACGTGAAGAAGCATTTCTTTACCAAGAGGGTGGTCAAACACTGGAACAGGCTTCCTGAAGAGGTGTTTGATGCCCCAGGCTTCTCAAAGTTTAAGAAGCATTTGGACAGTGCTCTTAACAACATGCTTTAACTTTTGGTCAGCCCTGAAGTGGTCAGGCGGTTGGACTAGATGATTATTGTAGGTCCTTTCCAGCTGAAGTAGTCTGTTCTGTTCTACTGCAAGCTTCCTTGAGATCCCAAGCACATTTGTGAATCCCTCATACCCATCTGCCTCCACAACTGAGCAAGTGATCAGCATCCAATTTACGTTTCCCAGATGGATTTTAGTATGGACAATCTTTGAGGCTGCAGATCAAAAACCTGAAGGGAAGACCTAGCACTTGCTGTAGCTGATGAGCAGTTCTAATCTTTCTACTTCTGGCTCTGATGCTTATCAGATATGTCACTGAGCTGATTTATTCTCCCACATCAGTGAATTAAATTATCTTTCTTTCTTTCTCTTGGGGAGAGGGTGGTCGTGTTTCAGGCTCACAGAGGGACCTGACAAGATAAACACTTGGTTGGGTATGGTGATGTGGTGGGTGAGATGGATGGGGAGAACAGGATGGTTCAATTCGTGCCCCACGCTGCTACACTGACTCCGTGCAACTTGCCTGGCAGTTTGGTACCACCTATAGTAGTTGCATTGTAGCAGTGTTGAGAGGCTCAACCTACGCCTCTAAACTGGAGATACTACAGCTCGTAGCTGCAGCTGCCGTATGTCCAGGACTTCGCACTTCCGCGGGTTACCTGGAAGAAGCAGAAGAACAAACCCAACAAGCATTAAGTGGAGAGGAGGTTATATACAGGATAACACAGGGAAGTTTCCAACTTCCAAATGGCTTCTTGTTTGTGATTTCTTCTGCCCAGAGCCTCTCCACAGAGCTAGTTTGTTAAATGCTTCATTTTTCATTCCCCAATTCATATCTTATGAAGTTACCACTCGGAGTTGACCATAATGCTAATCCTTTAATAATACGGGAAACCTGAAACAAAACAAATCTTGCACTAAGGTTGCTCTGCATGCAAAGTAACAGCTGAAATTGCATTTTATTGTTGTTAATGGAAGCTGGAAACTTAGTAGGTTGAGAACAGGAGTTAAGTACAGATTTACAAATGATCATGAGAGCCTGAAGAGTCAGAGCTAGTTAGACGAGCATTGCTGGTTAAATAACCAAGGTTTTTCTCGCTGTTTCTCTCTTCCTTTAGAACCAGCAGGAGTTTGTAGTGAATTGCTTAACTCATTTGCTGCCACTTAAACAAAGAAGGGGCCTGCAGAAGGGAACCTGGCTAAAATTATAGGTATAGAATATAACTGTTAAAGAAAAAAATCACTGTTAGCAGACTGTAATGGTATGTAAGCATGGCTGTATTGTTGCATGGGACCAACAGGCAGAAAGTGGGGGAAAGGAAGGATTACACCCCCCATTTCTCAGGTGAGGAACAGAGGAATGGGGTGACTTGAGCAAATCCCTGGGGAAATCCTTGGGAACTGGTTACCAGCCTGAGAGAAATAAGGTTCTTGGTCTGGGTAAAATAATGAGAGAAGTGACCTTGTACCAAGCTCTCTGATGAAGAGTCAGTCTTATCTTTCGGTAAAAGTTCAGTTATGTTGCCTTCATTTATCAAGTTTCCTTATCTTGATGTGTCCTAGATGTTTTGATTACACCTTTTTGTTGAGACTGTTATAAACAGTGATTGCAGGAAATACTATGAAATTCACTGTAAGTTCTTTACACCCCATTCTTTCATTATTTATTAGCAAACTTAACAGTTCTGACCTTTCTTCAATCACATACAAAGTGCTTCTTCTCTTAATAGTTGAGCTGTTCTTAAAATAAAAATAAAAAAGGAGGAAAGTTCTGTCTTGATCTAGTTATTATATCGAACTTGAGGCTTGTTTTGACCCTTGTTAAGGACCTAGAATGAGTGGTTTCTATCCCATACCACCAATTAAGCTTTTATATTTGAAACAGCCTGTTTGTGAAATTAAAGCCTGACATTAAATCGGCTTACAATACAGAAACTGCATTTCTGTGAATCATCAATAGTACCCTGACAAGTGAGAGAGCAAAAGTCTATTTAAAATTCCTGTTATATAAGGTACAGCGTTGCAGCTTTGAATAGCGTCAACCATATTTCTCCATTTCTCCATTGCTTTAAGTACTCTTTTTTTTCCCTTTTCAGTATGGCATGTTAAGTGTCTTTCATTACATTACCCATAGCACTGATAAGTTAACAGGTATTGTTTTGGTTCATCACACAGCTTCCCATTTCATCTGAATATTTTGCGGTCCTGATACTTAATCTCTTGAAAAAGCAATTGTTTCCTTCATGGTATGAAAGTTTTGCCCTTTAACTTGGTGCAGTGTTCTTAAAGGTATGTTTTTAGTTTGATCTGAGATCTTGGTGTATCATTCCAGCAAGGTTCTTAAGCCCACGTGAAACACAAGACATGTTTAGTAGCCCTGTAATGGGCATTATCAACTAGTCCTGGCTCAATGAAGCTGTGGAAATTTCTGCCAAGCCACAGTGAAGACATAAGAGTGGAAGCAGGGCCACGTTCTTCAGTCCTTTCCAAGCAGTTGTAGGAGCTGTGTGTTTTTCAGGGTCTGGGCCCTGCTCTGTCCAAACTTCTGCAGGTGCTGCCGTTTGGCATCTGCAAAGTCCCTGCTGGATCCTCAGTGGGTGTAGGTTGGTGTTTGATCCTTGAAGAGCTTGTGACAGTTTGGCTGATAGCAAAGATCACTAATAGTGCTGTACCCAGAAACGAGAATTCCTGATAACTAGAGATGAGATTTCTGGTTTCTGCTGCCATGCAGTTGTATGCAATATAAGGTAAAGTGCCTCTGTGTGGGGCAGAAAATTAAGGGTAAGATAGTGGTCCTGCAAGAAAACCCTGTGAACAGCCCACTTGTGGGGAGAAAAATCAGTCTATATATGCTTATAATTTACATTTTTTAATAAAACTGAGGAAAAGTGTGGATTTGGATAATGTGTGGGAAATACGCATCACACATACAGGCAGGAAGGCCTACTGCAGGGAGTATAACTAAGTATATTGTATATATAAATGCTGTTTCCTTATTGAAACTAATTTATGATTATGGTAACTGGCTGTATGTTGCAAGCAAGCTGTTTAGGAGGCCATTTAACATGTTTTTTTCTTTTGACTATTTCTCTGTAGTTCCTGTCTGGAATGTGATATGCTCTTTGATTTTTGGAACAGGTGAAGAAGTTACAGATCTGAAGAGACAAGCTGTTGAAGAAATGATGGACAGAATTAAAAAGGGAGTTCATCTGAGACCGGTCAACCAGTCAAGCAGACCTAAAACAAAGGTTTGGAATAGATAACAGAGCAATAATATTAGCTAAGTACAGTAATTTAGACTGAAATCGGGCTTTCTGTAAATCATTCAAAATAATACATTTGCTTCACCTCATTTGCTTGATTCTGAATAAAATGAATTAAAGCAGCATATATCTGAAAAATAAGAAGTGAAGCCAACAGTAAGTAAAGAGCAGCCCAGTTTCTTTGACACAGAAAGGAACTGAAAGCCAACATCTTGTAAACAAGCAACTACTGGAAAACTAAAAGCACAGAGGGAGTAACTGCATTGGGTAAAGGGAATGGTCAAGAAGCAGACTGTATTTAGCAGTATTTCTTCCTTTTGTGCAACACATAGCACTAATACATGAATGTGGCTGCTATAAAATATAGCTTACTGTCTTCACAAAAGCGTAATCATTCTTTAGGTACAAGCTGGGATTCACAGTGTTACAAGCTCAGACTCTCCCCTTCATCTTCCCTTCATCTGTCTAAGAAAATAGTTTGAACGTTAACCATGTGCCCATGAGAGGAGAGAGCAGAGGAACATAACACAACCACACACCTGTACAGGAGACTCGTGTGTGACGTCTGTCTTCAAGTACAAGGTCTGTCACAGTCCATTCCACCTGGTTTTTAACCTGTGTGTGTTTTGTTTGTTTACAGCCAGAAACACCAAAGCCCTCTGAAAGTGCAATGAAAGAATTAAAAGGGATTCTGGTAAGAAAACTTGTAGTTTATACTTCAGTTTTTTCTTCTCATTGAGCTGACAGGGTCTTCTGTGCAAAACAGCCGAGTATTTGAAAGTTCTGTGTTACCGTTTTGGTTTGAAGCTGTCGAGCAGTTCTGGAGTGAATCCCCAGATTGCACTTTTGACTTTGATCCAACTGAAAGATTGGTTTTAGTCTTGCTGACAGAATTTGTTTTGGAGAAAACCAGCCTGTTAACAATGCTCCAGAGTTGTGTGTTCCTGCCGCTAGAGGGAATGTTCTGGTTTGCACCTGCCAGAGATCCTTTGGAAACTTTCCAGGTACTCACAGTGGGGATGCTCAGGGAGGGAGAGGCAGCTCCCGCTCTCTACTGAGGCACTGAATTTCTTGTTAGCATCGACGTAGCCTGAATAGAGCAAGTCTGTCTGCATTTATATGTAGAAAAAAAAATGATTCTGAATAGCTGTCCACCTACCAATTTATCACTAAATAAAAATATTAGCCATGTATTTGATCCTGCTCAGAGCAATGTGCTAAGTTTGCTGCTGTTCTGTCCTTTACTCCTGCATCACATTGCTTATTTAACTTGCTGTTTCTTGTGGACAAGTGCTAAAATTGTATCAGATAGTCAGAAGGATAGTCTTGCTCCCTGACTTCTGTGACCCTGAAGCTTTTAAAGTGAAATGCAACTTTGGTGCATCAAGTGAAATTTTGCCTTTGTAAGGTGAAATGCGGTGAAATTCTGCCCATATTGAAGCAAAACACTTCACATCCACTCCACAGCAGGTAAGGCTGTATTTTAATCATCCATAATAGCACCTAAACAGCCTTTATAGAAATAACTTCAGTATTGTCTTGCGTGATGCAAGACAGTACATCAAGTGTAGCCACTGCGGTGGTAAGAGACTGCTGTGATTTAAAATGATGCGTGTGGCACCAATGGCACATTAAACTTACCATTCTCCAGTCATATGAAAGCAGGGGAAGAAGAGAAGAAATGATTTAGAGAGCCATCAGACCTTCATGCTAAACTCTAATTAGAGAGACAGATAATTAAATGTGTAAGTAAATAGAAAAGGAATAAAATGCAACACAGAGATGATGTTTTAAACGTAACTCCGTGAGTACAGGAATGGTTTGATACAGTGTGCTGTTTGGACTCAACAATCCTGCTGAAGGTCCTTTCATTTTCTAATAGCTGTTTTATTTCTATGACACCTTTTCACTGACATCAGGGGAGATTTGATTATGTACTTGAGGGGGAGCAGAAAGAAACCTCCAGTCACCGCACTTCTGTATCTCGCTTGTTACTTTTTTGCCTCTCAGGATATTTGGGGTATAAGACAAACTGTGTAAAATCCAATGCCAGTCTACTCCTGAGACCAGTCATTAGGCACAGTCAGACAACAAACATGGGGGTGGGATGTGATGGAGTAAACATTTGTTGTTACTATGCTAATTATGCATTTCATGTAGACCTCTATATAATTGGTACAAACAAAACACATTTATGTTCCGTAAATTGCAGAGTTTGAGTGACTCTGTTGCTCAAGTGGCTTTTGTACGTGTGTGTTTGTACAGATCTGGAGCATACTACTCATTAATAATATACCTGCTTGGTTCAATTTCAAATACTTGCCAAAGAAATACTAACTTTTGGGCGGGGGTGAAGAATTAGTAGGTGAAAGTAATGCAGCTTTTGCAACTTGCGATGCTGTTTCTTTTTGTCATTTGCTGTTTCTGCTTGGAAGTTATGTGCTTGTCAACAGAAGATGTTAAGAACATGTTATTTATGCTCTGGATAGATGCTATAAGATACATTTTTGAATATTAAATAAATGGGATTCCTAAAGATGGCAAGACTCAGAGGGGGAATGAAATAGCACAAGGGTCCCAAATTTTCGGTTGCATTATAAACATCTTTTAGGGAAGTTTTACAGTGAAGTGAGTGCTTCTCTAGTAACCGACTTTTGTCGGTTGGGAAATGCATGCACTATGCACTACCTACGTGTTCAAATGTGAGCAATTTGGGGAGGTTTCAGGTTTTGATCAAAGCAGATTTTTTTCATTTCCTCAAGGAAAGTGCTCCTGGATCTACATCTTAGCTGATTCAAAATACTAACCTTGGCATAAGCCAGTAATAGAATCAGTTTCTATTTTGTATGTATTAAAAAATGTTTCAACTTGGTCTAATCCTGTGTGTAAGAGAAACCATGAAGCATCTGGGCATAGGCTCAGGTTTATGTCAGATGAGGTAGATTATAGGATAGAATAACATAGTGACTCCTGCAGATATGTGTACACACTGGGATGCAGCAGCACAGGACCATGCTAAAATACAAAATAAGGATCTTGGGCTTTTTGCTAGTAGAGATTAATTATGGACATGATAATGCTCTAGCAGTTTTTAAAGATCCTTTAAATATTAAGATGGAGGAAGCTAGCAGTTCCCTGCAAACATCAGAGTTTGTTCATTACTGATCCAGAGCATCTTTCTGAAGCCTGATATCAGCTCTGTAAGGTGTAGGTGTGGTTAATCTGTACATCTGGAAATCCATGTAAGGGGGCAGTGAGCCAAGCCCCGGCTGCTTGCTGTTGTACTAACAGAAGAGCTTCTCACACTGATATAGAATTGCAGTTGTTTTTCTGCAACTTGAAAGTTTTTCAGATTGTGCATATGGGATGTTTGGCAAGGCATAATATATCCTCTTGCTGTAGGAAACACTGAACAAATCCACTAGTTCCCGAAGCTTGAAGTCCCTTGAAACAGACAGCAGTGAAACGGAGCTGGAACGAGTTCTGCGGCGCCGGAAAGTCACCACAGACCAGGACAGTGGCAGTAAGTGGCTGGACTCCTTCATGGTCCTTGTCTTCTCCGTGCATTAAGTGACCCTTGAAGCTTTACTTTCTCTTCCAGACTATTGCCATTTCAGCCATTACAGAGAACCCTGCTTAATTCTATGGTTACTCACTTTTATGTCACACATGTCACTTTTCATCCCCATTTTCTCCAAGAGATCCCCCTGTCAGGATTTTCTGTCCACACAGCCATATAAACACATGCCTCTCTGTCCTGCCTGCAGCTCAGACACTGTTAACTAGAGTTAATAGTCTGACCCTACTGTTAAAATACTCTTCAAAGGAATGATAACCAGAGAAATAAGGTTTAGGACTAATGTTTTGAATTAATCTTGTCTGCAGAGAAAGGGTGTGTAGTTTTTAAGCTATGCTTTACTATCAGCATCTGTAAGAAACTGTCCATGTTCTGCCTGGTTAGAAACAAAGCCCGTGCAAGTAAGTCTGTGCCATAGCTGATACAGACGTGGCTGGTTTTAATGTCATTCAATGGTTTTATCTTGGACTCTGTAGAGAGACAGTTGAGTGACAGAAGCATTAAATTGTCTTTGGGTTTTAGGTCCCACTGGATTCTTGGCCACATCAGAATCAAAATCTCTGCCTGTGCTGGGTTCGGGAGCCAGTGCCACACAAACAGCACCGAACAAGAAAGACCTGGAGACAGAATTCACTTCCAAAGTACCTGCCTCAGGTCCCGTCTCTAACCAGCTCGAGGGTGTCACAGGCTCCAAGCCTACGTTACAGTAAGTAGAATATGGATTTCTAGATAGATTCGAGTACAAGGTCTGTTTAGCTGGTGCATTTTTGAAAGTGTTTTAACATCTGTTTTTGTTAAAAGGATAAATGTACGGTCTGCAACTGTTTACCACTGACTCGTCAGATAATTGCAGTCTCGTGGAAGTAGAAGTTGAATTATCTTTAATAAAGCTCTTTTCCTGTAGAATATCTGAACATTCTAGGAAAAAAAAAAAAAAAGTTTATCATATTCTCTGCTAAAAAAAATAGAACTCGAAGAGTTTTCGAGGAATAGTAATCTTGAGTTTTTTGCAATATCTGAAGAGGGAAGATAGTTGTGCACTTAACTCCTGATTTTTAAAATAGGTAGTTCTAGCAACTGAAGTTGTATTAGTCTGTGTGCAGGGCAGTTTCTGTTGAACCAAAATTGGGTGGTAATTATTGCTGTTAAATGTTTGTTGGTTAAAACTCTGAATTACCTTTAAATCCCAATATCAAGATTCTTCAAAAAAAACCCACCCCAAAGCCCCGGTTAGTGCTGCATTTGCACAGGCAGGCAGAGGAATCTTTTGTCTCAACAGATCGAAGCCCCAAGGTGCCAGTTCAGCATCAAAGAGTTAAACCTGCTTCAGGGTTATTTATTTCAGACAGATCCTACGGAGGATGGGTTTGTTTTATAACAATACCAAGCTCCTTCTGAAATCAGGCTGTGCCCTTCCTTCAGTTCCCTTGCCAGGTGGTTTGTCAGTTTGTCACTTCAAGAAAAGGAAATAGATGAGACAAATGAGATCGGCAGAATATTGTAATCATGTCTAATTAAACCTCTGAATTCCAGTTCTGTCAGTTGAAAAATACCACCAGTACCAATTCTAGCAAGTCTCCATTGCTTAGTTCAAAGGAGTAAGTCACGGCAAATAAGCTGGAAATTCAGTTCGCATCTATTTTTATGAACTAATATTTACTTCACTCTCCTGCAGGTACTGTTATCATTTATTTTAAATGGATAAAGAGACCGATTTAATTTTTGCCCTACAGTTTTATTTAGTTCGCACTGAGTTTTAAAAGCAGACTGTGTTTTGCAATCATATGTATTTCCCCCTTTTATTTCATTTAAGCATCCTTAGAAGAAAGGTGATCTTAATTTTAATTTAATCAGAAAGATGAAGATTTGTTCAACAGTTAATTTGGTGTGAATAATACCATTGGGTTTTCTTGAACTGCTACCCTGACAGAAAGGTGAGGTTGTTCCTGAAAAATACTGTGTTTGTAGTTTGTGGATTTCTACAATTTTGAACTGATAACCTTAATCGGAAAATACAGCAACTCCTTCCACCTTTTGTCTACCTTTTATTCCACCAAACTAAGTGCAAATTGCATTTACAAGAAAGGAAATGAAATAATTGCAGGCCCCAAGGTCTCACAGAATGCATGGTGAATTGACAGTGAAAAGGATCTTGTGTTGACAGTCACAGTTGTTATGTGTTGTAAAAGCATATGTGAAGCTCAATTTATTTCTCAGCTTGCCTATTCAGTGACATCCTAAAAGACACATTTCACTTTAATCTATCTGTTTAAAGCATTAAAACAAATGTGGTGGGCCAGACTCCTTAGTGCTGCAGGGCTTCTTTGTGCTGTCGCTGGTGTAAACCTGCTCAATTGGAAAGGCTTATTGAGGATGGTTTTCCAGCAGTGAGAAGGTGCTGGGGCTCTCGCACTCTGATGCCGCTGGGCTGGCAGGGAGGAGCAGAAATAACCTGGATGCTTCACACCACGGTTAATTGCAATTACTATATTTTTTTTCTTCTGAGCACTGTTTGCAGCAAAGGTTGGGAGAAGCAGCCTCCAGACTCCCAGGTGTGTGAGCGCTGTTTTGAAACACAGCTCACTCAAAGCAGACGTCAGAAAGAGGTTTATTTGTCTAACGTGGCTGACAACTGGGCTGTAGAATCAGACAGTTTTCTGGGCTTCCCCGAGTACATCTATGCTAGCAGCTTAGTTTGGGTCAGCAGAACATTTCTGAAGCCAATCTCCCCACTGTCCCCCATTTGATTTGTGTCCCGGTGTGGTCTCAGTGCATAAACTGGATCCCTGGATTCATTGGATGCATGAAAATAAACCAGAAGATGTGATCCAGTCTTTAGTGCCTGGCCTAGGGGCCACCTGAGAGCTGGTTCAGTGAATAACCCCCTCGAAACACGTGTTACGAGGACACCCATCTGAAGCACCGGCTGTTCCCCTCCTGTTACACCACACTTACTTCCTGAAGCCGCCTGTGTTAACTAAACAAACAGCACGCTGCTTTGACCAGACACCCTAAATTACAAAGGGGCACGAAAGAGTTATTGTGGCTCCTCTTCTCCTCATTCATACCTGAGGTAAAAGGATGCAGCTGTCTTATCATTTGCAATTCCTTGAAATCTGACAAAGGTGTGACCTACTCCAACTGTTTGCAGCAGCCAAGCAAACCTTTTGTAGCTCAGTAGGGGACTGCGTGTCTCATAATTACCAGGTGTCTCTTTTTTTCTTCACCTGGATTTTAATGTACAGCTTCCTATTTGAAACCTTAGGGGTAGTTGTACATGAAACATTTCTCTTCGCTGCACCATTTACTAAGGCTTGTAATCTGAAGGAGGAGGTAATACTTTCAGACATTTAAATGCAAACAGCCCTATTCATCATTCTTTACGTTGAGTAACAGTTGAGCACACCAGTTCTCATGGAGAAAGAAGGTTGGGACTTTGAAAAAAACACAGGCTTGAATATGTGTCTGTGAACAACAGGTAGACACAAGTCAGCTCATTGAGAAAAATGCTGGATCCTTGCTGCCCCCAAATTAGGTTCAATCTAACCTAAATCCTAAGGGGGTGAGGAATGTCAGCCTTTGCTTGAAGTAGGGCTTGCGATATGGTTAGTCTGTGCTTCAGTGTTACTAAAGCCCTGGCCTCCAGCTGAATCAGCTCAGCCACTGGTGTGAGCTGCCAAAGGCAAAAAAAGGCTGTAATATCAACAAATACGTGTTGATTCTGAAACTTCTCTGTGATGGTAGCTCAGACAAGTTAATTTCCAAGAAAAATTTGGGCTTCAAACCACTAGGTGAGGTGTTATTTCAGTGCAAGAGGTTGTTAGAAGAAGGGTCTGAAGCCGTTAAGCAGGTGAGTGGTAAAGTGTGAAGTTTCGCTGAGGTTGTGCTGAAGGGGATGACATAATAATGTGTGTCCTGTAGAGAAATTGAGGCTTTACCTCAGTATTCAGGTAACTTCCTCTGCAAATCTCTTCCCAAATGTTTAACCCAGCGTGAGCGTAATTCTGTGACAATTGCTTAGAAGAGAACAGGTGACAATTGAGTTCCACTGGGAGCGGGGAGAGTTCCCGTGACGCCCTGGGGGTGCAGACACAAAGGTGTGGCTGCCCCTGCCCCTGGGTTTCGGGGGATTTTTTTTCCTTTCTGTTTTTTCCAGCACTTTGTAAACATTTTGTTTCCGGGCAGCAGAGTTCTCCCTTAACAGAGTGAACCACAGAGAGGGTTAGTCTTAATCTGATGATTTTATACAATTAAAGGATTTGTCCTTCTCCTGGCTGTAATCTTAGTACCCTTGAATCATCCACCAACTCTGCGGGAAGCAGCTCAGCCTGAGCCAGAAAAAACTCTAAAGGTTTTCCAGTGCAGCTTGAACGTGGGTAATTTAGTCTGAACAACAAATGAAGAAAACAAAGGGATGTTCCAGAAGTTTGAGGTCTCCTCAATATTAACTGTTTTAAAAATATTGTCACACGTTTTTCTTAGACTGCGCTTTTTGTGCGCACTCTCAGTGCAGGTAGAAGCTCTCCAAGATTCTTCATTTAAATTAATTTGCCAATCTCTGTGAGCTTCTTTTAAAAAGCACATAAAAATGGGAAAAATTTCCATCCTGAAGGTTGTCTGCAGTTCTGTTCACTGCTCTCTTGACCACCTTTCTACTCAGCAAGATTTGGCAGAGGCATTCCAGAAATGGAGAAGGTTTATTGCACTTTCTTCACAGACGCCTGGTGTTACAGACAGTGCTGGGACTATTATATCAGAGGAGGGAACCACCAGACTAATTCACTAGTGTTTGTGTTCCCTGTCATTTCCTTTCAACAAATCCTGTAGTGTGATGGAATTTTTTGTTCGCTGAAGGTTTTCGAGATTTGAAATTGGTGTATTTTTTACCATTGTTCAGCAAAAAATCAGTTACTCAGTTGTTGCGTTTGATCCTGTCTCTTGTATTCCCCTGCCTTGTTAAAAATTCTGAAATATTTAAGAAATGCATATATGGGTTTTATTCTCAGTAAAAGACTTTGACTGAGGATAGGATCACCTCATATGGGGATCTTGCAGTACAATGGGAATGCTGGGGTGGGCTGGGCGGTACTTAGGCAAAAGGCAAGCTCTAACTGAGATGCAGGCCTGGCTTTTAAGCATCATAAAGAAGCAACTGGTGGTGAGCAACTGTCAAATCAGCTTAATGCTTCAAATCTCACCTCTGGGGAGTAAGGAATAGCACTGGGTGAGTTTTAGTTAGTTTTGATTTGGAAAGCAATTTTGCTTTGAAGGGTGATGACGGCTATTTCAGCATCCTCAATGGGGCAGCTCGCTCAAAGACCATGTGTACTGATTCAGTGCCATGTTGGTGTCGGCTCTTGTAGCAGAAACGGCTTCAGTCCCACCAGCGCAGACTCCAGGCAGAGTATCCGTGGGGACTCTCCCATGCCTACACTGTTTACTTACAAAACTAGTCTTCGTTGGAATAGATTTTTACCAGTATTTTCTAAATACCCTGTAAAAAAACATTGATATTTGTACAGTATTCTCCCTGACTGGTTTCCTTTAGCTTTCTGCTTTTATGTATTGTTAGGAAATTGGATGGGACTTAATCCAATAAAATTTTCCATGATATTTACATAAAATTCTGGTTTCTAATGGAAACACATTACAGTGATTTCATGAATAGAGCACTGAGCAAGGTTGAATAATACCAAGGTTATAATATTAACCAGAGGAAACAAAGAAAATCCAAGTCTCAATTGACAATCCAACCCTTAGTTTGTCCTTTTGTACTCCTACTGTAAATTATTTACAAAGGGCACAGCAGTACTAGTTCACAGATGGCCCATCAGGCATAACCCTTTATTTTTACACCTTCTGTAGCTTCTGTAACTAAATAAATGGAATATATTGCTTTTGGGGCTGTTCTCTTACAAGCAGTACTTAGTACTGCATGGGACATTGCAAATCCTGTACAATTAATCTAAAATGTGTTTATCATCTGAATTTGAATTTCACAGTACGGATTTTATGTGTTCAGTTGTAGAAATATATGCAGACTTAAGAACAATTATGTATGAATGAGTACAATAGGACTAGGTTCTCAATTTCTGGCATAAATATATAGTTGGACAAATAACAAGAATACTGATAGAGACATTAACAATCTTAATGAACAAAGAGCTTTGCATAGAGCTAAATGCAAATACTTTGGACAAATTTGTAATTGTTTAAAACTGTGGCTAACTACATCTGTACAAATTGCTTTTCCCAGTTTTATTTGTAGCAGCAAAACCCATTTTTTGAAAGGGAGCACCAAAATTATGTTCATTCTTACACTGAAACTTTATTATACCTGTATTCTGCTCTCGACAAACTAGGGAAAATGAGCTATGAATACCTGATAAATAGGGTTAATAATTTTTAACAATACCTCAGCTGTAACAGCATCACTGTCAGGCTGGTGCTGCAACCGTGTAAAGGATTTGAAGAAGGGAATGTTCGTACAACAAAGTCTGAATAGTAATTCTTATTTTTATGCTTGAAACGCTGATTTAATCACTGGTTTTCTCCATTAAACTACTTTATATCGACATCTTTCATTTTTCTGTCCTTTGAAGGTGGTAAATATGATTGCCGTTTTATCCATTTTTGTTATAAATGAAACAGACTTCAGAGCGCTTGGCTGTGCATCAGTTGTTGGAATGCTGCCATACACTAATGCAGGCTCCCCACTGTGAGCCCAGTGAAGAATTATACTTTGATTCACCAGATTGTATTAAATAGTCCAGCTGTTGGGATTTGAAAGATAGTTACCTCCAAAGTGAAATAAAAATGAACTTGGCATTTATGGCTTTGACCATTTTTATAGTGTTGGGCAATCAGCTTTTCAGAGGTAGCAGTTTTAAAAATAACCCTCTTCTGGTTACACTGCTTTAAAAAGTTTAATTTGCTGTAACATTCAAAATACACCACCTTGTATTTTCTGGAATGATTGGCAACTTTTGCATAAAATAAGCATTATTTTCCTTATGAAATCACTAGCTTCTGATGATAATCAAATGAGTCTGAAACTGTATCTATTAGCGCCAATTTCTGCATTAATTAACTTATACCGAAGTTCTAATGTTAGAGACAATTCTTGTAATTAAAGCTTGAACATGGAATTTCATTCACTATATCCAGTGCTTCAATAGCAAGCTGAGTAAATTCTTTCAGAAATGTGAAGTGCAACAACTGTTGTTTCTGTGATTATTTACTGGTTTTTAACCTGTACATTTACTCGCTCCCTGTCAGGTGGGAGCCAGTACAATCTCCGTCCCGTGCTCTAATTGTTGAGTGGGTGACCTCTTTATTTTCTTATGTCATTTTCTCTAGGACAAAGACTGTCATAATAAAGGGCAGTTCACAGCAGATGGATCCAGTAGCTGAATTTCTTTCTCTGGCCTCTAGTTGATTCCACTTTTTCCTTTCGAGGATGTTATCTTAGCAGTACGGAAGGCTGCTCCTTATGAGTAAGCATGAAAAATTAAAAGAAAAATAAAATAGGCTCTGGACTAGCAGCCGCAGTTGCGTAGAGCAGCTCTACAGTGCGGCTCCCCAGGAACTGCGCACCCTCTGGTGCATGTGGGACCTTCCTGCACGAAGGGGTTTTGCACGCACCCAGTTTGGTGGTTGTAGCTGTGTTGGTGTAGACATGTATTACTGTGTTCATACCATCGTGTAAGCACCTGCCTAAAGACAGGCTGAGCCCATGGGAGCCCCTGGAGGAGGCGTAGGCTGCCCGTCTGCCTGTGCAGCAGCACTAATATGATGTAGGAAATACCCCAGTCTGCGGCTTGTTCGGGTCATGCTTTCCCAGTGTTGCCATTGGTCTCTGCCGGTGTGTTCTGGCTAATCTAAGGATTTGCCTGCACGTTTTCAACACTAGTACAAAGCTTTTGAATATAGACAAGTGCTTTTAGTGTTTATAGCGTGATGCCAGCCTCAAGAAATAACCCTGGTGTCTCTGACCTTTCCTTCCTCTCTCCCCGCTCAGAGGGCTTTTTATCCGCAGGAATCCCTGCGCTGCCAGCAATCAGCCGTAACCCCGTTTCTGCAGTGCGGCACGTAGGTCTATCGCCCGCTGTATTTCAGCAAATCCAGTAGGTGATTTTTCAGGAATCATTTACCCTCGCTCCCAGTGAGACCACGAGCAGCCTGTTGGCTGGTTACGCTGCCTCTGCCTCCCTGTCATACGGCAGAGAGTGGTTCCTGGGACAGGGAGGTGGAGAAGCAGCCATGTTTTCTCAGGGTGCTGGGCCACCTTGTCTAGACTGTGCTTTTGCCAAGAAAGGTTGGACCAAATGATCCTTGTGGTCCCTTCCAACCTGGTGTGCCTCGCGTTTGTTATTCTCCTTTCAGGATGTAGGGCTGTTACCTATGGACAGCAGGGACTGGGAGTGTTTTCTCTGGGTGTAACTGCTCTGTTGGACATGGGGGAACATAAACTTGGCTCAGGGATGAGAGAAAATAAATTCTTAAGACTTGAAAGTGATTCTTTCATAGTCAAAGTGCTTTGTAAGTTTGTTTTTCCTTGTAAATATCTTCCATGGCTGGCTTAACAAATGATTTGGGAGAGGTAATGTGACTTGCATTTTGTGAACTATCTTCTGTATGTAACAGCTGTAAATCTAGAAATCTGTTTGCTAGTTCAGTAGACTTGTTGTGCTCATAGAATCATAGAACAGTTTGGGTGGGAAGGGACCTTAAAGACCATCAAGTCAAACCTCCCACCATGGGCAGGGACACCTTTCACTAGACCAGGTTTATCAAAGCCCCGTCCAACCTGGCCTTGGACACTGCCAGGGATGGGGCATCCACAGCTTCTCTGGGCAGCCTCTTCCAGTACTTCACCACCCTCACGGGGAAGAATTTCTTCCTTATATCTAATCTAATCTAAACCTATCCTCTTTCAGCTTAAAGCCATTACCCCTTGTCCTGTCATACATGCTACTAATAATATAAATCCCTTTTCTTTATATTTAGATTCTTTTTCCTAAATATGTTAACTGTTATCTGTTTTCATATATTTATTCTTTCTTTTCTAGATCAACTAGTCATACAGAATTGACAAGAAAAGCCTCTAGCAGTGAAAAAGAGACAGAATCCGTTGTAGTTTTAGATCCTGTTTCCACCAGCAGGGATCAGATGTCCGAAAACACGCTGATTCACAACAAAATGAAAGAAGAAAAAATCAAGCCGTTGGGTAAAGAAACTAGTGCTGAGAAAATGAAAGAAGCAGACAGTTCTAACTGTTAATTGTTGTTCTGAAAGGCTGTAACTTTTAGGAATCATTATCTGGACATGTATATTGCTTAGGTGTGTTACTAGGGGCTACGGTCTGTACTCCAAACAGCTTTCAATAATAGAGATTGAGATGGTCTTTTGTATGCAGTTTTGTTACATGCATTAAAGTGTTAAATAACTATGTATCACTCAGTATCCCTTTTGCATTTTAATTTTGCAGGTATGGTTAATATTTTCTTAGATAATGTCAGTTACCTTTTCTTCAAAACGGTATTTGAAAAGATTTTTTAAATTATTATTTTGTTGAGAAGATGCCTTGTCAAAGTTCCATTCTAAAGCTTGCCAGAAGTCACTGGTGTCCCTCTTGAACTGGATAGGTTCAGGTTAGACCCTGTGAAACTGCTTGCACACACATCAGCTTTAGTATGGGGGCTGTTATTAATAATTAAAAAACAGGTTTTAAACACATTGCTTTAAAAATATTTTGATATCTACATAAACCAAGATCCTGTAGGTCTCCGTACTGCTGTATCCAAGCACACTCTTTTGAGGAACTTAAAAAGCACAAGCATTAACCCTTCTGTTCTGTTTGCCCCAGTGGACAGCTGGCCCAAAGGCTGAAAGGCAGAGGCAGTGGAGCGTGTCCTCTTGGTCTCAAGGTAATGATAGCCAAAGTTGAAAGTTCGTGGGTTGAGATTGGTGCTTTCATTTGGATTAAAAGCTTTTCAAAGGGGGACCTCTCTCCTGGTTTTTGTTTCAATGTTACAGAGCAAAGTTTGGAGCTGCTGCAAAAAAATAAGTTACAGTAGGCTCCTGGGAGTGTGGAGTACATTTGGGATTCAGTCAGTCTAGGATTGCAAGTTATTTGGAATCAACATTTTGAGAACTCCCAGCTGAAAGCCTGCAGCACTAACAAATAAGCCTTTGCTTGGAACCCAGTACACACTGGTGGCATTTTCTTTGAGAACACTTTAGATGTTGCTATGTGATGACACAAATCCCAGTTTCCCTCAGCCCTTATTTCCTATCAAGATAGTGAGACAGGTACGTAATGGGTTTGCTCCACTGCCAATTCACATTCCCTTTTAGTCTCTTTTTAAATTCTACACAGTATCTCATTCTTTCATAATGAACGAACAAATGTAATCAGGGATTTACCTAAAGATCGGCGTAACTGAAATTAGGTGGTCAAGTACTTGAATGCACATGGATTATTTTTTATTTAATGGTTTGAAACAGTGATAGTATTGAAGAATGAATGTTCTGAGTTTGTTGGTTTTGGCTCTGCATGCAACTGTCTGGTGCTTTCCCTAAAAATAAAATGATAGTAACGAGTGTGGTGGTTTCACATCTTTTTTGGTGTTTTTTGCATGTTTGGTAAGAAAATCTTGGACTTGATCTAATTACTGAACTATGTATGATTCCTAAACTTGGGGAAATTTGTCTCTCATTGATGTCTTAATTTCTGGGGAGCGGTTGATTCTGGTGCTTTATTTTTCACTTAGGTATCTGTTAAACTGAATTTAAAATGCAACATTTTATATATGTATTTTTCCTCAAATTATTGCTGCTGTATTAAATGTTCAAATTTTCAAACGATACAAGACCCAGAAGTTTTTAAAGAAGTATTTCTTTTACTTAAACTGTTTGTTACCTAGGACATAAATTACTTATTTATCTTTCACTCTTGCTTATTAAAAAGACTCTTGACAAGTTTCCCAGCCCTTGTGAAACTGAGTGGTTATTCCCTGCCTCCGAGTGAAGCTTCTGAGAGATGCAGTTCCAGCTGTGTGCCCTACATTTGGGGTCTGCAGTGATGCACTCGCCCTGATCGTGAGCTAGAACTGGAGCAGAATTTCCCTCGTAGGCTCGATCTAAGAGCAGCATTGAGGGGATGTGGGGGGATGGAGCAGCGTAACAGTCAAGGCCTTTGTTTTTTGTAAAATGCCTTTTTTTTTTTTTTTACTGTTTGTCAATAGCTTGTTCTTTGTATGGAGAGAGACTTTGACTTTCCCAAAACAAACATTTAGTTTTGGACTCAACACAGAGGTATTTGTTTTGTCAGTTTGTAAATACGGCACAGAATTTTGCAGTATTTTCAAACTATAGCCACTGCTCAGTTAACTTGGTTTCAGCTGAAAGCAATGGTCTCCTGGGAAAAGAGAAGGTAGTTTCTGAATGCTTTTAGCTAAAGTGCTTGAAAATAAATGGATTAAGGAATAGGTAATATATGAGTTTCTTGCTAGAATGTTTTGGTTTGTTTTAAGAAATGTATCCAAAAGTTACTGTTGACAACCTTAGGTCAGTGTGATGTTCTCCGGGAGCTGGGCAGGCAGGCTGGGAACCTGCAGGGCTGGCTGAGAGAGCTTTGGAAGCACTGAATCCTGCTCTGGGGGAGGAAGTACAGCAGAAGGTTGGTTTTCTGGCTGTGATTCTTCACCAAAAGCAATAAATTCAAGAGTTGCTTCACCTGAAATAGAAGAGAAAAAAGAAACTCATGTTTGCTGTAATCCAGTTTCTTGTAATGTTCTCTAGTGCACTCGGATTTTATTTATTTATTTATTTATTTTAATGGCACATGGTGCTTCCAAGAGTCTCTAAACACCTTCAAAGTCTGGCCCTTTGAAACAGGAAAGACAGTCCTGCACTGTGATTACATGGCGGGGACGTTCATTGCATTCCCTTCCTCACTAATGACCTCACCGCGCTGCCCTTTTTTTTTTAACCCCCCCATCTTTCTCTGCACTGTGTTCTTGCTAAAGCTCCCACCAGCTCCCCGTGCCTTCTCTCTGCCCCAGCCTTCAACAACTCGATGGAAGGCCAGGTTCAGATGTTGCTCCTGTAATTAACACTTCACCTCTCTTCTCACAGCTGTTTTCCCTAATTCTGTGACTTTCCTTCCTCCCCAGCCCCACCACCTAATTCCCCTTTTTGGCACATACACAACACCCACCCCATCACTGAACAGTCTCAGCTTTAGCTGTCACTTTTTAGCAATGACACAGTCAATCTGTGCTTGACCTTGCCAGCAGCTCACACGCGCCTTCCAGGTGCACTTGGAGGCTCAAACACGGCACCAGCGTTGGGGCTGCACTTCGGCTGAGACCTGCGCCCCCCAAACCGCTCATGGTGAGAGGGGCCAGTGGTCCCAGTGCTGCTGGGCCCAGCTGTGGCCCGGCTCAGCCGCCCCCAGGGACCCCAGATGGGTCAGTGTCACCAGTGTCACCTCCCACCTCCGGAGCCCTCCGCTGCTCAGTGCTCCAGCATGTTCCGTAGCTGTCAGCCCAGCCAATTGCCAAGTTTGAGATGCAGCTCAGACACGCTATCGCAATAGTTTCCTGCTGGTGATTTAGTTATTGGATTTTATTTCTGCCAAAAGATTAACAGCTTCGGGAATTGTTGCTCTTTCATTTTATGAGATGTAGGTTTAAATATTTGTCAAAGTCAAGCTCTTTCGTTTAGACTATACCATTTGAACAGAGAATATACTAATATTGCTGGCAGTTAAAATTCATAGTTCTAGAATTATCTGGGTTTTTTTTGAAAAGTGCATTCTGTGAAACTACTTTCTTAGCAACAAAGAAATTTTGTCTATGTTTCTATTTTTTGCAATGACTATATATGAGCAAGGGGGAGATTTTGAAAACTCAGAATATTTTCAATTTTTTTTTAATAAAACCTTTGTTTTATAGTGTCCATGTCAAGTGCTGCTATCCTACATATAGATCTTTGAAAATAATTAGAAACAAGAGAGTAAAATGACTTAATTCTCCTTCATTTTTCTTAGGCATAATAAATTCTTGCAAACCCTTTCCTTCCTTTCTTCCTCTCCTTGTCTCTCTGCCTCCCCTTCAGACTGGAAGCCTTTATTCTGTCTTGATTGATACCTGAACAAGTGAGAAGTGGCTCTAAAGAACTGTTAAGCATTTAACAGTGCAGAGTAGAGAGGAAAAAGATGATGCAGATCCTGAAATGCAGGCAGATGCATACAAGTGGCTAAGGCTGAATGTGCATCATCAACTTTGGATTTTCTTGGGTTTTATTTAGTGCTTACCCATGCAATTGGAGCTTTCCAAGCACATTTTGCTGGAAATCTAACACACAAAAGGGGTTGTGAAATGAAGTTTTGTTAGCAATATATGTTTAGAGGCTGGAGGGAGGTAGGGTATTTGGCCTAAAATTCCCGTTTTGGCAGCTTTTTGGCGTGTTACGTGCATGGGTTTTGTTTTGTTCCCTTTGCACTGTGGGCTTCAAGACTCCAACCAATTAATTCTGGAAAAAAGCTTAATGTAGGCTACTCCTCAAGAAGGGGTCTATTTTAACATTCAGTAAACAGATAATCCATTAGGACAACAATATACATTGTGGCAAGTGCTATCCTAGTTTTTTTTTTTGTCAGCGCTTATTTATAGTCTTTTGATTTCGCTTCCCTCCTGTGGTGCAGTTTCAATCATTCTCCCTCCAATCTTTGTTCTCGTATTCATTGCAAGCTGAAAACAAAGTAAGAAAGAAGCTCATACGTAGCGTTCTATTCTTGGCCAGTTCTTCCTCTATAGCAAGAAGGCGGTTGTATTTGGTCACCCTTTCTCCGCGGGAAAGACCTCCCAACTTGATAAACCTGGCACCTAGTCCAACAGCCTTAAACGAGAAAGTGCGTATTTTAAAACTACACGGTTCAGGAAGCAAAGTCATTCTTCATTATTAAATATGCTATCCTACTTGTAATTTAACACTCTTCTCGTTCTACAGATAAAAACCCTCCTTTAAATATTAATAAAATCTCTTTGTGAAAGATTTGCCGCATGCAAACAATAATTTTCACTGGCATATGAAATGAAATTTTATTTGCAAATGTAGCTTTAATCCAAGAAAGACTAAATACATTACTGTTAAGAATTTTTACCTAAAATATTATTATGACTCAGAAATGTTTTAAGTAATTCACATTTTTTTATAAACTAGTGCAACCAAATAGATCATACACACTTTTGAATATACTTCCTGCTTTGGCAAAGTTCCTGTGTGTTCTCTTTAGACTCAAAGATTAACACTCTGGGGGAAAAAAAGCAACTCTAGAAAAAGCCCGTTTTGTAAAATGTTTTTTCTTTCTCAAGCAGAAACAGGCTTTCTTCTTAAAAAATAGCTCATGTTAAAAGCAGCGTTCTGGCAATACTGCAATTGAACAGCTTTCAATACTTACCAGATCCACAAGGCTATCATCAGAAGATTCTCCGTCTGGGCTTCCTAATATGGTAATATGTCTTTGACCTATATATAACGGGAGTGTAAAACCTTCATTAGTGTATATTTTATATATTTGACACTGAAACTGTTTGGACTTTCCATTCTTTTTTTGTTTGTTTGTTTTTCCTTTTGGCTATCTAAGCTTAAATACAAACAGGAGTAAAAGCAGTGGAACACATCTCAATGATGTAAACTATATTAGTTTGCTACATTAAGATTATGTTTTATTTTCGGCACGGTTAGGGGAATATTTAACATCCCATCCTAATTTCTGTCTCTAGCTGATCTCTCTGGTAATGTATTCTCTAGGCTACGAGGCTGTTCTATTTATTTGAAATGTGCTCCTTTCTATACTACTGATTTATCTACACTATAAAAAAGAGTTTACCGTGATGACTGAGTGAAATCTTTAAGTTGCTATTTACGTGCTTTGAAATAGTAATTCTGGGCTTTTTGAAGGCATAAGGAAAGAATTTAGATACATTAAATTTGGCAACCTATTCCTTGGGCATAAAAATGAATAAAGCAAAATTCATACAAAGACAAATCTTACATGCGAAACTGCACAAGTTCTTAATACTGTTACTATAAAGGCTTAATAATATGAAGTCAATAATCTATGTAAACGGCAATTTTAAACATTTTGAACTTGTTTGCATTTCTTAGTTATTAATACTAGTATTAGTCAAAACTCAGGTTACTCAGCTACATCTTTTTTTTATTTTGTTTAATTCTGATATCTATCGGTGTGACACTTAGCTGCAGTGTCAAAGGGCACCCACATTCAGAACATCCACAGTGTAATAATTTACTGTAGGTGAACCATTGAATGCTGTTTTAAGCTCCTGAATGGAGATTTGTAAATCAAATCATGAATTTTTGTTTCTTCTGACAAGCACTTTCTAAATTAGAAGTGGCAATAATTTATTAAAAAGATATAATAATTCCAGATGTATCAATGCTATTTATTGACTTGTAGGGTTTGCAGATCAGCCTTTTCCCCGCCTCTACTCACCGTCCAGAAGTCCAGTAAGTTCTATGAGGTCTGATACCTTGGTTTGGTTAATATATTTTAGGACAACCCCACTGCACATAGGTACGTTGATGTTTTGGTCAGTTTTAAGTTTGGATATATGTGTTGCAGCATCTTCAGCAATCAGGTAACATTTGGAACCAAGAGCACAGCATATGTTATTCCATTGTTCTCTGTCCTGTGTAAACAATCAAGCAAATAACTGGAGTTTAAAATACTAAACTGAACAGAAACTCTAACTGAGGAGGTTTTTTTTTTTTTTAAAGCATTTAATCCTAAAGATAGCCTTCATATATACATACCATATTTTATACTGTATTTTAAATCTACCTAAGAAAAATACACCACTGAAATTTTGCTTGGATTTTAAGATTATGCTAGAAAACATAAATTCTATATCTGGAATTAATCAAAGGTAGTTGCATGCAAGTATAGCTTAAAATGTTTCAAATTTCAAACTGTAGGAGTTTGCTACTTTGATTTCCTTTCTGAAAGTGATTTAATTTTAATGGAGTATAAAATAATTTTCTATTGTTTTCTTCAGAGGACTCATTCTTGTGTTAATATTTTCAGTGTCACAGTATTTGTTTGAATACAAAATAATGAAACCGAAGGCAGTCATAGACTCAGTGACACATCTCAAAACAGGATGATCAGAGCAGTAAGACTGACCATAGGGAACAGCACAATAAAACCCTCACCTTCCAGCAAAGCTCCATTTTTTAAGTCTTTGGTTTTTTATTTTAACGTACTGTCCCCATGGTACTGAGATTTAAGGATAAAGAAAGCACAAGGATATGTAAATAATTTGAAAGAAGAAATTTGCAAATTAATTTTTCTTTGTGTCCACATAATACAAATTGTCACATTAAAAACATTACTTTCCTAGTTATTAATTCTGCCAGTAATAATTCTTGGTCTGTGGATCAGACTTGCGTAACTACATAGCTGCAATCTGTAGGGTATAGTCTTATCAGGATTTCAAGCCCACACATACGTGAAAATGAAGTTTTTGACACCTGAAGAAATATTTAAACTTAAGCACTGAAGTGGTCTGCTGTCTGACACTGAATTGTTGAATTGCTACCAGAGCTAATTCTCAAGGACCCGAGTATCTGTGGCAAAGATGTGCCGGGGATAAACCTGGTAAATTTGTGCAGAGGGGGGAGGAGGATGAGGGGCATTTATCTGAACAGGATTCTATTTCAAACTGTACTTCACTGTCTGTTGTAATTCTCCTGCAGATTTTCATACTGGAAACATGTTTCTTCACAAGAATTCTCAAGGAAGTTTGCAGCTGTGGCAGGAGCAGGGAATAAATGGGGTGTTTTGGAACATGGGAAATTCAGAGTCAGACTGAAACAGCGCAGGGAGGCAAGGCTCACTAGAGTGAGGTGACAGTAAATACACATATTAAAACAATGAACTTTTAGAGTCCCAGTTAATAACAAAATCAGATGGATTTTTGCAGTTCATCTGGTTTGGAATTACTGATTCAAGCACTAGGCAGATTCACAAAGACAACATCACTTTGCTTCCCCCATCAAGCACAGTCTTCATGTGTTGTTCATGAAAACAAACCCCATATATTTATTTCAAAGAAGATGAAGTGTGTGCAATTTGACAGCAAGAGCAAATTTTTATTAAGTTGTGCAACTGCAGAATCCAGGTCTACAATTGTGAGTTCTGCTACAATTAAGTTTTTATCTTTTTTTGTAATACATGAAAATTTAACCTTATGTACAAATGCTAATCTTTAAGGCTACGCAATCTGTTTCTTTCATCGATATATAACTTGATAACATGCTTAGTAGTGTTCTACTTTACTGTTGTAATCTATTGGTCACATAAAAGTAACTCGTCTAACTTTTATCATAGTGGTAAATACAAGGTATCTTACTACCACTTTAAAAATTCTGCTGAGCAATGCTGCCAGTGACAGGTTTGTTTTGCCTTTGGGTATAAATCTCAAATGTAAAGAATAGCAGCAATATTTTTTTTGAGTGATTCTACAGAATATACAACTATGTGCAAATTTTTAGCTTCTCCCATTAATATGATATCATTTATATATCACTTTAATTTTATAATTACATTTTTACAATTTGAATTATTTTTTTTACTTAAGAAGAAAAATGTAATAAAAATGACAGTGGTTTAGCAAGCAGAATCAGGGGAAAAAAAGCCTTATAATTCTTTAAAATGTTTGTACTGACCACATTCTGTTCATGCAAGAGTTATTTTCTGTCAGGAAATATGTCAAAAGCATAGAAAAATTTAGAGTTATTGTCAATTACACTTATGCTAATGAATTGTTACATACATTTTTGTAGTGATATTTTTTGTTCCTAAAGCCTCCAAAACCAGAAGCTTCCTATTTTATATGTTTTGTAAAGATGTGAAAAGGTCATTGATATGTCACTTAACAGCATTATCAATTTTTCAAGGACTGCACTGTGGTGTCTTACCTCTTTTCTTAATGGATCTATTAATGCAATAATAAAAGGAAAGTTATTAATCAGTTCCACATACATGTCAACCATTTCATCAGGACTTTTGAATGTTCCAGTGAGTATTTCATATTTTCCTTTAACCTAGAAAGTGAAGTAAAAAGCACAAAAGATAAGGAAAGTAATACTTTAAAAAACCGAGTACTAATGTAAGCATACAGCTAGTGTCTCTATTAAGGCGGTAGACTGTGTGTTCTTCAATGAACACACACTCCCTTGTCCATTTTACTGGTCAGCACACTGTTATCAAAAAACTCTGCCTGAAGTTAACAGTGGGTTCCAGTGGGCTTATGCCTAAGTCTCTGAAAGATGCCACTCTCAAAACTAGTGAGATCTATTTCAGCATTTGCTAGGCAACACTGCCAGCTTTACACTACTTTATGATAAAGTTAGGAATCTTTGACATATTTATTAAATCTTGCATGAAGGATCTCATTTTTCAGTTCCCCAAAAAGTTATTTTCTTGCCCTTATTTTCATAAAGAAAACATTGCTGTGCAAAAGGAGTGAACCCACAGTGCCCAAAGACAAGGTGGTGCCTTTCCTTGCCTCTTTCCCCTTTCAGAAAAAAAAAGACTACGGGAAGCACGAGCTGCAGCGTACAAGGATTCTTAAGGGCACACTGCCAAACTCTGCCAGAATACTCACTGCTTTAGGGACGTGAACAGTTCAACAACAGAAAGTTACAGAATTACTGATAATTCATCATTTAAGATTTTGGCTCATTCTGGTATAGGATATAGGTATCGCAAACTGTCAGGAAAGCAACTGCTTTCACAAAATATATTAATAATGAAAGGTTTCTCACTGTAGTACACCCAAAGACACAAAATCTCATGAGATAATAAGTATAATAGGAAGTTCCTTTTTCTGTTTTGAGAAAAACCCGATTGGTCCTGGAACGAGGGGCACAAACTGAAAGACTTGAGCTGGAGATACATAAACTTTGTCAAATAAAAATCTTGAAAAATAAGAATTTAAAAATGAATGTTGATATGCAATGAGATGGATGTTAGTGGGTAAACACACATACCATAATACAAATACACAGAAACAGTAGTTTGCAGAAAACAATGGATGTAGTATAACAAAATAGAGAAATAAGCATATAGTGGTGTGAAGGAATTACAGAAGTATACTCATGTAAATAATTTATTGTTCTTCATCCTTGAAAACAAGGTGGATAGAAGATAATTATTTCATTTATACCTTATGGTGAAATGAAAAAAAAACCACAGCATTTGTCGCTTAATACTTGAATTCAAAATTGTCCGAGATGTAATGTGAAATGAAGCTGCTTTGTTAAATAGAGCACTTAGGAGGTATTTGGCACAGACTGATCTGAAAAATCTTATTAAATAAACACATAAAAGACATAAACCTGGCTGAGGCAGGCAGGCTTATACCATTTGCATGGTTAAAGTTAAATCATGAAAGTAACAGATTCCTGTAGGCAGGACACAAGCTGTAGTGGGTGTCTGCCTGGGTCCAGTGAGCTTTATTCCATGCAAGGTGCGCGCCAGTGTGGTGGTACAGCTGCGGAGGAGGAATACCCGCGTTCTCGCTGCTCCCAGCAAAGCACACTACCAGAAGGATGGCTGTCTCGTCCCCTTGCGCTCACAATCCAATGACACATCAGCGACACTTGTACTGATTCAACCATCATTTATAAATGCAGAGACAATTATTTTGGTTTGCTTGATTGCTACCTTAAAAAACAGAGTTAGAAGCTTCTAGGTGAGTTTGCAGTGTAATAATAAATAATGTTAGCAAATAGCTACATTCCTTGTAAAAATCAACAAAACAGTGAAAATTACTTACGTAATCCATTAATCCATGAGCAGCACAATTTATTGCTAAATACATGTCTGTTCCTAGCTCCAGTCCAATATTGTTGCAAGCTGTTTGCATTAGGAGCAGCGGTTGCTCTAGATTATCAAATCCTGTTATTAGGCAACCTAAATGTGATATTCTTTTTAAGACTTGTGGCTGAAAGTAAAACAAAAAATAATCACACTATTTACACACGTGTATGTATATAATACTTATATACATATTTTCACTGTCATTTTATTCTGCATTCAGTCATCAAAATATAAATCTGCTCTCAGAAATTGCATTAGCAACTTTAAGGACAATTCTCTATGAATGAGGGGTAATGAAATGCTAATGAGTAGAGAGTTAATAGGCCTTTGAAATATGTCTAGTCATGTAGTTCTCACTTTTATATGGCTAGTAGTGGTTTATAAAAGATTTTAAAGGCATTCTTAACAACCACTGAGTTGTCATGGATGCTATGTGAAAGTCCCTAGCACTATGGACTACCTCTTTGCCACAAAAAAAACACAATATTCTCCACTTTTAAACAGTTTTTATTCATTTATCCTCAGCTACAACTTTGATATTGCCTCTATGGAGTGTTGAAGAAACGTTAGAATCTTCCAAGACTTCCAGAAGGAACAAATTTCATAGAGGAGAAATATCTCCAATACAGATACATGGACTCATCTGTCTCAGGAACAGCGTTCCTGGAGAGGAGCCACAAGCAGAGCTGTATTGAGCAAATATTTCACACATCCTTGTCAGTTTTTTGGTAGGTTTTTCAAACACTGATTTTTAACTTTAAAGTCTGCGCATTTTAGATTATAAAGAATGACACTAAATTGCCCAGAAAGCAGCAGGATATAATCCTGGGTTAGACTGGAGAAGTCAATTGGAAGGCATTAGTTTTGACAAGTTAGAGAACTAACTACAGCGGACAGAAGAGAGGCCTGGCTACAGAGGATACATGAATGTTCCTTCACATAAAAAATTCGGAAGAAAACGCAGGTCAAATAGTTGTGAGCTTATTTTGTAGCAATCTGCAAGGAGAGACAACCTGACTTGTTGCTTTTGGAACACAAGACAGCAGCCGCAGCAATAAACAGCAAAAACTGCTGCCGTCTTCCTGCATTTAATGTGAGATAAATTCTGCATTTTCATGGCACCCATATGGGGTGACTCATTACATTCTATTAAAAGCATTGTTTATCTTTATAAAAACATTTTTTCTGTTCAGTCTTTACTTCTATAACCTAAAAATGTTGTTCTTCACTACCCACTTTGTCACTTTTCCTTTTTATTTCCCCCCCAAAAAGTTCAAACTATCATGATGCTTTTGTGAGTTGAAAATTCAGTCCCACCACTATCTCCTTTAGTTCTCTCCTTTTGAAATAAATTGATTTTTTTTCTGATCTAATGCATTGCTTCCTTGTGTATATCTTAAGGAATTAATTTCACTTGAAACTGCAGTACGTATAGTGATAGTTCATCCTGTTTTCTTGTATATTCCACAACAGCAAAAAATTCTCACTCGATAATCTATTAGTCATCTCAGAATGGAAAGCAAAACTAGAAGGCATTTCCATCCCACTATTTGGAAAACATGATCAAAAGAGCATGTTCTCTGCTGGTGCTACAGGCCTGCAAAATGCTCATTTGGACAATTTACCAGGATTTCTAGATGAGGAATATGACCAGATTCCAGAAGAATTTCCCCTTTCTGTTACTGTTCCATGGGAAGGGAAGGTGTAGTCAGAAAAATCCAAATTATTATGTAAAATATGAGTATTTGGAGTACTTAAAAGTCTTGCCTTGGTGCTTCCAAAATGGTAATGTAGCTTAAACTTCCATTTCTTAAGAAAATCTTTGTTTCCTGCTGTTGTTAATACTTTGCTGAAGGCTTAAAAAATAATCTCTTTTCTTACCGGAGCTTTCTTCCCTGCTTTGCCTTTCTTACTGTCTGCTAGTTGAGGACTGGGCTGTTGGGAGTGAAAGAAGAAAGAATTCAAGTCCCTGGAAAAGTCCAAGAACGGCAGAGAGACCTCAGAATAAAAACAAAAACCCAAACAAACAAAGAAAAACAAAAAAAAACAACCAAAACTTAAAATATAAAGCTGAGTTAATTTTGGTCTAAAGAGACTGCAATTATTAAAGTTAAGAAACAGCTTCTGTTTTGCTTGAATACTATCAGCAACCATCCAGTTTTATTTTGTGGTGGTACCTCATTTCAAGTGTTTATTTCTATGTGGGCATCACCCCAACCACCATTTGTTTTTCAAAAGATTCCCACCTAGCCCATCAAAAATACATGGGGTATTGGAAATTAGAATCTAGACTCTGTGCCTGGAGAAACCCAACAACATCACTTTGCAAAAAGCACATGCACATACTGAGACTGATACACTACTACAGTAATAGTGCCTTGAATAATACATGTTGCGTGTGTGGGAGACTTAGCAAGATCAGAACCATATATTGTATATTTACTGTGACACCATTTACTCCCAGCGTACTTCCTCAGGTATACAGAAAGACTTACTACACTTAAAACAACGTTTTATTCTATATTCATTCATTTAATATCACCAAATGCCCAATGTTTTATTTATCTGTCAGGGGAACAAATCTTCTATTCTGTGCCATAAAACTAAATCTGATGACAGGCTAAATGTTCCACATTTAAGCCTAAAAAGACAATAGTACCAGAATGACCAAATGAAGTACATTATATTATTATTACACGTTTTTATTGTACCACTTTGCCTGGAGGATCCAACAGTCTCATAACTTCTTTCTGAATATCCAGAACTCTTTCTATGCCCTGAAATTAAACAACAGTAGTTCTCAAAAGCAAGAAAAAATATTTAATTTTAGGACCTTAAATCAGAAGAGAGATAACACTTATTCTAAATGCAGATCTTAATAGAAAGTCTTAAAAAAACCTCAAACTACTATAGACTTTTACAACACAATTTCCCCCCACACACAGAGTCAAGTGTCCAATGATAAAGGGTTAGTAGCAGTGGAACGAACAGGAATATTTGATTATGCCACTGAATGGGATGGCAAGAAAAGTGGTCTCCTCTTCCCCAAAAGGAGCCTTTCTCAAATCTAACAAGCAAGAACTGTCCGGGTCTGCATAATATCTAAGGAGGAAGATGATAATCACTGTTCACAACTGTGACGCTATCTAAGACTTCCTAACTGGAAACTCTGACAAAATTGAGTGTATTTACTTTTAGAACACTTCCAGGAAGCAGGGTAAAAAAATCAGTGTTTTCATTTTAAACACTGGGAAATGGAGGAACACTCCAGTGAAATAAATGTATTGCATTTAACTCAGTCCTGGTTTTCCTTTTCAATTGAGTTACTAAAAGTTTAATGCTTCGTAAATCACATTTCAGATTTTCTTAAATTGTGCCAGTAAAGGAATACTGAAGGGGGCAGAAGTCAGTCGCAGCTGACAACACATCAACACAGGATGACTCGCTATGTTTTTGCAGTGCAGCAAACAGCTTGCTGCTCTCCCACGAGCACTAGGAGGCATTATGTCTTTCAAATGTACAGAATTAGCAACCTTATTAAGAGCTCTCGGTGACCATTTAAAAAAGTTAAAGGAAAAGGAAAAAGAAAGAGAAAGAGAATCGAGCTCAGCTATTTGTTCAGGTCACCAGCACACAAAGTAGAAATACAGCCTTAATGTAGGCATCTTGTGCAGATAACACTCTTTAATTCAACACATGGCTAAACAAAAGGAGAGGGTTGATCCAGTTTGTCTCATCCATCCTTCTTGCCCCTTGAATAGATTCTGTTCTGCTTTGTATTCCCTTCTATCTTCACAATTTCATTTTTAAAGCAATTTATTCCCAAAGATTTTATGCCTTCCTGTGAATTTGTTACAAGTTTTGTTGTTTTGTATACTTTGTCAACCAACTGATACTACTTATAATCTACTAATGTAAAATCTCATTCTAAACAAAATTAAAATCTCTTATTGTTGGGTAACACAATTCCCCTACACCATCTTCAATGCACTGATTTTTTCCTCTATACTAACACATACATTTTTAACTTCAAATCTTCATGTATCTTCTTTTAAATCTTCATCTGTTTACTTATTGTAATGTTCCTTGTGTTAGAACTCTGCAGTAACATTTTTAAAAATTTCAGCCTTGCAAGCAAACAAAAAACAAAAAATACCTTGTACGGACTACATTGAAAAGATCTACATACTTATGTACATATATAGTTTATATGAAATCTATAGAATACATTTATAAAAATAGAAAATGAAATGGTACCTGTTTGAGTGACAGTTGAACTGGTGGTATAAGCATTAGTTCTTTCATTAATTTCAGTTTCGCAGGTAAAATTTTTTCACAGTTCAACAGAGTAATGATTGGGAGTGGTAGAGACATTTCTTTAGGTGAGTCCTGTAATTGGAAGTACCATATGAAAATAAAAATGTTAAAAATCAGAACATTTTCTTATATATGTTAATTATGGCACAAGGTTCAAAGACTGCTATAGGCAATGGTCTTAAGGGTGTGTTCTATGAGGTAAATTTAATACCACTGTCATGAAGGACTACTGGCTTCAGAGTTCTAGAATAATTGTGATAACTGGGACAAATAAGCAAAATGACAAAAGTCAAGTGTACCTGATCATGTTTCAGCAGCGCAATATGTAAGTACAATGGGATACGGCAAACGGTGGCACCAGCCTTTGCTACAGCAAGTGATGTTCCCCCAATGGCAAAGCTGCCACAAAGCACCGGTTCAACAGGTTCTGCAGGTGGGATCATTTTCTCTGCAACTGACGCCTTTTTTCCTGCAAGATAGAGTAGCAGCTGAATATTGTCTTGGTTTAAAACATGTGCATATGTATCACAGTTACACAAGTGAAAACGATATTGTCATCTCAGTCTGTACTCAATGTATTACACAACAATCAGAATCAGTTTTTTTAAAACTTAATCTTGTCATTTGTCTTGTATGAAATGAACTTAGAAGTAATCAAAGTATCTGTCCTCACTCTGGTGGCTAATGTATTTTAAATCAATTTTTTTGGACATCTTTCAGCCACTGAAATCTGTCTTTTTATTTATCTATGTTTCTATCCAGTAATGTTATATCATCTTTCAGGCTCCTTTTATAAACATGACTTTGGTGTTCTTTACTGTCCTCCTTATATGCTCAGCTTTTTCATAAATAACTTAGAAGATTACATTATACCCCAACTGGGAGCACACATACTTGATTTCTTCTAATAATGACTGTGAAAAAAATTAGGCCTATTACAGTTGGATTTTCCGATGAGAAAACAGGTCTTTTAAATATTCCACATGCATAATCTTGTTACATTTTCAAAAGAACCTCCTTTTCTCTCAGATACTCAGTAGAGTAACATTTGTCAAAATGCCTGAAGCCCAGCAGTTCTCACTATCATATTTATTGCCTACAGTGCTGACATGAACACGTACAGTAAACACTCACGTGAAACCAAAATAAACGCTGTGATCCTTAAGAATCATATGCATTGGGTACTTTTTTGTAAGTCTCACCAACTACTTAGGTTCCTAATAGGAGTGTCGTACAAGTTTTGATTGCAGGAAAATATATAGGACACAACTGATATTTTATGAGAAAATGTTCATAATAGGACCTTGACTGGATATGCAGATTAGATTATATGTCAATTGCATGCTAGACACAGATTCTGTATCTCTTACGTTGAGGATGAAGATCTACACACATAGACACCAATAATCAAGTACTGACCAACTCTGACACACCACAGCATTTTGCAGAGATCCTTTACACTACACTATTTTGTAACCTGCATAAATTACAACACAGATGCTACCTCTGAAAGCACCTGCTGCTGGAAGTCACCATCTGTCAGTGGTCTACTGTAACTACAAGTAGCTTTATAATCATTGGCTCCTAATAGGTACTGATTCTAACAACAATTTTGCAGTCAATGTCACAAATACAAAGGAAATACAATTAATGAAAGCAAGTAATGTATGTATTGGCAGAAGCTTGACTGAAAGTATAATATATAACATGATGATAAATGCATGGACTTGACAACTGCTGACATTATGTTTGAGGTCAAAGGTGCATTTACTGTGCACATATCTAACAGATTGGGAGGATAGTGTAGGACAGCTCGAAACAAACTGATAAGAAATAATAATTTGAAAATTTTCTGCCCTTCCAATCATTGTAACAAACCTTTTTTTTTTTTTTTCCCCAAGAGTAATGCATAAATGGAGGTAACATATGGTGCAGTTGTTTTTTTTTTTTTTTGGCAAGTATATTTACCCTGTTTCTCTAACACTCTAACACCATTTTTTCCTTTGGTAGCATTGTTTGCTTACTTCTTTTTACTCTGTATTGCCCGACATTCCCATTTCATCCCCTTCCTTCTTTCTCTTTTGTTTTTCATCTTATTTCCTTCTTTTTTCAGTGTTGGCAATAAACTTCCCTTCCTCCCTTTTCCCGTTCTTTTCAACTTCTATCTTAATTCTATTTCCATTTTCCTGTTCAGCTCTGTGATACCCTTTTCTTTCCTTATCATTTTCATTTTTATTCTTCATTTGCATCCTCCTCCATTCTTATTCCTCACTCTGAAGGGTAATAACCTCCTGTCTAAGCCAACTGTAAAACAAAGGCAGAAACTCTGTTCAACCAATGCATGTGAATGATGAGAAAACTCTGTATTTTCCCCTCTCTCATTTCTGCACTAGGAACTGCTGTGATCAGAAAGATTTGGGACAGAGTAACCAAACCCTATAAACATGAGACACTGTGTCATATATTCTGAAATATTCAGTGTCCATGGCATACTTCAGAAAGTATTTTAGCACCTTTACTAATGTTGTATTGCAGAAAATATTAAAATCAAGTAAACCAAAACCTGGCTTTGCTGCTTTTTTTTTCCCAGGTAGCGCTGTTGCTGATGGAGTGTGTGAAGTAAGGGCAAGAGTGGCTTCTGCTTCTTGTTGTTCTTTTTCTTTTTCTTCTTGCTTCTGAATTTCTTTTTTTTCTTCTACCTTTTTTATAAAGTATTCACTGAGAAAAGAGGCATGAAGTTTACTGGCTCAAAATATCGTTAGACGTGACAAGTAGACATAGGACACAGGCTAAAGAATATGCTAAGAGTTGAATTAAGGATTTGAGCTTCTACCATAGACTCATTGAGTGAATATGGAGAAGTCAGTAAGTGACATTATTTTTTGTTAGTCATCTGAAGTGTTGGTTAAACAGAAAGAACACAAGCATTATAAGCCTTAACACGTGCATTTCAAATCATACTGGTTTGAAAGTCAGTTCTGTGCAATCTTAGCATGAAGGATGTATTTGTTTTGCATGGGTAGTAACAGATCCTGTCATAACTTCATGACATACAACAGCTTGGCCTAGAGTGCTAATCCAATAGGTCAGTTGTACACTGGTTATCTAAGTGGTTGCAAGCTCAGAAGCAGCTGAGTTTCAATTACATGTACGAAGTGGAAACTGCATACATGGGTCACAGTCACTCAATTCAGGCAAATGGTGTGTAAGATACATAAAATAGTGTAAACGATGCATTAAAATCTTATTTAGACTCACTTCAGTTGGAAAAATTTCCTTCCAATTGAGCCCTTTTTCCGTTCAGTGAGGTTTTCCCAAAGCTAATCCATGTGGAAGGCAATTAGATCTGTTTCCTGCAGCCTGTGTTAAGTGTGGCAGCCCAACCACTATCCACAACAGCAAAGTGTCGCTCCTCTCAGGGATGTAGCTGAAAGAAATACTTCCAGCTATGCAAGAAGATGACAGGCCGTGTTACTGCTTCCAGGGTGAAGAAAGCCATAACATCGCCAGGCAGCTCCTCTAATGTTACCCTAAAACTACATTTAGATACATCTGTGATGCTAATGTCTATTTTTCTTATAAAAATACAGATATATTTATTTGAATGGAAAAATATGGTCATTAATTTTTGCTTTTGGATGCCCCCAAGAAGAAACATTTGTATGAAAAAATAGACAGATATGTTCACTAAAGGAACTATGTTTCCAAATAAATTAATTACCCCAAGAAAGAAGCCTTTTGGAGTAGCCTGCTCAGAATGAAGACTCCACCAGAACCTGAAAACTGTTACGTATATACATTTTCTGTGAATTAGCTCAATGCAGAAGACACACACAGGCCTTTAGTACCACTTTTGTTCTGCAGTGCGATAAACAGAAGTGGAGTTGCAGTCTGGAAAAACTGGATAAACTGGCACTGAATGAGTTTCTTAAACAGAGCTTTTGACTCATGAATGTGCTCAGACATTTTTTCTTACAGACCCTTATTTTTGTATCCAATTTATGAAACCTTATAAAAACTAGCATGATTTTCATAACATAATTATGAAAAAAGCAGGAAATAATATAGTGCAACATATCTGAGATAGACATCACATCATAAAAACATACAAAAAATAATACTAGAAAACACTGAGTAATCTATATATTTTTCATTTACAGTACAAATCAATGGCGTATATTTCAAAGGCAACAATTTGCATAACATGCAAGACCTACCCAAGCATCTTGTCAACTTCACACTGGTCAGTAGGCTTTAAGTCTCTTAGCACTGTGTTTAGTGATTCATTCACCCACTCCACAGCAGTGTTAACAGAGTCATTTCTTTCTTTCTCATCAGCCTGAGTTGTCTCAGGTAAAGAATTTTCAGGTATTTGAGAATGAGAAGACATTACAATGGAACAAATTCTCTAAAAAAAAAAAAAAAAGGCGGCTTAAAACACTATTTAATGTCTAACTTGGAAATGTCATTGGAAAGACTAAGAAGTATATATCCTTACCAAGTCTAAAAGTACCTATCTCCAAATCTACTGTTTGCTCCTCTTATCTTTTTTCATCTAGCACCTTCTTCCTCGTTTCTTATACTTTGGTAATCACAGATATTATTCAAGTTTCTTGACCTAAATTACAACTACTTAGACAAAAACCTCCTGATAGACCTGCTGTACACATATATTTTGTTATCAAAATAGAATGGAGTTATTTTAAAGACCACACGGTCATTATGACATCTTTCATTGCAGCTGTTGGTACGCTGTTGTACCATGACTTGTCAGCATTCATGCTTAATGCCATCCCTCACGATCAATTACATTTTATCTTATTTAGGTAATTTAAACTTTTCTGTACTGCTGAAGGATAAATGATACTGAAGAAAATTCACTTAATGAAGACATAATGTGCAAATATCACAGTTGCCTATGTTAATGGTATTAACCTTACATACTGTGAATATCTATGAAATTACACCTAACTCAAGAATGAAATGAAATATAGTTTCACTGAGGGAAAGTATAAATAATTACTCCACAATAGCTAGAGCTGCAAACACAGCACCTTAAATATTTCAGGTTGGAGGAGAGATGGCAATGCATCATCAGTTGTGCATTGCAGGTGATAGATGGATACGTTTGTGCTAACTATCACCCACATCAGCCTATTAGCTCAGTGTAAAGAAGTGCTTTAACCTATCTTGAATTTTCCACCTGCACTATATTTTTCTGAAACACTGTCATAAAAATAGAAATACAAGGATCTGAAAATAAAAGAAGAAAAATATAGATGAAAAATGAACTTACAGGGCTAGCCACGGGGTGTAAAAAAATGCTATATGATACATCAAGACAGACAAAAATTGAATACACAAAGATGCAATGTCACATCCCACTCAAACTCAAGATCAGTATTGTCTAATTCATGGAAAAAAAGGTTTTATAGTTGCAAGTTACAAGACTATTTACTCAGCTTTTGAATCACAGGGATTCATATCCTTTTATCAAAGACAGAAAATAAAATCTTCCTTAGGATGTGAGTAGAATAGTACATCTCCCTGATACTGTCTTATTAAAATCAATATAATGGGAAGAAGCAGCTCATACCTTCTCATGGTTTTTAACCATACAGTGTATTTCCACTTCTAATGTTGGCTGACCAACTCCATCAAGAACTTTTCTTCCAACTAATTTACATATTACTGGAGCTTTTGAAAATTTAGACATGTAGTTAGCCTTAAATGAAAAAGAATTTCATTAAAAGTCAGTTGCAATACAAAGAGGTTTTTATTTCATTAAGTATATTTAAATCAGATCCACCATTGAGCAAATCCATTTATACATCCGAGTATTTGAAATACTTCTGCTACACTGCACGTTTACTTCTATATTATCTGCTTAAGAATGAGATTTCAAGGAACAGATCCAACTCATATCTAAGCATGGAAGTCCAAAGCCACATCCAGGTTAGATGAACATGTGTTTTATTTGGTAAACTTATTGATGAGTATCAAAATCTACTTAACTCTCCCAGAAAATAGGCTTACTTTGCTTTACACTGAATAACAAAAATAGTCATCATACTACTCAAGAAACTTCTTTCTATTTGAATCCACATAGCCTCCACCTCCCCTGTGCAGTGAGCTGCTATAAAATGATTTTGTCTGTGGATAAGATCTTAAAAAAAAATGTCTCTTATCTTTCATAAGGAGACATGGAAGACTGTGGAGAAGAAAAACTCTCAGAAATCCACACAGAACTCTCTACTAGATTCTAATGTTATATATATAATTCCTATAGCATGTTTCCATTTCTTTATCTAATAACAAGTAGCTATTAAGCTTTGAAATTTAAATTTATCTCTCTCCCCCATAAACACTAGAAAAAAAATCTTCAATCTAAAGCCTTCTACTCAGAAAAAGTTCTCATGTGAAATACTACAAAAACAAGAAGTATTTTCAGAATATACTTCTTGCTTTATAGAAAGTACTGAATGTCCTAGATATCTAATAATGTTCCAAGGCTGCTTCATCACAGCCATATATATAGTGATTCATGGGTCTCAATACTCAACCAATGCAATATTAAACATCTTCACAGCAGAAAATCTGGAAGGAAGCTTGTCAACAAGCTCCTCCATACCAATGATAACCGCTCCTTTTGTAGTCGCCTCTCTTACAGAACATACTTGGTGTAAGGTGTAAAATGTAGCTCAGGGTCACTACTCCACAGGAAACTGAGATTTTAGGTTAGCAAGCTCTAAGCCCTGTGTGAAAGGTGAAAACCTAGACTTCTGGCAGGCAGAGTTCTCTTACTTCTTCCAACATGGTTTTTAATGGGCTTGTTGAACTGGCATCATCCAACTTTGAGAACATGTTTGGAACTCCATCTGTATTTAATAAACACTGATGCTTTAAAAAAAGGATTAAGTTGCTACCTAAGGTTTACTACAGACTATCTTACTATTTTCATTCTTTAGTCTGATATTGGAGACAGTCACCAGACTTATCAAATGGGAAAACTAGGAAACACTTTTAGTTACACAGAAGACGAACACACCAAACATCAAGCAAAGGAACAACAGGTGTTACCAGTTCTGATCCCTTCCACCGGTGATGGTAAAACACTTGGAGATAGAAAACAGTGAAAGGTGTAATGAAATGTTTCATTTCTGCAGCCACTTTCACATCAAATAATGTACTAGAATTCTTTCTCCCCGCCCCCTGCCAGGAGTTGCTCACTATTGTAGTGTTGACAACTCCAGTATCACCACAGAGATTTCATTAGGACTACTGTCTACAATATTTCACCAACTGGGAACAGATAAAAATTGGTCTGATTCTCAATACTTTCACGGAGGCCCGTTTGCTTTCCAGGAGCTGTGGTGTGAACAGCACCCAGTTCTCTGTTGCCACTGGACACAGAGAGCGGCTTTGTCAGGAACATCCATCTGTGCCCTCCTAAGGCACCATAGTTTGTGTCGAGACAACCAACCAGCAGAGGACAAAAAGCCCCGCTGCTGTGGAAATGTATTTGGCCCAGCATCAAAAGTGCCGCTGGTGACAAACACAAAACCATCGCAGACCTCGCCCGAGCCAAAAGGAAATTATTTAAACTGAATTTCAATCACAGAGGCGTTCTGCGCCTTGCATCAACCTGTTGGCTTATCACCCCTGTGCCCGAGTCCAAGTGCGGAGCCCGGCCCGCACCGGGAGCTGGGCGGGGGTTACAGGAAGGGCCGGTACGGCCGCTCTCAGCCTCCACCTCCACGCCGGTCCTCGCCCTTCAAGCGGGGCCAGGTAGAACGGCTGTGCAGATCCCTGCTCTCCGAGGGGAGTGCCCTCCGGCCCCGCTCACCCCGCAGCGGGGGGGCGCCCCTCAGCCCGGCGCTTCGGGGTCTCCCTTAAGCCATGGGAACCTGCGCTCCGCTCCCCCTCCCCGCGCTACCAGCTCCCCGTAGAGATCCGCGGGGCAGAGGGGGAAGAGGGCGTTGAGCGCTTCTTCCACCCGCTGCGGCACTCGCTGGCCTCGGTAGTACTCCGCCGCTTCCTTCCGCGGCCCCCGCAGCCGCCGCTGCTCCAGCTGCCGCCGCCCGCCGGGCTCCATCGCGGGGCTGTGGCGGCTGCCAGGCGACGGCGGCGGCCGCGTGCGCTTCTCGCGAGAGCCGCGCGCGCCCGAACCGTTGCTCCGGGCGTTAGAGCCACTGGTGCGGGCGCGAGAGCCGCGCGCCCGGACCGTTGCTGCGGGCGTTAGAGCCGTTGGTGCGGGCGCGAGAGCCGCTCCCTCAAGGTGCCGTCGTCCCCTCACGGTGTCGCCGCCCCGGCCCGTTGGCCCCTCGGTAAACGGCCCTTTGCTCCCACGGAGCCGCTAATGAACAACGTGTACCCACTGCGTTGCTGGGCCGGGTTCGTTGGAGAGCCTGGTTTGCTTTTCTTAGTGCCATGCGGTGTTCGTTCCTCCCTAAGAGGCTGGATATAGTCTTGCAAGTCAGAATGCCTCGAGCAGGTACTCTTTAGTTTTAAAAGTCTCCGAACAATAAAATTGTGTCATATTATCGTCCTGAAAGAGAGAGAGATTATGGTTTGTGAAATGTCTAGTGAGGATAACGGTGCAAAATGCCCCAGTAACTCTACTTCTGCGTTTAAAAGCCCTTTACTTTCAATGAAAAGAAACGTTTCACAAGCTAAATGATCGTTTTTAGCCTGCAATTTCCTGCAAAAACTTTCACTTTGTTACACTGTTCATTGGTAATTTTGTTGAAGTAACTGAAAATGGAGATACTTAAAAAGCTGTTAGCCGCGCACTTCCTCAGCTCTAAAATCAATATGTGTAGACCTTCGCTCATTGTGTGTTCACTTCTCTAGGTTGGGTGATAATGAAGAAAAATCCCTACTGAATCATTTTCTTTTCCTTTCACAAATAGTATGGTACCTCTCCAGAGAGTTAAACCCTATTTTTTAAAAGCCGTTTCCTCAGAAGTTGTTTCTAAACTGACACCACCCGTTCCCTGAGGAGAGCGGCAGCGAACACCGCGTTAGATTTTCCTTGTTCAGAATGGCTGGTGTGGAGGGCGGCTGCTCGGTTGAGTCCGTGACTGCTCAGGAGGGGCTTGTGTGGTTTCTTGGCCAGGTGGCAGCAGTGGAGTAGTCTTGGATCCGTGTGGCAAATACAGAAAGCTCCAGCTTAATTAAATATTCCTGGAAGAACAGCTTTCTAAAGGTAATGGTGCTGGTGTGGCGCTCTGAGAGCAGCACATGTTCTAGATAATACTATTGGATGCAGGAGCTGTATCTTCTGATATATTTCAAATGCCTCCCTGTCACTTTCCCACCTTCTGCCTTTCAAAGGGCTCTAAATAAAATGCATGGTGGAGAAACAGCTTCCTTTATTGTTCTATGGGTATTGATCAACCGGCTGGGAAGAGAAACGTCGAATTTGCCGTTAGGAAAGCAATGAGCTGAAATGAGCTGAAGCAGATTAATAATTTCTTTAATAAACTTTCTGCCTTTTTTTTTTAATATATTAAGCCATTTAAAAAAATAGTAAGTATTCTTCTCAAGTGTTTATCATTTTTGGTTCATGATCAAGTGAATGTTACATGAATTATCTTTATGGCCATGTAATTTCCATTAACAGTAATAGTGATTTTAAGCATGTAGAAAGAGGATAGCTTATACTATGATCCTATCTATTATGAAGTAGTTAACTGATTAAGGTTAGGATACTGCAAGCCACTTCATACCATTGGTGAACTCTCTGCAACCCCATTATCTTCATTAGGCTTGTGTGGGTGTAATTAATTGGTGTTTAGTTAACAGTTGTGTTGAATGAAAAGAATTCAGTTCTGTTTCTCTTAGTTTTATTTTCCCCAATGGTGCTAACAGGCTAAAGTGTAATTAAAAACTCTCTAATCAAAGTATACGTAGCAAGCCCCAAGGAACAAACCCAGTGAGAAAAAGCTATGATTGGTGTGACTCTGGCTTTGAGAAATAACCAGGTGCAAACGACACCCTCTGGTAGTTCTTTTTTGGTTTTAAACAATGAAGATGTTTTACTTATATCATCATGTACATTTAAAATGTACAAAACAGTCTGGATAAGTTTGCAATCATCACTTTCCTAGGCATGTCCAATGACACCACATTTTGATGCCTTCTCAAGGGATTTTCTCACCACATCTTTTAGATCACGTGGTATTGTGGGTGGATAGAGAAACGGGTTTTGTGTTTCTTTTGAGAGCAGCTGTGCTTAATTTTTTATCACCTTTTGTCTTTACTGTAACTCTTGTGCCAGGAAATAAATTATGATCAGCTATTCCTCATTTATGATACTGTATTGTGTGCATTCCTTTTTTTTTTTTTTCAAGATTCTTTCTATTTCACTTGAGTGTTTAGACATGGTGCTAATCTGAGGCACTCTAAAAACAAGTATAATATACCATGCTCAAGTGTCGCATAAAGGATTTGCTTTTTGCTGTTCTAAAATGTTGCTTTAAAGATATAAAATTGCCCCTTAAATCAATTAAGATCATGGTCTCACTGCCATCTGTGTTCTTGCAGGATTTCACAGAAGAGTAATGTGTGCTCATTCCACTGACAGGGTCTGCTTTGAAGTCAAGTCTGAGTACATAAAAACTGCATGACATTTCCAATAAAATCAGGATTGCCTTTTTAGCTTGGCAATAAAAATACTCTAATACTCTTCTACAAGTACATTACTGTGTTTCTTTTAATTTTTAATATTCTGTATTCTATAAAGGATAAACTTCAGTAACAAAGCTAAATATAAGTTGAAGTACAAGAATAAACAATGGCTTTGGTTGTGCAACACAGTGGAAAATAGCATTTAGATTGGACTTTAACATAGCACTGAGACTGGACTTTGAATCTTAGATTAAAAGCTTCCAAAAACTTGAGTAATACATATACTGGATATTGAGAAAATTCTAATAATGTTTAGGTGGTGTGGTGGTGGTTTGTTTTGGTTTTATGTTTGTGTGTGTATGGTTTTTTTCCTCTAGCATTATTATTTTAATTTCCAGAGTACTCATGGAAGAGTTCATTTGCCTTGAGTAATCATTCTCTGCTCCAATGGTTGCTTCAAGTTGAGTGGATTTTAGTACTAATTTATTTCTAAAGTTTGAGGATTCTTCCTGTGGGTCTGTTCAGCTCCTGCTGTGCAAGGGTGAGCCCAGCCTTCTCCAAAGGAGCCTGCTGAACTAAAAAGTGAGAGCTGATAGGCTTTGATTTATCATTCTAATTCTAAAGGTAATTTGGAAGGCACGATATTTAAAGACAAGGTTTTGAGCTGATTTTTGAGTTTACAGAAGATTGTCCTCAAATTTCTGTGATATAGTTGTTTGTTTTTGTAGTGTGTAGTGGTTTTTTTTGTTATGTAATGCACAGGTTATTGTTGCATTCTAGGTTTAATCCTGGATATCAGGAGTTTACTATGTGATTTCTCTGTGTGTGCATTTTGAAGTAACTGTGATGAGCTTTAAGGCATTGTTGAAGCCTACCTAATTCAAGGACCCTGACATGATGGATTATAGGGATTTTTGTCAGTATATTGTCAATATGCTCTGAAATGTTAATATACTTACAAATACATAGAGAGGTGGAATGTTATCAGGCTTTGTGAAATTTGTATTAAATATTTTCTATGACATGAAAATAAAAATGTGAGTTCATGCATCAGTTACTGCATATGAGGTATTGGTAATTTCAAAGATGATGTGGCAATGTGCCCATAATATAATTGCCATTTATACAAACGAGCAATCAAACTGAGAGATGGACAGAGAAGTAGAAAAGTGGGAACACATACTTAAGTTTTTTGGTTCTGAGGCTGAGTTAATTACTGCTAAAGTAAAAATTGCTTTGACATAAATCATTGGAAGTTGTTCTTTTTCCTCATCTCTTTTTAATGGTCAGAATGTTGGTGGTTTTTTTTTTTTTGATGCTGTAGTTTGAACCTGCAGTATAACAGCAGACAGAAAAAAAATATATATATTAGAAGGGAATTACCTGTTCTACTTTTCTGACTGGAGATACCTTTCTGAAAAGAACAATTTGATACCCTTTTTAAAGGTTCTGAGCACTAAACCACTTTTTTTATTGGTAAATCTTTCAAATCTTTCTTTTCACTATAATGAATTTTGCAGATTTTTTTAAAGTGTATTTTTTCTTAAGGCCTTGAGTCTTTCTTTTTCCTTTTGTATTGGATTAGAAATCCTTTAAATTAGCTGAACTATTTGAGAAGTAGTACTTGCAGTTTCAAATACAGAAACTTTTCGGGTGGTTGAAAGCAATCTGTAGGTTATCTGTTACTGGTTAGCACATCAAAGGCTTACATGACTGAGAAGGGAAACCTGACTAGCACAGATAAACTGGTGATCTGTGGGTTACATAACAAATGAAGTTTGAAATCAGAGTTACTTACAAGGATGTAATAGTTGAAGTGAATATTGCAATGAGTGAGAAATAGTGTTAATTGAGTTCCTAAGTCCTGTAACTTGCTGACAGATTTTAGGAGAAGCCTTTCTGTTTCTTTCCAGGAAAAGCAAAGCTACTAGAAGAGAGGTTTAAGGAATTCAAATAAAAGGGTAATTTTTGCATTACTATTGAGAATTTGGGCTCTCCTGATTTTTTTTTTTTTTTTTTTTTTTTTTTTTTTTTTTTTTTGTGCTTATACATATTTTTTGGACAAACTGAGTATGGAAGAAAAGGAGGAACGGCATTTTTTTTTTTTCCCCCATGGTATATCTCCTGATTTTTACAACCTTAATCACTTGGGGCATGTCTTGAACTTTTAACCTTCTTTCCCCAGCACTGATGCTGTGAATAATGGACTCTCCTGCTTGACACATAACTAGATTGCAGTTCAAAGTGGATGTCACAAACACTATTGCACCATCTGGAGCAAAAGCTTGACTATCATTTTGGGATAAGCCCATAAGCTAATATGAATTTATAACAGGCTTCATTTTTTCCATTGCACCAATTTAGGCTTCTTTAATAGATATTTTTTGAACAACCTCTCAAAATTTTCAAATCTTATATGAAAGTCATATTACATTTATAATCCTTTTGAACCTACTTTTTGCTATGAACAAGACTTAAATAGTTCCCCTGAGGATACGGAAATGCTGTGTGAATTGTGGAGGTAAAATTCTCTATTTTCCCCTATTTCCATTGTTGTGTCTAACAGTTTTCTTCATTTCTCTTCTAGTAAAAAAAAAAAAAAAAAAAGGAAAAATTACTCCTACATATTTTTTTAAAATATGCATATTTTTGAAAGTAGATGTGATTGTAAACTGAAAAGCTTTTCAGAGTGTGACTTCTGAAGAATACCTAATATTCATAGTTCTATGTAAAATATTCAGCTATATGTTTGAATAATATCCAACTGGTGCAATGAAATATACCTTATTTTGAAGGAAAAGAATCTATCAACTGATATTATTGCTTGGGGGTGTGTTCATCCACAAAATACTGTTTTTATAAATTCTGTGTGGTGATAGAATTTTATGAAAAGCTAATTGTGTGGCTTGTCTCAAAGCACCAGATTTTGAGTGTGAACAGCTTTGACTTCCACTGAAAGTCAATGGGACTTGTAAACCCATTGCATTTCTTACAGAATGACTTCAAATAAAGGATAGATGGACATAAGGTCAGTCTGGTGGGTGTTGAGTGTTTTGAAAAAGGTGTGACTATTGGAGAAATAGTCCAACATGGTGCATTTGCACAGAGGGGATTAGTTCAGATTTTGAATAAGCCTATTTTTTTTTTAATTAAGCAGTGGCTGATGCAGACATAGAGATAGTGACTGTTTCTATTAGAAATTCTCCCTTTATTCTTTAAATTTTGATAAATGTGTTTTAAGGATCAAATACATGTAGGCAAATGTAGAAATATTCTGTTCCTGAATGTGATTTGTTCTTGGAAAATATTTTCTGTTCTACGCAATTATTCAGAAACATACCAAATAAGTAAGATAATTAACAAGAAGACATTTAGAATAAAATGCTGTTTAATATTAACCAAATATTTCAGATTCCTAGGGCACAAGGGTACAGATCTCAAGGGAGTTTTCACAAAACTTGATCTTTCTTTCTTGAAGCTACACTATGATGTAAATTACAGAGGATTTCTTGGCCCGGGACCACATCCAGTCAGGTTTTGAATATCTCTCCAGAGCAAGACTCCATAACGTGTCTGGGCAACCTGTTCCAGTGTTTGACCACGCGTACAGCAAAAAGCTTATCCTTGTGTTACACTGAATGTGCTATTTTTAAATCTATGCCCATTGTCTCTAGTTTTGCCCATGGGCACTACTGAGAGGAGTCTGGCTTCCTCCTCTTCTTTTTCTCCCATCAGGTATTTATACACATTGTTGAGAGTCCCTGGAGGCTTCTCTTCTCCAGGCTGAAAAGTTCAAGCTGTCTCACCTTTTCCTATTACAAAAGACAGTCCAGTCCCTTAATCATATTTGTGCTCTGTGCAGGACTCACTAAGTTTGTATCTTTCTTGCATCAGTTGCACTGATGGAAATTGTATAACCATGTTTGGTTATGGTGTATTGACGCATAGCATTTGATTATATCAGTGTAAGATTGTGGTTTGATGGACCATAACCAGAATTGTGCTTAAGAATAGAACTCAGTGTCCAACTCTCTGTCAAGATTTGCCTATTTATTAGAAAACATGCATGTTATCCACTGAAAATACCTCCTACTCCCAGTGTATTACACTGATACGAATTTGCCTTCAACTGTGACACAGAACTGATGCTTTCTAGTCTACATTTCTTACAAATAGATACTGAAAGTAACATGCAGGGAGGAACTGATAGAATTTTTTTGACAGAAAACCCTCTAGAACTGGAGGAAGATAGTGCATCTGCAATTGTGAGTTTTGTGAAATGTACTTAAAGCGATGAGAAAGACAGTATGTAAAACTCATCAGGCTTCAACCAGAAAGCAATCAGTACATCTAATGTGTCCAAACATCCATCATAAAAATCACCACTTTCATCAGCGAAGAAAGAGGATGTATTTATTGTCAACTACTGATGTCTAGTGATCAAGCCAAGTACCAAATGTACACAACTGTATTTGTCAGAGTGTAAAACCTTTATATTTTTTGACGGAGCCAGTATATGGATATACAGTTACTAGCCTCATTCATGGAAGGGAAGCAGTCCCCCTCCAACCTAGAATATTCTGGCAGTGCAAGCTGTGTAGAAGCAAATAACACAATGACATTATTTTGAGAAGTGCTTACTATTGCCTTATTTTAAAGTTAAATGGTATCCTGGCACTTAGAAGCTTAAATCCACAAAGGACTATCGGATCAACTACTCTTGACCTCCTGTGTATACCAAGCACTGCATTGTTTTTTACATATGATCTAGGCTTTAATTTGAGGCTAATTGCTGCCTGCTTGTAGCAAAAAATCTTAATAAACAGCATAGCTCTTAATTAGCAATTTTGCATTTTAATTCTACCCATATTCTATGAGAACTGACTATAATAAGCAAGAAAAAGAGCACAGCAACATCTTAATTTCCCTGGCTGCTTGTCAGAAGATAGTAGAGCTTTTCTTTTGTGTTTCCTATTTATAAGTGGTAATTTTTTCAGGACTGCCATGAAGTGTTTGTGAAGCTGCTGCACTAGTTTGCCCTGTAATGGGAGTTCATTCAAAGGCCATGTTGGTTCAGGACAAGCAGCAGTAGCAATTACCACCTCCAGCTTTTCTCTAGAAGTGTGAGTTTTTGTCAAGGGCTCCAGAGTCAGACTGCTAGCCTAAGCTTCAGACACAAAGAGACATCAGTTATTCTCAGTTTCCTGTGTCACAGTTTTTGACGTTAAAGTTTTAGACATAATTTCCACTCTATTTTTGACAAACTAGTTGTGGGACTGTCTATGTGAAAAAAATTGAGCCTATTGCAATTACCGAGTTTTCAAACTATACTTGTGAGAAGAGCAAGAGGAAACAGTATTTCACACATCTGCAGAATCCTTTTGCTTCACTGCTGGAAAACATTGTATCATCCAGCAAAGCCTTTAAAGTAATTCTGAATAAGTTGTATATAAGTTATGTATGTTACATATAACTTACATATCACTGCTTAGTTTAATTGGATACCCACACTGTAATTCATTCGGATTATCAGCGTGCAAGCCTTGCTGCATGTACCTCTACATTGCAAAACACAAACATGAAATTAGTTCTAAAAAAGATTTGATGGTTCTGACTTAGTGATGTTGTATGATTAGTAACAATGCATATGTATTATAGAAAAAATGTGGTCTGGAAAAATGATAAGGGATGGTGTTTTGTGCAGTTTTTCTGATTTTGCTCTGAGTAAACTTTTACAAGTATGGGGTTTTTCTGGCTTATTCGTACTGTCAGACAAATAAATGGAGATCTTGATTTCATACAAAATCTCTACAGCCTATATACTTTACTGATAAAAAACTTGATGTCTTTGGGTACGTTCTTGAATTGTTCATCAGTGTGTAACATCATGTGTTCGTTAGAAGTAACAACAGGTGTTTCAGATGAAGAAATGAATTAAATACTGGGCAAAACTATTTCTGTTATTTTAATTGTACTTAGGTTCAGAGTGTGGTATTTATGTAACCTTTTTGTGATGTAGTTGTTGCATTTTTGTATCAGCTATCACTTCATAGAGCTACAGAGCAGAGCTGCACAAAACGTGGTCTTGTTTGAATACTTGGCAAGTCACTGTTGCTAGCAAGTGACTGATTTGAACGGCATTAAAGTCATGGCACTATTCAGTAACTCCACCCAGTTCTTCAAGCCATTCTGGACTTTCCCGCAGCATCTTCTGCATATAGACAGTGTTTTAAGATTAAAAAGAAATTGCCTAAGTTTGATTTCTAAGAAATGGGATAGGAAGTGGGGAAAATGCAAAAGAGGTGATTATATAATATTGTGTTCCAGAGCTGAAGTTGATGACATACAAATCCAAAATAAGTGAGAGCAATTCACATAAAGAAGTTCTTTGTGTGTGTGTTTATATTGTTTAGGTTCTTCAAAAAGTCATGAAGGTATAAAATACACTGAAAGTGGTGTTTATAAAGCAAGATCTTCCATGAGAGCTGGCCATTGCAAACTTGCTCTATGTACACAGATACATCCATATACAGGAGCTGCTTCTTTTTTGCCTCTCTGTTCTTGAACTTCACTAAGAGCTTTCAATTGCTCTGACATTTTCAGCCAAGGAAGTAATAGCTGTTGCTGAGCAGTATTCTACAGGCAATTATCTTATCTTAACATTGGAGCAATCCCCACTAGAAAGGAACCAATACGATCAAGTTAAATCATTACAGAAAGGCAAGAGAAACAGACGGAGGAACAAACAGAGGAAAAAGGGACTCATCTCATTAACGGGTGCCTGTGCTGCAGGATTCAGAACAGCAGACAATGAAGTTAGCCTGTAAGACAAAGCTGTGGAGTTGCCTCCTGTAGCTGTTGACAGGTCTGAATCCTCTCTTCCAGAGCCTATTGTGGCTGTAGTGTGAGGCACCTGCAGAAAATGTGCCAAAACTAGGCAGGGAGCACAAGCTTTTCAATAAGCTGTCACCTCGCTCTCCTTTCACCCACCCCTCTAGTTCCCAGCGGGAGAGGAGAAGCCATACTGAAGAACTAGACTAGAAAATAGTCACGTGATGGGAAAAGGGGTCAGACACAGACACCTTACTGTTTCCAACTTTCTGAGCCTTATATGATTCAGCATTTTGGGCAATTCCTGAAAAGCAATTATTCTTTTTTCTAATACTGCCTTTAAGCTGATGACCTCTGAAACCCTGCATCATTGGGATAGGCAAGTCACCATCTGATTGGTGTCACCAAGTACATTTTTTAACATTTATGTCTTCCTATTTCTGCTCTAGAAAGAAAGATAGGAATTTTGTTTTCATTGTTTCATGCATAAACAAAATTAGCCAAAATTAGCTGCTTGCTTGCTCTCACAGGTGAATCAAAAGATCAAGCCAGGCTTCCTGCATGGATTTCTAGACTTGGTATTGTGCTTTAAAAATCTATATTTGGGACTCCATTTGTTTTACTGTTTCTAGAGTGTCCTTGAATGCTACACATACTTGTTTAAAAAGAGAATGAAAACACTTCTATATATACACACAGGGAGTAAGGACTTACAGGACATAATCTATAGATCCCAAAGCATTAAAAAGGAGAGGGTTTTACTCATGCTTTGAACAGACAACACAATCCTTGTGTGTGTATGCATATCCTCGCGTACCATGTAAGTGTGTAACATTATTTTGTTTCCTCTGCATGTAGAAATCTTGTTATTGTTTATGCATATTTTTATTAGCGCAGAAGGCCTGGAGTTCCAATCAGACCTTTTTGTACTAGGCATAGCACAAACACAAGATAGAATTTTTCTGAAGAGACACTGAACAGGTTAACAGTAGTTGCATCTGCAGTGTGGGATAGAGATATGTCCTGGGCTAGCTTTATTCTGGCTTTTTGGATACAAACTTTGCTGCATCTCAGCCACAGAACAGGAGATTTGTGAGGCATCTGATGTAGTCTGAAGGTATGGTCTCCTGGCTTTCCCTGTCAGGTGATATACAGTGCTTCTCTCTTCATATTCAGGTCAGGCTTGAGTGGGAAGGTTGTCTTATCCCTGTTTGTTCAGTTTGTTAAATAAGATGCATAGTCAAATTGTTGGTGTTGGTGTGGTGTTGTGTTTTTCTGTTTGCTTGTTCGTTTGTTTGCTTTTGTTTTTTCCCTGATATGGCATTTATGTGGCTTTGAAGCAGTCAGGGTAGAACCTCTGGGTATGCCAAGGTATAAGAAGATGACAATACTTTTATTTCCATTTCTAGCACATGGATCTGAAAAAAAAATGATAACCTTCCATTGGCTGCAGAGCAAATCTGATGATTTGTGATTTTAACTGACATCTTTAGCATCTTTATCCCAAATACCTTATGCAGAAGATCTATTTTAATATCTTATTACTTTTGTACTTTATTTTAGAAAGCATAAGTGATAGTCTGTGCAGCTACAACGTAATGGAATAATTCTCTAACAAATGAAAAAATCTTTTTTTCCTGGTGGGACATAGGTGTTTCTAGTAACATAATGCTGTTTCAGATTGAGGGTTACTTCAAACCCTAATGTAATAAACCCTAACGTAACTATCTGGCCTAAGGAAACAGTCCGAGTTCTATACTTTGTACCTTCCGTTGGAGGAAGAAGGAGTTAATGTGTTCAAAGGAAATAAAAGGAACATGGATTGGGGCATGTTCATGTGAAGAAGACGTAAAATACATGAGGGCTGGACACCCAAGTCCCGTATGGTTCTGTATTAAAAAGTGTGTTTGTAATTATTTAATTGTCGTGTATCTCTTATCTCCAAAAAAACTGTGCCAGGATTTTAGTAAAGTATTGATATATTGCAGCAACTCTTCAGTTAAAGAACCTGCCAAAAAAATTCAGTACTAATAAACTGTCTCAAGGCTGCATGCTATTCTATATGAATAAATAACTTTCCACAGGTAAATTACTGTCAGTGGAGACTTAATTAAGGTAGGTCATTAATATGCTTGAATGGTATTTTTTATAATCTTCTGTCAAAGGTAATGTGCAGTGATTAAAGAAATATATTCTTAGACACTCAGCCTTTCACATTGCTGTAGCATTTGATAGCTCTGGCAAAGGGTTGCAGGCTTACTGGATTAGGTACCTATTCTTGGATGTAACAGAAAAGGACAAAAATAGAATGAATACAGTTAGAACAATCAGATGAATATGTGATTGTGTCTCTCTCTGTTCCAGTGCGGGCTATGCATACTTTCCCTTTTAGATGTCCCCTTAGGCATGTTGCAGGTAAGATTGCATTTAGTTGTTTGTTCACTCGCCAACACGCTCCCCAAAAGGCAAGAGTTTGTGTCTGATTGTTTAAGACCATGCTTCTGCTTTGAACATGTCTCGTTCCCTTGGAAAAACATTCTCTACATCCCCATCCCCCTTTAGAGAAAACAAGTGAACTATTCATGCAAAAAAGTGTGTGTGTGGTTGGGAGAGTGGGGGGGCGTGCAATGCCACCGACAAACCCTATTGAAATGCATTGGCTGTTCATTTACATTCACACTTTTTTTAATAAAAATGTTAACTAATGATGTTAAATGCTTTGCCAAAGGTCCTGGCGGGTCAGTCGCCGAAGTGCCATTTCTGCCTAATTAGGGCTCTTGTGGCAGCCCAGGGGCCTCCTGATGCAGTGGGTGACAAGCTGGGAGCTGACAGCTTCAATCGGCTCCAACAGGAAGGTTGGGCTGGTCATGTTTTCTAACTCAGCCAGGTGTTAGCTGAATGTAGGGGGGGTCTTGGCCAGACCTGAGCATTCGTTTGATCTTCCTTTCTTTCACTTGCTCTATTTTGAGCTCTTCCCTTTGCCTGTCCCGTCTTGTGTCAAGGTCAAGAATGAGCTTGACTAAATCAGCAATTTCATTTATATCTGGGAGATCATTAGCAGTCCTTCTCCCTCCCCTCCCCAAATAAACCTTAGGCACTGGTGCAGAAACAGCACTGGTTCCAGAAGCCAGGCACTGGGCAGTCCAGATATTAAAAGGAGAAGGAATAAATGCAGATTCTTCCATAAATAAAATATTTTCTACTTCTCTGTTGCAAACCTGCTCCTTATTATTAAGGTATCTCCATCACAACACCCTGAGTAACCCTTAAAAAATGAAATGCTTCCATGATCGCAAATGAAAGCCTAGAATATGTTTAAAGCTTTATTTAATTACCACTGTCCTAAAACTATTATATTAAAACCAACAAGAAAAACAGAATAAATAAAGCTTTATTTTGACCTCACCTGTTTCTTAGTAGTACACTGACCATATTCATATGGGACCACATGCTTTTGATAGTTGGCCAGTTTTAGGTGTCTGGACAGCTGACAATTGTGAAATTGGATCATCAACATATTGAGGAACTGGCGTTTTTAAATGGATATCTTCCCTTGGTTAATCAATAGCACTTTGTGCTCAGCCGAATTATGCTAGGTTATGTTAACGGAGAAAATAGACCTTGAAACATAAACACATCATTGTATAACTAATTCAGGATTTCAAAATGCTTTACCAAGAAATGGCACAAAGCAGTAGACTGATCAAGGTAGAAATAATTTACTAAATTGTCTAGATTTCTTTAAGATGAATCAAATTTTCACAAGATGTTCTGGTTTTCAGATCTTACAACTAGATTTCAGACTTCTCAGTTTAAAGTGATGAATTTAACTGTTCCTTATTTACGTAAAAGTCAATCCTGTGCAGGAATTGCTTTGGCTTCTGTGGAATGAAACTGCTTCTGAAATAAAAGTTAGCTGTTCAATAATGGACAACTAGTTAATAATGCTCAATAATACAATAATATTAAGGACAGGAAACAAGAAAGGAAATTATATCACTTGATAGCTGTAGTCATAATGATAGGATTGTGTGAGTTTTTTTTGTGTTTATTTGTTTGTTTTGTTTTTTGTGGGCTTTTTGTTGTTGTTTTGGTGGTTTTGGTTGTTTACCTTTTTTTTTTTTTAACAGGAAAACTAGAAAAGGAAACAGTCACATCCTTTCTTATTAATGTTAAACACTTTTCTTTGCACTTATCTCTGATTCGGAAGACAACTCAGCTCTGGAGAAAACAAATGCTCTTCTTTTATATTCAGCAATATTGTAGCTGTGAAACAGTAGAAAATGAGAACTGACAGCTGAGAAGCAGTTATATGTTATGAGCGAAAGAACAATTGAAGAATAATTCCATTACAATATTTTAATAAAAATTAATTTTCTGTGAGGACAATTATTACAGCAGCAAAACATTCCAAATAGGGAGACCTAAAAGTGGTCTTACATAGTTTATTAAGACAATATTCTTATCTTTCAAAAGAGATTAATATTGAAATACGAAGGTAATGGTGGGACATGCATTTCTTTCAGGAGAAAAATGAACTAGAAAATATAATGAATAACATGAATCCATCTCTTGCCTGCTCTGCTTTCTGGCTCTGTAGTGTACATCCGATGGTCATTATATTGTCATAAAAAGACCTTGGCATGCAGGACCGTTGCTGGCTAGGTGGTAATTTCCAGAGGAGTTGTTTTTTCTTTTGAGGTGATTTTTTTTTTTTAAGTAGTTTTCCTTGTATTATGAATGTAGAGCTATTTTATTGCTACTTGGAGTCAAAGAGCATGAAGCAGAATGCTTGCTGTTTCTGTATTTCTAATTTCTGCAGTCTAAAAGAATTTTAGCTGCCTTTTAGTAATGTTGGCTGGTTTTGGAAAGTTGTTGACAATGACAGTACACAGACTTTTTGCTAGATTGTTCCAATGGGAGTATTATGATTAGGCAAATGTGGACTGCTAATACCATAAATACCAATTACCAATCTGATTGATAGTATCAGATCATAATTTTCTGCATTCTGTCCTCTGTATGTAGTTTGACTTGGTGTCTATTGTCATAAAATATGCAGATTCTCAGCAAGTTCCAGAAATGCACATATGTCTGAAAGAGCAGGTGGCTAGTTTCTGTTGCACGCTGAAAAATTTTATTTGATCTTCATGTTGTAACACACAAATTAACTATTGAAAAAATGTACGCCTCAAAGATACGTTTTAAACATCTTAAACTGCAGTTCCTGGAAAGGTGGAGCTGCGATGAGGAGTTATTCAAATTATGAAAAAAGTAATAAAATGCAGAAGATCATGAAGGTAATTTTTAAAGATAGCTACTGAAATCAGTCTTGGTTTCCCTGTTTTATTGTATCCACCTATTGCAGCACATCAAATAGCCTAAAATGTATAATTCATGAATCTTAAGAAGGATGTTTGGGGAGAAGCAGCCGTTCTACTAGCACATTTCCTCTGCTCTGTGCTGTTCTGGGAATATGCCCAGAAACTCATGCTGCTGTAGCCTAGTCCACACTGTGTAGGGTTATATTAACCTGCAATATACATCAATCCAAGCATCCTGCCTTGTCATTTTAAGCAAAGTGAACTGAACCAAGGACAGAGAATCAAGTTTTGCTCTGAATTTCCTCTCCATTTCTAAGACTCAGAAATGTTTCTTCACCAGCTTACTCCTTAAGCATAAAATGCAAGCTGAATATTCCTGTTGCAAAAGTTTAGTTGCTTCCTTTCTTTGTGACTGGCTAATTGATGTGCATGTTGTTCTGAGAAGTTATTTTGTTATTTCTTATTGTTTTAATTTTTCCAGCATTTTTTTTCCTTTTTTTTTCCTTTCTTTTTTATGGAAGAAGTGTAAACCCTTTTATTGAAGTGTTTTGTATATAAATCTGCAAGAAAGTTATGATTGATTTACTCAGTCTGGCCAGCAACTTGAAGAAAAGCCATGCACAAATAGGAAGAATTCTGCTCTTCGGCAAAAAGCCTCACTGCTCAGAGCAATTGCTCTTGCTTCCACAAGGTAGATCTCAGTGTTGCTCAGCACTGGAACTTATTTTAGACTATAGCTGTCTGTTAGGAGTAGTCATGACCTTGGAGATACAGTCTGTTTTAGCAGTCCTTCCTGCTCTTACCGACTTGTGCATTACAGGAGCGTAGTGCCAGTCACCTTCTTAATAGAGTCTTTTTAATTCTTTTGCAGTTTAGGACAGGAACAAACTGTGAGGCCTGATCAATGACCCATGAATCCAGTGAAGATTCACCCACTGACCTGCAGTTAGCAACAATTCAAGCCTTTAATGATTCTGTATTTTTCCACTCTTTTCTTGTTTTCAATCTTTTATTTCTATCTCTGTATCAGATCTGTAGAATCCATCTGTTAAAGCTAAATACAGTGGCATGAGGTCTGAAAAGGTCAGGAGCAGAACAGATTTCTTTCCTCCAGATGGAAGCTTTAAAACAACAGGGAATAATTACATATAAATGCGAGAATGCTCAGGTAACTGATCGGATTTTATCTGCCTGATCCTTGCATGATGCGAATAGAAGATCGACCTGTCCCTGAACTCTCTTGGCAGCTTCACGGAATGACTTAAATGAGATCAGCTAAAATGATTATACTAGATGGGTTTTAATGATCAGTCAAACCAATTTATCAGCTTGTTTCTCATTGGTATTTTCATTCTACCATGATACACAGGCTGACTTTACAGACTGGCTGTATCTTGTTGACAAAACAGTTAAAAATTTTAGAGGTACATCTTTTGAGTTTAATTGATAAGTTCCTTCATAAAATACCTGTGTGTGTGACATGCATGTTGTGATGCATCAGCAGTAGGCAATCATTGAGTTAAGCTGCTGGAATTCTTGACTTCTTAAAAATGATTTTTTGGCAACATTAGGTTAGAATGTTAGAACACTGACAAACAGGCTGATGCCTTCCAAGCTCATAAAAACATCCATTGTAGGAAAGACAGAATTAAATATGGAAAATCTATGATAAAATTGGTCTAAATATTCCCACCCTGATCTTGAGTATCTGGAAAGATGAGAATGAAAAACCCAGAGTACTTTATTGTGTTCATTTAAACTTTGAGGGGTCTGTTGAGGAAAGAGGATATTCCAGCTGAACATAATAGAGTAAATTCCAGAATGATTAGAGACTGTGATGTCTAATTAATTAGCTCTTGTGGTAGTTAATTAAGTGGTCAAGAGTAGTATATGAGGCAATAAAGTCTGCTTTTAGTATTTACCAGAGCCAGCCTTTATTTATAGGGTACTGATAGTGATGTAATTCTCTTATATTGTAAAATGTACACAGAAACATGTTCATTAATACAGTTCAAGATTTGTAACATTTTTAAACATCAGAATAATGGTTAAGCCCACGGAAAAATCTTGTAGTTGGGCAAAATCACTGTCTATAGACCTATGTTCTGAACTACTCTCACAGAAATATATGCTTGGGATTTAAAATTCCACTTCCCATCAGTAAAATGAGCAGGACTTAGCCAAGAGGCAGAAAATCTTCTATCTCATAAGGAAAAAAGATGGGAATTTTCTGCTATTTTTAGTAGCTTTCATGTTATATATAAGAATAATAATTCTAAAAACTCAACAGGCTTATCTCTAGGATTGCTTCTTACATTTCTTAATCTAAAATTCTGTTTAGTTTAGTTTAGTTTTTTGTTGTTGTTGTTGTTTTGGGTTTTTTGTGTGTTTTTTTTTTTTTTTTAGTGAGTCCGTAATGTTTAAAGGTGCAAAGGCAGTTAGATCTGTTAATAGAAACTGACATAGCATCTCCAGGACTTCTTTTAAGATTGCTTGGGATATCACTGTAAAATCCTTGACATAAGTTTTAAATTTCTTGCATGTATTCAGGAAGATGAAGATACTGAATGTTACCAATAGCAATTTAGATGTCACTGTTGATTAAGTATCTTTCAGTTTTTATTCTTGTGGGATGATAGCATGAAGATTGTATAACTTCCTGTGAGTGCCATCTTATTTGACAGTAGGATTGGGCACAGGTAAACAGTCCTGGCATCTAATTTCAGTCTCCTTATAAATAAATGGAAAGAGGGAGATTCTGACTTAGGTGTGCTTCATCCTTCAACACTGTGAAGAACAGCCAGATCAGATACCTAAGGCCCCCTCATCTCTCCAGAAGAGTCTCATGCTGGAGAACAACAGATTTCACCAGTGTTTAGTGTCTTCATGTTTGAACCTGTGTGAAGCGTGCAGCCATCATGTTGTTAGGACCCAATCGGGAGTGGGCTGAGTACACATGCTTTGCCAGCCCATTTGCTATAATGCTGGCTTGCTTAATTGGGTTGCACGTCAGATGGCACACTTGGGTCCTTCAGGGACAGAAGGCAGAGGTCTACAGGGAGAAAAACCAGGAAGAAATGAAGTGGGTGGAAAGAGCAAATCAGGTGTCCGTCACCCTACAATGACTTGTATGGAATGGGTAAGTGCTAACAGGTGATACCAATCCTGTACATTTTCTGTATGAAGACTTTCCCAAATATGTGTGTTTTTTCCATTTCTGTATCCAATACAGAAACTGCACAATGTTCCCTTTTCACTTATCTTTTTATTGAGATCTTCTGCAGCTTGTGGTAATACATTTCTTTCTTCTTTTTCTATTATTCACAGTTAAAGACTTGTACTGTATCTCCAAACCTTTCTGATAGATTCCATAGAAAAGAAAATGATTCAGGGGGAAATCTTTGAATGCTTTTTTTTTTTTTTTTAAATATTAGGACTAAAGCCACCTTAAAACTCCCTGCAGTTTTAATGAGAGTGCCTGTTAAATTTTCCGAGTATAGAAGAATAATTTGCTAAACAAAATCCCTGCAATTGTACCTTGGTTGCCTATCTTTTTTTTTTTCTTTTAAACTTCAAAATAAATGAAAAATTGATCTGTATGGTCACTGAAACATTAAATTGTCTTATCTGTCACTTGTTCAACATTGGCTTCTTAAAAGGGAAAACAACAATCACAATCAGCAGTTTCTCAGTGCCTAGAAGAAAATAGAAGCTATAAATGGACAGATGAATTATGTGCTTCCAGTGGTTTTCAAGGGAAGCATTTACTGAGGGAGAAAATTGTTTTAATCTTATAACAACTAAGGAGTGTAGAGTTTGTAAAAACATGGAACACCTACACATAAACTTAATTTTTGTTGCATAGGAACATATACAAAGTAGTTTTCAACGAAAATGGTTGGGGAAACAAGCTCTTTCATTGTTTGGTATGCTATTTTATATCTTTAACAAATCTCTGTGAAGCACTCAGGGAAACCTAAACACAGTGGGTTAGTTGAGTGTTCAGCCCTTACAGTATTCAAACAAAATAGGAGTGAATCTTCTTTTAAAATGGAAATAAGTATAAATTTGAGTCATGCGGTGTGTATCTTTCCTTATTTTATAGAGTAGAGGAAAAGAATAGGAGGAAGCCAGAATCAAACCCAAACAAAGAACAGCCTCCACATTCTTGTTTTTCATTTCCTTGTCTTCTTTCTATTTCTAGATTTTGCTGAGGATCCACTGGAGGAAAATACATGGTTGCAAACCTGCCAGTAGGAGGCATGGATATCCTCTTTCTTTGATTAATTAATCCTGGTGATTAGAGCACCCTCTGCCTCATTTTTTTTCTCTTGTCGAACTGTTTTACATTCAATAGCAGAATGAAACCAAATAGATTTTGGGGAGCAAAAAAATCAGAAAGCTTTCGAGAATTAAATTTTTCATTCTCTCTTGGAGAAACTAAGTACATAAAATACAGGACATCCAAAATAAAATAAACTATCGGTTAATAAAGACAAATGTAGTATTTGAATCCTTTGTTATGAAAGGAAGGTAATAAGAATCATAATCTGATCCTTAAACTTAAACTGTTTTTTGACTGCAAATCTAGAAGTTAACTTTTTAATCACCATTGTGATAATGTAGTGCCCAGTGTAGTAATGAGATTTTCTTATGGCTGCCCTCTGTGCTGGTGGGGAAGAACTGATTAATCTACTAGAAATACTGGCAGGAGAGTGGAGGAAGAAGAGAGAAGATTTTGGCACAAGATGACTTATCTGCCAAACATTTCCAATAACGTTTTCCCTTCTAAGTGGAAGCATGTGGATGCATTACTCAAAGGTGGACTGGAAATGCAGATTCCATTCCTTCTTCCCCAGATGTTAAAGTAGGTGCATAAGACCAACTATTGATAGAGCTGTGAGGAAAACCAAAGAAAGGAGAAGTGAACTGGTGGGAATGTTTTTAGAAGAGGAGTTTTGTTTCAGAGAAGTCGTAAAGGTTTCCTAAGCCCTTCTTGAATGCAAGATGCAACTTTACAGACAGCCAAATGCCAAGCTGGTTCCCATCTGTTTTGTTTTGGTGAAGTCACATTGTGAGAGGTGCCTGAGACTCCACTCATGCAATCACTTTGAAGACCAAGTTCCGTTCCTTAACCTTAGTGAAATAACTGTAGCAAAAGCTGCTGGTAGCTGGTGGTAGCACATGTGAAAGTATTTGCACTGTTCCAGAGGCAGTGAGTGGAATATTACGGGCAAAATGTGAATAAAATCAAAGAGTTATGGGAACAGGAAAGCTCAAGTTCTCCAGTGAAAACTGATAACTAGAGATTCAGACATCATGTGGAATTTTGACAGTTGTTATTATTCCTGAATGCCTGGGTTCATTTGACCATAGGAAAAACGAAAGGGTAAAAAACATCTGTAGGGGATAATTTTTATTTCACTTTGATCAGAAGTAGCAGTCAACAGCAGTAGTTGAAAATGCTGTAACTAGAGAGGAAACCACTTTTTGAAAGCAGATACATGTTCTGTTTTGCAGAACAGTATTGCCTATAGACTGCTGTAGAAGCTTAAGCGTGAACTTAATTAATTACCTCTCTGAATACTCCTACAGTTTTTTTCACATGCTGTGTGTTTTGGGCAGTTATTGATATCTACCTGTCATTGAAATTTACTTTGACTTGTTAAAATATTTTACTCTTTTCATTTTCATCTCTTTTCTATGACACATTGGCAGTGCTTACTACCTTATATGATGGATAGGAAAACTTCTACATTCCATTTAAAAGGTTTTAGCATGAATGAGTACTTTAAGTTTCAAACAGAATGTCTGTTTGGAATTTATCCACTGTGACATACAAAATAACATTATTATTTAAATTGTATTTGATTACTTGAGATAGGGTGGACTGCATACGTTTCATATGGGTTTTTTTTGTTTGCACCTCTAGATGTAATGAAATTACAAAAAAAAAAAAAAAGGCACAAAGATTTTCCAGCCTGGCAGATGTTTAGGGTTCAGTACCTAAAGAATAAATGCGATTGTGCATTACTACTAGAGAGCCAAGAAATGTAATAGGAATGGCCAGTCTTTAAGATCAGAAGTCTTCCTTTACATGTAAGGACTATGGTCTTCATGTGTAGTAGAAGATTTAAAGCCTTAAAGAACAGGTGTCTGTGTTCCAACAAATATGGTACTCTAAAAAAATTGTGGTTGTCAGTGAGATTCTGCCAAAGGGAGTTCTGTCAAATAAACCATAAGATCCTGACTATTGTAAAGGCAGAGCCATCTTATTTTTTCCTCAGCCTTGTTTTACTGTGTTTTGGGAGTATATTTGTGAGGACAATTGTTAAAATATGCTAATTTATTATGCCTCTGTTTTTGCAGTGCTATTCCTGGTTCTATGGAAATCCCACAGAGGATCATGTGCATCGGTGGAAGCCTGCTGCGTCTGTCGGTATGGAATAAATGGTACACAGGACCACGTGGAAGCTCTCTGCACAGAGGTATTTCTCAGTTATTGGTCTTCCTTGACACAGTTCTAAAGGTGTTGAAAAATAAGGCCAGAGAAGAATGTTAAGAATGTTAAGAATGGTTGTTAACGTGCCTGTCAGTGAAATGCAGTGGGAAGGTTGATGATGAGGATGGGAATTAAACTTGTGAAAGAATCTAGAAAGTCAGAGTTTATAAATAACTGCAGCCTTGAGGTTTTTAATGTCAGTCACTGAGAGCAGCTAAAATGTTTACAATGCTTTTTTGGGTGGATGACATTTAAAACCTGAGCAATGAAATAGCCACCTTTTTCATTTTAAGTAACTGCATACAAACATGTATTTATGAAATGTAATTTTTGATTGCCACAAAGAGAGACTCGTAAGTAGGCATAAATTAGTTCACAAGCGTTACCTTCACCATAAGTACTTCCTTGTTGCCTTTATATGCTGTAAATTGAGAAAAAAAAAATCAGAATTCGTATGGTTATTTCTACGTCTTCAAGACCTGACCAGTAATAGCATAACAGAAAAGATAAGGTCAACAAAAGGTTTCTTGAGGAAATATCAGCCAGGTGTCTGAGTTCTCATCATATCTCTTGCAGAAATTTAATGAGAAAGCTAAGTCTAGAAATACAGACCTCTTAAGTCTCTGCTCTTCAGACATGTGAGATTGCACATTTCTGTGCAAGGCTAGGTGATAAGTGTATGTCCAGTCATTAAAGAGCTGAATCCTGCAGCATACAGCCTTCAGAGGGGAGCAGGGCTCCTGTCGGCACTGGGGCCTGCTAAGCAGCACATTCTCCAGCTGCAATGCCAGTACTGTGACCTTTCTTTTGCTCCTTGACCCACACTGCAGCTGGTCAGATAATCACAGATCAGAGTGACCACCTGCATCTGATGTGTGAGATCCAAAACTGAGAGAGAAGCCATGGTACTGCCAAATAAAAATATGCAATCCTAGCAGTGACAGAGTGGGATACAAAAGAATGAGTCAGTGCATGAGACTTGACAGGTCTGCTTTGTAGCACAGCTGGGGATTCACCAGATCCCACAGCACAGAGAGTGGGAAGGGAAGTGCTCTGTGTGCTACCAATTCCCCCTCTTTGCAGAACAATCCTTAGAAGTCTGTTTCTGCGTGCATAACTTACCAGCCTAACTAATGAGATTTGCACTGCAAACGCCACAGCTAAATTTGTCTTACAGATAGTGTGGAAAGCACTTCAGCCTAAGAAAACATGATTGTTAGCCTCTTCCTCTTTTATTTAATAGAGAGCTCTTGCTAAGTGTTCAGGTTTTGAGTCAATGTTATCAAAGCTACATGTTTTGACAGGTTCTCTCCTGTGTGTGTGTATATGGAAAGGTTCTTCATGTACCTCCTAAGTTGAGAGATATAATTTGAACAGAGAAAATTATGGTTCATAAAGTGCTCTTGTTAGGTGACATGACTATGCTTAGTCCACTGCAGGACAGCCTACACAGAGAAATGCATATTTCCATACAAATTACAGTATACTGCAGCCAAGAGATCAATTAGAATGTCTGCAACCAAGAACTCTCAAGTGTCTCCATTCAGTCTGCCATTCAAATGAGATGAGAAATGCGTTCAATTGGTGTAAAGAATTTGAACTCTTTCAGGGAATGTGTAGAGACTGCTGGAAAGTGGCATTCCCTGCGGGGTGGGACTTGCAGATTCTGTGAGATCCAGCAGGGAATTTTAAGGGTTCTGTAACCTAACATTTTGTCTCCCATTGAGAGAAAAATTGCAGAACCTGCTGAATATTGTGGAAAAGATGAGGATTTTTCATTGGTCAAATATAAGTGACTGCGCTGGCTCTGTCATGTGTTACATTGGTCAACTTGATAATCTTAAATCTGTGCTATATTTCATTTGAAAGGAACTCAGAGCACTTTGCAAGCTACTTTTGCAAATACAGCACCAGAATCTCTGCTTGTTGAAATGCAGATCTGGTGCATTGATCGTGGAATGAAACGTCACAGGACTGAAACGTCATAACTGTTTAGCTGTGCACTGTAACAGTTCACTGATTAAGATGGGAAATTCAGGTTTAACAAACCTTGAAAATGTAGCAATATTTTCAGGGCAGCAGAGTGTGATATTGTTTACTCTTTCGATAACTGCCTCGAGAAATTAATTTGACCTGAAGTTGTCAAAAACTGTGTTTAGCCATTTGAAATGCCTGCCTTTCATCAAGATGTTCTAAGATCCCTCCCTTCGACTAGAGATGTAAAGTCCAATTCTAACTGAAGTCAATGAAAAAACTCCCATGGTCTTCAGTAATACGGCAGCAGAATGCAGTAGAGTATGTGAAAACTACAACAGCTTTTACTCAATAAAAACACTTACCAAATGCAGTCATTAAAATTTAATGTAATTTAAATGTAAAAAATACCTCTAATAGTTATTTCTCTGTAATATAGTTATATGGCAGTTAATAATACCATAAATAGTTTATACTTAAAATAGTGTGACTTTCATATACATTATAATTTTCTTTAAATATATATATTTTTTTTTTCATCACTGAGGAATTTGAAATATTTTTGCTTCATTTTAAGAAAACGTGTTTCTCCCAGCAGCTGGTGAAGCATTTTTTTCATGGCTAGCTTTTCCCCTTTAAAAATATTTTTTGACTGTAGAAAACATGCTAAACTTAATAGAAAGATTTCCTGTTATAAATGTACTGAATAGAAGAGAACTTCTATTCAGAGGCAGGATTTGCTTCATTTGTGATTTATTAAGGGTTTCCCCAAACACAGGATCAGTAAAGTAAGTCTAAGAAATTGTTGAGAAGGGGCAGAGTTCCCAGGTGTTATCCTTTGGAAGTTAGACGTCCAAATTCTCTGATAAGCTTTTTGTGTTGGTTGCCGTCCCCAAAGTTTCATAATATTTTAGAACGCCTCTTCTTGCTCATTTTGGTAACTATTTACAAAATAGCTGGGTTTAAAAATGACATGATTTCTTGAGGTCTGATTTTGAACAATCTTTTACATAAGGGATCTTGGAGCTATTTTCTGGTAGGAACTGGCTCAGGTTTAATATTAAATACAGATTTGCAGTGAGTTCAGCCTAAAACTCTTGGAAACAACGGCTGTTTAGCAGTTCAGACAAATGACTGGGGTCAAAATCTTCACCATTCACTCCAGACCTTTCATGCTACGAAAAGTTGTCAAAATCTTGTAAGAGCTGTGGGTTTGTTTTCTTGGAGAAGTCAAGGAAAAGAGTGAGTGAAAGACTGTGGGCGTCTGTCTCCCAGAGTTGAAGGTGTATAGTGAGCACCTAGATTTACCCAGGAGATGGTGTATGCAGGGTGTCTCAGCTCGGTGTGCTCACCTGTCTCCTGGTACATATAGGTGGTACGTGCACGGCTGATTTTACGCCGTTGTAAAGCAGTGCCTCAGTTCTCTGCTGTCCCCTCCCCACGGCTGCCCGGGCTCGGCTCCAGGAGACCGGGCCATTATACAAAGCCACAGGACGCCCTCCTCTGGATTGCTGTGTCCAGCTGCACGGACTGCATTCAAAAAGGGACACAGAAACACAGAATAAGGGAGAGGTGAAGGATGAGGGTCTTTGAAAGACTGCTTTATAAATCGTATTTTTTTGGACATAATAGAAAGTGATGTAAAACAGTACATATGGCATAACATATTGAATAACCTGTGAAATATTCCAGTGTATCTGTCCTCCCAGTATGACAGCTAAGGGCTACATGATGAAAAAGGATACTGAGTATATAAAGATAATGTAAACTGATATGTTGGTGTATCTATACATTTATGCATATAAATGAGTTTTACAAATTTATACATAGGTGTATATATAAGTGCAAGAAGGAAAGCAGATTTTATTTTTTACTAGATCAGGAAGATATGTATAAGTGCATTCCAGGACATAACGTAACTGCACTAATGATTTGGTCAGGAAGACCTTTTCCATAGACATGCAATGACAAATACCTGGTATGAGCTTTGAATGCTGTCTTCTCCAAACAAGTTGCTTATTTGAAAGTAACAACTGAGTGTGTCCCTTAGAGTTGCTACTGTAATGCTTGTGAATAAAAATAAAGACAAGCTTTTAAAACAAGCTATTGCTTGTTCACTGTGCAGTAACGGCTATGAGTCTATATCTCAGTTGAATTCCGAAAAAGATACCACACCAGTGGGATACAGAACACCGGGAGTGTTCCTCAGGGCTCAATTCTATGGCCAGTTCTGTTCAATACACTTATGAGTGATCTGGATGCAGGAGTGGAATGCACTATTAGCAAGTTTGCTGATGATACCAAACTGCTGACTCTTTTTGAGGGACAAGGTGCCTTGCAGAGGGAATCTAGATAGATTAGAGCACTGGGCAGTGATTAATTGCATGAAATTTAACAAGTCTGAATGCCAGATTCTGCATCAAGGATGGAGTAACGCTGGGCATAAGCATAAATTGAGAGAGGAGTGGCTGGAGAGCAGTCCTGCAGAAAAAGATCTGGGGGTGCTGGCTGACAGCAGGCACAATAGGAGCCCACGGTGTATCCTGACAGCCAAGAGGGCAATCTACATCCTGAGGTGCATCAAGCACAGCATAACTAACTGATCAAAGGAGGTGATTATCCTCCTGTATTCAGCATTGGTGTGGCCTCACCCGGAGTATTGTTTGCTGTTCTGGCCCCTGCAGTTTAAGAAGGATGTTTAGGTCCTTGAATGCATCCAGAGTAGCTGAAGACGTCAGCTTGTTTGGAGAGCAGGAGGCTGAGGGGTGAGCTCATGGCTCTCTACAGCTCTTTGAGGAAGGGAAGCAGAGATGGAGGTGCTGAGCTCTTCTGCCTGGGATCCAGCATCAGGACACATGGGAATGGTTCAAAGCTGTGCCAGGGCAGGTTTAGCTTGGACATGAGGAAGCATTTCTTTACCAAGATGGTGGTCAAATACTGGAACAGGCTTCCTGGAGAGGTGTTTGATGCTTCAAGCCTGTCAGGGTTTAAGAGACATTTGCACAATGCCCTTCATAACATGTTTTAACTTTTGGTCAGGCAATTGGACTAGATGATTGTAAGTCCCTTCCAGCTGAAATAATCTGTTCTCTTCCATTCTATTCTACCATCCTAGATAAAGTGCTACCTACTGCTCTTCACTTTCTTGGCCAGCATTGACTTCATAGCACTATGAAGCCAGATGGATTTTTTTTTTTTTTTTTAAAGCAGAGTTATCTATTAAAAACAAGATTCCAGGAAAGAAAAAGAAACAGTGAGTTTCTTCTGCCAACTGCTTATCATTGGATTAGCCAGGACCTTGTAGGAATGTTTCAAAGAGAGGAAATGACTGGCCCCCTGTGAATGTTTTGCTCACAGTAATCATGATGTGTTGTGGCTTTTTGTTTGTTTGTTTGCTTGCTTGTTTTTTCTGTAGTAGAGTAAGCAAGGCATTGTCTCACTGTTATGTATGTTGAAAGATCAACCAGCAAATGCAATAAGTGTTTTATTTCACTCCTTTCCCCTAAAGTTAAGATTCTGAAGAGCTTACCTTTTCTCTGAGTAAAGCAACAGAAGGTTGTGAGATGCTTTCAGTGGGTGAGCCCACTGGGATCCATAGCTGAATACTTAGGGGTGGGACAGCAATGTATTGTTAGAAGATATAGGATTGAGGGAATGACTAGAAAGCCATTTGCTCGTCCTCAAGTCTAAAAAGCAAGTGAACATGAAATTGATGAAGTTATATCCATAAACACACATATATAATAATATAGTTATTCCAAGAACTCACTCCTGTTGGATTAACTAAAGACAATGGAAGGGTGTCAGTGGTCTGCACTAGATACAGTCCACTATTCAAATAATGCAAACAAAATATGATTTGAGTGGAACATTTTTTAACTCTTACAATTTGAAGGGTGAAATCACATGATTTGTTTCTTTTTTTAAAACTTTCAATAAATACCCTGAAATCATAAAGTTGGTACATTATTAGCGTAATAAAAATTAAAGCTATGAAAGATCTGTGAAAATATCCTGATATTGCATTAGTATCTTAATAACTGTTGTCGTCGCTATACTAAGCCACACGATGGCAGTGTACTGTTGAATAAAGACGAGGAAGCTGCTAAACGGGTCTGAAAACCAACTTCACGGATTATACTTTTACCTAGTGTTACAGGAACTTTCGTCTTCTGGGGTCATGAAATCCTAGTTTTAACACAAGAATGGTTTTCCCAAGGGTCTGGTTTAATATATATACAAAGAAACTCATTGGGAAACAACACAAGCTCCTTTCCAAAACCCTAGAGCATGAGAGTTCAGTTGGAGTTAAAGCTTCTTCTCAATTCCAGACACCATGACCTTGTGAACAGTAGATCATCTTTGGGTTCCAAATATAATTCCATGTCCCCGCTCCTACTAGAAGCAAATATTAAAATAATCGTTGTATTTAGTGAAAATTGGATTAGCCTTATAATCAGGGACAACAAAGAAAGATGACAATTTTAATGTGTTTTGTAAGAAGCACCACAGAATGGCCTTTGAAAGGTCACTTGGAAAAGTCTGGCTTGATGCATGTGACTCTTTCAAAAGTTGGACACTTTGGATTTGTCAGTGGCTGGTGCCTCTCTTGAGGTGGAGGAAGAGGCAGCAATTAACTTACTGACAGATAAGAAGGAGAAATGGAGTGTCTGAGCGCTTGGAGTCTGATCTTTCCTCAGTGTCAATTAGTGATAACTACTAAACTGAGTGTTTCTTGGAAGCTAAGTTTTTGTACCTGACCTTTTGCCTAGGTCATTAACTGCCAAGTCAAGCACCCTCTGCATTAGCCCTGGATGTTCCTGTAAAGCAAAAGAAGTGTGCATGTGGGAGAATGATACTGCAAAATTGCTCTGTCCCATTGATTTATTTATTCTAAAGTATTCCTATCCATAATCCACACCATAGTTTTAAAACAATTTCAAAACAAAGTAAGCAAAAAATGGAACAAGGTTTTAAATGGGAGACAGTCCATCCTTCCCAGCCTACATTTGTTGAAATTTAACTTTCTTCCAGTGTGTAAAGAAGGAGTGTCATGGTGTGGTCTGATAGTCAGTTGAGTTCTGGTAGATCAAGGGCAAAACAAACTCCAGAATTAGGACTCCTTCCCTTCCCCCTTCTGAATGGAGAGCTGTTAACTTAGTGCCTGCTCAGTCTTGGCTGTCACACAGCTAAGTGAGAGGGGCTATTCCTAAGGAAACCAAACTGATCATTTTGGCTGAGATTTCCAAAGGTGGGTAAAATGTTTGAGCTTTATACCCTGTTGGGTTTTGGAGCTTTGCTTTCTTTAGGAGCCATAGAAAAAAACCAGTTTTGTGGTTTTACAAACAATTCTGTAAACACAGATGGTAATCGCAGTTGCAGTCAATATTAGGTGTATGTGGAATATCTTACAGTGAACACTGACTGCTGATTTTCAGATCAGTTGTGCAGTTCATAAAGTTGGTGACCTGCTTGGGCCATGCCTTTTCCTGATAGAGTCTTAGGGACAGGCTGCAGACTGGGTGAATAGTTGACAACAGCAGCTCACTTCTATCTGCTATTATTTCCTAGGTGATATCCCACTGTTTGATAAGGTGCATGACAGGTAAGCTCAAGGTCTTCCAGAAAAAATGGTTTCAGGAGAAAGCTACCACACTGGAACAATTCAGAGATATGCATGTTTAACTTAGCTTTGTTTCTGAGATGTAATTTTAAAATTCTGTTCCTCTGTGCTTCTTAAACTTTTGCTTATTTCTTGATAGCTGCTGAATGGTGTATTCACCAGTGTCAGCAAGCGTTTTGGTTGAGATTGCTTTAAAATTTAGTGGTGTTAACAGGATATTCAAGTTATTCTTTCTAAAGCTACTTTGCATTTCTTTTCCTTGTGTGATGTTGGGAAGTTGTTGCTAATCTAAAATGCAATCTTTCTGCAATACTAGTGTCTGATTTTAGATATGCATCATATTTCATGGTGCTATTCATCCAAAATACTGTCTTGTGTTTCTGTAACACTGGGAATAGAACAATGAACTTGCTTCAGATTTTCACTATTGTAACTGTAAGCAGAACTTGATAGATTTCCTCTGCAAAGTTAAGCTTGCATATTAACTTGGCTGAAGAAAAAGGTCACATCAAAGGGCACAAATTAATCAGCTGGGACAGCGTTATGCAGTAAGCATTGGTTGTGTGTTTCTGGAGCTCCTGTCATGACATTTTTTTAATACATTGTATGTCATGCATGGGGATCCTAAAAAAAACCGGTACGGTGCAAATAACACTGAAAAGGTATGAACATTTCATCTGTGATTGAGTGCTTACGGGTTTTGTAGAGAGCACTGAATTAAGCCTCCAGGCAACTTGATTTAGGCCTAAGAAGAAAAGATAAGCTAAGGATAAAAATCTATTGTAAAATTCAAGCTTTGGAATACACAAGGTTTGGTCTGATCTTTTGTTGTTCTTTTGAAATGTCAGGACACATTCACAGTTTTATGTTCTCTCAGATTGGTTCAGCTTTTATTTTAGAGTTTTGTTGATTGTTCTTGTACTTGGCTTCTGTGTGTGGCTTTGTTTCTAAGATTTTTCCAGTTCATTGCCAACATGTTGGCAATTGTGGTTTTGATTCCTGATTGGATCTATGGTATGTGTTTGTGTTTGGGCCTGAAGGGGCAAATCAAAGTGATATTTACCCAAATATGGTACTGAGTTCAGGCTTGTCTGTCAATTCCAAGCCTGGGTATGGTTGTTTTGTAAGGAACTGATTTCCATTTTGTTCTTGCCTGAGTGTGTTTAACTTCCATTTGCTTTAAAGAGGGTCATGCAAGGTTGTTGAAGGACAGAACAAGCACTGCACAAACAAAACAGATAATGAGACTGGAGTTCCTGAAGATGATATTGTGCCATTCTGAAGATGTCCTTGGCTGTTCCAGAAAGCTTTAGATAGCAACAACCACCAGGAATGCTTTTATCATCTGTGTTTGCCTAAGAGTCTGCAACCTTTCCTTTCAGATGCCAGCCTTACACAGTTTTCTGTGCCTCCATCACCTCTTGAGTAGATTAGTGTAGTACGTGGTATCTTGAGTAATACCCTGCAATTGCTGGAAACTTTGGCTGCTGTGAAAAGTGGTTGCTGCCTTACTTAAAGAGAATGATTGAAGTGTTCGAAGTCCTGAACACTTTGAATCTAGCGTGATTTTGAAATCAGCTGTCTGGATGACTTCTAACTGCAGAAGTTGATATAATGGCAAGAGTACAGGCTTATAGACTCACCTTTCCTCCCTTCCCTATTTTGGACGTTGAGGGAGTTGGATACAAGGAGTTAGGGAAGCTTGACCCAATGGACATGTGTTTAACTTACATCTTTTGCACCTTTTGAGCTTTTGATTAGAGTGTAATATTTTTCTGTTCGCAGAAATTTTTCTGTTCCTGCAGAAATTATTTATTTCAGTAGGAAGGAGGGAGGAACCTCTACTGGGGAAACAAAATTCTAGAAAGAATTTAATCTGGGCCTTTTTGCCAGTGGCTTGTAGACTTGTAGGTTTGTGGGAGCGGTGTGCCTGCTGGATTGTGGGGATGACTGTCAGGCAAACAACTATCAGCTTGTGGTCAACCTTTTTGTCTTGTACTGCAAAAGTACACGGTTTAGGACCCCCTTGGTTACTTTTAAATGTAAATCCACATTGGGCTTCAGCTTTGTATCATAAGTCTGTTTAATTTAGGCATATGAATTAAATCTGGCATCTATGCAGTACCATGGTGTATTTTCAAATTATATTATGCTGCAGAACTGAGCAGTGGAGACAGCCTGGCTAGCAGTTTACCTGAAACCAAAGACACTAGGCAAATATGCATCCCTCAGTGGGTTCATACTGTTATATCTGTCTTTCAAAATTCAAGGTGGGTGTCTCATATGGCCACTGACAAACTTTTTAGAATTCTCAATAGATTTTGTATATTAGAGAGATTTGAAATCTCTTTCTTAAATATTTTTAATGTTTAATGCTTTCCAGGCTTATCTTTTTGCTCTTCTGTGACAAATGATATCACTCACATTACATTATTTAAAAGACCCCTTGCTGTGATAAAAATAAATCCAAGTGGCTCAGGCCTAGACTTTTCAAGGTATTTGAACACTTCCGTGCTTGGCCTTGCCTGCCTCCAATGAGCCTTGTAGCTAAATGCAGTTATCAGCTCCAGGATTGCTCCAAGCAGTTTACAGGGAAGAGCTGGGGAACCCAGAGCAGCCCCACAGATGTCAGCTGTGTGGAGAGAAAAGACAGGAACATTGAGAACCGTGATGGGACTAAGATGGTCTTTGAGCAAGCAGGCTCTTCCTCTGGAATTCCTAAACATGAAATTTCTTCTGGAGTTAGAGGTATGGCTAAGTCATCACCATGAGTGTGTGAACAAGAGACCTGAAGAAGGTGGTAGATATGCCTGCAGAATGCTGATACCTCCTGCGTATGGTTTGGAAAGATCCTGAATCTTCATTTCTTATTGAAAGAAAATGTTAAAGTCTCCTTGTTAGAGCACCAGAACACCTGTTTGTTTGAAAGGAGGGAAAAGCTAGCACCTCTCTCTTCCACCACATATGTCTGGATAGCCAGTCAGGCTTAGGCATGCTCAAACCCTCTGAAAGGATCAGAAAGCGCTAGCAGTGAAAACACAGAAAGTCATACTTTAAAAATCCCACTTCAGATTCTGAGGCAGCTTATTAGCTGTGAAAGAATATCAGCATCTGCCAGTTAGCAGTAACACAAGTACACACAGGCTTAGAAATATGCTTTAGTAGGACTTGGAGAAAGCAGTGGTCCCTAACTGGTGAACAAGGGCCTAGAAAGAGACCAGTCCATAACTCTTGTCTAGTGCCCCTGCTCAGATGTACAGGTTCAGAAACGCCAGCCAAATACAGAGGCATTACAAACAGAAGAGGCTATAAGAAGGAGATTTAGCAGTGAATGGAAAGGAGTTCTGATTATAATTACTCATATAAATTGTACTTTTGTCTAGAAACTGTACCACATTGAGAGGAAATTCTGGTATGTATCCATGTAGAACTTGTTCATACATAACATGCAAGAAGATTTCACATGTAAGTACAACTACTTCTCTTTTTTTGTCTGTGCTAACTGTATGTATTCAGTCATTTCAAGTCCTTGAAATTTCAAATACATCTAGGAAGGCACAGTTTTGAGAGAACTACCTCAAGGCAAAGTTAATTTTCTTTCCAACAGAAAAAGAATTCCTTGTAATTGCATATAGAGTTTAAAATCTTGTAAACACATGGATACACAGAAACATCTATTACAGGGGAAAATACTTGTGCCAGTGAGGTTGTCAAAGGATGTAGAAATTGAGGTAGCTTTCCAGCTGGCTCTGAAAAGCAATTTTACAATTATCTCCTGTGATTTTCACTGAGGATTAGGTGCCTCTGAATTTGAAAATCACAATAGGCATCTAGCTATTTCTGAGTGCTCTAAATGCTGGACATTTGCTCTTTCTGGTGTTGAGCAGCTGCATCTCAGAAAAAGCAGCAGTAAGTTAGACTCTTCAAAAACTAAAATTAACCATTCAGAATTAGTGAGTGCTTCTAAACTATTTTTTCCTCACCTTAAGTCTTGAGAGATACTGAGCCCTCACAATACCCATGCAGTGCTATGGAAAATGAGTTATGGGATGCCTGTGAAAGTTAACTCCAGCGCAAAATCAAGACGATGACAGTTAAGTGTGCTGCTTTTGTACTGATTAAATACCCACCACTGAAGAGTCTGAAGAAGGAAGGGTGACTATAAATATTCATGGCAGTGTTTGGATTGCTTACATGTCCATTGTCTGTATGGTCCGTTTATGACTGGGAAAACAATTTTAAATTAATGTCATTCCAAACCCATGTATTTGTAGAAAGTGCCCCTCAGATCTTGCATCAGTGAACAGGAAGATCTGTTTGATACAAGCTCCCTATTTTCCCTGTAGCTAAGTACAGTATTTCATGTCTTATTAACATAATCTATCTCCAGTGAAGTTTATAAGCCTTGACAGATTATCACCTCGGATGAGAAAAAGGATGACAGAGAAAATTTACTTTTACGAAGTCAGTCTTTCTGGAGCTGTTCTTGGACAGCTTGACACTGAAGGCTATAAACATAGACTGGAATCTGAAACCTTTTCTGCAATGACCTTGTTTTAGAAAATACTATTCTTATCTGCTCATGCTTATTCTTCTCTCAGCAGTCAGCCCTCACAGTACACTCCTCACCATGTGCTCCTTTTGTTTCTTGAGCAGTACCTTCCTATTTACTTTTTGTTTACTACCCTTTTCTATTCAAGTCATGCATCTGAAAACCTACTTTATGCTAGTACCAGAATTATGTTAGTGAACCATTTGATTTGATACAGGCTTGTCATCTCTGACTGTTTCTTCTCCATGTATTTGGAAGAAGGCTTTTCCAGGAGGAGCACTGATCCTGCATTGAGCACTGCATTAAATTACACTTTAGTGGCAGTAGTTTTGTGCATTCAAATTTAAAATTGTCCATTCTTTATATTAGTAAAAGAAGGTCACTACTTTCTAAATAACAGAGCAGTCATATGCAAGCTTAAGACCAAGGACTGAAAATACAGACTCAGCCAAAAGTACAGTCCTTTGGAAGAGAGATGTCAAATGGATCTGAACAGTATTTTTACACATATTTCACTGTTTATAAACAGTGTCAAGTACTTCTTTTTGTATGAAATTTTATGCTGCCATTCTAAACAAACCAAATGCAGCTTCCTGTGGTGATGGCTTTTTTTATTGCGCTTGCACCCTGCCCATATGACACACATTTTCTGCCAAACTGATTTTAAAGAAGCACCTACATTTATTTTCACTGTCCTGTGTTTCAAAGCCAGGAGACCCTGGATGAACAAAGATCATCTGAGCAGCAGACACATTAATCTCAGTGCATTTGCTCTGTTTGGGTTTCCAAATGTCCTTGCTGAGATCTGTTGGTATTGCAAGATCCCCAAAGCAATCTAGTTTCCTTTTCACCATGTTCTGTCCTCCTTTTTTTTTTTTTTTTTAAATAAAAGACAACAAAAACCAAAACCACAAAAAAACTCCAAACAAACTCCTATTGTGTAGCAGACATCTTAAAACATCTGAATCCAGAGACTATGACAATCATTCTGGTGATGGAGTCAGTCACAGTTTCTGTGTAACAACACAGATGAATGAAGTGCTAGCTAAAGAATATCTGTGTTAGAAACATTGACATATGTTACATCCTCTATTATATAGTTCCCAGATACCAAGGCAATTGCCACTTAACCTCAGTGTTTCAGGGCCTGATTTAAAGTATTGAAAGTGATGGGAGATTTTCCATTGATTTGAGTAGATTTTGAACCCAGTTGAAAGAAGCTGCAACCAGAGTTTGCCATCCTGTCCGAAATACAAGAAGGCATGGAATATTTTTGTGACCAGTGACAGTCCTGGTTTTATAAGATACACATGCATACACAGTATACTAAAATAATCAGCTGTGTCTTTTTCTAAATGATAATCTTCACCAAGAAATAAAAATCAGATCTTTTATTGCAACTGATAGAGTCAATATTATGTGATTCTTCTTTTGTCAATGAAAAAGCAAATTAGTGTGATTTCATTATGTTTCTTCAAAGGATTAAAGCATCATTCTTATGGTAGTTAAGAGTGACAACATTTAAAGGAGTATTAGTTTTTCTCCTGAACAAATTCTTGGTTTATTGAATTACCAGACTTGGGCAGTTAAGTAATAACGTAGGCTAAACATTTAAAGGAATGTCAATTACATTCTTTTCTTCTGGCAAATAAGACTAAAATAATAAATCATTATTGAAAATACCACAGGCAAATCCAACAGATTTAATAAGAGGAAAGGTGTTCCTTGTGTTGTATGTGCCAATTTAAAGATTTTGGTGCATTTTTTTCTGCTTAAAGGAGGATGGACAGATAACAGACTTCCCCAACTCACAGCTTTATGCTTCATCAAAGCAAGAGTTGAATCATGGTTTCTGATTTCAATTACATTTTAAGTCAGTAGAGTTCTTCCACCTTCTTTTTATTTTTTTACATCTGTTATTGAATTCTGAAGTCAGGGACAAACTGTAATCTCATTTACATTTGTGTAAATACAGGAAATAGCTTATTTTTGCTTCTATTTTTGATGTAGCTGTTGTAATTAATTCAGTATTTCTTCATAGAAACCAAATATATTATATATTACGGTGATGATAATCCCATGTAAGATTAACTTATTGTCTTTAAAATAGTCATGTCTTTGTTAGATGACTGTTGGATTGTTACTTATTATATAATTTGACTTTTTAATTACTTGCTAGTGCTCACAGTAATTCCTCACCTTTGCAGGAATAATATGACTTACTGATTCATAGCCTTTATTTTAGCACACTAGACTCCATGTTTAGAAATCTTTAAAAACTTTTATTGATGACTTTTTTCAGGAAGATTTCACAGTAAGTGATAAGAGTGGTATAATCTTATGGAATTGGCATCCCTTTAGTGACTAGGGAGAAAAAAATGATCAAAGATCTTATGCAACCTGTGGTGAGATAAATTAGATATTGAACAGAAAACCTCACTCTGTTCATTTGGGATATTATGTACTTTCATATATATGTGTGTGCCCTAATTAATTATTCCAAAAATAGAAGTATGTGGTAGTTAACGAAGAATGTACAGAGAGGAGTGGCACATCAAGATTCTGACAAAATATTGGTGATACTTAAGACACCATTCATTTCAGACATTTTAACCAAGTTTTTTTCTTCTTCTGTGTGATTTACTATGCTTTGTTTACCCATGATTGCACATATGGTACCATCTGATCTTGTAAATATAATTTCTTATCAAATATTTATTTTTAAAAAGTTATGCTCTGAAAAAAATCCAGTGTCACCTATATTTGCAGATAGATGTTTCAAGAACATTTCTAAGGCATATCTTTGTAAAACACCTTTTACAACAGTTTAGCCTTTTTGCACAATATTCTTAGAAGTAGAAATCAAATCCTATAATGGTCATATACATAAAATGTTGAAGGTTATAAAACATTGTCGGTCTTCACCAGGCACTTCTTAAGAGTGTCAGAGGGCTTTTGGTTATATTTCATTTCTCTTCAAAATCTAAGTGTCTCAGTCCTGCTGCACTGTTAAACGTCGAATGGAAGTTGGAGGTCAGTGAAATTCATTAAAATTTACTCCAGTACATAATCAGTTTATTCAGCCTTAGGTGGAGGTATAGATTCCTCTGCATACTGCAAGTAGTTTCTTGTAAAACTGATCATTATCTTCTTTCTCTCAATTGCTCTATGACTTTGCTGGCTGCATTTCTTCACTTGGCCTTCAAGCTTCTTTCATTCCTCTGTAGATGTGTCTCAGTGTGACCACTTCTACCTCCTAGATACAGAGTGATGTGGATGAAATCTAATGTGCATTATAGTGCCCACTCTTCCAATTAATTCCCTACTAATCTAGAGGATCTGAGTTGACATCTTTATTATATTTGTATATTCTCCGCACAGTTTCTCGAACATCTTGGAAGAAAAACCCTTAAGCTAACATGTACCTACATGAAACCTAAATGACTGTTTCCTATGAGTAATCAATCTGTGGAAACTGCATATAATTCTAGTTTTAAAATTTTCCCCTTGGATGAAATTTGTTTTGAGTATTGTGTCAATCATCTGTTGCTTATCTTTCAGCATGCTGCCTTTTCCTTTTAGTATTTAATTGGACCACAGGAAGCTTCAGAAAGCAGGCAGGTAGGAGTGTGGTAACTGTCATATGTTCTATATATTTCTGTGATGACATTTTTACATATCACAGGTGCACAATGAGAGAATATACTCCTATGTCTCTTGTTGAGTCTGATTATTTTCAGAGTCCTTTCCTCGTGACATTGTCAAGTTCAGTGTACTCAGGCTAGTACAGGATATTTTTAAGGAACATAATTATTACTTTCCCTGCAATTAACATTGCAATTTTGGTAATGCTACCTAATTCAGTGAAACAGTCTGCAGAGCACAGGTATGAACAAGAATACATAAACATGCCATCTGGGGGGTACAATATATTCTCTGGAACAGAGGCCATAAGAAATAAGGTGGGCAGAATTTTGTCCAGACCACCTGTGGTTCCTTCATTTTAGATGTGACTGAGCCATCTGCCACTTTTATTGACTTCAGTGGGCAACAATGTGCTCATCACTTACTTAAGCAGTGTGTATGTTCATGTAACAAAACTAAGTTCATTGTTTGATGCATATGCAGCTTAGTTTCTTTTGGAAACAATAAGAAATGTGTGGTAAAATGAGCCACTAAGGATGCACAATCTGGTTGATATTTTAAAAATGCCTTGACAGAGTAGTATTTTTTTACTATATATATAGATGGGTGCATATTTGGAGAGTAATATTCAGATGATGGCGTGATCACATCATGTTACATAATAAATCTGTTTCTTCTTTTTTTGTTGTTTGATTGTGGGTTTTTAATAATCCAGAGTAGAGGAAGGGCAGTGAATTTAAGGAAGAAAGGAGTTCAGGACATACAGTATGAGTGGAAACTTTTTGGGACTGAATTCATCTTTTGGTTCTGCACACACAGAGCCTCATGCAGTCCGTTGGGATCCACGAGAAGAGTCTTGAACATTACACTGAGGGGACTGTTGGACACACTGTTCAGTGTTCAACATACCTACACAGTATAGTTTGTAGAAGAAGTGGGAAAAAAAAAAACACAAAACAGTATAAGCACTGGGCTGCCATTTCTGCATTTGAAAGTGCTCTCCAGTGAGTGTGTTGCCATAGATTTGTGTGCACCAGAACCACTGTCCACAGCCCAACACATTTGCTGAAAAAACATCCTGCTGTGAAATGCTGGAGAATTCTATGCAGACTCTGTTCTGAGAGTGATGCACTTCCAATACATGCTGGGATACCAGGAATGAGAAATGTATAAAAGACAGGTCAAAACTTTATCATCTGTTTGTTTTGAAGAAACCCTATATATTATTTTATGCTTAGTAAGCTGCTTTATTGAAAGGGCATGACAGCGATGAATAGTTGTTCATTGTTCTTGTCTTTAGAGAGATTTCTTGAGTATTAATATAAAAAACTGTTTTTAGGAAAGGGAAAGATAGCAACTGCATCCAGGGAAACAGATTGGCAGTTGACTCTGTTGAAGTTTTCAGTACATGAACCAATAAGCAGAACTAGAGAGGTTAAAATGCATTAAGCTGAAAAACTATACAGCTGGAATGAGGGACGAGACTGCAATAACAATTATGCAGGTTACAAACCAAATTCAGGTATTGTATGTTTAATGACCTTCCAGAAGGTACATAAGAGGAAATTTTGAAGTATGAAACCACTACCCTAGGAATTTTATTGAGCAGATGGACATAGTGCTTGATGAGTGATTCCTGAGCTGCCAAGATATAGGGCATGCTTACCTTCTTTCTCTTGTTTTCAGTGTGGTGTGCTTTTTAAAGGTACAGCCATCCCTGGCACCAGTATTGGGCTGGGTGCTGGACTTCAGTGACACACTGATCTCTGTGTCTCTAATCACATCTGTACATCTCGCTGTCAAGTGCACTGATGACAATACTCACACGCCTATATTCCTTCCAGATCTCTGAGCCTAGTGTTTACAGCTCAGTGATTCTCAGTGCTACCCCATCAGTTAGACCTTCATAATCATGTGTGAGAAGCACATCACTCTTTTCACCAACTAGCCACAGTTTTGGATAGCTCTCACAACATGTGAATATGGCCCTGAAAGGACACTGGTGATCTTCAGTTTTCTCATGAAATTTTGATTGATGCCAATGGATAACATAAACGTGGGAGCTCTGCTAAAATCAGAACTGGGTTAGATAGCTATTTTTCTTGTACTCTCAGTTTATGCAAGTTATCTGAACCCCTTGTGTGGTGAATTGAATAGTGAGGCTGCAGCTTTCTAGGGATCACCTAGGATAAGAAGTGTTCTGCGGATGCAAAATACAGCATATTAAATCACTGTTCTTGATTGTGCACGAGAGGGGTTCAGTCCCAACTAGATGCTTGAGAGTGATCTTAAAGCAGGCGCCTGCTCCAGGCTGCTGCAGAAATCATACTTCTCCCCATAGTCAGGGTAATACCATAACAAGTGCTGGGTTTGGTGCTTGAATATAACACTGATGGGTGCCTTGGTTGTCTGAGAGAATAATACTTGGATGTTTCAGAGTCAAAAAAAGTTTCTTATTTTCTGCTACTACTCCATTGCAATGTACTAAGCCAGCTGATGTTAGTTCACTGAGTAGGAAAAAAATCCTTTACAGATCCACACTAAAATTGATTCTTGTGTGGAGGACAAGCTAATTAGCTTTCCTAGGTGTTGGTAAGAGCAGGTATTTGGAGAATGTAGGTGACCTGACTTGTGCCATCCTTTTCAAATCTGTCTGTCTGCAGTATTTTTACATTTTAATAATTATATTTAGACTCATTTCCTGTTTTGCTTATAAAATCTCAACCTTTAAATCCACAGATTCCAAACAACCTATCAAAATGACCATAAAAATGACACTCTTCTTAATCAGCAAGTAAAAACAATAAAGTCTCTTTAGTGCTGGAGCACACCCATTTGATATGGTGACCTTTTCTAAAAGTTTTTTTTTTTCTTTCGTATGCAATACGCTTTTTAAACTTGTTTCTAAGTGAGAGCTGTGACAATGGGAAAAAAAGCATTTTTGTATTTTCTATAATTTATTTTTGCCTGTATAATTTATTTTGATCTATATAAAACAACACAAAATTCATGGTGCCTCAGCCCATCATTTCATTAGTCCTTTGTTTCATATTTCAGATTGAGAATCTAATTTTACTTCAAATGCATTTTTTTACTTGGTTCATCTCATTAGATTTTAAAAATAGGTGCTCAGCTCTCTGAGAAAGGGTCTTATATCTGAAACCAGCAGTCACATGCGTTCAAATATTCTCCTTCTGCATTATTCAAGACACCTACAGCTGAGTGTGTAACTTAGGCAACCTGGCTTGATATTGAATAACTTAGTCACTGCCTTGACATTCGGAAAGATGTCTGTACCCAGCAAATGCTATTTTTATGTGCGTTGCCTTGTTGCTTGAGGGATCATGGAGAATTAGCCTGCATGAAGCATTTTTTTCCTGAAAGTAAACAATTTGGATGTGTATTTGTTTTTGTTGATTGTTTTTTTTTTCCATTTGCTTTTGTTAATTATATCAATACATTTTAAAATTATTGCTATTGAAGTCCATTTAATTTGAAGCAAAAGTTTCTGCTATTTAAGTCTCTTGTCAGGAAACCAAGTATTAGAGGTGTTTGGTTTCTTATTTCTGAGTCTGTTTAATGACAGCATAAATATTCAGCCTGACTCTAAATACGTAATTAAAGCTGACTATTGCCCAGATGTTCCCCTTTGTTGCCTGGCATGGAGCAAAGGGAAGAGCAGGAAGCAGCAAGCCCAGTGCTGACTGTTCCAGTGCACGCTGGCCTTGGATTCTGGCAGAACGTGTGAGTGATCCCTGTGTCACAGAGTTTTTGCAAGGATATGAGCTTACAGCTGATGTGAATGGTAGTGAGCTGCTGTTCCACTGTTCCTGCATGTTCTTTCCCTGTCTTCTCAACAGTTTAGAAATTCCTTTTGTGCTGCACCTTTTGTGAGGTGGAGAGCTGAGGAGTTCAGCTTTTCCCTTGGACAAGACAGTGGATTTCAGGGAGAGGTCGTCTTTTTAGAGTGCACAGGATTGAGATTGGTCAAGTGTGTAGATGTGAAACAGTTTACTGCTTTAATTTTAACTTTTGTGCCACACCTTCTGTCCTTAAAGGGAATAAAACTATGGGGATCAGAGCTGATGGCATGAGAGAAGGAAATCAGAGAACAAATAGAGGCAGGTTGCTGAGTAAGCATCTGCAACCTGGATGTTTTGCTTCAAAATTCCCCAGTCCTTGGACCTTTCAAAGGGATCCTGCCGTGTGTGAGTAAGAGCTTTGGTGGGAGAACTCAGGATAAACTTTGTCTGGATTTTACATGGTGATGAATGTTCAAGTGACCTCCTGAGCCTCGGAGTTAGCAAGGAACTGAGACTGTGCTTGGAGTTGATGCCCTTAGTTATTCTATGTGAGCTGCTGGCAGAGCTGTCAAACGTGAATGGCTGCTGAGGCTGGAAAGCAGAGTCAGACCATGAAGCATAAGGAGGAAAACAGGAAAACGTTTTTTCTCCTCCAGAGTTGTTCATGGGAGGATACTAGCCTTGCTTTTATTCTGGAGCTTGTAATGCCTTCTTATTTAGTTTGGAAAACTCTGAAGTGACCATAGGAGTGTCTCTCTCCCAGGTCCTGGAGACAAGTTAATTAGCTAGATTCTGGCACTGATGGCACTGCAGAACGACACGGGAGAGTTCCCTCTCAAGGCAAATAAAAAGCATCCCATGCTCTACGAGTTACGCCGTGATTCATGGTTTGGGGGGACTTGTTAATGATTCTGACTGTTAAGGTTAGCTGTACCTACACCCTCCTGACAACCCAAAGGCAAACAACCAGCATAACCTCTGCAAACCACATAATCGCTCTGTCCCTAGCAGGACTCCAGAACCCTTTTTCTGCCGCACACGGATGAGGCAGTATGTCACTTTCGGGCAGGGAGGGGGTGCTCTTTTTATAGCTGTCATCGTGAGGGGTTTTCTGCTTCAGTAGCCTTGAAATCCGCAGCTGGGGCTGGGCGGGGCTGCCCTCAGCCCCCCTCCCCGCGGAGCGCCCCACCGCCTTCGAGCTGCAGCCGCAGCCGGGGCTCCCTTGTGCGGCTGCGGGGAGCAGGCGGGGAGGGGCTGCGCAGCCCCGCAGCCTGGGCGGGAAAGCTGTCAGCGCCGGGCCGAGTGCGGAGGCTTTCCCTTGGCTCTCTGCACCGTCTGCAGGAAGGCGCGGCGGGGTGGGGACGGGAGGAAGGAGCGGAGCCTCCCCCGGGTTGGATAGCGCAGCTCCGCCGCCGGCCCATGCCTTGGCGAGCGCAGTGAGCGGGGCGCGGAAGGCAGAGAGCCGCGGGGCGGCGGCGGGCGGCCGGGCCATGTCGGAGACGGAGAGCGGTGCTGCAGGTAAGGGCGAGCGGCCGTGCTGCGCGGCCGAGCGCGGCCCCGCGCCTGCCGGGCCCCCGTCGCAATGCAGGAGCGTTGCCGGCGGCAGGCGCGGCACAGCCCGGGCGCTCCTCCGGCACGGCACGGCTCGGCGGGGCGGCCCCGGCTTATCGGGGGAAATGATCTGGAGCCAGAGCCCCGTCCGGAGGAGGGGGAGGCGGGGAGACTGCAGACAATGTCCTGGCGTCTGAGCCGGTCCCGCCGCCCCGGCTCTGTCCGCGCTCGCCGGGCGGTTGCGGCATGGGGCAGGGCCGCCAGCGTCCTGGCTTCCCCGGCGGGGTTTGGGGGTGCCCGTGCGGGGCTCCGCGGGCAGGGACGGCTGCGACAGCGGGGGGTGGCTTGCTGCAGAGCTCAGCCCGGCGAACCCCGCCGCCTGCTGCGGAGCAGCCGCGGCTCATCACGTGTTGTCCCTGGGGGGAGCCGATGCAGCAGAACGGGAGGGGATCCAGGTGAAAAAACAATGCGGAGGCATTGCTGGGGCGGGGGCGGGCGCCCTGCCCGGGCACCGGTGCTCTGCGGCGAGCGCGACCAGGCGGCGCAGCATCGCTCCTGGCGGGGGGGGGGGAGCCTTTGTGGATCCGCCCTCCTCGCGGATCGGGGTCTCCCTTTCCCAGCAACGGCCCAGGAGACGGGGGTGAGGGCTTGCGCTGGAAATCAGGGGCTACTGCTGCAATGAAGGAAGGCACCGTTTTTATCAAGTAGCCTCATGCACTGGCTGCTCGGTGGGAGAGACAGCGCTGTCTGGGATGGGAGGCTAGCTTTAGCATCCTGGCGCAGCCTCGGGGACCAGAGAGCGCCCAACGAAGCGCAGGGATGGGATAAAACCCGAGTGGTTCTGTGTTACCGTGCGCGACTCTCTGACTTTGCAAACTTGACGTATGAGTTGAGGCGATCTGAAGCTTCTTTTGCTTGAAATAATGATTCAGAGGTTTTTGTCCTTTTGTGATTACACTTACGCCTGATAAAAATAACATAGCCTTTGGAGGATAGGGGTGGTCTCTCCTTGTGTGGGAAGGGAGCTGGGGGAGGGAGGAGGATTCGTTGGATACAAATGATATGGGTGACTAACCCTAAGGGAAATGCAGACAGCCTGATTTCATTTGATCTCTCCATCCCTTTCTCACTGACTGATTCAAAGATTTGAGAAAACTGTAATATTGAGCCTAAAGTGCTGGCAGTAACGTATGGAGAGACTTAAAAGGTTGAGTTTATACAGATCATAATGGGTTTGGAGAATATTTTGCATAAAATAGCTTAATTTTCAGTGCAAGCGGAATAAGAGAGTCAGAAAGTATGCATAAAAAAACCCCATAAAAGAATACTTAGAAACTAGTTGAATCTTTAAGATGACTGGCTCTACTGGATTCCCTCCCCCACCCCAATCTAAATATTTTCTCAGTGCTTCCTAAATAAACTCTCTAATGTCTGTTTGTTTTGAAGTAACCTGTAACAATTTTCTAGCATGCAGCTGACAAGAACAGACCAACAGGTTCGTTTGTCTTTAGATGACAGGTTATCACGTGTTTTGTTTTCTGCAAAGTTGCAAGGTTAGTCTGCTGCAATGCTGAAATTGAATAACTTGTGACATAGGAAAAATCTTTGTAGGAGGGATTTTGTTAGAAGGCACAAGACCGTGTAGTAAAGCAATGATTTGTTATGCCAGAAATCTTTATGTTCTTTCCATGCACTAGAAAGTTAAAGCTGTCAGAGAAAAAAAGGCTTCAGGGATAAACTGTGATTTAGTGAGTGTTGTTGCATTGACAGTATTGAAGCTACAGTCACTTATTACAGCATAGCACAATGCGTAAAATAAATGTCTATATGTGAAACAGCCAAGTGTTGTATGCAGTGCCTGCCAATCATTTTTATAGCTTCAGCTAGCACAGCATTGCGGTATCTGCAGCTTGGTTAGTATGAGCCTGGATGAAGTTGTTCATGCCCAGGAGCTGTTGCATGTAAAGCTTCTAATTATACTGACTTCTAGTCTTTTCAAAGCCATTGGCTCTTAACTGGGTGACACTGATTCAACCAACAAGTTTTGCTTAATGCTACTGTCAGCCTAGAAGCTGTTGGTCTGAATATTTAGTTCATTCCCACTGGGACAGCAGTTGATGTTCAACGGAGCTGCCCTGCTCTGTACCTGCAAAGCTTCCCCAAACCTGCAGTCAGCTGTAGTGAGGCTGCAAGAGGTCTGGTCTGTCCAGAGGCTGATTTAGCTGATGTATATATGGTGAAAGGGGGCTCTGTCCTAGTCTAGAGGGTGTGACTGGGTCGTCTCTCAAGTGCAACTTCCATCAGGAGCTGGGAGAGGCTGCTGTGGTCTTGCATGGGGGCTCAAGTTAGAGCAGCCTGCAGGAGGACTGGAGTGCTGCCTCAGCTACAAAAGACCTGGTTCCTGCAAGCAAATGTCAAGATTTAGGATCTATTTTGCCTTCTGACCTTGTCACTGGTGGTTGAGGTTATATATGAGTTGACTGATGTCTTGTCTTGTGCTCTTTTCTGCCAAGTGGTGTGATTTTTTTTTTTCCTTTTTTTTTTTTTTTTCTTAAAGCTAAAGATCTGGTCAAATATTATTAAATTTCCAGTTCCTTATTCTTCTAAGCTGTTCTGGGTGATTTGTTACCTTCTTGCTGTCCCCTACAATTTCACATATTGTATCTCTAATTGCACGAAAGAACCATCCCTTTAAAAAAAAAAAAAAAAGATACACTTTTTGTTTTAGAACAATAACAGCCAAAAGATACCATCACCTCTAGTTTTTGTACCTGAGTTGGTTCTGCCTTTTGACGATGTGTCAGATGGGATTTCACGAGTGTTGACTTGAAACAGCATATCATTTATGATTTTAGAAACTTCTCTTTGTGGCTGTTTTAATCTGTAGATATTGTGAAGGAGGAAATTGGCTTTTTTGGATATTTAAGAAAGCTGCGCTGACTCTCAATAAATGATAAGAGAAAATGTGAAAGGAATAAAAACCAGTGCACTTACATGATGCTACTTCTGAGTAGGAGAACAAGAACAATCATGACCTTAATTAGGTATGAAGCAGCATGACCTTTTGGGGAAATTTGGGGGTATTCCTTTTTTTTTTCTTTTTTCGAGTACAGTCGATGTCGACATTTTTCATATGCAACTTAGTGAAATCTTTAGAATATTTTCCCTATATATAAATTACCTTGGTTGCTTATGTATTCACCTTCTAAATGGCACTTGTCACTTTTCTATTTAACAGCCTTGCTAGTTGAAAATAGAAATGGGTGAAACACCAGGTTGCATCGCTATCATGCAGGCTTGTTTAGCTCTATAGCTTCAATGGTGAAAGAGAGAGGTACCAGGAGGGCTTGGAATCTGCTTCAGGAATGAGCTCTGAAGTCCATCAGTTGTGATTGTAAATGGTATGTTTGCTTCACAGATGTTTTGCTGAAGAGCATGCAGCTGTTTGGTGATGTAAGGTCACAGATGTTGGTGTTGTGCTGAGGTAATGTTGCTGCCAAGTATTAACTGCAGTGATCTGAAACACCTGTGACATACCTGCACACTTCATCATCTTCACTGTGACAAGTGTCCTGGGTCATTAAACTGAAACTGCCTCTTCTCAGTGACCAGGCACATTTGGTCCTAACATTCCATAGCTCTCATTGCTCAAAATATGTCAACTACAGCCCATGTGCTGTGCTGTTAAGAAACATAGTGATATGCATTTTAAGTAAACAAATGCAAGTTATAAATTTTGCCATAACTGCTATTAAAGCAATGACATTTCAGTGTTACAAAATTAGCATGGCAGTGATAAACTGTGTAAGTAATCGTTATTAAAACAGGAAATTCCTTCAAAATCTGTCTCAGAGGGATTTGAGAAAGGTTTTCATGTAAATGGAAATGCAGACAATTCTAGTAAAGTAAGCAAATAAATAAACTATAAACTAAATACTCAGAAGATGGAGGGCAGCACTCAGGCTAGAAAGCCTTTGTTCTTTACTAAGGACTTAACTAAATGTCCTTCCTCAGGACTGCGTCAGAGTGTGTCAAGGACATCCAAGAGCGGCTTTATGAACTGCACTGATGTGCCCCATCATTGGCACACTGCTGTGGTCTGGTTGTGTGTGAGAGGCATTTGGTGCTCGCTGGCCCACATGAGTAGCTCTGTTGTGATTGATTTGCAGGGCTCTGGGCACATGGATCACTTCTCAAGACATCTTAATTTACAAGAACAGGAGACCTGGTGAGGGCTTTACTTCTAGCTGTTTTTTTCTGTCACTAGTTCTTCAGTGTCTGAGTCAAGACTCTCAGGCTGTGCTCTGCAGATGCAGTTTCCGAGGAATATTGAGAGTGATTTTAGTAATTGTTATCAGTTGGAGTCCAGAAAGGAGTGTCTATGTGAGTGGAGTTTCAGAGTAGCAATTTCATGTCGTTTGAGGGAGTTTATTCACTTACTCTGAAGAAAAACTGACTCTGTTGCAGAAGCCTACCCAGCCGGCACTAGTTTCCTTGGGGAGGGAGGCAGAGATAAAATATTCTCCTTCTGCTACGTCATTCTCCTGTATGAAATTATCTGGGAATGCTGCTTTGATTTGTCCATTTCTGGATACATTTTCTGTTCCTAGTGCTGGTCAGGACCACTTGAAGCAGTTCCTTTGAAGGGTTTTACAGTCTTGAGTGCTCCATGTCCACCTCTCCTGCACAGCCTTTCATCACAAGGTTCTGTGCATTTTTACATTTACACTTTTTTTTTTCTTCTTCCCTGGGAAGCCTGAAGAGTGAGTATTTGGGTGTCTCTCTCCTCCTAACAGTGATTGGACTATTTTTCTCTTTTAAGGGATAATAACATTAAAATCACAGTTTCTTTATTGTGTTCATGCCACCTCCTAGTCATTGCTTGGGAAAGGAATTCCCGTGGAAATTCATTCTTGTGGATTTCAGCATTACTTAAGGACTCTTGATGCTTAAAGCTCCGTGCTTAAAGATCAAAATACCTGTGGTTCTACTAGGCTGACTGGAAACTAGCCTCATTCCCTGGTGCCAAACACATCTAACAAATTTAACATCTCTTTCTCAAGTTTCCATGGATACCTTAGTAGAGCACATGCTGTAATCAGAACGGCAGGACATGCCATTTACAAAAGTGTTCAGTATTGCCGTTATGGAACTGCTGCATTAAAAAATCAACCTTTTGTATTAGTTTTGGTGCTTACTCAGCTATGCTTCTGTTATGATTTTAGCCACAGGAACTCCTTTGCAGGCCATACCATCTGCTTGTTAACTTTTCAGTTGGTTATCTGACTGGTTGGTGTTGGTCTCTGAGCAATGTGTATGCATAGTCGTGGCATTTGAATGTGAGCAGATGAATGCTAGTATAAAAACCTCTGGAAATGGATTTTGGTCAGCGACTGCATGATTTTATGACCCATTCTTCAAATCCTAAATATCTGCTTTTTTCTCTCCATAACTTCTCTGCTCACAAGGTGTTTTCTTTTAAGCCAGATAGCTGATCTGTTTTCTAGATCATTAAATAAAAAGGATAAAGAAACACAAAGTTATTTTTAATTTAGCTATGAAGTGTCACTCAGAAGTTAAATCAATAGCTGTAGATTATGGATTCACAGATGACTTTTCCAATGAATTATCAAATTTGACCCCATCTTTTGCAGTTTTGTAACAACTAATGTTCTTTTATTTTCCTGTCTTTGAACAAAACTAGATTTAATATCCTTGAGGAATATAAAGGGATTTATATGTAACATCGCTAATGCTGACTGCTACGAAAAGCAATAGTTATTCTAGTTTGGCTATTCTTTTTATCCCATCTCCATCTTTCTGTGTGTCTTTTTTGGGGGGAGAAAGAGTCGGGGGCAGATTTGTTTTCTATTCTTGTCAAGACTCTAAAAATGTTTGAATCATATTTGGGATTCCTGAAGATTGTCAAAATGAAGAAGACAAACATTATCAGCTGTTTTTCCCAATTCATGTTTCAAGAAAAAGGAGTCACTGCATTCATCCAACTTGATGCATTGCACGATTCTTCATGAAGCTAGCAATACTTAATAATTAAATGAGTTTATTGCCTTCTAAATAAACCACGTGCCCCCAAAGTGTTCTTATCATGTGTGCTGGATGCACTATCTAGAAAACCTCAATGGTAATTTTTTTCACTCTTTGAATAATATTCCTTTGAATATCTTGATCTAGAAAGGTAAATCTAGGATTGTGTTGCTTTCAGGATAAAATTGCATTTTGAGATGGTTCTTAAATAGAAACTTGCAGTAAAATAGGGGTTTTTATAACTCTAATATTATGATCTTACTTTTTTGAAAGAAAAAAACCCAACCAACCAGCCCACTCTCAGCTAGTAAATGGTGTTTTTCTCAAAGAAAGCGATTAGCATCAGAAATGTTCTGGTTTATGAGTGTGGTCTTGGGAATTAGAGCATAATCTTATTAGTGCCATTCCTGACAACCTTTCAGTGAGTCATGTAGGTGAAGTAGATGATGACAGATGTGATGGTGAAGGAGAAGCAGCAGGAAACCTTTTCTAGGAAGGTATCTTCACAGAACCTAGGTTCTGTACATCTGTATTTTGTTTTCTGTTCTTTATGTCTTCCTTTTTGGAAGCAAGAAGGGAGGACATGAGAGATACAAGAAAATGTTGCGCAGAGGCAATTCGTGCAAGACAGTCTGAAGGAAGCAAGTTAATAGAAGAGCTTGTTGAAGCAAGAGAAGGTTAGTGCATATTAAAGGTGTCTATTACAGAACTATATTTGTGGAATATTTAGAAAGATCCCAGAGGGTTGTCTTCTACCACTTCGAGCCTCAAAATCTGTTGTTAACCCACCTGTACGATAACATAGCGCCCGCCTTCTCTGACATGTAAACCGGGCTCAGTTTTGTCTCTCCTGGCAGTGATGTGTGTGGAAGAGCTGGAATCTAGGAAGAGAGTGATCCCTGCAAGATGCTGCTGCTGAGTTCCCCAGACCCCAGGCTCTGGGGTGTGAGCAGGTTCTGAGCAAGTGGGAACCATGTCAGGACTGGGAGGGAAGAGAGAGCTGAGTGATGGCAAAAAACTGGAAAGCTCTCAGGTCATTCAATATAGAACTGGATTTAAGAACTTACAGTGTAGATGGTGAATAGATTTGAGATTAAGGCAGCTTTAAGGTCAGATTTAGCTATTGGTAAGGACCTGGCTGAGGCTTTACAGGCCCAGTTGTGAAGTAGTATGAGAGTGTTAATAGGTCTGTTTTAGTCCAGCTTACCAAGCATTAGAGAGGTCAGATCAAATCTAGGTAGAACAGTTTTGCCTACATTCTGTCAAAAAGAGGAGAAGTGAACATAACCCATTTGGCATTTTCAGAAGGTTATTGCAAGTTCTTCTGTTTTTTCTCTCATCTTAAGGTCACAGAAAATAAGTGGTGTCTCTTGGTTTCCCTTTGCTGGTGAGGTACAGGAAAAATAATATTATCCACAAAGTGAGTGTTGGGATGAACCTGGTGTTGTTTTTTCATGCTCTTAACAATAATGTTAAAAACTTGAATTATCTCAGAAATCTTGAAAACATAGCGGAAAAGTAATTCCTCCAGCCAACCTCTAGTCATTATGGGAGGCGATGTAAAAGCATAAATGAAAAGCGTCGAAGTTGTAATGAGAAACGTCTTGTTTTTAGGATTTTATCCAAAGAATCGGTAAATTACTTAGGAAATCACTGCGCTTTAGTTGGTATCAATGCAATGAATACCAGCTCTATGTATGACCAATTATTATGAAAGGGTATCAGGAAACTTGGATTTGTGTCAGAGATTAGCTATGGCTGTATTCATAGAATGGAAGTGTATTGCAGTCTTCTACAAACCAGCTGGATGCCTACTGGCATTTTAAAACAAAGAACTCTGATTCCATTGATGGTAATAGTAGTGGTATCATTGATTTCAGTAGAAACAGAAGGTTCTTCTGATATGAAATGTGAGATCTTTTTATTAAGAATAAGAATATTTTAAGTGTTTTTCTGTATTTGCTTCTCTGTCTCTTCTTATTGTTGTTGCTCTATAATTATTTTCAAAGACCATCTTTGTATTTGCAGTAAAATGCTCTAGGTTGTCAAATTACATTTGGAAGCTGTGACATTTTGTTCTTAATGCAAAGCAAAACCTCAGCAATAGGAAAAGCTGAATAAGGTTTTCTTCAACAATGCAGCAGTTGTCAGCAAACAGCAATATGGTAAACCCTTCCTTTCCTGTTGTGCGAACATCATTAGCAAGCTTTACTTGCAGCAAAATTATTATTGATGCTCAAAATGATATACAAGATTTTGAAGAAAAAAAGTGTTTTTAATCCCACTGTTTTATTGCTTGTTGGCTACCCATATATCCATATTTCACTTGGCACTTGGTACATCATATTTTTTTTTAATTTTTCTTTAAATCCAGAGATATTGCCTGAATGGAAAATGAAGAATTTGGCAAAGATTTTAGTATGACCAGCAGCCTGAGATCATAGCTACATATAGCAATCACTCTCACCAGCTGCTGGATGGCTGGAAATTCCAGAAAAATGGCCATCAGATATGTGCAAGTGTTTGATCTGTGAAAATGATCAATATGTGCATGGTAAATTCAGTCAACTTGGATTTATTGGACCCATAAAGATCAGCTGCAATTGTGGCATTTTTAGTAGGTCTAATGCATCCTGACTTACCCTGTGCATCTGGTTCCTCCGCCTACAAATAACTGAAGAGGCTGAACAGATCTGGCAGATGGAACAGTGGATATGCATTATACAAATCAAAAAGAGTTATTGCAGCTTTTCTTTTGAGGCAAGGGTGTTGTACTACGGGAATACTCGGTGGGAAGTTTGGGAGGGCCTGGAAAAGAGTGTGATATCCAACTCTTCTCAGTGGATCCTTGTTGTTGGATCCTTCTTGTTGTGAAAGCACTTCTTAAATGCTAGAAGTGTGATCTGAAATAGGGAATAGTAGTGATCCTATTTCTGATTCAGAAAATCATGAGAAGAGCTTAATTAGCAAGAGTTTGTTTTGTGGCCACTCTGGCAGGATAAAAATGAACTTAAGATACGTTAATCTGGATATGACATACGTATTAGTGTTCAGGCATGTTCTACAGAGAGATGATTTCATGGTGATGCTGCCTGTTTTCTGTTTTGCAAAACAGCTGTAAGGGATGCAGACCACGATGAGTCCCTTTCACCATCACTTGGGCGTGAGGTCTGCGAAGTTTCAGGAGTGCTTCTCTCCAGCCAAGCCTTCTCTTTTGTAGGCATGATTGTAAGGTACTTCAGGATGTGCCTGAAAAGGTCCATGCTGGAGTTTCTGATGGCAGACTTGGGGCCTGGTACCTTTTTAAAATTTTTTTAAAAAAATTGTTTAAGTTTTTTTTTTTCCATACAATAAATTGGTGACATGAGGCATATTCAAAAATTTCTTCCCTTCCCTCTCCTGAGTGCATTTCTGTGCTTCATATCCTGCTCCCTAAATTCCTGTTTTTACTTGTTTTGTTAAATTCTTACTTAGAGACAATTCACACTTAAAGAAACTTTAGTTCATCTGCTGCCTATGTTACTTGGGTTACAGGTATCCTTCTGTAAGCAGAGTATCCACTGCCCTGGCATGGTGCTTCACCGTTGAAATGAACAATTTCCCTAAGTGAAGCAGAAAATTTGCTGATTCCTGGTGTAGCTGAATTACATAATGCTAAATATTTAATAAAAGCTGAAGAAAAAGTGATGAATTTTATAACAAATGATTAATTTAATAGAGAAGAGACGGTTTTGTGTAGCTACTGAAAAAAAGATTTGTTTTAGTACCAGCTTAGTGACTTGTGGCAGCAAGGTTTAGCAGTCATCTTTCTTAAAGCAGGTTTAAGCCTGATGTCTTAAAACTGATTATCTGGGACCACAGGGTTCCATGTCTGATACTTTCAGTGGTTCACTAAAACTCATTTATCTGATGCTGAATAGGGTTACGTGGCAGGGGCTCCCAAACAGTCAGAACAGACTGGGAGTCTTCCAGAGATCACCTTCTGTTAACTGATCTTTCTAATTAAACAGTGAGCTTGGTCCTGCTCTCTGGATCTCATAGAAAATCAGATTCAGCTGAAAATGCTATTTTTTAAAATGTTCACAGTATATCAGCTAAGTTTTTATAAATGCTGTGGACTTTGCTTTTACTCTGTGTTCTGTGACACTTAAAAGGTTAATCCTTCATTGCATTTAGTCATCAGTGACGTTGGAAATCTAGATTGTGGTTGATCATTTACTGAAAACCAGAAAAAGCTAAACTGATTAGCTCTTGCAGGAAACTACAGAAAATAAACTCTTGCATGTGTTTAGATGAAAAGAAGTAGTAATTTAAATTAAATCTGCTAATCCAGCAATTGCAGCTAATATGATAATGGACATGATTCATTACTAATACAGTATTTGCTGATTTTGTAATTTAACCAATTCCACAATTGTTTGGGAATTTGCAAATAACCCTTTGAATGTTAAAAAAAAACAAAACAAAACAAAAGCAAACAAAAAACTGAAGAAGAGTCCTCTCTATTTTTCCTTTCTCTTTTTGTCGCCTTGAAAATGCACAAGGTGTTCTTTGGCAATTGCTTACATTAGCACTGAAGTCAGAAATTGTAACAGTGTGGTTGGATTCATTCTATAAACATTTAGTTAGATTATCAGAATCCTTGAGATAGCCAGTTATGTTTCAGGTTAATGGTTATAAGCATCAATATGATCATAATGTTATACATAAGTAGATGAAGGGATTTATATTCAAAAAGTTTGCATCCTAGATAGAAGATTATTTTAAATATTGTATCTTTGAGGACTTACTGTTATTTGGGTTCTAAATCACATTCCTTCATTTGTTTTGGCATGCAAATTGTCAATAATCAAATGTTCATTTAACGCATGCTGTTTAGCTCTGTTTTTTTCATAGTGTGTAGTTTGACACAGATAGAGATCATTGGTAAACATGGGAGATAAAGCTGGAACTTGAGCTATGTGGGACACTACTTGGTTGTGTTTTTTCATTACAGAAGGCTTAATAAGTCATCCTGGGTTTGAGAACTGTTTAAATACCATGATACTATCCAGGACATCTTTTTAAATTGTTAAGAAGTGGAATTTACTCCCAAAGGCTAGCCATCACTTTTTGTTGCATGATTGCAAATCAAGTTATTTGCAACAGTTTTCCTATTCTCTGGCTTGTAACAGATGCTTATTTTCTTTCAAATCAACCAATCAGTCCTTTAGAAATATGAGATTTTATATATCCAGCTCTTCCTGAAATATCCATGTGTTTACTGCTCTTCAGAACAGAGCTGTAAAAATTGTGACACATGCATGCTTTTCTTCCCCAAGCAAACACAAGCTCAACAAAATATAAAAGTCCCATATGCATGAGTGTATTTTAACGCCTTTCAATGTAGATAGAGTAGATAGCAAAATGTTACAAATTTCCTAATTTCGTTTGTTTTTAAGAATGATTTCACTGCTTGTTAGAAGAACTCTTGGCAGTAAATCCAGGGTGACTGGCTTGCAAACCATTTTCTGTAAATGCCAACTGCACTGATAAATGTATTTTTAACTTCCCAGTATTCTGCATTACACTCATTCAGTTATTAGTTCTGCAAACTCTCTGGTAGTGTCAGGGCCTCTTTTAACAGCTGAGTTGCAATATAACAATTATGGCTGCCCCAGTTATTGCACATAATAAGTTAGTAGTCTCATAAAATGAGTTGCAATGTAATGCATCTGCTGCTTGTACCAACATGATAGCAGCTCTACAGAACCACTGCAACAGGACGTGTTGGTTAAAATTTTGGTTTGCTACAGAGGTTGTAGTATTGCCTGCCATGGTTTCCTTCTCTTGATCCAAAAAAGCTCTAGGCTGGTGATACATAGGACTCATTGTAGAATTCTTTTGCTTAACTGACCATTTGCAGGAGCTGCAGTGAATACAGTGCAGAGTGGTCATGGGTTTAGAAGGTGTTTTTTTTTCCTCTGGTCAAAAAATACTGGTAGATCACAAAGAGCTTAACCTTCTAGCAGAGTTGAGCAAGTTGATGAGAATTAGAAAAAGTTAAACCTTCCACAAACCCAGCTTTTATGCCCAAGTTTTCAAGACCATTCTGAAACTGAAATGGACAACTTATTTTAAAAATTTTGGATGAAAATGTCTAAATCCATTTTCTGTTTTCAGCAATATTTTTAATGGGTAGTTAACACAGGCCTGGTCTCTGCTTAGCACTCTTTGTTAGCAAATATTTTTATACTTGTGCATACAGTAAGTGTCCATGTACACATTTGATACCTGTGGATAATCAGAAGTTAACTAAGTCAAATTATTGATAAAACACCAGCCAAGTTAGCTCAGTTCCATTGAACGAATATGCATATTGTGCGGGTTATATAAGGACTGTTCTCTCTCTGAGAGACAAAAATAGTGTATGCTGTAGCACAGGATTTTCTGAGTTGTATATAGAGCTGTAAATAACCTCTCAAGGTACACCCAGGCTGATAACTGAAGACAGGTTGGAAAACAGATCGCTGAAACATGAGTGCTGAAGCAGGTAATGAAAATAATTGGTAGCAAAGAGAAACACTGAAACATATAGATAGTGATTTGAAGTCTACACTTCTGTGTTTCAAATCTAGCATCACAAGTGAGGGAAATGTACCAGTTTCCAAAGGTGTTGAGTCAGTATTGCCGTGTTCTGGTCCGCCCAGGAAGTATTGAGGCTGGTCCAGTCAGGAATGACAGCAGGATGCAGGAACCTGTTTTGTTACTAATTCCTTTTTTTTTTTTCCAATGCTGAAATACTGTTCTTTAATTCTATGAAAAACACCGTGTTGATGGTACAAAAATTAATCTGTTTCGAAAAGAGGAGGAAATTGCACAGAGGGGGTTGATAACGGCATATGAGGCTGATAACAGCATCTGATCCAACTATATCTTAACGAACCGAGCAGATTCTGTGCCTGGCACACTTGGCCTACGGATTTTTGTACTTTACCACAGGAGTAACATAATATATTCTTGAAGAACTTGTATAGGAAATGTGAATATTTTCCTTCTGCAAGTGCTCCTGAAGAACAGGGTGAACATGCATGTTATAACTTGAACAGAAATAAATGTTGTTACAAGAGCAATATTAAGATTTGGAGGAAGATTTTTTTTTTTTCCTGTGGGCAGATTATCCCGTAGTTACCTGCTGCAGAGGTTTTGCATCTTCTGTGGGAAACAACATGTACTTGATTACCAGGAACAACAGGATTCTTCACTAAGTAGTTCTAAGGTCTTTTCTTGGAGAGCAGCTCCTGTGTCATCTTAGAATAGGGCTCTGACTTGTCAGTCATGTCTAGGAATTAGATGTGATATGTAAATATGCATTTTATTGTGCAATACATCCAAGTAAGTGAGAAAAATGTTTAAATGTATTTAATATTTATGACGGAGTCTCTCTCTTGAGAGACTTATTAAATAATTCTGCTTTACATCTGATTAGGTTGTATTCTGCAGAAGAGAATTCGGTAAACTCAAGGCTTAAATTTGGGGGCAGAGGGGTATGACCATGTACGGGGGATGTGGTATCTTTTCTACGTTCCATTTTGATAAACTGTTGCAGTTTTCGTAAGAGAATATATTATATATAAATCCACCTGAGTCATCAATGCTTAATTGTTTTACTAAGCTATTTCCTTACCTGTCATCAGTGGGGTAAATATAAGAAAGTTAAATACAAATAGTGCATTACAGTATTTGCAACTTTTTTGGTATATTCCTTTAAATGAAACTTCAGTATTGAATGCAGGGTAGAAATATTTCTCCAATGATTGGTTAATAATGCTTTTGTTTTTCTCAGCTGGATTCTGTCCTGCAGTAATACTAACAGCTGCAAGATGTTTCAGTCCAGCCTGCATTGAAGAATAAAAACAGAGACAGTATTGGGAAAGTTTCATAATAAAGGTTCATGATGGAATACTTGCAATTTATTCCTTACTGTGTTGTCAAATTGATATCAGCTCCTCTTTTTCTCTTAAAATGAGTGGTTTTTTGATCTCACAACTTCTGTTTAGTTTCTACATTCACACATTTAAGTCTTAGGCTGTTGATTTGCTGCTTGCATCAGGTATGAGTTCTGATTATATCTAGGAAGTCTTCAAAAATTACGGATGGTAATGTAGTAGACGGAAGAATGGAAGTTAGTCATTAAGGTCAGACAAACATTTTAAAACCAGAGCTGCAGTTATTGTGTCATAGGGTGTTTTAAGGGCAAAAATTATATTTTATGTGGCAGCTATGGAATTCATTTTCTTTTTTAGCATATTTTTTACAACAGGAAAATAGTGTAGCAGTATGCAAAGCAACTGTCGTATCCTGTACATTTTGCTGGCTGACACTGATGAATTTTTGTTTCCTTTAAGATGCAGTTTCCTCATCTACATACTCATCACCAGCCAAAAGTTTGGGAGACCCTGGAATAACTCCACTGTCTCCATCACATATTGCGGTAAGAAATGTACTCTTAACATACAGTATATGGACATTATTTTCTCTTGAGTGTTTGGTGGGACATAACTTCTTTAGAAAGTTATCATTTCCTTGCATAGTAGTCCCTTTTATGCTATCCACAGTCTTAAGTGAAATTTTGGTCACACTGAAGTAGGGGACAAAGCTCTTGTTCATTTCACTAGAGTCCTGGTTTTACCTTTTTTTTTTTCCTGTTTGCTGAGCTGATAGATTTGCTCCTGCACATCTTTATATCGAATGCAGAGGCTTCTTGATCCTCAGGGTTCACAGATTCTGTCTCTGTATTTATCACTGATTTAGGCAGCCCCTGAAAGGTCTCATTCTGTTCAGAAGACAAGAAGGATATATGATATTCGACAGTAAAATATGAATTCTCAGAGAAAATAATCTTCTCCAACAGAGAGAGAAGCTCAATATATAACTGTTTTAGTTTGTTAAGGAAAACAGCCACCTCTGTAGGCTTTTAGAAGCAAGCAAATGCCTCATAAAGGTAGTGTGTTTTAATCCTTGCAACATGATTGCCTGCATCATGTTCGTTTCATTGACAAGCTACCATTAAAACTAAGTCCCATCTGTTTTTCAGATCATCTGCATCATCTATAACACAGTATATACACAGTGTATTTCTTGATATTGCAAGGGGTCATGTTCAGAACACATTGCTACCCTTGTCAAATTTATTCCCTAGCTTTCTGAATCAAGTTCAGGATTGTATGACGTCCCTTTTAAAGATTTCCAGAGTTCTCTCTCAAATGTTTTGTTTTATTCCCTTCTTTTCCATATAGTCTAGAACTTACCCCTTTTTCTTCTGTCATACTGATGAATTTATATCCTCTTTCAGTTAGACTTGCTCCTTAAACTATTTGAGGAAGACATGTAAATAACTTATTGCTCTAGTTGAAAAGATTTCTTAGGAAAATCCAGACAAGTCTTTCATTATTTGAGACCAAACCTTATTACTCTAATTTCTCCATTTTAAGTAGTGAGCCTATGGCCATGGAAGATGTAGGGAAACTATAGAAAGGTGCTGGAATTAGCAGGCACAGAGATAATGGAGGTTTGTGAGGAAGGTGATGGAGCGCTGCATGTGGAGAGAGGATGTTTGGCAGATCCTCTGTAAAAGACAATAAAAGTTGCTTCAAAATGTTATTGAGAGTACAGGCTGAGCAGCAGTGGTGGATTACTCAGGCATGACCTGGTTAATAATAGGTCAACAGGTCTGTTCCACCGTGATTTTGCCAAAACGCTCTGTGTGCAGATGGGTGTGTTGCCTCCCTTCACCACCTCCACCCCTGTAGCATGTGGCCCTTTCTCCAGTGTTCCCAGCTTGTTCTCTTCCTGTCCTGCTAAGCTGTTCATGCTTCAGCCACCATCAGCATGGGAACAGTAGTTCCTTGCTGTTCATTACCTATTAGTCCTTTAGACAGGATTTGTGATAGGCAACAGAATACTAGGGAGTGGTACAATTCCTTTTTTATTCACATTGTGCTCCATATAACATCATTATCATTTGAGCCATAACCCTTCCACCGCCTCTAGTTCATGTTCCCATGTTGCCCTTGACTCTGCTTTTCAGGGGTTGCAGGTTTACAGGTAAAAGACAGGGAAAAAGATTCAAATTCACTAGAAGCATCTGAACAGCTTTCCCTGTTCTAGCACAGGCAGGAGGAAAGAATGCATCTAGTGCTTACAAAATAAGTGTTATGTAAATTCTTCATAAATAAATAATTATCATGGGTTATAACACTTATTGCTGTATTTTGGGTGGTTCTGTCTCCACTAGTTTCGAATGGTAGAAGTACCTTATTTTCGAAGTTACGTACATAACTCCTAAAACCATCAAATAAGTTCCAAATATTGATGGATAGAAACGCATTCTTCAGTTGGTCAATGTAAGAAAAACAAACAAACCCATAAAAACAAAAAAACACCACAAACCAACCCATCAAACAAACAACAACCACAAAAAACAAACCAATGAACAAAAACAAATCACAAAAATACAAACCACACCAGTTCCAAAACAAATAACCTAGTGTTTGAAGGAAACTCTTGATTCAGAAGTTTATGTACAAAAGGATCCAGCAAACATATTGAATTGTATTTTAAATTTCTGCTTCCATTGGAATGTGAGCTTTCTTTTAACAACTTTGGGCACAAATGCAGCTTTAGGGAAGTCCTTATTTCCACTGGAGAGATCTGCATGTCTCAGAGAGCAGAAATGCTGAAGGGTAAGACAAGTTACAGTTATTCCAATTAGTGACTCAGTGTCTGTTTTGTTTCTGCTGTTTAACAGAAGGACTCTGATGCAGATGATGCTGTAGAACAGTTATTTCTTGTTGTGGTGGCTATTGATTTTGGCACAACATCCAGTGGCTACGCCTACAGCTTCACCAAGGAACCAGAATGTATTCATGTAATGAGGTAAGGGCTGCAATGCAGCATTTAGTTTTCCATCGTGATAACATGGATTGCCTGCAGTAGCTATAGATGTTTTCTACAGGAGCCTAAAGTGTCTAGATTTGTCTAGTGTTGCCACAGTGTACATCCTCTCATGGTTTCATGGTTATAGATTTTTGTTGCATCTTATTGTATTCTAATTTATTTAATAATCATAAACACATCCACTCTCTGTATTTTGCTGAGTTTACAAGATGACGTGAGTAAAAGAAGGGATCGGTGAGTATTTAGAATTGTTCAGGGAGCAATGATAATTATTAAGTTAGGATGCCCTAATCTCAGTGATCAAGAGAAACTACACATTTATTAAGGGTCATGGCATTTCCCAGGAGTTGCCATCCCCTGGAATCATGCTTGTATACAGTTGTGTGTATGATACTTAGTTATTTGCACCCAGTAACTGGTAGTTCTTGTAGCTGGTTTAAGCTTTTTAGCACTAGTTTGAATGAAATATCTCATAGTGAACCACTGATACTGGTAAATAAGCAATCAAAAGGCATGAATGTGAAAATTAAGGTTTTATGTGAAATCTATTCTGTATTATATGTATGTAAGAGACAGATTTTAGATGCTGTTGTGTAGAGGGGGTGATTTTTTTATTTCTCAATTAAATCAATGCAATATAAAGCTATGCATATAAATCTTATGCAATCACGTGTAAAAACTATTAAGGCAGGTACATGAAAGGTTTGCCATACAAACCATTTTCATAATTTTTTTTTAAGTTTTTTATAACTAGAAACCTGTGCAGTTCTTAGTAAACTACCTTTAAAATGACTATATTGTAACAAGACCAAGCTACAGATAATTTCAGACATAAACAAGGTATGTATGAAAAGCTTAGCCATAGAATTTCTTCTAAATAAAGTTGCTGTTACAGCATTAGGTAGTATACTGTTTGTAGCACTGTAATGCTGAGAACGAAAGGGCAAAAAGAGTAACTTGCTGCAGTGCAGTGTGGTATAAGGTTATTTTTCTAATCAAAGATGCTAGCTTAATGCAGCTCTCTAAATCTCAGCAGACAGTACTGATTGTGCAGTCAGCCTGCAGAGTTGGATTGTATACAGTTTCAAAGTATTTTGGAGCTCTAGTGCAACTGGGTGATGTGAAATACTGTCTAAAGGAATGTAAATTTTGGAATGGTATCTAGTTACAAAGACACCATTTTTGGTACTGACAAGTGATGCTTCAAGGCCTTTTCTGCATCCCATTCACCTACTGTTCAGTGAACAGCACAGCTGCATGAGGCTAGAAGTCAAAGGACAGGCCATGTGTTTCTGTCTCAGACATGTTACAGGGTTGTGGAGTCAGAACCCATGTTGATCAATTCCTATTCTCTTTTGACAACAATCAGTCAGATTTCTTGAGGAAGTTGGATAAAATGAGGGAAGACATCTCTGAAGCTCTACCTGATCACATACTGTGTTGTCTTATAATCTCTCTGAAGCTGTTAGTATGTGAAATCCCTGCTGGTTTTAGGGATGTCCTTTAAGCCATTCAGACTCAAAATTGTACCTTAGGACTTGTTTTACCATTGGATTTGCACTATACTGCAGCAAATGACAGACTAGATTCTCCTTCCAGAGTACTAGACTTTCTGCTGTGTATCACTGAGACACTGAAATCTGGGTGCTGTGTGGGCAGCTGAGAGTGTTGCAGATCCTAAATGACATTTTACTTCTTATGGTTAAAAATGCCACATTTTATTCCTTACGCAATAATGGTAGCATGATTGTGATTTCAGACCTGTGTAGATATTATATGAGATCCTGAAGTAAAAGGAAAGAAAATAAACTAATTTACTTACTTCCAGAAAGAAGGGAGGAACATATTTTGGGGTGGGAATGTATTCAGTTTTCCAACAGGTATTTCAAACAATGGAAAATATTTTAATGCCAGAATTATTATTCCCACTCTCTCCCAAATAAATATTTCTTTTAAGGAAGGACTTTGAGGAAGATGTGCCTTTAAACTGAATTATGAAATAATAGATATAATTTATGTCTTTATATATATATTATATATGACTGCACATGAAATAATGAAATTCAATGAAAAGAGTGGTATATGAAAAAAAATAAGGCTTAGGTAGTTCAGAAGGTATTAAGAAGTTTGAACTTTGTATATAATGAGGCTTACATGTAGGATAATTTACAAACATTTCAGCAGAGTAAATGTAACTTCCCGCATGCACTGGAGAATGTTTACATTAAAATAAAGCATACCAGTGATGCATAGTCCTCTTTACTTCCTAACATTTTTTCCACCTTCCCTCCTTGGAGTTGATCCTTTCCAGACATTTAGATTTCTGACTGCCTTTTAACAAGGTTGCTTTTCTGTAAATGTCTCCATGAAGGGTAAGATGGTTTTATTTAGAAGGAAAGAGTGAACACACAGGGCTTTAGTACCAAGTTTGTAGAAACAGCAAAGTTGTGATTCTGTTTGTGTAATTAGTAGACAAACAGAGTCTTGGTTTTGACTGTGTGTGTTTATTTGCTGTGATGCTCAGTAGTTGTAAATCCTTTTTTGTTTGTTTTTTTAAGTGTTGACATAACAAAGTTCTTTAAGCATGTACTTAGTTTTAAATGTGTGAGGAGCCTCACTCAGTAGATTAAAGCATGTGTTTGGAGGTGGTTGTGTGTTTCTAGATGATCAACTTTACCTTGATTATCTGACATTAGTTGCTTTTTTATCAATTTTAGTCCCTACTTCACACCTGTCAACTCTTACTAGTTCCCCATGGCTTCTGTAAAGGTAGTTGTGGTTACCTTCAGACTCCTGTTGCGGAATAGAAGTGTATGTTACAGTGAGCGCTAGTTTCTGCATACCTTGAGGCTGTGAGTAAGTGCATATGAACAGCATTGCCATGAGTTCAGCAAGCACTTCGGCATGCAGGGCAGTGCCAGAGCCCTAACAAAATACAGTTTGGTGCTGCAGAATGGGTTAATAAAGTCTCCTTTGAGGGGAATACACAGGTTCTTACACAGTTTTGAAAAACTATTGATTGATATGCACTTAGGTGAAGTCATAAATGTTTTGGCTGCTGGTTAAATGGCAACAAACTGAATGTATGTATTTCACAAATGGAGAAAAAAAAAAGGGAAAACGCACGTGGTTATGATACAAATTGCAGCCTGTCTTTGGAAGGAGGGAGCATCTGGTATTTTTTCAGTGTAACTTTGCTTCAACCTTCAGGTTTTTCCTTTTTCTTCTCTTCCCTGTTTGGTTTGAATTCTTGGCAGACACATGCTTGCCTTTCTTCTGCATACACACTCTAGCAGTGTTCAGCTGCATTTTGATGACCCCACTGCTTCATTTCCTGGACTGTTATGCTACAGCTCTGGATCAAATTCTCATCACTCTGCATGGATCACTCTCTTCGCTCTGTCTGTCAGCCAGATTCCTGTGCAAGGAGGGTCATTTCTCTAACCTTAATGTAACCTTGTGATCCTTTCCAGACTAACTTTCCTCTTATCTCTATTTTCACTTTTAGTGTACAGTCAGATCCTCTGTGCCTGTCAATGAGTCTATGCTGCTCTGTTTGCTGATCTACTCTACTTTATATCAGCCTAGGAACTGCTCTCAGTTTAGGCAGAAGTCTACCTTGGGTTCTGCTTGAATAGATTTTTAGCTATGACTCTGCTTTGAGAAGATACCTATCACATGCATTTAGAATTATTTAGGTTGGAAAAAGACCCTTGAGATCATTGAGTCCAACCACTAGCCTACCACTGCCACTACCATTAGAGAGTACTGCTGGCTCGTATTAGGCCATGCTCTTAGTAGGCATTTCAATTGTTTTCCCTTAGGAGGAGCATAATTACCTTTATTTTGCCTGTGTTGGGACCGTGAAGGAAAACTGCAAACGAAGGTGTTGAAATCCTAGCTCTGCTGACTAGAAGCCTTCACTAACAAGTGAGGCTGGGGCTCCACCTGAGAAAGTGTTCCAGTCAGGAGTTACCATGCACACACCTTTGTCTGCAGCTGCTTCTCTCTGGAAAAGATGTCACACAGGAATATTTTTAAAACTCTGATTGCAAATGGTAAAATCAGACTTCCCCGTCTGTTTCCTTCTTGCTCTTTCTGTGACAGAACAGTAATACAGGCTGAGAACTTTAGAACTTACTGAGCAATTACTGTGTCTAGTTTCCATCAGAAACTCATCAGGAAGTGAAGGTCCATTTCTCTAGGTGGCTTTGAAAATTTCAGCCCATACCACTGAGCATCAATTTGTCTTCATTTGGACTGCACTTTAAGTGTAGTTATTCTGGAAAGAGAAAATGTGCCTAGCCATAATGAAAAATAAAGAAGTATTGTTATAGCCACATCCTATTTATGGAATTTCTCACTGGTGACTCAGAATGAATCATTAATGATTCCAAGCAAAAATGATACCAGTCTGTCTCCTCTCTTCTTGCAGCGGGTGTGTGGGATTTAACATTCTGGTGAAATAACCTGTGTTTTCTGTTCATGGGCTGTGGGACCCCAACTTATTCACACTGGAGCCGTATGTTTGCTATAACACTTACTCAGAGACTTTGGAGTTGACCAAGTATGTTCCTAGGAGCAGGATGGAAGAAATGACCTGGAGCAGAGCCCTTGCCAGCTGATAATAGCTCAGGGGCTGAGCAGCTGGACTAGGGAGATTTATGAAAGCTTTTTTTCCGAGTGGATGGAGGTGGAAGTCATTCCACTTCTCATTACTGTTTCTGCTTTCAGAGCCGTGGAATTGCCCTCTATACTGAATTAAATTCATAGACATGTGGTTATTCCCAGCCATCACTTCTGCTGGTGCAAGAAGGGGCAGATTTTACTCTGTTTGATTTAGTTGAATGGTCTGAATGGTTCCCAGCACTTTAGAAGATCCTTTTCCTTGTTCCTTTGCCAAGTATTAACCCCTTAGATTTAAATCCTCCATGTCAGTTGTCTCCCTAGGTCTGGGGGTTGATCAATTTTCAGTTGGTTCAACTGTTTCTGAGAGTGAAATGGAAAAGAAGATTACTTATTTTTTTTTTTTTCCTACATAATTTTTCTATGTCACATAAACAAGTACCACAGAACAAAGCAATCGTTCTGTGCTTCCGAACAAGGACTTTGGCAGTAGTGTATTATGGAAGTGTGTTTTGCTATCTTTAGAAAAAAACAATCAACATGTGGTTTAATAATGAGTGCAGTTGCCTTTGTGATTTTAACTTGGCTCCTGTTTGAGCTGCATTATGATTATGGCTGATAGCATAAAGTAGATTTTCCACTCATGCTTTTTTAAGAAAATGTTCTTCAGTGTTTGTTTCCCATGCTGAAAGTACTTGTACATGGGGTGAGGGGAACAGTAATGTGAATTTCTTGTTCTTCCATTGTGCTCTTTTTTGTGATGGAGAAGACAAGAATGCTCACAGCTATCTCGGTGGTACAACTTCCTACTGCCTGACCTTGTCAGCTCCACATGCCCCCTCCACTTCCTGCTGCATTTAATGGTTGTTTCCATAATGGATGTTCTTACTTATTTCCTTATCCATTCTGTGAAAGAAGCCTTGTGTTGCTTTCACCTTCACACCATTGAGCTTCTTGGGTCTTCCTGAAGATACATTTACAATCTTGATAAGATAGGATAATTTTATTGACTGTTTTAGTGGATGGTGGTGAGGAAAATGTTTTGGTGCCTATAAGATACTTGGTGGTTGGGGGGAGTCTGCTTTCCTTTTGACAGACTAAAATTTTTACAACATTTGGGGCATTTAAAACACAAAATTCATTCATTTCAGGTGAGTAGAAAGTGTGATGCAGAGAGCCCAACATCTGCAGTCATGTCTTCAGAGTTTCAGGTGTCCAGGAAATTAGACACGTGAAGAAGTGTTGGTTGAACTGGCTTGTCTTGCTCCAGGGAGGATTCTGTGACAGAGGCAGGGATTTAATTGACTTCTCCACAGTGGTGTTCAGCTGATTTAAACAGGTCTCTATTTCAAAACAGCCATTTTGAGGATCTGGGTTTTCTTTTGTAGTATTCTTGCATAATTACGTGATTTTTTTTTTTTCTTTCCCCTGCAATAGTTATTACATATGTATGTTTAGTTTTAAAACATAAGTGTAATATTGTTTCCTTGTTAAGTGTGTGTGGCTTACTTTAAGGAATCTGTGCTCTTATCAAAGACAGAATATTATTATCTCCTTAAAAATAATACAACTAACTGCAAAATTTATTGAATTTTCTGAAATTAAAATTGCAGTCCTCTTTTCTTGGATGTGAATAAAACCACTTGATATCTTAAGGATTAAAAATAGTATCTTGGGAGGGGAAAGCAGTGTGTAGAATCTGCCACCAGATTTTTTTCTCATTATATGCCACTTTTTCTGCTGCTTTTAGCTTTAATGTAACTCACTGAAACTGTTTCACTTTTTGGATAGACGATGGGAAGGTGGAGATCCAGGTGTATCGAATCAGAAGACACCAACAACTATCCTCCTGACGCCAGAGAGAAAGTTTCATAGCTTTGGGTATGCAGCAAGAGATTTCTACCATGACTTGGATCCCACCGAATCAAAGCACTGGTTGTATTTTGAAAAGTTTAAGATGAAGCTACATACCACCAGTGTAAGTAATAACCAGCTCTCCTGGATAATTGTGCATCTGCTTCTCAAATCATCTTCTGTGAACAGTGCTAGATTTTGCCTAAAGATTTTGAACTAGATGTGAAGCAACTCTGTTTCTGAGTTTAGAGAGTAAATAAAGTAAATTAAACTTCTCAGTTAACATTATGATTCATTTTGCCTCTCACTCCATTTGGCAAGTATATTTTGCCAGCCTTCTTTCTAGATCTTAAAAGTTCAATATCTGCTTTGCTTAGATCTTCATGTCCTAATTTTCCTGAGTGAGATTCATACCTGTCTAGGGAGTCTCCATTAGGTTCATTTGTTGTATTAATTTACTCAGAAAACAGAAGTAGAATAGAAGAGCCATACTGATCTCTAGTGCAGATGAGCAAATTTACCCGGAGATCATTATCACAACTGCAAGTGCAAATCATGCTGAAATTTGACATTATTCCTACTGATTATATTTTAGTCTTTAAACTAAGCTATTCTTGAGTTTTGGGACTTGGCCAGTGCTTTCTGTATTGAGGTGTTTTGTTGTTTCGTGTGTTGGTGGGAAGCCAAAAATCTATGCTTTTAGCTTTTAACCCCTTAACTTGGATTAAATTTCTTACATATGCATCTTTGTTGCAATTAATTACAAATACATTTATTGTAATTATTTAATATTTAGTCCATATTTCTCTCTCTGCTTGCAGTTATTTGTAGACATGCTAGGTGTTTAAAAACAAAGTCTAAAATAAGCAGCGTCATGCTTCAGGAAATACAAGTGATTATTTAGATCCTCTTCTGAACAATTTTGTCACTTTTTCCTAGCCAGGTGGATAAAGAATTCCCCTTCTTCAAGCAGTGGGAACTGATTTCATGTTTACCTTTTCCTTTTAATAACATCCAGTTATTTTCTTTCACATAGAATCTTTCCATGGAGACAGACCTGACAGCTGCAAATGGCAAAAAAGTCAAAGCACTTGAGATATTTGCTTACGCTCTGCAATTCTTCAAAGAACAGGCATTAAAGGTAGAGTAATGCTTCCTTATCTTGATTTTCTATATTTATAACTGGTATAAATGTGAGCTTAACACATCTAACCTTGCCAAGCTTTGACCTCAGCAGTATTTGATGTAAACAAAGCAAGGCAGCTGTAGAAACTCCAGGCAGGCTGTGGACTCTGGAGAGCTCACAATAGCCTGAAGTGATTTCCTCTTGCACAGAGAAAGCTCAATTCAGTGTATCACTGTGATGCATAGTTCTGAGTATCTTCTTACTAGCTTAAATATTTTTTTACCTTTTTTTTTTTCATGAAAAAACATTCATTCGAAAAGAGAATTTAAAAGTGCAGGAGCTGAAGCTCAGGAATTAAATTTGAGACTAGGTCCTTTCCTCATCCTTTACACTTCTGCTGCTGGAATAATGGGTTGTTCTGTGTTCACTCAAGTTGGCTCTGTGAAATGCGGTAGCCTGGGCACCTACTAATGTCTCCTGCCCTAACCTGACTTTGTCTACACTGATTAAGCAAAGGGAAGACGGATAAGCTGGATTTATTTTGTAATAAAAAGATTATTAAAAGGTCATTTTTAATTTGATGACTGGAATCTCACTGTAAATTGGAGGTGTACAGGCTGGCTAACCTGGTGGAAATGGTGTAATTATGCCAATGCGATGATCTGTACAGGCTACTTGGTTGCACTGAGAGGTTCAGTATATTACCATATGCCAAATTCCGCACCAGCACAGATATATAGCCTCCATTACCTGAACCAACTCAGGTACCTTTGCACAATACTCCCTTGATTCTGTTCTACGGTGTTAAACTGTAGTGTGTGTGCCAAAGAGCCACAATTAGGCTATGTTATGTTGCCCTGATCCTGAATGCATGTTTATGCAGAAAATCTAGCAAGCGATAGGCAGAAACAAAAAGAAAGACATGTTTTGGGGTTTAATTTGTGAATGTGTTGTGATGGACTGCCTCCATTTATGTTGCCTTTTTTTTTTCTTTTCTTTGTGTGCTTTTTTTTTCTTTTTTTCTTTTTTCTCTAGTGTGGTTGGTGTTGGTGGGAAAATACATTCTATTTTCCATTTCCCATTTGAAAAGTTGCAACAGAAATATCTTGTAATATTCTTCTTGGGTCACAAGGTTGTTTTGCATATTCTCCTGTGAAATACATGTCCCCAGTAAACAGTTGTTGGGATTTAAATTATCATGTAAACAGTCAAATGTGAGTTAAACACGCATTGCCTCCAAATGGACCGCTATAATGTCAACATAAACATACTATCATAGTTGCTAGGTCAAATTGGAATATTTATCCATGCAAATATTATTTAAAATAGCCTTGTTGTGAAGAACTAACCTACTTTTTTGAATGGGTTTAACTTATTCTCTGTGAGCGGTCAGTCTATTCTTTATGGCTACAGAGAAACAATCCCACCATTACAACTCAGATTCCTCGTCTTGTCTCAAAGACTTAGTTAACCAGATTTTAGAGTCGATTGTAGAGTCACAGACTTGAACCTGTGTGTAGTCTGGGGAAATTCTTAGTGAATATGGATGTTGTTGGGTACAGTCCCATGTATTTGCTGTGCTGCCTGTTCAGGGCTACATCCTTTCCTGATGGTAATAAATAAATCCCTGTGATTTGTGAGTGTATGCTGAAACTAATTAGACGAGCAATGTAAATGAACTGTTACTAGGACTAGAATTTGTCCATTCCTAGTGCCCTGTGCAGTATAAAGGTGCTACTTTTCTAATATGGATTTTTGAACTGCAGCATAGCTAAACAAACACAACACCTTGGCACATTCTGAAGGCCCGTTGTTCACCTTTCTAAATTTCCATCCAAACAGAGAAAGGTTCAGATAGGACATATGGTAATGACATTTCACTTGGAACCTTTCCCAAAACATGTCAGTATATCACCTAATTTGCAAATGCAATACAGACTTTCCTCTTTTTAAGGAAAAAAAAAAGCACAATAAAAGAACTAAACTAGCCTTGAATGTTTGCTTAAAGTAAAATTTTCAACGAGCAATCAGTCATATTTTTTAAAGGGTTTAACTGTAACTTCCGCTTGCTAACTGAGTTGTAAAAATTTGATTTAAAGGTAAGTGGTATATAAAGAAGTCATTGAAAAGTCTGGATTGTAAAACACAATGTTCATCAGTGATACCTCAAATATTTTCCTGTGTATTAATCCAGATACAAGTGTGAATTATTCAATCTAACAGCAAATTCCACACTATGGGTAAGTATATACATAAATGTTCTGCAATATTCAGCAGTGCATGAACTGCTTTTGGAAAAACTAACTTCTACTTCATGTTGAGCAGTAAGCTTTTCTATAGGCCTCCTTGAACAGGCATCAACCCTAATGGCATAGTAAAGCATTCTTGACAGGTTGGCAATAATTCTGATTTGTAGCATAGATGTAGCAGGAAAAAAATTGAAAGGAGAAAGTTTGTTACTGGAGCCAGCAGAAAAGAATGTTTTCTGATAAAGCTGACAACCATCATTTTGCATTCACCTCTATTTTCCTTTTATCTAGGAGCTCAGTGACCAAGGAGGCTCAGACTTTGAAAACACTGAAGTAAGATGGGTCATTACAGTGCCTGCTATTTGGAAGCAGCCTGCTAAGCAGTTTATGAGACAAGCTGCCTACAAGGTAAGGTTATAGGCTGAATGTAGAAATGCTTCTCTAAAGCCCTAGTTGATAGGCTAAATGATAAAACGTATTTGGGACAATTAGCTCTAGTATAAACTGTGTAGAAATGATATAGAAAGGAATCAGACTAGAAGCATTGAAAGAGAAGTTGACTCTACCAAGCAGTAGCTATAAGTCATATATATTCACCTCTTAAATGCCTTTTTCTTTCTATTTACTTTTATATATTGTTGTCCCCTGCAGACTGATGGTTTAGTCATCCTGTACACTGTATTTCTGCTGAATCCAGTGCACGTGCAACAGATGCAGTTTTGAGACCCAAGGGAAAGCTGATTTTAAAACACTGGACACAGTTTTGTTTTCTTACTTTTTTTGGGTCATCACAGACTTTAAAAGTTTTTAAGAAAAAAAAAAAAGAGGAGGGAAAGCAAAGAACCTCCTTGGTGGGACTTTTTTCCAGTTCTCATTTTCCCACAGTAGGAATGAAAGGACTGTGAACTGGATAGTCTGAATATAAAATTAAATTCAAATGCTATTTTCACCAGTAAGAGGTTTGTCTGCATTTAACTCTTTCTCCCCAACCCCCTCAAATATGTGCACTTTCCATATGCATATCCTTTATTTCCAATTCAGTTTGCATCTTTGATACATGAGATGTACACATTCTTTTAATCAGGATATTCATTTTCTGGTGTGTTTTATGTATTTTTGGTCAGAAACTTGCGTAACCCATTGGCAGCAGCTATGCGATGCACAGTTTGTAGAATATCTTGCAGTTCATGAGTAATTTGCAGAGTGCTCCTGGGAAGTCCCCAGATATTTCTAACTCTGTTTCTAACTATCTCTAATGTTGAGCAACATTTTTCTCAACAGTCTTTGTTGTGGGATTGCTTATGCTAGTGCCAGAAGCAAAACACTCTTAAAGTTCTGATGGAAGGACACATTTGTAGGTAAATCTGAAACACTATAGAGACCCATTCATTATCTTTGTATATTGTTGTCTGCCTGCTGTCTGTGTGCATGTGTGCTCGTGAACCGGGAGCTGTGTAAGGAACAGGGCAGGGTAAGGTAGATCTCTTGGCATTTCTCATTTGTGGCACAATGGAATGTTGTTAATTAGTGTCTGTGTCTGTGGCTGTTTCTGTGATCGTGTACTTTTATTGGCAGGGTTGATAAATAGTGAGGACTGACAAGGCTTTTAACTTCGGCTGTGTGATCAATTGCAGCAAAACCTAAGAGTTTAGGGAAATGGTTGATGTTTACTTGACACACATGGTTGGTTGTTTTTTTTTTTTTAAGTCATGGGGATGAATAAAGAAGCACAGAAAACTGAGAGTTCTGCATTGCCATTCAGTCTTTCAGATTCCTATTGCTGGATCCAACATCTTCCTCAAACCAGTATGTACAGACGGATCAGAAGTTGCAGCGCTTGTTGCTAGCTATTGGGACATCCAAACATCATGAAAATGAGAGCTTCTCGTAAGAGCAATCAGGGCATCAAGTAAAGTGTGAAAAGGCAGTGGTAGAAGTTTTGTTACTGGAAACACACTGAGGTACAACCACTAGTCTAAACTGAGAGTTAACTGGTAGAAAATCTCTATGAGCTGTGGAAATCTGCTTGAATTATCCGTGGCAAGCTCTAAGAGAACAAAAATATTAATGGCTTCAGTTATTGGATCATAATGTAAAGCCCAGCCTTTCTGGAATAGTTAAGTAGTTATGTAGGCAAAGGTAAATATTACATGGAATTACTAAAATCAAGTAAAAAGTGTTGTAGGTCTGCATCTTCATTCAACATCCATCAGCTTTTGTACAACCTACAATCTTAATGCCTCTCTGACATCCCCCATCTCTGTTTTTCCTTAAAACATTGCTTTACCTGGAAAATTTAATCTGCCCAAGGGCTTCTGCAATTCCCAGTTCTAGCCTCGGTGCTGCTTTCTCATTTGAATGAGTAATCTGGGTGTTCCCTTCAGCTCACAGTTCTTCCTCTCTCTTTCAAAATCCTTATTCTGTCTGCATGACAGCTTTTCTGTCTGTACATACTGCTGAGCTTTCATCAAAGCTGTCGCTGATTTTGCATCTTGGTTACTGCAACATCATTTCCTTGGCTTTGGAAACCTGGCCTGTTCTAAAGGGGTTTGTAGTCTCACATTTGACAGGGAATCAACCTATATTTGACTCCATCTGTGTTAGGCATAAGCTGCATGTCCTGGACGTGAACATGTAATGCTAACTCATTTTCCTTCTCTAAAATGGCTTTTTTTTCACGCATACAAAAGCTTGACCATGTTTGACCTACTGATATGTGAAAACTGCTCCTCATTGCTTCTTGCTGTTACCCTGCCTGCCCCATCTGTGTTCATTTGCTGTACTTTTTGCATCCTTAACTCTTTTTATATTTGAGTTATTACCTTATGAAGCAGGTTTATTCCAATTTGTCTTCCTCTCTGGGGCCTCCTGAGAGACTAAGTCTGATAGGCTGTAGAGGGCTGCATGTCCTTACAACCTTACTTTGCTGAATCAAAATTACTCCCCTCCTGAATAACAGTCCACAGGTGCTTCCTCCTGTCCCTCGTGCTAAAGTCCTGTGTATCCAGAGATTGTTCTAAAGCTGTGTACACCTGTGCAGGTCTGGTCACATTTAGAGAGAGCTCTGAGGCAAGAACAGAGGATCATCTCTGCAGGACCCATTTTGACTAAAGCTTCCTTTCCCAAAGCTTGTGTGCTGGGATTAGTGTACATTGCATCTGTGTTCATCACATCCTAAATAATGACTCTTAGGATGCGTCTGTCAGGTTTCTCATTTCCCCCACCAGTGAAATATAAGGCATCACAAATAGTGTTAACTTTTCTTGTTGCTGTGTCCTAGTTGTTCCCTTTCAAATTCTTTGCTTTGGTGAAGTTCTGTCAGAAGTGCTGTGTTTACCAGTGTCGGAAGGACTCCCTTTCTCATGAAGAGCTCTCATTGTGAGTAACAAATTCAAGTTGCTGATACCTTTTCTTATTTTAGAGACCTTGGCGGAGTGGTATGGTTGGACAGCCTGTGGGAGGACTCCATCCCACTCATGTGGGTGGGACCTGCCCTTGTCCTTGCAAAAGCAGCCAAATACAACACATGCTGGGCCCAGGGTTTAGACCCCAACATGAAAAGATGACTTAGGTGTGGAGACAAGCCACTTCAAGCTCATGAACCTGGCCTGGAGCTTACAGCATCATCAGAGTGACGTGAGCATGGACACAAAACCAGGATCCCACCTCTGTGTCATCTGAGATTGTCCTGACACAAGAAAATGCAGTGTTTTGTTAGTCTTGTATTACTGCTGAAAAGAAATCTAAAATAAAGTATGTGTCCTCTAATGGAAAGGTGAAACTCTAAAAGTACTCAAGAACATTTTTGTAGAAATCCATTGAATCTAGGTAGTCATTAATTATTGGTTCAGTCTTAACAGCATTTTGCTGTCTTAATATATTACTATGACCGGTAGTTTTAATCCCTTATCCAAATGAAATTCAGGCACTGTAGATTGTTTATTAGAGGAACACAAGATCCGATATTCTTGGCAGAGGGTTTCTTTTTAGTAAAGGCATTCTTCCAGCTCATCTTTCAATACAAATTCTTTGGGCACACTAAGTGCAGAGCAGAATCTGCAGGCTGGAATTCCATGAACATGCCAATAAGAATAAGGTTTTAAGAAAGAGTTTGAAGTGTGACAGGAATATGTGAACGCAGAAGCTATAAAATAAGAAAGCAAAACATGGCATATGAAGAACACTTAGGGCAGAGTAAAGGAAAGGGAAGGATAGTGCATTTTCATAAACTTGCCCAAAACATTCTGTAATCTTAAAAACACCAATTAGCTGGGGATATTGAGACTTCTTTTCTTTTAATATGAACTGTTGGTTTTGAAATGGAGTTCTGCAGCTCTGAAGTAGATTTGTATTCCAATTACAAATAGCAAATAAAATTGTTTGCATGGTAAGCTCGTATAAATAAACATAGAGGCAGTCTAGGTTATAGGGTTAAGCACGTGAGCCTGGAATTCCAGAGGCTTTCTTTAACCGTCTCTGAATCTTTATTAATGTTTTCACATCAATTTTGTCGTGGAATGCTTGTCATGAGAATTGTTTAACACATTGTGTTCCAGGGTTACATTAAATTACATTGATCAGTACTACCCTGCTCTGTAGAAACCTGCAGAGAAAAGTAAACAATCTGATCAAAGAGTCATGTGATGGCACATAAAATCTCTTGATAATAAAAACATGACATGAAGTACATTTGATTTTAAAAAGATGACAAGAGAGTCTTAACTAGATTGTTATCTGTGAAGGTGAACTACTCTTATTCCTTTTCAATAATTTTCTTTGGCATGTAAAACACATGCAACTGAAATTTATTTCTCTAGGCACAGTGTAACAGACTTATGCTATAAACTACTTACGGCAATGATGTTCAGGCATAAGCAACACTGGAAAGCTGGTGATTTCTTTGAAATGGTACTTGTTAGTGGAGGCAGACAAGGCAGAAGTGTGTTAATACATCAACCATCCTGGTTATTTGTAGCTTCTGTGGTTCTCTTGAGTCCATGCTTTCACTTTTGTGATATTAAGGTCTTTTTAATCATAAGGATTAAAATGTTTATGAAAATATGTTGGGGAGGATTCTGCATCATGTAGCTGTGTTTAATTAGGAAAGGATAACTAACTGAGGAGTGAAGATTACAGAGTGGGAACTCAGCACAGTGGGAAATGTGTGCTAATGGATCTTGATTACACATTTCAATTACCTAGCCAGGTTCACATGAAAGCACAGGCAGTTGACAAAGCCATCTGCTAATCCAGTTTTGTGCATTTCTGTTTGTCCACTTCCGTTGCACAAATTGGAATATTTGGAGGCTTTATTTTTCTAAGCAAGTAAACCAGGAGATTTTCATAACATTTTAGGTAGGAGTAGGTAGATGGATCTGTGCCTGTCTTATAAAGCTGTAGAACATGTTTCTCAGGATCTTAGAAATTGCCTGAAAGGGCACTGGATCTAATAGAAGTAGCCAAAAATCAGAAGCTTCCCTCTGCCTGGAGGGAAAACTGTGCTAGGTGGGTGTTTCCAGACAAAAGAAGAAAACAGTCTGAAAGGCTTTAAACTGCAATCAGGAAGAGTCGGGGGAGTGACAGAAGTCTGCGAACACGTATAAATCAGGGTGGACAAGATATAAAGCTGGATAGGACTGTTTGTAATAAATTCCTACAAAGGACAATGAAGGAGGGTAATAGATTGGCTGAAAAAGCATCTTAGGTGCCAGTATTCAGTTACAAAGACAAATAAAGGAAATACAAGCTGGAAATACAACTATAGTGAAAAATATTAAGGCTAAATCAGAAAGACCAAGGCATAAAATAAGATGTAACTAAGGATAAATAGAAAGCATATAATCTTCTCGATGAAATTGCTGTCAGTCAGGGCCACTTATGTGTCTCTAATAAAATCATCCTGAGCCATGTGGACCTACAATGAGGATATTTTGAAACAAAGTGAAGGGGAGAGCCTGAGACACTAAGAGGTTGCTTAGATAGGAGGAGAGTCAAGCTTTGCTGTTGTGGTAACTGGTGCATGCCCGTGGTACAAAAAGCATTTCTACAATAATGTAACATGAAAAATTGAAAAGCTTATGCGAATTTAATGGCCCCATTTTTCTAATGCATGCTAGTCATAAAACTTGCAACTAATGTCCTCCTGCACCTTGGGGGATATAGTGTAATGCAAAAAAAAAGATCTTGGTAATGCCATTCGGAGCTAAGCTTTCATTTACTGCACAAATGTGATCTGTGGCAACAATCACTTGGGAGCAAGCTGCAGCAACATCACAGTGGTGGAGGTATGGATTCAATGGCACTGTGATCCCATTTATCATCAAACTGCCAACACGGCCTCTCCCTTAGCAAGTTATCATTCAGCAATATGTGAGTCAGCTTTGATAATGCTTGTTTGGAGTTATTTGTGGGCCCAATACTGGTGAAAATTTTGGAGGACTGAAAGGGCAGAGATTGTGAGTTCACATCCTATTGATGCAGGTTTCAGTACAGGGGAGCAGAGAGAAGGGGGCTTACAGCAGACATATAGTCTCTGTGACTGCATCAGAAAGCATTCACAGAGTGGTGTGTTTGGGCTTGTGGGTGCTGTGTTGTGCTACTGGGAGATGTGGCAGCCCTTGCCCATCTCTGCACAGTCTGTTGAAAACATGTGAACTCTCAGTGAGCCAGCACTGCGGCTGTGGCTGGTGCAGGTCTGAGCCCAAGCTCTGGGGCTTGCTGAACTACATGAATGAAGAGGGGAGTCAAAGACTGAGGGGCAGCACAGGCAGCGGGATGTGCCAGTTCCTCCTGACCCTCTTCCCAGACCTTTCCACAGGTGTAATATACACTCCTTCCCACTCTTTTATCTCTTTGATTTCTATCTCTCACCTGTGCCAAGACAGAATGCTGATTCTGTCCTTCCACGTTAGCCCTCAGGTCTGCAGAGCTCGGTAAAATCTGAAATCACCTCCATGGGAAGTTTGGCACGAATAGACTTTTCCTTTGAGAGGTGAACAAATGACCAGCAGTCCCTCAAAAATTAACTATGTATTCTTTTCAGTGAAAGCATAAGTTTGGAATAAACAGCTCGTACACATTTCTGGGAGGTCTTCTGTGTGGGCAGTGTGACGGTTGTAAAATAGTTCAAGATTGTCCCAGTGGCCTTTTTCTTTGAGTCAAAGAACATGTCTGCTAGGTTTGGGGTAGGCTGACATTCTCCTGTCAGGGCTGTCACAGTACAGTTTGAAATTGTAAACTTCCTTGGGTTTTTGAACTAAGATAAACCAATTAAAGGACTTCTCTGTCTGAGAGAGGATGATATTTTGGAAGGCTTGACAGGAAGAAGCCCTTTTTGACAGCATTGTTTTCTGCAGGAAGCTTTATGTACTTTAGCATGCGGACTAGAAGTATAATGTTAATCCTGGTATCACTTGTGTAGTGAATACTGTATTCTTTCAATATTCTGCAATTCTGTTAGTGTCACATGTAGGGATTTGACAATATTTCTGATTCTCTGTCCTCTCATTGCTCCTACTGCACAGGAGAGCCTTGTTTCCCCTGAGCATAGAGCTCAGGAGCCCTTGAGATTATCTGCTGCTCTTCCTTCTCTGGATGCCATTATGCGTTTTAGGAATTTCAAAGGTTTGTATTATATGTTACGTTCAGTAAGTTTTACTGTTTTATAAATTAAAAAAGGGAAATTATAGTACAAAATCCAGAAGACCTGATGAGTATGGGTTTTAATAAAAGAATCAAACAGTGCTTACAGTCCCAAATAATTCCAAGTTCAGGTTGAAAATACAAATAATAGGTTATAAAAATAATGTATAAAATATAAAGTATAGTAATGCACTAGTAAAGCAATCTGTACTCTTAGCTTTGTAACAGCAACCCCAGGAAGAATAAATTCAGGCAGTCTGACCATGCTTAGCAAAAACATTTGTCTTAATAAGACAGCCTAGTCATCTATAACAAATTGGTTCATCTAATCAGTGACCACACAGATGTTGCAGTTCTGACTGTAGCCAATGCAGCTCCACAAAATTCATTATTCAGAGTGTGCTGAAAGTAAAAGTCACACTTCATTACAGTTCCAGATGCCCCGTTTATCTTCTTGCTTTTCAGAATGGGATAATGCCGTAGTTTCTCAACAGCCATTAGAAAGGAGCAGTGTTACAGACTGTACTTTTTTTCTTATCATAGGAGAAGCTTTATTGATAGGTTAGTAAACAGAAATGAAATACCAAGTGAGTTCTGCTTTGGTCCAAAGCAGCTTGCTGAGTAGCAGGATCGAGTATGTACATGACTGATAGCCTGCTTGATTATTCAGAATCCAAGCACGCCTCATCCCAGCAAACTTCAGCAACAGCTCCATTGTAAACCTCGATATTGAGTTGGTTACTAGAAATTGATACATTTGCTTTAGTGAATTGTTTCACAAAGCTTGGTCTAAGTAACTTGCAAAATGTTATATGGGAAGCTTGTAGCAAAGCTGAATGCAAAAGAATTGAACTTCAAATCTAGGTCTGCTATTTAATTCTCACGCTTTTAAGCAGAAAACTGGTTTTTCTCTATAACCAAATATAAGAAAATGAATTAAGACATTGGACTGAGGCAGATTTTTGTGGGTTTTTTGGTGCAGATTGTATTAAAGTAGTAAACTCAACTTATGCATCCTTGATGCATTGAACTAATTGCTTTCCATATATTGGACCACTTAGTAAAGTGAAGGATGGGCTGGTGTTTAAGGCTAAATGGCTGCTTAGGACTGTCATTCTCTTTATATTTTCAGATTTTAGAAGTGTAGTTTTCAGATTAAAAAAGAAAAGGTTACAGTGACAAATGTTTCCTTTTGATCTCAAGACACTTAAATAAATGTTCTAATTGCAAAGATGGCTGAACTCCATAGGGAAACCTGTGAGGCGCTGACTAGCTGCAGGCTTGTTATGATGAGTCTGGTACTGCTGTCAAACTGTCAGACACAGTGGGCTTCCTCTCGCTCATACAGGCAAGAATTTGACATGGCATTCACAAAGACAAGGAATGAGAAAGTGTGTAAGTCTTTGGTGTTTGGGAAAGATTCCTACCAGCAGTTCTGGTCTTTTGTAGTGTATAATATCTGCACCATTTTAGAATCATGGAAGTATTCACTGGAAGTGTTTGGAGATCGTCTACTCTGACCTTCCACTCAAAGCAGGGTTATTGCCAACACCAGGTCAGCAGTAGCTTTGTTCAGCCAAGTTTTAAAAATCTCCAAGGACAGAGATGCCTCTTCTGAGCAGCTGTTCCAGTGCTGCATCACCTTCCTAGTAAAAAGACGTTTTTGTAATACCCAACTGGAACTTTACAAGCTGCAATATGTGGCTGTTGCCCCTTGTTGTATCTCCTGGAAAGACTGAGAACAGTTGTACTCTGCTATCTTTGTAACTGCCCTTCAGGTGCCCTTCAGGCACCTATTACATTGCTCTTTGACCGCTTCTTTACCAGACTAAACAAACCCAGCTCCCTCAGGCTCTCCTTACCAAATGTCTTCTCTGGTAGCCCTGCTTGAACCCTCTCCACTTTCTTCATGTCCCTTTTGAACTAAGGAGTGCAAGTCTTCATTTTAGAACTTTTATAGAGCTCATTCTGTAGCCATTACTCATGGAATTTAGCAGTCATGAGTACTCACGTCTTTGTTATTTCTCAGTGTAAGTGCTGTAGTAGAGGACTGTGATTCTAGTGGTTTCTTTGGAATTTGTAATAATAATTGTTTACACAGTGATTACGTATTTTCATCCCAGCTTTTTGAAGTTGCTATCCAAGAGTTTTTTCCACCGTAAAACTAAGTCTAATTATAAATAAAATGCTAATGTAAATCTCTTGCCCCTTCAACACAGATGTTCATGTGCAAACTCTTAAATGGGAAGTAGCATCATTACTACCTGGAATTGATTTATATCTTGTCTGGTGAAATTAACCAAACCAGCTATATAGATGCAAGTATGAAGTACCTGATTCTTGTCATCTATCATTTCACTTACAAACTCTCTTTACAGGAGTTCATAGCTTGTGAGTTCTGCCTTTGAAGTGTGAACAGCACTAAGTGCAGCCTACGGGAAGCCTGTGGGAAGACTGTTTATTATATGTGGATTAGTTACTTTGTATGAGCTGCTGGTATAGGTGAGCCTGGAAATTCAAAAAGCGCTGCAAAGCCTACACTCTGGTATTTTAAAAGCAAGGAAAATTATGTAAAATATATAGTAACAGTATCTACTTCATCATGGCAGAGGGAAAGATATCTGGGGGTCTCAGAGACATGTCTTGGGATAATCTCCAAATCCTAAGGACAATTTAAAGGCTCACTTTTACACTGGGGTTCATCCTGCTATGATTTTCCTGTTACTTAATCACTTACGCTAGTGCAAAGTGAATAAATGAATGTTGTTACAGGGGTCTCTTAACTTCCAGTTTTGTGCCCCCTTGCCTTCCACTTGTCATCTTTCAAAATATGTATTTCCTTTGTCTACAAAACACAGTTACTAGTGTTTTGCTGTAACCTGAGATTTCATTTATGCTCTCTTAAGCAGTTTTCTTGCAGAAAGATAGGTGTCTTTGTCCTGTCATTTAACTGTACAGATGGGGAAGCTGACACTGAAGGAATTCTGCAGCTGTGATAACTATCCACTATGTTCTCACTTGTGAAATGCAAAATATCATCAGTGGCACCTGATCAGAACAAGATAAAGGACAGCCTATGCCACAATCCTGATTTTATCTCAACAGGCCACAACAGTATGAGAATTTATGTATTTATGTATATGTGTTATATATATGCATATATGTATAGCAAATGTTGTTTAAAAGAAAGCAAAAAACTCTTGGTTCTGTAAAGCAGAAAGTGCTTCTGTGACACTGTAGATGTCAAGTCTTGGCAGGATCAGCCACCACTCAAGCATTGTCTTGACTAGATTTAAAAAAAAAAAAGAAAATTCTTGGTTTTTGTCTAGGCTCTTAAATCTGAGCATGAATATTCCAAAGGAGGGGAGCACCCACCAGCTCTTCCTCCTGCCTTTGGCAAACCTAGCCTCTTCATGTGGTCTCTAAGAGGAACCTGTGTGCCTTTGAAAATCCTGTTTGTTTTGTGGCTGTTGAGCAGTTTTAAGAACCTGTCTTTGAACTGATAAGTGGACTGAGCTAAATGGGCTGTCTGACCTCACTCTGTTCTGTTTATTCACTGTGCTTATTGTGCTATGGTATTCTTCATCACTCTGAAGACTAACAGCAAAGCACGAAAGTACATGATGGCATAGTGACTTTCAAACTCTTTTGTGAAGGCTTCTGAAGTCTCAAGACTTAAGATGTAGCAAAACTGCATGTGCTGTGCTTTTCATGCAGTGTTGTGATATCCACTAGTCCCACCCCCTGCCAACCCAGTTCCCCCTTACGTGCATCTTTGTGATAATGCTGAGAGTCCTTTCCCATATTGCCCATCTTCTTTCCTGGCATGCTCTGCCTCTGTAATTAGATGTCAGTTGTTTATTTGTGAGATCCCAGTTTGATGCCATAGAACTGGAGAAAGTGCTAGCTAGTCAAAAAAGGAGAGGATTAGAGAAGAGCTCACTTACCAAGGCACTAACTGATGGTGTTATCATGAATCCCTTAACACAATGAACTGATTAGTTTAAACAGTGTAAATTCCACAAGGCACTTAATTTCCAACTGCTGTTTTGTGTTGCCTTGATTCAGTCACACAATACTTTCTTCATGGAGACTGCGCGGTACTTGCAATCATGGCTTTCCTATTGTTACTAAATGTAATAAATATATTGGAAAATAGAAAAATGTTAATGTTAATTCACAGCTTCTGTTTTCTTGGATGAATGATGTTGTCCTGCAGGGCTTCGTTTCCTAATGAACTACATTATCTTTACAGAGCTATTTAATGGAATCCAACTTTTAAAATTTATCGCTGGTGCCTACAAAGGTGGTTTTAGTGGTAGAACATGTTTAAAAGGTTCTTCCTGCCACTCAGAAGAATGGATCATTCCACTCATCTGATCTGCAGTGTTGCTTCAGAGGTGATTAAAGTAATGTAGTTGGTGGAGGTGGCAAACTGCAAAGCAGAATGGGGCCCCAAGGCTGAGATGGAGCTGGGCTGTAGCTGGTGCTGAAGCTTTTTGCACATGCTGGGTGTCCCATGCAGAAGTTGGAGCTTGCTGTTTGGTGAAGAGGAACGTTTGAGTGGGACACTGAACTGGAGTTCTGGGGTTGTGGAATTCCTGCCTTATTGTGGGTTCCTGCGCAGCATTAGCCAAGGCTTTTAGTCTCTATGCCTTGTTTTGTCAACTGTCTAATGAAGGTGGTTCTTCTCTTGCACGTTTATTTGTGTAGTCTATTTATGCTACATAAATGGAAATGTCTTATTAATTCTGAATGCAGTGCCTATGGCACTGAGGCAGTACTGAATTGGGTCTTATTTGCCTACAGAGTTTATCAAAGCAGCAAACTAGAATTCATCCAATCAGACCTCATTCTTGGTTTGTTTTTCTTTCTGAAAGATCAAATTTAACTACCATGAAAGTAATATACTATGTTACTCTATATTTAGTTTACAAAATGTTTTCCTTTGGTGGCTTTCAGTGTATAAAAGACAAAGGCACTAGTATACGTATTTTACAGATTGGTAATCTGAGCTAGTAAGGAATACAGAATCTGCCAGGATCATCTCACTGGTTAATAGTGCAACAGAAAGTAAAATTCACTTCTGAGTGTAAGCACAGCTCTGAACCACAGAAAATGCACTATTTAAAATTTGTGAATATACATTGAAATAACTTACTTGTTACATTTGACCCTGAATGTAATGTATCAAATGTTACTAAATGCGTAAAAAGTGTGTCCCTGGACCAAAGGGCAATTGAGGTGTCAGAGTGGCCTCTCTGCTCCTCTTGTGGCGGAACGGCAAGTTAACATGAGCGTTAGAACTGAAGTAGAACCAGCAGCAGTTTGCTCTGGCCCTGACTGGAGACTCCAGTGAAACAGAGGTCAAGACCAAACTGCCAGCACAGATCTGATTAACCCTAAATCTGTGCAGTGCTCCTTTGCACCTCCATTATTTCCAGTATGTACTGACTTTTAGCCATTTCTCTTACTTTTTGGATCTTTTTCAGAGGCTGTGTTAAGATGTATTTTCACTGGTTTTTTACCGTAAGGAAGATTCTGAGTTTATAATATTATGTAGTGTGGCATTAAATGGTGACGCTTCTAGATGCGGTGGCTTTCAGAGATAGGAGCTTGTCATCTAGGCCTACGTCGTGGATTTATTGCCTTTTAGAAAGGCTCAAACTGTGTGGAATATTGTACTATAGTGCTGTCTTTAAGGCCCTGTACATTATAATATTAAAAAAAAAAAAAGTGTGTTGCTTTTTTCATTGTGCATCATAGCATGTGAGGCTGGGTTTTAAAAGTAGCATCTTTTAATCTGTAGTAATGATGATTCTGCATGTGGTGAGGATCATTTAGTTCTCTGGAAATGCTCAGACTGCTTTACTGAGCCACAGTCCAGACCTCAATATTTGCTAATGATGAATTAGTCTAACACTTGCCATAGGATGCTATTCAGGGAATCAAGAATGCATTTGTGGTCAACTGTGGCTCTTGTCTGGTGACACAACTCTGACTGTAAAGCAGAGCTAGTGCGCCAGGTTGAGAATTCACCTGCATCTGGATGATAAAGTTATTTGTGCTCCAGTACATGAGGCTTTGACGCACTTTGAGGTTTGCTGTCAGTGATGCACCTTGGCGAATGAGCAGCAATGCATTGGCACCAGCTCACAGACCTGTTTTACTGGGGTGAGTGAAAATCTGAGAGTTCTTTTGTCAAAGCATTAAATCCTAGTCCTCGGGCATACGAGCAAAGGGAGTTTGGGGCAATCTTTTAGCGTAGTTCTTTTCATGGTGTTCTTTGCTTCTGCCAGGTAGATAAGTGCAGCAATATCCTGCAAATAAACTCATTTTTTAAGAACTTTCTGATACTCAAAGGATTTTTGTAATTCCATGACGGATTTTCATAATTTGCGTTTTTGGGAAAGCTGCTGTGTGCTTCCTTCCTGTTTCATAAGTGATGACTGGCTTTATGCTGCTAGGGAGTAAATGGCAAAAAATCTCCTTACCAGACTCGAGTCAAGACATGGCTCTGTTATGAAATCAGCTATAACTCCCCTAGGCAAAAGCAACGTGATGCATCTGTCCCACTGCCAGAATGATCTATATGACATGGTGTTGAATACAGAGACATTGTTTAGATCTGTCCTGTGAACTTGTGATTCTCTGGTCTTAGTTACAGCAGTACTTGGGCAGCAGTGGGTGAGGACATGGAGTGAGGCAGATAGAAAGGAACAAATGTAAAATATAGAATATTCCCAAACTTATACAGTTAATGTTTTTAGTAAATACATCGCTTTTTTGTGTTGACCTCCTGCTGTTTTCGCTGTTCTTTCTCTGCACGCTTGATATTTTTCTCCCATCTGTCCCCTTCTCCTTGGCTATAGTGATGCGACAGAGGTACTGACTCCCAAGTCTTCCTCTTCTGAGAGCTTGTATTAAAGCAGCCTCATTGCTCCATTCCTCCTTAGCAGTATGTGTGTTCATGTTTCTTTCTCATCTCCCCATTCTCTCTGTGCTATATGTAGATATATATATTTGTACAGTAATGTGCTACCTGTGATCTGAGTATAAATACTGCATACACAAAGTATGAAATAGAGTCAGTAGTGATCTATACACATGTGTGTAAGTATAAAAATAATATATGTATGTTGGATATATATGTAGGATGTCTGCTACCACTCACTGTACAAGATTCTTAGTATGTTGTTTTTATGATGTGAAATAACACATTCTTCATTGCACCTGGCCCTTCAAACTCTGTAAGAAAACCTTCTTAACAAAAAAATACCAATGTTTTCTTCATGAAATTCTGTTAGGATCAGCTGTGCTTTGAACTGTTAAAAACTGTCATTTCTTTCAAATGTTTTCCTCAGGAGATATTTTGAGTATGTTAAAATAATATCTAGACAGAAAAAGTAGCAAGAATAGCATCTGCTATACTTGGAGTGTCTGAGAACATGGGTCTGAGTCCATCCACTGCAGGTCACTGCCTTTCTCCCCTGACATGCAGGCTGCAATGTGAAAAGTTCATGGCACAGACTACTGCTGGAGGAGGGGAGGAAGCAAATGTTGTTGCTAATGGTTTACTGTTTTCTTTTTAGCTGAACCCTTGGAAATTTCTACCAAAATAGCCCCCAAACCAGATGACTTTGCAATTAATACAGTCTTTTTGCCCCTCAGTGCATTCTCTGTGTGTTCAACTCAATTCTCATCACCTCTGCAAATACCTTATGATGTAGCCTTTGGATTTTAATATCCTTAGCAACAAACTATATTTTTTTCCCTAAAATATAATTTTCTCTCTTAGTGCATAGGTTAGACTCAAGAGTAGGAATTGCTTTGTCTGTGCTACTAACATATGCCCAGTACATGGAGCAGATTGAGCATCCACATCACTGGATATAAAAAAAACCCCACATTTGCTGCTCAGATTCAGAGCTCTCACAGCACATGCTAATGGTTTTAATGTATGTGAAAGCTGCAGCAGGGTAGTAGGGAGCTATTTGTTCTGTTTGTTCTCTGTGCTCTTGCTGGATAGGGCAAGAGGTGCTGGCCTTAAAATTGCAGCAAGAAAGATTCAGATTAGGCTTTTAGGAAGAACTTTCCAAAGGCAAAAACAGTAAAGGGCTGAGATAGTTCATGTGCAGAGACCATAAATTTTTTGAATTCTTTAGCAGATTAGATAAATATCTGTCAGGGATCAAGTATTGATTCGTATCTTGAATGTTTCCCTTTCAAAAGCAACAAATTATAGCTTTGTGTGCAGAAGAGCTCAGCTGGCAGTAAGTGATGTTTAAGTAAGCTGGCAGGAAACCAGCCCCGATTGTGCCTAGTACGTTGAGAGAGTCGGGGTTGTTCAGCCTGGAGAAGGCTCCAGGGAGACTTTTTTGCCACTTTTCAGTACTTAAAAGGGGCCTATAAGAAAGATGGGGACAGACGTTTTAGCAGGCCCTGTTGTGACAGGACAAGGGGTGATAGTTTCAAACTAAAAGAGGAGAGAGTGAGGCTAGACATGCAGAAGAAATTTTTTACGCTGAGGGTGGTGAGAGCCTGGCCCAGGTTGCCCAGAGAGGTGGTAGATGCCCCATCCCTGGCGGCATCCCAGGGCAGGCTGGACGGGGCTCTGAGCAACCTGATCTGGGTAAAGATGTCCCTGCTCATGGCAGGGGTTGGACTTGATGAACTTTGAAGATCCTTTCCAACCCAAACTGTTGTGTGATCTGGAGCAGCTGAAGGAAAGATTGGGTTTGTACTATGGCACAATGCAAGAACTTGATCCCCAGCCTGTACCTGCCAACATGGTTGCATGCAAGTGGTGTGATGGCAGGAGAGTCTGCCTTGGACCTGTGCTGAAGCACAAGGTTTTGCCCAGCAGCAATAAGGGATGTAAAGTGACCGTAATTCCAGTCTTGAGGTATACTTTTAAAATAATGAGCAACCATGTTTAGTTTAACTCTTACTTTCTTATTTTGGAATTTATTTGTTGTTGGTTTTCCTTTTTCATTATCAAAGGAAGATGCTTTGTATGAAAGATGGTTTTTGTTATTTATTGAATGGAGAGGGTAAAAGGAGTCAGTAAATGTGAAGGACAATTTTATTTCTCCAAGTTTTACCCCAGTATTGCTTTTTCAACAACCCTTACTTTTTGTATCTAGCTGCAGGTGTAAACTAGCCAGCAATTCCCACAGTGTGGCTGTGTAAAGGAAGCCAAATTCCAGTCCTGGTCCACAGTCTTTCCATGCAAGTCTGCCTTCTTTTGGGGACGTGTTGGAGCCACCACAGTGTCCGTGTATAAGCTGAAGTGAGGGTTTGCTGGAATACTGATCACAGAATCAGAAAAATGTTCATTTATCTGTTTGCTAGCATGATTTAGTGCTCAGGCACTTAACTGAAAAACAACAGCAGGTAAACCAAAAGCTCACCAGAAAGAGTTGAAGGATATTTCTATCTGTTTTAACAGGAAGTCGTACAGTAGGGAGAAGTACAGGACAAAAGGAATGAAAACACAGTTTTAGCAACTGCTCTTTGATATTTTTTCTCTAAACCCAGCTCTAAGAGTGATGCGGTTACATGAGAACTTGTGGCTTCTTGAAAATCTGTGTGTCTGGAGGCTGAAAATCCATAAAGAAAATAGAAAGAATGGCAAATGTTTCTTTTATAATGTGAGATTATTTTTAAGCTTGTTCTCATTACATTTTAGGGAACCTACGCCTTTGTATTTTGAGTCCTTGAATATGCTGAGCATTTTGAAGATTGTTATAAAAGTGAATGTGCTTAAAAGCAATGGATTTTGAAATAGCAAATGTTGGTTTTGAGTCAGAAGATGCATTACTGGCAAAGTGAATCGTATATTTCTACTAAGCTACACAGTGTGGGGAGTCTCGTTTCAGCAAGGACTGTGTATATCTGGCATATAAAGAAAGGCACACTTAAAATAGCTTAGTGGGGAGAGGAGGCCAAAGGTATTCCTTCATTTCTTAAAGGAGACTACAGCCCCTCTGAGCAGGTAGATTCACGGGTTAATCAGGAATTCAGAGTTTAGGCCATTCATTACAGGTTTAAAACCAACTTTCTTCCTTTCTCCACTTGTCATGCACACAGCTGCTCAGTTAGACATTGGCATGGTAAGTGCATGCGTACTTCCCTCTTACAGCCTGTGAAGTTGTGCTGTACGTTGTGGCAGGACGATTCCCAGATCAAGACCTTTAGGAAATAGTGTTGAACTCAGAGGGCTGACCTAAAATGAAACCGCGAGCTGTGGAAAAGCTTGTTCACTTGCTTAAAAGGGTCTGATAGGCTGCAATATTTCCCACCCCACTTCTCTGATTGATTCTCTCTCGCAGGCAGGAATGGCATCTCCTGAAAATCCCGAGCAGTTGATCATTGCCCTGGAGCCTGAGGCTGCCTCCATCTACTGCCGAAAGCTCCGCCTGCACCAGATGATCGACCTGAGCAGTAGGGCACCTGTCAATGGTTACAGCCCAAGTGACACCATTGGAACTGGATTTACACAGGGTACTTCTATTGACTCACTTTTTTAGATTCTTGTGCCTAGGTTTGCTTTGTCCATGAGGGCTGTTTTCTTACCATTTCTTGTTGTCTTTGCTCTCTTGAAATGTTTCAGGCCAGCATCAGTTTGCTTTTATAAACTGTTTTGCTGGTGACTGTAATTAGACTAATTTAGGCATTGATCCAGCAGACATGTTTGCACACACTTGAATTTTAGCACACAGGTAGCTCTGTTGCCTTGCCTTGTTGTTGAGAGTGTTTTAGGAGAGGTGTAGTATTTTCACAGCAGTGTTTCTCTGGCTTAATTAAAATCAATGCTTCATGTTGGATCATTTTTTAAATTTAATTTGTTGGAAACAATTATGTGTTTAATTGGCTACATAATTGAAGCAATGTTAAATAACTGGATCTGCAATGAGACTTTAGTCTGAGGCATTCCAGAGTTTTGGCAAATGCTTTTTTGATGCCATCTCTATGAAATATAACCAATTATTTTCAGTACTCAAGGGAATACAAAGTACTGAAATACAGCAATGAATTTACTTATAGAAAAGCAACTAGATACAGCACTTCTGATTTTTTGACCTGGAATCTGTTGCTAGTATCAGTGTTTGAAGACTGACTTACAATAAGGGACAGAGATTGGACCACAGTGTAAGTCACTTGCCAAAAGATTCTTCATTACCGAAGATTTTTGAGCTTGGTATGCTGCCTGAGAATAGAGGAAGATAGGAAAAAAAATAGGAAAACAAAGGAGTAAGGTGTGATTGCTACATGATGGATCAGATTTCCAGCCTGTGTGAATTGTAGCAGTTGCACTGATATTGGTGGTAGTGTGTCAGTCTCTCCCAGAAGGAATTTTTCAGAAGAATTTGTATTTTATCACATTTACTAGGTCAAAACAGTACAGGCAAATGGGAGATTAAGCTAGTAAAGCTATTCCTGTACTTACCAGAGGGTATTTTTTTTAGTTAGGCAGAGTCACTACATCATTCTCTCAAATCCATGCCTCTCCTAGCCAGCACTTGTCAGATGTGTTCAGTGTTATGGAGGCCCATGCAGAGCACAGGACACAATCCCTTTACAGAACACAGTCCCCTCAGGGCCCTGTTGCCGTCTGTCCCCCTTGTTCATGTCCTGAACCCATTCCAGTTCTATGCGATTTTATATGAACTTGCTTTCAGGCTACACGGGGATTTGCTGCTGGGAAAATAATCAAAGAAAAGAGTTTCTCTGTTCAGTTAAGGTTTTGAAACTGGGAAGAACTGGCAGATCATGGATTTCTGCTGACAGGCTTATACTTTGACGAGGGGGTACCGTTCTCCTTCTTGTCTTTGTATAATAAAAGCTATAGGGGATGAGAAAGGTTTCATGTCAAAATTAATGAAAACAAAGTTTGGAGTGAATTAATTTGGGCTTCAAATTAAAATTTCATAAAGGCATGGCAGGCACCCAAGACAAGCTGAGAACAGATTAAGGAGAAAAACCCTTTAAATATAAACAGAGAGAAGTGCTCCAAGGACCGTGTTGCTGTGAAGTCAAACCAAAAATGTTACTGTTCATAGCAGCCAGGATAACATTACTTCAGTCGTAGTTAAAGGCAGGGTCTTGTGTTCACTTCTGGCCCACAGGAGTGAATGACAGGGCTCCCATTGACTTCTATGGGCTCTGTGTCAGGCCCTTGCTTAGACCTAGTGCTTTTTCTACCCTTGAATGCTTCATCGATTAAGCTCTTGCTGTGTTCTGCTAAGTCAGCACAGCAAGGCTGACACAGCTTGGCTGCATCATGGGGTCTTCATGGGGAGGATATGGGTGCCAGGGGATGCTGGTCTTTTTCCAGTGATGGGCACCGTAGAAACAAGAAGGAAAAGGCATTCAGTGATTTGCGTGCTGGTGTTTTCAGGAGGAAAAATATTTTAATGCAGGATGCCTCTCTTACTCTGTAGTGTTTTACAGAAGTGCCTTTGAAGGTGAGTGAAGGTTACAAAGGGAATGTAGGGGTTGATTAAGAAGCTTAAAGGCTCTCACTACTCTGCTTTATTTTCATGGACAGTTCTGCATCTTTTAAATGTGCAAGTAACAATTAAGTCTTATGATAACAATTAGTTAACTTATATTATAGCTAGGTTATGCTTAATGTTTTGTTGGTGTATATTTGAAATATTATGTGCACCTGCCTTGGTGATCACTGTGACCTTAAGAATTTGTAAATCTGTGAAGCAGATATTTTGGCTGCTTGTTTTGAGACAGACTGATGTCCTGAAAGGCTTGAGAGATGTCTTGACCTGAGCACCCAAAATCAGTAGGGGCTTTTGGAGATGTGGGGTTTTGTCTCCCTGGCCCTGGGGCTGCTGCCTGGTTTTTACTGAAGTGCAGGTTGATTCCAGGTGGTGCTTTAAAAAACAGAAAGTATAAAAAGAAAGGAATAAGACCTGTTTGTAGCTTTCATGTTAGGTTATTGGTTTTAATCCAGTTAGTATCAAGGAAGATTAATGTGGCTGAAAAACATATCAGTCTACTTGCTCTTGTTTTGTGCAGCTGATGGTACCACCTTCATGCTTTCTTAAACTCTGTCATTTTTTCTCTTTCAATGACTAGCTAAGGAACTCGTCCGTCGTAATCGACAGAGTCGTACCTTCTTGGTGGAAAACGTCATAGGAGAGATCTGGTCCGAACTGGAGGAAGGTAGCATCCTTTCTTGAGTAAACTTTGCTCTCGCTGGTTTTTTATTGTAGACAAGCATTGTTTTTCCTACAAATATACTGTGCACTGTGTTGTTCTCAGAGTGATTATAAATAGGAAAAGAAAAAAATACAAATTGATATGCTGCTCTTAGTTACTGCAATTCTGTACGCTCTAGCAAAAGACAATTTATTAAGGAGATGATAGATAGGAATCCAGCTTTTAAAATGCAACCAGAATATTTTCCTCTGAATAGACGTTGTGAATATGCTATCATATTAATTGGGTAACCCACTAGAATGTACACCAGCAGCATGAATGATTCCACTGATCTACTTTTCATACAAGCTACATCAGTAGTTTTTGACATCTGAATTTCATGTTTGTTATCAATTATCACATTATAATTATGAATAAAGATCAAGTCTTCAGTGTAGACATTCATGACTTTTTGTAAGTCATTCTCTCTCATGGTGATAATGCCTCTGAGAAGCTTTCATTGCAATATGCTCTTGTGGTAATGCTGATGTAAATATAATTTAACTCTTCCTTTGGCAAACTAGGAGACCGTTACATCGTTGTTGACAGTGGAGGAGGCACAGTGGATATAACTGTCCATCAGATCAGGCTCCCTGAAGGACATCTTAAGGAGCTATACAAGGCAACAGGTAATGTCACTTTCACTCTTTGCTTTATTTATGCAATATTTTGGCTTGTCCTGAAGGAAATGTATACCTTTATTATTCACCATATTTCCCTAACAATTCTTCCTGAAACAAGACCAGCATTCCAAATTAATATAACCTAGGTGCGCATCAGCAGACATGGGTAAATCACTGGTGCTTTTGTATGGTAAACCTCATGCTGGGAGGGTAAGAAACTGCTATCTCCTGTGTTATTCATTCCCATTCAGGCCATGACCTCCTGCCATGGTCCCAGTGTGACTTCTACTAGTAGAGTTGTCATGTTCCTCCTTTGAGAGGTCCCCTGTGTATTGCTGCTCTGTTCAGCATCCAGAGATGTACTGTGAGAGTAGCTGAGTGTCACAACAAGATCCTTGTGAAGTGACTGTTGGCAGAAGTTTACCTAGATTTAAGAGGAATCTTATGTATTCCACTGATTTCACAGGAGGTGTAACAAAGAGGGTCTATCATCCCCTGGGAAAAAATGCACAATAAGTGGTTTGCAACAAAGATACAAAGTGCAGCTCCGTGAGTGGTATTTGCTTCCTGAACTCAATTCCCTTTGGCTTTGTCCCATGGCTAAGCTGTTAAGCACCCAACTCAGCCTATTATTTGTTGCTGTGTCTCTATATTAAGTTATTCTTCATCTATATAGTTCATCACTGAGCTTTCTCAGTCTTGGTGGCTATAAGATTACCCTAAGAAACAACATAGTAAGAGCATATGGGACAATTTCCTCTGCTTTTAATAAAAATGTTTCTGGTTTATAGCGATAGTATTACAGTGGCCATGAGGGTATAGGAATAAAAGTGAGACGAAGGTAAGATTGTGTTCTGTATTAGACCAACTGCTATATTTAGAAAAGATACCTCTTTCTGTAGACCTTCTACTGTAGCAATCCTAGTAGCGTCAATCTGATGTGTATTGGGTCAACTTGAAATCTAATAAGCAGTTCAGAATATTAAAGCTGTGTTTTGTTTGTAATACAGGTGGACCATATGGTTCTCTAGGTGTGGACTATGAATTTGAAAAGCTCCTGTGTAAAATATTTGGAGAAGATTTTATTGAACAATTTAAAATCAAGCGTCCTGCTGCCTGGGTAGATCTGATGATAGCATTTGAATCACGTAAACGGGCAGCAGCTCCAGATAGGACCAACCCTCTAAACATCACCCTGCCTTTCTCCTTCATTGACTATTACAAGAAGTTTCGAGGTCACAGTGTAGAACATGCCTTGAGGAAAAGCAAGTGAGTAGACAATTGAACCCAAGTGGATGCTGAATTAACTACTGATAGCAAAGACAAAGAATTAAAATTAATTAAATGTAGACTGAAAGATAATAATGTAAAAATGTAATATACAGATGAGAAAATGGGATTGCCTGAAGTGCAGTTTCCAGAATGAAAAGTTCTGATCAATCTTTAGCAAAAGCTTTTCTATACAAGATTTGTACCCTCCTGTTATTGTTTTCTATGACTTTTGTTAGGCCACCCCTACGTCAGTTTCTGGAATTTAACCATGTATTTTAAGTCCTTTGCATGTTAATTAGGAAGGTTAGATCAAATATAAAATTTGATGTTTGAAAGTAAGTTACCTGGAACCTTATTTTTCAGAAACCTGGGCCCTGGAACAAATCCAAGATGTTAAGTGAGCTCTGTAACTGTATTCATGGCTTCAGGAAACTTATTAACAATAGAAAGTCATGGGTGAAAACATATACTACTACATAGATCTGTGCAAAGGGAAAGCATTCTTTTGAAGTGATGGCAGGCTTTCTTTTCTTCTAGTATTTTACCAGTTAAATAATTTGCTTGATAGGTGGGAAGACATAATCCCCCTCAGAGGTTTTAATTCATGACAGTCTGTATCAAGAAGTCACCCTAAATAACAAGACCACAGGCTGCTATAGAAAAGGAAGTGAGGAGAAAGTAGAAGTGGGCTTATTGCACCTTATGAAACCATATACTACAAGAGACCTGGAGATTAATGGCATTTAAGAGAATGAACAAGAGAGCCTGCAAATCTGGGGCAGAATGCTTGGGACCTGGGTGCGGAATATGTGATATCTAGTACCTGTGCTTTAGGTTCATTCTGCATTTTTTTTTTTTTTAAATCCTGTGAATGTTGACTGTAGCATGCAGGCTGAAATTTCTGCATCTCTTCCTAAAGTTGTTGGTAAATGCACATTTAAGCCTAAGTAACTTGGAATCTAGCTCGAAGTCACTTCCTAAATGAGCCTGAGGTTCTGAAATAATTAAAAATTTCTAGAAATAGTCCCCTTCACAAGGTCATCTTCTTATTAATAGTCTTAATGGTGAATCTTAGAGGGAATGCTAAATGTTCCCTTCAAATAAAATTAAATTAATTGGATAATGGGATAGAAAGAGTATAAAGGTAATGTCTAATGTGCATGAATAAAAAGGAGATTACTGAGCTATATGGATGTGTATCACTGATGGAATAACATAATGCCTGTATTCACTTAACAAATGTTATGCCTCATTAGAAATGCTCTGCTTCCTTTTGCCTCCTGAGGCTTCCCATCCTTGCTTGTTTTCCTTGTGTGTTTCCAGTGGCTTTGGCCTTCTGCTGCTATAATCTAAATGTTGCCCTTCTGGGGATGAATCAGTGCTGTTTCAGATGAGCGGGCACTGGATTGACTGCCAGCTGTTGCAGGAAGCAGCTGAACATTGGTAATGCTACAGAAGGCAATCAGGCAAAGAAAACAACAATTACACAAGCAAAAATAACAATTCTCCCTTGAAATTTTACATTGCTGCAGTTGGTATGGGGTTAGAGTGAGGTGAGGCACTTTTTTCCATGCAAAATGCATGCAGATTCTGTAAACTCATTCATTTATTTATTTATTTAGTGTGTCTTCTGAGTGCTTAGCTGTTTCTTACATCTCAACAATAATGTTTTAATGTCCTTCTTAACTGTTCTTTTCCAGTGTGGACTTTGTGAAGTGGTCCTCCCAGGGAATGCTGAGGATGAGCCCAGATGCAATGAATGCTCTTTTCAAACCTACAATTGACCAAATCGTTCAGCACCTCAGTACGTATCTGTGTGTAATTTCACTTTCTGGCTGAGGTAAAACTGAAGCCTTGCTTACCTGTTTCAAACCAGTAACTGGAATTAAAGTCAAACACCCTCCTAGTACCCACAAAACATGGGCAAGGAATTTAGTTCACCTTAACCTGTATTCCTACCTATTATAAAGTTACATTTGTTCATGACTATCCAAATCACTGACATCTCTAAACTACACATAATAAATGATTCATCTTGGTAAAAGTACTTGCAGGCATGGTTTAAAAGCACTGAATTTATTTATCGAGTAACTGGAAGTGACATAAGTTTATTGGGAAATTTATTATTAAAAGTCTTCCTTGTGGAATATATTTGAGGGATTATTAGATAAATTTGAGAGGTCACAACTTAGCTAGTACAGAACAGTCTATATCTGAGCAGGGAGGTAGAGGTCTAGAATCAGTTGAAATAAGGGTGAGCTTACAACTGAACTGTATGATTTTCTTGAAAGTAGGGCATGTGGGCTTAAACTAAGAAGGAACATCTGTAAAAATGTAAGGAGGTATTATTTAGCAGATGGTACATATTGTGGTTAAGATGTTAGGATCAGAAATAGTAAGTGAATTTAAAACGTGGTGACTTATCTGGAATGCAATGAAGGGTATATCAATTGGTTAGGTTTGGGAATATCTCACTGGTACTCCAAGTGGCAAGATGATCTCAATTTCCTTACCACCCATAATGCGACTGGCAGGATTTCTTTGCGATAAATTTGTTCTCCCTTTACTGGTAGAAGCTAAATAAAAATTCTGTTTTAAATGCCACTTCAGAAATATTGTATGCTGTGAGGTAAGTTTCCATTCACAGTGAAACTGAGTATAGAAGAGACTGCAGAAATGAAACTGGCATGTGTGGCTGTGTGGGCATAGATGTGACAGTTTCAGATCTTGTGCATGTGCATGGGACATACAGTGTACTCGGACATTAGGAGTTTCACCTGCATTGCCTTGTCACAGTGGATTTTTCCCTATTGAATGGGCTCTGTTTCTGTTTAGGTGATGTGTTTGATAAGCCAGAAGTGACCAATGTCAAGTTTCTCTTCCTGGTGGGTGGCTTCGCTGAATCCCCCTTACTTCAACAAGCTGTCCAGAGTGCTTTTGGTTCAAGATGTCGGGTCATCATTCCTCAGGATGTGGGGCTCACTATCCTCAAAGGAGCGGTCCTCTTTGGTCTAGACCCTGCTGTCATCAAAGTGCGGCGCTCACCTCTCACCTACGGTGTGGGTGTTCTCAATCGCTTTGTGGAAGGGAAGCATCCACCAGAGAAGCTGCTAATCAAAGATGGCACACGCTGGTGCACTGATGTCTTCGACAAATTTATCTCAGCCGACCAATCTGTAGCCCTTGGAGAAACTGTGACACGCAGTTACACACCTGCCAAACCTTCTCAGTTAGTAATAGTGATCAATATCTATAGCTCAGAACAAGATAATGTCAGCTTCATCACTGAATCTGGAGTGAAAAAGTGTGGCACCCTTCGCTTGGATCTCACGGGAACTGATGCTTCAGTGCCAAACCGGCGGGAGATCAAAACAGTTATGCAGTTTGGGGACACTGAAATCAAAGCCATGGCCATTGATGTTGCCACCTCTAGAAGTGTCAAAGTTGGTATTGATTTCTTAAACTACTAGGAGCCCATTTTCCCCACCACAGCCTGTTTGTGAGACTGATCTTCTACTGTTCCATTTTTTGACTTTCACATATGGTTTAATCAACTTGAATTTCAGCAGGCTATGTGAGAACAGCTAGTAAGGTGGGGTATGTCATGTGTGTGCCCTTTGATGACCAAAGACTGGATTTTGAAAGACCCTTAACAAGTTTTGGGAGCAGAAGTTCCAGAGGTAGTAAAAGTTCCCAAGTTACTCAAGCATGCTTAAAGATCTACCTTTATTAAATAAATACTGATTATTGTTGAATCCTGAAGATTAGTTAAAAAGGTATAAAATTGTAATCTCTATATTGTTCTTCTTCCTCCCAAGCAAAACTCTTCTAGCAAATGTAACTGTGGAGTATCTGTTTAAACAGCACCATCCTCTGGCAATGGGAACAAATGAGTCTACAGTACTCTTTTTTATGTTTGATTTTGCCCTGTGCTTTCAAAATGTTAAGTGCTGAAAATCAATGACTTAAAGAGAGGGGAACTGAATTTCTTAAATTCTGACATATCACTGAAAAGAAAATCCTCAGAAATCCTTAAAATTAGATTTAGGAAAAATACATATTTTAGGAGCTTAATATTGATTGTTCCAGGTTGAAAACAAGGCTTTTATTGTCAAAACTCTTAGAACTAGCAATTGGATTAAATAGGTAACATTGCCTTTATTAGAATTTAGAATATTATTAAGAAAAAAGCTATTTCCCTTTTTGGGTCTTCTAAGCTTATTGTTATTATTCTCCATTTGAAATTATAGAATCACAGGATAGTTGAGCTTGGAGAGGACATCCATTGACTGTCTGGTCCAACTGCTCAGCTCTAAGCAGTGTCAACTAGAGCAGGATAGTCTATATGGTTTTAAATGAAGATGCCTAAACTTCTCTGGGCAACCTGTTCCAGTATTTGACAACCCTCACTGCAAAAAAAAAAAAAGCTTTTTTGTTATGTTTAAAAGGGATTGAGTTTTAATTTGTGCCTATTGCCTCTTGTTCCTTTACTGGGCCCATCTTCTTGACTGTGTTTTATCAGGCGTTCGTACACATTCTGGCATGGCCCGAGCCTTCCGGAGGCTGAACAGTCTCAGCTCTCTCCTCCTCTCCTCATGCAACAGATACTCCAGTCCCTTAGTCATCTTCCTGACCCTTTGCTGGACTCAGTCCAGCATGTCTGTGTCTCTGTTGTACTGAGAAGCACAGAACTGGACCCAGCACTCCAGATGTGGTCTCACCAAGGCTGGTAGAAGGGGAATAATCACTTTCTTTGACCTTCCTAGTGCACCCCAGGAGGCTATTCACGTTCTTTGTTGCAAGGGCATGTTGCTGGCTCACACTCAACTTTGTGTCTACTGAGGTCCTGAGGTGTTTTTCCACCAACCTGCTTCCCAGCCAGTTGGCCCACAGCATGTACTGGTACACGGGGTTGTTCCTTCCCAGGTTCAGGACTTTGCACTTCCCCCTTTGTAGAACTTTATGAGGTTCCTGTCTGCACATTTCTCCAGCCTGTTGAGGTCCCTCTGACCCATCTGGTTTATCAAGCACTTCTCCAAGTGAATACATTTCATTTCTTGTTAATCCTTGTGTTAAGATTTGGAAGTACGATTAGATAATGGCTGTCCAGGAAGATTTAAACAACTTAAGAGAGAGAAAATGTCCAGATCAAAAGTACCATAATATATTTAGAGTAACAAACATTCGAATTGTGTAAAATATATTTCTGGGCTGAGTTGAATGGCCAGTGAAGTGGAAGGCAGAAGTCAAGAGAATGAAACTACAAAGAGCATTAAATAAAGCATTCCTTACATGGCTATGAGCACAGAATTCTAACGCAGGTGAAATGCAATGATGGTCATGGTAGCGTTGTTTTTTCTAAATACTAACTTTTTGGAAATGTCTTCTTAAGCATGTTCACCTGGAAGATATCTTCTGCAACCAAAACAGTTTTTATTTTGCAAAATGCTACAAGTGGATAAATTCTGAAACCTGCAGTCTGTATCTGCCATGAATTGACAACTTCAGATACAAATCCAGATCCCACTCCATACTGGCAGACTGATATTAATCTGTAGAATCACCCTAAGATGCTGATACTTTCAGAACATCTATGCATAGATACCTGGTTACCTGCTGGAATTCATTTCATTTTGAAACTGTGCAATGTTAATTGTTAAACTAAACCTTCCTTTCTAAAAAAAAATTAAAAAGTTGAGCAAGACTGAAGTCCATTACTGGGACTTTTTGAAAAATGAAAGCTTATCAATTATTTCACTAATTTACATTCCAATCCTGTGTTTAAGCATTCTGTGTTTAGCCTGGAGTTCTCCCACAGGAAAGAGCTGCAGAACTCATCTACTGCATTTTGCCATTGAGTTTTCTGTGTCTTCTGCAGGATTCCCTGGTAGAATGTGAAATCTATTCTGCATTCAGCTTTAAAAAAAAAAAAAAAAAAAGACTATGGAGAATGCTAGTCACAGTATCTGGCTGGAGACTTTCTGTAATTACAAAGTGTGCTTGCTGGCATTCAGTTTCCTGCTGCCTGCTGAATGCTTTAAAAGCTAAATGCTGGGATTTTTCGTATGTTGCTTTCCATGGTTTACAAACAAGAGAAACTTTAAGATGAGTTATGAACAACATAATTTTATGTATATACAATATTTAAATATTGTACAGACTCTTTCTTTCTACAGTGCTATTTTCTTGTATAAAAATGCTCTTTGCCTCTATTGATTTCATTCAGTTCTTAATTTTAAATAACATAGTTTCTCAATCAGCTTCTGTAATTATAGGCTTTTAAAGATGGGAAGATATGAAATGTAAAAGGCTGATCTTATAATAATAGGAAAGAAATGTTGGTGTGTCAGAGAATACAACATCCTTCCTGCAATGTAAGTCATAACCAGTTTAAGCATATTACACAGATGCTCTAGTATGTTCCTGGGATTTTAATTTCTTTGTTTCAGACGGTGACCATTCCATCTCCAACAGTTCATCATAATAATGGATGAATCCTCCTGTAAAACCAAGCTAAAATTTTGACTGTATGATCTGGAGATACAGCTTTGCTAAGTTTTGGAGTTTTATTAAGGATCTTCCTAGTTTAAAATAAACACAAAACTACTTTCTAAAGCCAGGCAACACTGATTTATAGTAGCTGCAGGTAAGACCCCGTCTCTGTCTACCACGACCACTTAGCAAAACACAAAATTCATAAAGAAAAGTAGGCTTTGGTGTCTTTGCATGCTGCGTTAAACTGAATGGGTCCAATTCTGCACAGATTCGTTTCAGATGGCCTTAAGTTAACAAAGAATTTCATCTAATAAATAGCTGCAACATCTCCATCTTCCCACGAAAGAGGAGACAAACTGCAAGATCAGGTGGCCCATGATTTTTGAACCGTTTTCAGCTTGTCTGCAGGGAATGCTGAGGGTAGTTTCTACAGCTCTTCCGAAGCATAGTTACCTGCACAGTGGTGATTCTCTGCCCTTTCTTATTCCCCTTTTGTAAGATTTCATCTGGATCCAAGCAGAGGTTTGTTACTGAAATGACTTTACTAGAAATGTAAAATATGAAGTTTGCATATTTTTGCACTTCCTCCTTCAGTCTGATGAGAGCACTGTCAAGCTTATCTTTGCAGAGCACTGAACTACTGAATAAACTCTCAGCTGTCCTTGTTGCCCCCGTTAAATCTAAGAATAGAAAATTAGTTTGTCTCCCTAAGGAATTAGAATTGTAAGTAGAATATTATGCTGTGATCTGTAGTCTATAAACCAGTTAAACAACTTTACATTGTAAGTGGCATGTGGATGCCCATTTTGATAAAGGGTGTTATGCTGTAAAAATAATATGAAATTTACTAGGAAACGAGTCATTTTTAGAATTGTAGTTCTGATATGTTTGCAGGAGACTCCCTGAAGAGCATTTTCTTGGTAGGGGTTTCAGATGACATTGTGCAAATTGATGCTGAAAAGACAAGGCCTGCTATCCTTAGGAAAAGCAGAAGATCTTGGCAGAAGTTTTTTTCTAAGCAGCAACTTGCAAGTTCAGGTCCAAGTTACTTAACTCTAGGCTGAAAGTTAGCAGCCAGTTGTGATAGACTGATTAATTGTGCTAGAATATGCTGAATGTGCAGTGATGGTTAGGACAGTTTCCATTGGTATGGATATACCAATATTTATATACAGGAGTTTTAATGCATTATTATGAGAAGGCTAATTATATATTGCAGAGATGTAATCGCCAAGATAAGCTGCATATTTATGATACGAAATGGCTTAAGCGGATTAATAGTATAAAAGTTGTTGGGCATAACGTCACAGTACTCACCTGCTTGAAATAATCTTCAACTATATTATAAAACCAACCATTGTGGTCTTGTTCACCTCTGTGCAAGATAAATTCAGATTTCACTGATGTTTGGAGCTGTTCACAACTTGTTTGGATTGTATCTTGAGTGTTCTTGTGTCTTCAACCATGTCAAATAAAATAGAGTAAAACTAACTTTTCATTTTGGGTGTTACTACTTCTAAGAAAATGACTGTAAAAAGGGACCAAATTTATGCTGAAACTGAGAAAGGCCAAGTGGTTATACTCATGTTTCAGTACTCCTTTAAATGCATAACAGAGCAAAAGTCACATCAACCAAATGTGCCACTTAGCAGATTTCTTTAACCTTTTAGATGTGCAGACACCTAGAGACTTGGCCGGGGCCCGGAGGCCCCTGTGCAGCACAGACAGCTTTTTGACAAGAGGCTGCTGCATTTTTAGTTCACTTGTGCATTTTCTAGGGGAACTCCGTATGTGTCCGAGGTAGAAGTACACTTCTGGGGATTACTCAACTTCACCAAAATTGGTGTAGCTCTGAGTAGGGCATCTGTTGGAGTTAAGATAGAAAGACTATGAGCAATACCAAAAGCAGATTAGGTATTTTCTGTAGTGAAGCTCTGAGAGAGCTAGGAAATCAAATATAAAAATTGATATATCAAAAAAGGTCTCTTAGGCCTTGTCAATGGCTGGTTTATTGCTAAAATTGTAGCATCAGGCCAACAAACTAGCCAATAACCAGGTACATTTGAATGAGCATACATGTTTATTGTGTGTATCTAGATCTAGGAATGTTTAGTAAGGTCTTGCTGCACTGGAAAAACCTCTTACAACTGTTTGTGCAATATTATATTTCTGTGCTAACCATTGCAGGTCATGTCCCTCTAAAATCTGGCAGTGTGTATGTGACCTACAGTGCTGCTCAGATGCCAAAATTCAGAGGATGAACTGAGATGCATAGCAGCCACTACACCCCAAGTATTTGCTGCAATGAAGATGTTTTACAAGTTCTTTATGACTATAATTATAAACACCATCCTAATAGGCTAGGTACTGTATTTAACTTGTAATGAACTTGATTTCAGCTAAACATTCAATTAATGTTACTAGTACAATGGGAAATATAATTACAGTCTTCAGGGACACATTAAGAACCAAATTTTTCTTTCAGTGTTCTAACACATTGCTCTGGTTTCTAGGGGAGTTTCATGTATGTGAAGTTTGTATAAAACCTTCATTGGTTCTACTAAGATCACATAAATCCTTACTGAAATTTGCAGGCGGTGTTTTCATGTTAATAGCCATGGAATAAAACAACTTATGAAACAATCTCCAAGACAGCACTGTCCAAATTCCCCGAAGAGGTGTTCTCAGTTTCCTAGGCAGCTCCATGAAGCATCACCCAGACATCTGTCTTAAGGAGAATGGGTTCAGAGTCCCCTTACTTAGTGCTGCCTAATTTTTCAAGAGATGCAGCTGGGGTAAATCGGTGAGAACTGCAGATGCTTTGTATAACTGGCACTCAGGCCTGTTGTTTGCCAGTCTCATTAGGTAGTGATGGTGGAAAATGTACTTACTTTTTTAGGACTAAATTCCAGTTTACTAGTTCCCATTCATCCCTTGCTCTGGCCTAATGATTTTGTGGTGGGACTGCTGTAGAGTGACAACAAGGTGTTGGAGGGACAGGATTTTGTGGTTCTGTTCCTTCAAATTAGAGAACTGGACATGGATATTCAAACAAAGGAAGACATGTGCACTATAGCCTGTGCAGTTCCACAGATGCAAGGAGCAATTTCTTGAAGGAAAAACTGTCTTATGACATCTTGAAAATGCATCACAGCAAATGTCAGTAGTGCTGAGTAGCCTCTAGGGAGGTGATGTATTTGTGCTTACAAGTTCATGACAATTCTATTTTCATACCTGTGACTTAACACATGGATGTACTCATGGATAAGCCTTGTTTAAACACACAAACGGCTTCATTAACTTCCTTAGCTATATGCTCAGAAATCTGGCACAAATTCTGCTACACTGCTGCATTGAGGTATGCAGGCAATGCAGGAAGCATATTCCTCATATCTTGGAAAAGCTAAACATAGAAGCTGTAAAACAGCTATAGCAGCACCAGTAGTTTTCCTAATGTATAATACAGCTTTAAAATGTGAGTCAGTGTCTAAGATTTTTCTTCTGGAGTTCCATTAATCTGAATTTAGAGCTCTTAGGAAACAAACTGATCATTCAAAGGAAACATTAAAGTCTAAATTCCCAGAGAATACACTTTTCATTTCTTCTGAATTTCACTGCACTAAACGTTAATGTTTTAATTGTCGAGAATGTGAAATCACTGTTGTAATAGTAAAGACATAGTAGTAGTAAATTGTATCATGTCTATTACATGGGAATTTAACTCCTACCTTTACAACAAACTGCACTCCAAACTTAACTACTAGCTAGTGATGAACACATGATGTCCCTCATATTTTAATTAATCTTAAATTGTAATTCTTCTATACTTTTCCTCCCAGTTCTTTGGACTCCTATGAAATTCAAGACCCTGGTTTCCATATTTGAAGTTCATTTTTTCAGACTCCTCTATTGAAATAAGTTCAAACGATTGAATATCTTTTCTTGGAAACATAATGTCCAAATTCAAACATGCCATGATTCTGGAATGCATCAATTCAAACTGAACTGCAGTCTGGGCTTTTTTTCTTCCTCCATATTAACCAAAGGTTGTCTTGCACTGAGATTTTTCATTGCATTTCAGTCTTTAAAAGGATGTCCCAGAACCCCATTCTACCTCGATAACCTTTCACTGCTATAAACCATTCCTTAGTTACAGCTCTTAATTCTGTCGCTATTCCCTTTCTTCCTAGATGGCTTCATGGACCCCTTCCCAGCAGCCAGCATCAGTATCTGAACACAACAGCTATTTTCACAGCACACAGCGCACAGACTGGCAGTCTGAAACAAGACTTCACCTGTGCCCTGTTGAAACTCTTGTTTGGCAGCCAGGAGGCAATTTCCTGTGTGCGAATTTTGACAGCGCAGTGGAAATGACACGAACTCTTACGCGAGGAGCCTTTCCACTGTTTAGGAACTGTTTAGGATCTCATTAAATTCAATAGAAAGGTTCAGATTGACTTCAGGGGGGCTTTGGGTCTGGCTGCTAGCCAAGCCCTCACATCCTTTGTAGCCAGAGAAATACACATTCAAAAGTAAATAGGTTTGGAGGAGCTAGCCAGATAAAAAAAAAAATTAGCATCATGAAGGGGTTTATCAAAAGCAGCTGAGCACATACCTCACTGATACAAAGGGGCTAAGTGCAGTATATGAAGTTAGTTAACTGCAAACTTTTTCCTGCAAACTAAGAAATTCTGTGTCTTCTTTGTTTAACATACAGTTGTGTAGGTGCTGGCTGTAATTTTGAAGTAGTATCTATTTTCTCATTTTTCAGAGACTGTAATAATAGGGAAAAGTTTACCATATATGCTGTATCCCAGGAGCACTGGCTTTGTGCCCTGCGCAGAAGTCATCGAACTAGGACATAGTGTTCACTACCATCTGATGGCAAATAATTGTTTTAAGAACTTGGTAGACTGCAACCACTGTGATCCTTCTATCAGTGTCCACAGGTGAGCTTACCTAAACATGGAGGAATGAAAAATACAATACAGGCTTACTCTGGGAATGTTGTGTGCTGGAGCAGAGCCAACAAGTTAAATGAGGATAATACTGGATTGAGTGTAAGGAAACAAGAGAAGCTGGCTGAAGAGGTGTGTTACCAGAGTTTGGATGTGGGACGACAGAGGCATTGGTGTGCTCCAGCAGTAACTGAAGACTCGGGAGGTTTTCAAAGTAAAAAGGAGTGGTGAGACTGACAGCTGTGAATGCCAGAGTTTGCTAAACCATAGTAATCTAAGGAGTTAGAAAGGTGACTCTCCCTTTCCTAAGGACAACAAGGATTGTTTCCTTCCCTCTGAGGAATAAGCTCTGCACCTCTCACAGGAACTTCTGTTTGCCATCAGCTGAAGAGCAGACACCAGACTGAACATACCTCTTCCTCTGTAGTACAAAGAACAACCCCAACACTGACTTGATGTTTCCCCTGGAGAAGCACACTGCACCATACACATGCCATTGCTGCGTATTTCCAAACACGTACCAAGGTTGCAGCTAAAGCACTGCAGAATAATATATTGTTCAGAGCTCTTACTTTTCATCTAGTGACAATCATAATGGATCTGTTTTCTCAGCCCATTCTCCACTCTGATGCACACACTGATGCCTATTGACTCTTCAAAATCAGTGGAGTTGAAGGAAGTTAACTGTGAGCACAGCTGAATCCAGCAGAAAAGATGCTCGTCCTCCAAGACATCTGCAGGGGTTCCTGTATTTAAGTGTGTTTCTTTGCAAACAACATTCCAGCATCTTCCTTTAGTTAATTTTCTCCCTATATTCCTCATGTAAGCAGAGGTCCCAGGTGGCAGTAGTGTCTGCAGGCTGCTGGGAACACATGGGTAGCTGCCTTGTTCATGAAGAAGCGCTTAGCAAGTATTACACTGGTGGGCAGGAGGATGGATAATTTGTCAGCTCATGGCAACAAGGTCAGCATTTGAGTCTGATAATTGCGTAAGGCATTTAAAGAATCAGGTAATACGACTGAAGATGTACTAAGACACATCTAAATATTTTGGTAGATGTTTTATTTTGTCTTAGGGATGAGACATATGAGACCGAAGTTCAAAAAGGACTACATGCTTATCAAAGATTCTACAGGACTGAGAGGAAGAGCAATACACTGATCGTATCCCATGGAAGCATTTATAATTTCTCTCCATCAGAGTCAGGTAATATATAGCACTAATTGTGACTTTAGGCTTTTTCCCCTTTTTTTTTTTTTCTACCTCTCTGCAGTTCCATCCGCTATTTTTTGCTGACTGCAACTTCAGCTCTCTCAGAGCATCCCAGGAGATGCATGTACCTAGAAGGGACCTCAGACAACAACTATCTCACCTTACTGTGGCAGAACAGTGTTAGTTCTGCCTAAGATACTCATGACTTTCTGTTGAATCTGGTTTTAAACCTTCTGATTCTGCAATGGTGCTACCTACCCAGGAAGTTTGTGTTTTACTGTCCTCACCTTTCTAAAGTTTTATATGTCAGCTCTAACTCTGTGGCTGTTCTACCCCTAGGGAACATGGGAACATTTTGTCCTGTTCCTACTTCTGACAGCTTTTGACATATCTAAAGACTAGTGTCATACTTGCCCTGAATCTAATTCTCTAATTAAACCCCGGGTCTTACAATCACGTTTTGCAGACCTGTGATCTTTTTTTTATGGCTCTGTTGGCAACTTTGAGGGTTAGAGAGTAGATGCTGGTTTCTTTCAGATAAACATCTTGTTGCTGGAAGGACATTTGGAAATGGATGCTGAAGTTCTGTGTGCACACACATGGAGGACTTGAGTTGTGTACAGCCCACTACAGCCCTGGTGAACCATCAACAAACAGCGAAATGTGATGTGAGAAGTTGAGGCACGTTGTGTTTTCGACTTTTGCAAACATTGGTTAAAGGCCTTCTTGCATGCAATCTGAGAGGTGAGTGTTTAAACCTTGGGAGCTTGTTACAGTAGTTAATATTATATTAGTTGGGCGTGTTTTTGATAAATTGCAATTATGAGGTAGTCACAAATCATGGTTATGAAACATACTGCAAGTTTTATACTCATTTTGCTTTTAGAATTTGCATTGTTAAAGCATTTTCCTTGAACTCCTGTCCTGTTGAAGTTCTAGTAAACTACTTGTGGTTTACTGACCTGGTGTATTGCACTTTTAGCTACATGAAAAATGTTTCAATGAAAACTTTGAAGAGGATAAGACATCTCTAACATCCTGAATGACTTGCTGGGGAAGTTTAGGTGGGATACATTGAGCTTTTAACTGTGAATATAAAATACAATAAAATACTCAAACTGCAGAAAACTGAGCTCCACTCGGAGATTAAAAACTAATCTCATCTCATACTCACCTTGACTTTTGACTAGGCATCAGCACTTCTGGTCTTAAAGTTTCTCTTACACACCCCCATCATTAAAATTCCCAGCTCTTCTTAGGCAGCTGTTACAGGGCATATTATGCTTTGGAAAATGAGGATCTAAATGAAGAGCATTGGAAGACAGCGCTTTACACTTGGTCATTTAATTGCTATTTTACTCTAAATTGATGGGTGTAAAAGAATCACATGCTCTCTTAGTAGATTCCCAAAGCTTCATCTCCTAAATCTGTGTGACTGGTATGATGACAACCATGTATGGTAAACCCCATGTAACACTATTTCCTCTCTGCTCTGCTGATGGAGAAAGCAGAATTGCTGTAAACAATAAAACAGCTCACTGTAGTGTAAACTCTGTAATACGAGGTTTGTTTCATTTGCCGTGTTCTACTCCTCCACAAAGGTGAAATGAAGAATTTTTCACATTGTCTCCATACCCAGAAACCATCACATGAACAAAGATTATCAGATCAGTATGGGCATCTTGGTGTGCCCAGAGAACCCAGGAGTTCTGCCCAATGGATATGTGAGGTCTACAAATGGCCTGGTTGGGAGTGACAGAACAGCTGGACCTGTTTTGGACACCAAAGCAGAGTAAAAACAACTGGTGAAACTCCCCAGTTTCTTGAACCCTTCTGAGGGCTTTTTGCATGTTAAGTTGTATTCATCTTCCCAGAGTACTATTAGCATATTCACCCACATTTAAATAATTAATTTTCTTGTTATATGCCAAGTCTTAATTTTTTACTCTTTCAAAATTATTGAAATCTGTGACAAGAGGTAGTGATCTGAGGAAACGTTTGGTTTCTGGTTTGTTAATCAATTCCATAATATCTCATTCTTCACAATTGCTTTATTTAATAGCACCAATTTCTGCTTTCAGGTCTTGACTTCCCTGTTAAGCATTTAAGTTTCAGAATTTTTTTTAATCTTTTAACCTTTATCCCTTTGAATTTTTTTTCTCAGCCTATAATTTATTATACAGTCTGCTGTCAGAGGAGGAGGTAGACTAGGTGATTTTTACTGTACTGCAAATTATAATTATTATCGTTATTTGCATTAGTAATGGGTTCATTCTTATCACTGAAAACAATTCCATTATCTGATCAGACAGTTATCTTCACACTGTCCGTGATCATATATTTTCACTAAGCACCTCTTTCTCTGTGGGTCAAAAGGAGAATTATTCTTTAGTGCAGTCACTTTTCTCTTCACTTTTAACATTTTCCTCAGTTAAGAAGTTGTTAATCCCCTACAATCATCTTTTGCAACAAAAATATGCTCCTTTCTGCTACCATGTCACCGTCCCTTCAGACCCAGCAAGGAATGGCACTTTGCTGCTGTGAACTGCCCGCCGATGTCCTTTCTGTCACAGCCACAGGGCTTGTAAGTCTGGTCCAGTGGGAGGAACTGAGACTGATTCTCGTGACCCAGTGAAGACATTTTGACTCCGTTTTGAATTAAAGCAAAGGCTTAAGGATCTACAGTCCCTCTTTAATGAAGTGGAGAAACCTCCTTTCCCAAACATGCCCTCCCCACATTCTCTGGGAGACATGGGTTTGGAGGTGGTTGGTTGTGGGCTGAGGTTGAAGGGAAGTAAAGCACAGCCTCGTCTCTGACTCCTTGCTGAATTTACCCCTCTGCAGGGGTATAAAATGGTCAGATGGCACTCATTTCCAAACTGCAAGCAGAGGGGAGATGAGAAAGGTTGGAGATGTGAGGTGAGGCCACAGACCATCCCAAAGGTCTGACAGCAGCCTCGGTGAGAACTGAAGGTGGGGGAGAACCCCTTGCATGTTTCCTTCCTGTTGTTTTTTATTCCCTCATCAAACAAGATATGGTCAGTGTTTGAACAAGGAATTAAGGTTTGTAAGAGAAAGGTTGGCAGCCTAAAAAAAGAGTTTAGGGTTATTTTTAAGCAGCTCCTTCAGAAGTTTGTATAGCCTTACTCAAGCTGCCATCAGTAAACAGTGCTCAGTGTTCAGAGGAGGGGATGGCTTCTGCTCTTCCATCATCTCAGGCAAATCATAGACATGCTCATTGTGTGTTTTGTGTCCCACATAATTAAGATGATGACTATATTCCTCTGCCACGAAGAACGCCTTCTGAGTGAGAAATGGTACCGCTCTCATGGGAGACCTCACTTTCCAAAGAGGATAATCAACACTCCCAGGGGAATCCAAACTCGGAAGCTGCACACCCCAAACTGAGGCACCCAAGCCGCCAGTATTGTTCATTGTTGTTATTTTTAATGAGAGTGAGACTTAACGCTTATGCAAAATTATATGTAAAATTAAATAATGCAAATTATTATGTGAAAAAGTGAATTGCTTTGGATGTTTAGATCCCTTTTTTTCCCCCCTTCACCTCCCTAATTGGTTTCATGTGAAGCAATTATCCACATAATGCAATTAAAGGTAAGATTTTTCACAGGACATGTACCGCAACAATAATTACATGGACCACAGTACAAAGAGGGCCCTGAATGCAACTTTTGTCTTTGGGTCTCACTTAATGTATGTCTTCAATATGCTAACAAATGTAGTAGCCACTCAATTGTTATTGTGTAATTGAATACAACATTTAGACTGATTTAAAGAGTACTTTGCTTCTTGTTTCTGATTGTATAGAGGCACAATTTAGAAGTAAGTGGCATGTAGGCTGCTATTAGTATTTTTTGCATTTAGGGCTGTGGGAGCATCACATCCATCTTCTCCTTTCTGCCTCGGCCCCTACTGAAGCCTTCTGTTCTGACCAGTTACAAATACTGAGACATTTTACCCTTCGATTGTCTTCAAATTTGAGAGGCTTTGCAGAGGATAAAATTGATTTTTGCACTTCTTATTTTGCAAAAGACAGCATTTTCTTGAAGTAATACCTCTTTTGTCGAATACATTGTTTCCAATTTTTAAAAGGAAATAGATTTTAATAAATTTAGGCTGCTTTTTTTTTCAATTAAATGCAGCCATACAGACTATTTATTTCTGAAGTGTGAGGGTGTGGCAAAATAGCTTGTGATTTACACTCAAATTAAGAATAAAATAGATTTTGGACATAATACCATAAAACTCTGTTTGCAACCTCAAATTCTATTTGAGAACACATGCCAGAAAGGTATGGAGGTAAATATGCGCACATAAACACTGTCAGCTGTGGCGAGGTGATGAAAGCTCTAATATGACAAACTAAATTAAAAAAACCCTCAAGAGGTTCAGGAAGGCCAATTCATCAATGCCAAATTAAGATATGCTCAGATATTTCTTGAAAGATAGAACCTCATTATCCTACTGATTCATAGAGCAAAGTAATGACTATAGACAGCATTGTCTAAAGACAACAATAGGCACTGCTATGTCTCAGTAATAATTAGTCACATGAAATCTTCAATTTTTTTTTTATTGTTCTCAGATGATTTGTAATATAGGAGAGAAACACATTGCACATGGCAATCTAAAATGTAATGAAAATATGTGGCCCAAGTTACTCCCATATTTAAAATTCTGATTGCAATGCTGCCCACCAACAAAATAATAGTAATTTCTGGCAGGAATTAGAAAACCTAAACTACAGCACAAAGTGTTGTTCACCAAATGACTCATTCCATATCCACAATTATACCCCATTTGTTTTCTTATGCTGACAACAAAAGATACATTTTAAGATCTGCGCTGTGCTACTCTTCCTTTAATAAATAAAGTGAGCTTTTTAAAAGCTACAAAATGATGCAGATAAAAATCAAAACATTTTTACATTTAAAGATTCAATCAAAGACTTGCCATGAATGGTGTGATATTAAATTTAAAATATAATCAATTTAGTGTGTATTTTTGAACAAGATTTGTCACAAATAGCATTCCCAATAGATAAGAATGATTATATGGTAAAGAGCGTAATTTCTATATCTCAAGCACTATGCTTTTGTCACCGGCATCGTTAAGGAATTTGACACGTTTGCAGGAGAACAATATATGTCAACTGAAATATATACCAATTAGCCATAAATGGGACACCAAAATGAATGATGCATGTGCATGCTATACTTACAAGTAATAACATGTGGTTTAAAGTCGCCTCCGTTTTCAAACAAGAATTCTTTTTATGTTGTCATTTAAAAAATATAATATTTCAAAAGGTCAGGAATGAATAGCACCATTAGCATTAAAAGCTAGCTAAGGGAAAGTAATTTGTTGTTCATTTAACATTGCATTTTATGTAATAGCTTTGTAAAGTGTTTGGGAGGGGGAGAGAGATTTTACTCTGCTAAAACAAGATGACGGCAGCTCCAGTTCATTATTAAAAAGAGATTTTTTTTTTTATTATGCTATTGTCAACTTTAATGTCTTGATTCTGTTAGGTGTTTGTTAAAATTACATGGGCTGCTGAAGTGGCTATGGCAAAGGATAATGCCGAGAATATCTTGACTGTCAAAACAATTGCGGAGACAAGAATCTGCTTATACTAAGGTAAAGGAACAAAAGACAAAGGAGAAACTCTTCTCCTGTGTTAGGAAGTTAATAGCCCTGTTGAGGTTTCCTCAGCAGGAGGTACTGAGATCAGGAAGCCAAATTCCAGAAGAGACAAATAGTCAAGGCAGAAGGAACAAGTCAACATCAAATGGATGCGGGATACATGGAAACCCAACATCAGACACTGGCTCTCGTGTCTGTGGTTATGCATGCTCTGAGTAAACCCGTAACTTTATCTTGTGGAGAGAGGATCTGTGTTCCTCCTTGGACTGAATGACTTGAATTGAGTGTGAAAACCTGCAGAGTCTTGCAGTTGGATCCTCTGCCTCCTGCACAGCTGTGACCCTGCAGCTGCTGAGAGCAGAGAAGGGTTTTGCAGGACTGACCCAAAACTGGGCTTACTGCAACCCGATGCAGAACAAACAGTTCACATCCTTGAACTTATCAAGCCTTACCTTCCTATTCTACCACTGTAAGATTGACCATGGATGGGAAAATCCAGAGCCAAAATAAGTGTTAGCCTATACCCATCATGGACAGCACAGGCTGGAAACAAAACACACAGAGCAAATTGCTCTGCTCTGCACTTGCTGCTGCCATAAGGAGCTGCACAGAGCCAGAAGCAGTTTTGTGGGGGGAAGACACAAGTAGTATCATCAGGGTGGAAAACATTTGTTTTTCCCTCTTGAGCTGGACAAGACATTGGCTTAACATTTTAATACCCCCCACATCTGTGACAACATAGCAAGGCATGTCCCGTTTACTAGTTCAGATACTATTCCCTATATCTTCCCTAAGGCAATGTTTCATGGACTCAGGAAATAGTGGTTATCCAATGCTTTTGGGCACCGCAATTGGGTAGTGCCTTTTAATCTGGGCAAGAAGCACAGGTGTGATATAGAAGGTTTTTAAGCATAAAAGCAAGCCTGCACATCTCTGACTAAAACTGAAATTGCTGGGGGATATTCTCTTCAATTGGGTTAGACTAAGAAATAGTTTGGTTTTCACATAAGGAATTTACTCCGGCTCTGAGGATGGCCATAGGCTGCCAATCTGCAATCTTTTTCTAGTCTTCACAGCCCACTCTCCCACCTGTCACCCTGCAAGAGCTGGCAGAATGCACTGAATAAATTAAACTGCTTTTTCTTCTGCATTAGAAGAGTAGTGCTCCAACACAGAATAAATTAGTTTCAACCTCCACCATTGCAAGTGGAATCCGAAGTCTTGCTAAAGTGTTGATGTCCTTCAGGACAAGATATTCTGAGGGAAGGAAGGTCACACAGAGAGGCAGAAAGAGTGAAGTGTCCCACTTTGGGTAACCTCAAGAGAAACTGCTGAAAAGGTCCCAAGGAGTGGTAGATCTCCAGGCCCCAGCAGCTCTCTGAGTTTTTCATGGAGGATGGAGTTCCTCTGGGAGCAGAGGAGATGCTCACCGCTTCTCCAGAAGCAGCCTGAAGGAGCTGATAACACGATTATGTTGGGAGAGAAATGAATTTGTGGACTATCCACACTTCAGCTGAATGTGTTTATCAAAAAGCAAAGAGAGAAGCAACTCCCTCATTACATTTCCTGTTTTGCAACTTAATTACATCATCTGGCAGTCTTGTCCAACATATGGAATTTCAGGACACTTTGGTGATTGTTGTAATTATAAGCATGTTAGTGAAACTTCACTAACAATTGAAATTTGCTCTGCAGCTTTCTCAAATTAGTTCTGTCCAGATCATCTGGTCTGAGCTTAGTTCAGCATTAACACAACGAAACACGTTATTGGTTCTCCATCATGTCCACCGTTCCATCTCTCACAGGTAATTAAAACTAAACTTCCAGCCTCATTTTGTAACCACTCACCCTCCTATCTCTGTTTCATCTTTATTTCACCCTATATCTGGGTTTAGCCTTCAGTCTGAAATTATTTTGAAGCAGAATGAAATTAGGGGAATTTTTCAATGGGTTTTTGCTCATGGACTCCTAAATCTGCTCTAAAAATTCTGTCTATAAACAAGTATCTACAGACACCTCCCTCCCCCAGCCCAAACCAGCAAAAAAGCCTAACACACCAGTATCATAACTGCAGTGAATTCAGACTCCAGTGTTTCATGCATGACTAGCTTTTATTGGTAATAAGGTTTGGGACATCCACCTGTGCTGTTAGCAAGAATTGAGAGTCAGCAGAACATCCTCCCTCACTGTACTGGAACTGCAGAAACGGAATCTGAAAATAAGGCAAAAATATATCAGTGCCTTGAGTTCTCAAGTTTTGTTGGCAGTATACAAGCAGTTTTGTTTTAATATGTCAACCTAATTTGTCAATTGATACAACTGAACACAACATACTTCAAGCTCCTAAGTTTGAAATATTACTGCTGAGGAAAGTATTGATGGACTGTATTAATTCTGATTGACTGCATTATTTCCTTTTGTTTTACAGGTTTGTTTGGTTGGTTTGGGGTTTTTTGTTAGTTTGTTTGTTTTCTTCATATTTTGTGCTGCCATCACTGTTTGGATGATCACAACTACTTGTGCAAAGGTCATGAGTTAATAGAAGAGTGAGTTCACATGTATGGGAACACACTTCATCAGCAACATGCTTTGGTGAAAAGGAACTACAGCAGGACTTAAGAGCTCTGCTTAAAGGTAACACTGCTGGGCTATGAGCATTTTGCTTTGCTTGAAACTGTTTCTGTCTCCTATGTTGTCTTGTAAGCAACGACATTTTAACTATGAGTTTGTATATGGGTCTAAAACATACCATACCTCCTCTTCTATATACCCAAATACAGGGTGAATAACATAACTGATCAAGCAAATGAGAGTTTGTTTTAAAAAGTCCAGGAAAATGAGTAGCACTGGCTGAGTAAATCATGCTTTTATAATATGAACATCCATATTCAAAGTCTATAGAAGTCCGTTCTAGCCTTTTTCCCTTAACATTAGGTGTAGCCTCTTAGGCACAGCTTCGAAGTATTAGTCCTGCTGATTGGAAGAGTAGGCTTATTATCACTGTTCTCTTTTGACAAGCATGATCTCAAGTGACCATCAATATCAATGGAAAACTTCCGCTGGTTCCAACTGACATTGAATCCATCATCCTAATGCAAGCTCAGACACAGATAACCTCTTCTTGTAGACAGTAGGAGCTTGGCAAGAATGCTGCCGATAATCTAAGCCAGCACTAATTTTTGTCATCCAAAGGGTCATACAGGAAGTTGGCTCTTCTGAAGCCTGTATGTATTTTAAGTTTTCCTTTGAAGCTATTTAAGGCAGAGGGTTGAAGTAGTAATGAATTGAACTATGGATGAACAGTGTCTTGAAAGGAAGGAAATGAAAGCTTTTCTTGATAGTCTTTGAATGCTTTAAATAGATTTTCTCATGAAAATGCTTTTACACCATGTGTAATTTTGTCACCTATCCTCCCAAGTAGCTTTCAAGATTTTCACAAAGGATATACTTACTCTGCTGAATTTTCTCCAGATTGTACTATGATAGTTGCAGCTCCTATTGTAGGAAGAGTTGGATTTATCACGTTGTTGTTCCAGAGAAATTTAACCTTTGTAATTGTTCCAACATTGATTTCTACATCAATGAAGCTTGTGTAAGTTTCGTCTGGTTGGAGGGTTCCCCTGTAAAAAATAACATTTTATGGATGTGAGACATGCTGGCATTTAATGTGAATTACTAGTCCTGTCAACTGAGTGGCTGTGAGTTATAAAATCATAACATTATTGCCAATTTTCTAACATTATTTAGCCAGAAGCAGTGTTTCTCAGAAGAAGCAGAGGCGGATTGGCCTGATGTGCTGCAGTCACACTTCACAATGAAAAACCAATTACAGGATGAACCCTGTGGATGAAGAAGAGCTTGCTCACTGTTGCTTATGTAGGCAGGTTTTTTTGTTTTATTTTGTTTTCCACAGAAATGAAATTTTCATTAAAATGTTAATTAATTTATATGATGCAGATATTGGGTTTGTTTAGGATGGCTGAAAGGATTATCCAGCAGCTGCTCAGCCTGGCTCTGTAGCAGAAATTCTCACACTTGCAGCACTGTGACCGATGCAAATGTGCATCTGCTTTTGCATAACTGCAGCTTATAATATGGCTACTTATTTCATATCACATCAATACAGCAAGCTCTAAATGGCAGCAGTTTGAGACTGATAACGACTTCATTACAACATCTCACTGAATATGAGCCAGTGGTTCTCCAATCTTCTCCTTTGCCCCCTCTTGCCCCTCTGCTCTGAAGGTGAAAGGCTACTTTCTGCTCTATTAATTCAAGAGGCATTTGAATGTGTGATGCCTTTATCAAAGCAGAACTATTATTGTAGACATGACCTGAGAGATACAGGAGTGAGGGAGGGGAAAAAAGCAGAGGACTCAGCAGAACCGCCCAGAAGAAACCTCTACAGTTTTACCAAGCTTCATAAGAAAGAGAGGATTTTTATTTCTTCCCCTGGTTTTGCACTTTCTCATTCATCTGCCTTCAGAGGAGCATGTTTATTCTTCTCCGTATTATAAAGCTTATGGTAGTGGAAGTAATGAGAGACAGGACAGAATTCCTTTGCGTTTTAGTTTCTTTGCCAGATCCACAGTGGTGCCTGATAGGTTAGACCAAGATTTGCTGGGGGAAAAGAAAAGAAGTTCATTTCCAGCAATTGAGTTGACACAGGCTCTGCAAACAGCAACTAGACAGTGCATTTAGTGTGGGCAGACTGATCTCTGGTGAATGCATGGATTTCTGCAAATGGGGATGAAGTCATAGCAGACACCTACCGCCAAGCATGAAGATGGAAAGTCCTTCTTGGAAAACTGGAAGTGACATAGTTGTCAATAAACAAAAACCCAAACCAGAAAATAACCTCCGAAAACCACATCAAAATGCCTTCTGCATATTTTTTCATCATTTCAGATATTTTGGTTGAAACAAACAAGAAAAATGCACATGAGGCAAGCAGGCATCTTCAGTGCAAGCAGGTGGTTATGAGCTACGAAAACCCTAGTGGTAAAACATGAGGTAGCTTTAGCAGCAACATTTTATAAGCCTGTGAAAGACAAAGAGATCTGAACTCTGCTAGAGTAGATCCAAGCAAGACTTTGGTGGTACAGCAATCAAGTGATATCAGATTCTAACATTTTAAAATCCTGCATTCTAAACTTTTGCTTTCAAATCCAGAGTGAGTGAACTGCCACTGCGTTTACATCAGGGAGCTGTATCTGGGGCTAGAATGTGATCTGTAAAATAGGACCAGTTTAAACAGAAACATTAATTGAAAATTTAATTAGTATGTTCTTGAATTGAAGGGTTTTTTCTATTGACATTTGAACTTACTTGACGATCTGATACTGCCTTGTGTTCCCACCACTTCCGTACAGGGCAACATTTGCATATCCTGACACTTTACGGCTTCCAGAAAGTGTCATGGTTACTTTGTATCTCCAAACTACATAGAAGAAATACAGTAAGTTAGATTGCAGCCAGGGAGAAACAGTCTCCAAAATATAAAGACTTAGTTTTTTTGGTCTATACAGTGTATTTGACAGCAAAATAAAGTTATCACTGCCTTGCCCTTTCAGCTCAAGGCTACATCACAGACTGCCTGGACTGAAAGGAATTCACACGATGCTCCCTCATACACAAATCTTTGTGCTTCCTGCTCTTCCTTGGGTTATAACCGTGCAAAACAAATACAAAACACCTGTGAGTCAGATCTGTTATTGTGTCCTAAATGAGATCAACCTGGGAAATGGGTGTTACACTCTGGGAGGGGAAAAAAATATACATATATAGTTCATAACATGGTAAACACAGTATAGATCTCGGCATTTGGACCACAAAGTTTTTTTTTTATATACAGTGAAGTTAGGAAGAAGATGAGTAAATACTAATACAAACCAGAATGTGAACTGTGTAAAAGGGGCATAAAAAAATTCTGAAGCTCAAGGAAAATAATTTTTGTGGGAATTTTCTTTTAGCGCACAATTTGCAGAAGCAGCTCTTCTCCCTCTGATTCTTGTTTACAAAGGCAAAGGAAGAACCATCTCATGAGAACTGACATTTAGGATAACCTGAATTGTGAAGGAGGTCATCTGGTCCATCCATGTCTCAAAGCAGGGCCAGCTGTGATCAGGTTGCTCTTGGACTTTGTCAAACCAAGTTTTAAATATCTCCAAAGATGGAGATTTCACAGTCTCTCCAGACACCTCTTCCTGCATTTAGCCACTGTCATTGTGCCAGTAGTTTTCACACTACTTAATAAAAATTTCCCTTGCTGCAACTTCTGTGCATTGCCTCTTCCCCTTTCTCCATGACCTTGTAGCTCAGTCCACTAAACATCTCAGTGACCTCCTTGGACTCTATATAATTTTTCAGCATCTTTCTTGTACCGGAGGGCCCAAAACTGGACAATACTATTGGAGAGGAAAGAGGAAAAGGCATGAAGGACTCAAGAGCCAGTGCACTATTATCAGGTCTGTTCATTTGCTAAAATTAAGTGGAAAACAGGAATATAAAAAGGTTTGTTTACAAGGAGTAGGTAGCAATAGAAGCAATTGAAACTCACGAGGAAAGTCCTTGGCTTCTGCGGTATTCAGATAAAGTTTCGTGATATCATTTGTAACTTTCCCTTTGAATCTATCTGCGTAGTGACCCATATTAGGGCATCCATCTTGTGGGCATGGGAAACAGCTTCCCTAGTGAAAACAAATGTATCTATTAATAACATTATCCAGACAGCCAAGGAAAAAAAATAGTCACAGGACTTATTTTTATATACCCACCTAACTGGCCCTGTATCAAAGCAACAACAAATTTCAAGTAACCCTGAGACATGAGAAAGATCACATAAACTAGCCAGCTTTCTCAAACATTCTGATTTTTCAGGGCTTATATGTTTTTTCTCATGCCATTTAGCTCAATCCCTCTACATCTGTGATATCCTTGAGTAGTCTTGAACTGGAACAGGGAGGAAATGTCCTTCCCAGCATCTGAAGATCGTTATCTCCTCATACCTTCATGTGGGGTCAAGAAAGGCTTTGTCTTGAAAATGAAACTCATTTTGGTAGCAAAAGCTGATTTCTACTATGGTGACAGAAGCAGGTTAGTTACCTTCTCCCAAAGTGATCTGAGAAGTGAGATCTCTATGACCTGCTCAGAACGCATAAAGGTCAATCTGAGCACTATGTAAGGTTATACCTCTGTCTGTAGGATGTGACAATCCTGTTGCCTCTCTGCTGCTCTGTAGCTGTAGGTCCCTCTCTCCCAGTCTGGGACTGGAAAGAGCTTCCTGACCTGGTCCATAAACCATTTCACTTTGTCCCCGAGGCCATCTTAAGCCACCAAAGTATTTGACCATGGGGTGATCCCATCAGGCTATCACATAACATTTTACTTGTTTTGAAAATAAGATATTTAAGCTATGTTTGAAAGCTCACCTGCTACATTGTGGGATTCCACTCGTTTCTATTTGATAAATACATTTGGTGATTGCGAGGGCAGGTTCTCCTCCTGACCTTTTCCCCAGGTGATGCAGTAAAGCAGTCCTGGGGAAGCCTCACCAGCTCCAGTAGCACCTCAGGTATCTCACATTGGCACAGAACCAGGGATGTCCCTGTTTTGTTGTTACTTTTTCCTGCTTTGACCCGTGTCAGCTGCATGAGCTATGATACTTTAGGATGGCTGACACTTCCCTTACAGATGCACTCACTGTCTGTAAGCTAGCATAAATACACTGAATTGTAGATGTATAGATAAGAGACGCCTTTTTAGATATGGTCCACCCAAAGGCTCTAAGAAATACTTACTGCTTCAAAATTATCGTATGAAGCACAAGCATAGCCTAGAAATCCATCAGGGTAGAGGATACTGTCAGAATAATACTTGTAACTCCGCAGATGATTGCAAGCCACAAAGTCCCGAGTTCCTGTGAAAAGATGCTCGCAGGTTAGTTCTTCCTTTCTGTTACCATTCTAGAAAACATACTAGCACAGCCCTTGCCATGGCATTGAGATGCATCTTTCTTCCTCAAAAGCCTGATCACAATTATTGTAGTATCAAACAGAAGGTTTGAAGCTTACTTTTGCAATGAATTGATGCTCTAAGGGATGTCACTGAGTCAACAGGTATAAAATACAAATTTGAAATGCTTTGTGGAGACCAACTGTGCAGTTCAGCCCAGGCTTCCCCTCCCAAGCGCTTACTCGAGCCATCTGACCGAGTTTCACAATAGAAACGAGAACTGCATAAAGCAGGTCTTCTGTAGGCAACAGTTGCATTACCATAACAAAAGAAAACCAAATGAAAAGTATTTAACACTGAACTTCCTAGGGAAACGTTGATTTGCTCCAGCTGAGGACTTCAAAACAAAATTATTATGATTTTGGGGGTGCTTAAAGAAGGGAGACTCTTGAAATTAAAATAATGAATATATTATTTTCCTTTGTGTTGCCTTTATTATCCTGACTTTAGGTTAAAAAGAAGATCATATACAACACAGTTGTTCCTTTGTGCTTTAATTCCCCATTATTGATAACAAGTTTACTCTATCAAAAAAAGGTAGTGCCTCCAGCTGCATTGAATAAAACCTGGAGAAAATGGCCAGTTATCAGAAATAAGTTCTCGGGTTCCTAAAGCTTAAGGTCTTTGCAGTAATGTAAGAAAGAGCTCAGATAATATACTAAAAAATCTCTACAGTGTAAATATTCGGGGTTTTTTTAATGTTATGTTAGATTTAACTTTATAAAGACGCATAGAAATTTTGTAACAGGGCTTTTATTTGAACCATGTAAAATAACAAAAAACAGTGTGCTTGAGCAGCTATGTGCCAATCTTTTTTTAGCTGACTAAAAATAGACACAATGACATTGCTCTAATGCAATGCAGATTGTAATAGGTAATTAAAAAAATATAATTGCTCTATCTCAGAAGAATTGCAGCTGAAGATCTGCTAACAGAAGTAGCTGTCAGCACCAACACGCTGCTCCACCCAGTACTGCTGCTGGGCAACTAAACAGAAACAAAGTGAAATGTGTTGTTACAGATCCTTCAAAATTTTTGGCACAGTTTCAGTAACTTTTGTTTCTGCTCTTAGATACTTTAGAGGAGGCATATTTAGCAGAGGCAAACCCCTTGACATGTTTATTTGTGAATAAGCTCTGGAAAATGGCATGTTTTGAGCTTATTAACAGTTTCATTGCAGTCTGCAGCTGCCATTGCTGGTGAACGCCCTAAAAGCTAACGTGAAACACCTGAATTAAGAGAAGTTAAGTGGTTACATTTTGAGGGTGACCTTTCTCTGAATTTGTAATGTAATCAGCCTACTTACCTTCCCAGATGCCATCGAGATCCACGATCTGTGAAATAGGGTTCTTATCACAGCCTGGCATTTCCCTCCCTCCATTTGGATAGAAGTCAAGGTGTCCTATAGCTGTGCTCATGCCAAAACCTGAAACATTTAAAGCAGGGGTAAGCACATTTTAAATTAATGTTGTCTCATACCTATAGCTGCTGGCTTGAAGTTTACGTGTTTGGTGGTGTAGAATGTGAGCTGTTAGTGACTAGTGCGGTGCACCTGTTCTGTATGTATGCATCACCCAGCACAACAGAGTCTTTATGAATGATCAGAATACTTAAACGTTAATAATTTGTATTACTACAGTAAAGCTGAATACTCACCTAAGTAGGGGATTGTGGGAGCTGTATCTGTGTGGATAACATCAACAAACTCAGCATCAGATTGGTCCAGTCTGACTTCAATTGGTGTGTCTTGAAAATAAGGTTGAGCAGGGTCCAGTCCTGAAAGAAAAAGATTAGTGTTATATCATGTATCATTCTACATAATACTATGATTGTATATAATGAACATCACATATATAGTTGCCTCTGGTTTATTGTATCTAAGTGTAGATGTTAATAAAATAATGATATATGCTCTCTCTTACCAAGTGACTTTTCTCCCAGGAAAAAGGATTACTTGTGTGAAGCCTGTCACATTCTACTGCTTTACATAAATGTTACATAAATATTGAATACTCTTCTCAGTTTTGTTCTCTGGGAGAGTATTAGAGGTTTTAAACTATTCAAAATGGTGTCTCTGCTTTGTGAGGTCTCTGGAATTTTTTTTTTTTTTTTTAGAAATTAATACATATAGCAAAAAATATGCCTCTTGCCATTTGGGTATTTGAAGAGTCAGTTAAACAATTTAAGAAAGATGAGGTATTTTCCTTGAAGAACAGCACAGGGATATGTCGATGGTTGTGCAGTGGCCATGTTGCACTGATGCTCCTGCTGCAGGCAGAGGGCTGAGACAACCTGTGCTTCTATGGAGCTTTGCATTACTTCTTGGCTATCTGCGTTTTTACCATTTAAGTCTTGCAGCATTGCAAAATGGTTCCTTCAAGAGTCATTTGCTCTCAGCTAGTGAGGGTAGACTGCAGGTTACAAGCCAAAAGATGTTAAAAATGAAACCTTGCTGTTGGATGAAAGGGAAGATGAGAATGCTTCTGGCAAATAGTCACAGAGTCTTGCTCCATTGTATCTTGTGAAACACAGGCGCTGTTTATGGGACCAGTGAAGAACTTCCACGATCTGTGTACTCAGAGCAACATGTAGACAGCCATAAAACAAACAAGAACTAAAAATTCCCTCTCTGAAAGAGCCGAACAGGAAAACCTGGTTCAGCAATAGCGAGAGATTTCCTTAATTTCTCAGGGCATAGAGTAACTCAAAACAGGGGGGCAACAGAGCAATTAGTTGCCTGGGAGGCAGAACTGAATCAGTACAGCTGATTGAAAATTAAGAGAACAACATCATATTACTTAAAAACGTTTAAGCTTGGAAATGTGGAAGCACTTGAAAGAGAGAGTCTGTTACTTAGAACCACGGTGAAAATGGGGGGCAGGGAGGCAGGGTGCTTGCTGATCAGCCAGCTCTGATGTTACCTACAAAGTAAGAGTGACCTAATGTAGCTCAAACTAATACAGGTTGTATAAACATAACACCTGTGGCCTCCCTCAGAAAGAAAAAGGGGATTAAGTTGAAATCTGACTATTTAAGTATGAGTGCACTTTCCTAGTAAGTCTGTTTGAATCTGTACAGACAATATAATCCTATATGACTCAATTTTTGCTGCCAAGGAAATACAGGTTTTTAGTGTGAAGAAATTAAACTTTCTAAAGTTTACTGGAAATAATAATAATAAATCATCGTTTAATTACTGTTAATGTACTCTAGCAGGTGAAAAGTTTATATAGGCATAGCAAAGCAAGGTGATAATGGGAGATACATCAGGAAGATTAGCATACTGCTTCTGAAACGTCAGGTTTAACCTATCCTTTTCTAGAAAATGATAGTTGTTGGCAAAACTGCAGTACAAAATCACTAACTGCTCACTGCTGTGCTGCTTCTAGCATTCTTTGTAGGGACCTGCAAGCAGTGGGTGATGTTGTGCATCAGACGTGCTACTGTATAACAGGGTAGATCAATGAAATATGAAAATGGTAGTAGAAAGCTGCTGTTAGAAAGAAGGTAGGGATTATAATCCTGATCTGTTTTATTACATTAGCTGCCATGATTGTTTTTCATAATGATTTGTCCAGCACTAAAGTTCATTCTGGTTGTATGTTACTTATTGTGAGTTCATTTGTAGCAGTGACAATGGGATATCGTTATGTCACAGCATTGTTCCCATCCTCCTCCAAAAAAGCACTGGTCTGGGTAGTGACACTGTTTAGTTGAAGCACCAGAGAGCAAGCTCTGTAGATATCAGCAAGTCAGCTGATGTATTTGTTACAGGTGGCTGCAAGTTCTATATTGCCCAAATTACTCTTGACTAAACTACAGCAAACAGTCAGATATGATTGTAAGAGAAAATGAACAGCAATCTTTTGTTAAGCAGTGGTGCTTTTAGTCTGAGCTGTGACTTAGGTCACTGACTTACCAGTTATTCTTCCGATCCCTGGCCGCCTCTTGCCAGCTTCACCTGCCACGTGTGATCCAAGGCTGTGGCCAATTATGTGAATATTGGATAGAGAGGTTCCATATTTTTCCTGAGAAAATAGGACTATAAAAAATTACTTTATCTGTTTTCATCAATATAGGGAAGAGTAAAAAGGGGCTGAAAAACTACTTTTGATTTGACTACAGACTCAAGAACTCCTATTGGATTTCAGCATCTGTTTGCCAGTTTAGGTACTTAAGTCCCAAATAGAGATTTTTTTCAAAACTCCTTATTCAGCTGCTGCCCTCATTTGGACAGTCTTAGAACTCTGTATAGCTCTGCCTAGAGAGCCCTGAGAGGCTCTGTATCCACTGTACATCCTAGACCCATTAAGATTCAAAGGATGCTTATTTGGCTTGCAAGATTCAGCCAGGCAGGAACCCCTGGCAGATCAGGCACTATGAGCAGCTGGAGGAGGACATGAGAAGAGAGATGTCTTCTGCCTTTTTGGAGAGGAATTCAGTGTCTGTGCCACATATGTAAGGTGCGAGGCACAGGTGAGAGCACTCCTAGCACCAGAGTGCTATCCATTTGAGTAGAGTTCTCTTATTGGAAAATGTGTGTTGAAAAGACTTAGGTTAAAAGACTGCTTCAAACCAAGCGCAGCTTCCGTAGCTTTAGGCACTGTGCACGCTGCCTTTCCTCTGAGGCAGCTAAGAAGGTCCTGTTTGTCCCCAGGTTTTGTTACTGGAGAGCAGTTTGTCCTTCAGCCGCTGTTGCCTACCAGCTGTTTTTCTGGCATTCTTCAGAGTTGTTTTGTGGGATTTGTCACAGTGAAAAGGTAGTTTGCTGTGTCCATTATTTCTGAATATTTAAAACTACACATCACTTTACATCTGTTAACATCTATGGAATAACTGTTTGGTTGTACTATGGAAATGTCTTGTAGCACTTCATATTCCTAACTTGGCTAACCCTGCTGTTATGACATAGTTCTCTAACCTTAAAAGAAACAGTCTTTTTTCAGCACAACTTCTAAAATAATCAGTGAATATAAGAAAATGGTTTTACCTGATTACATTCATATTAATGAAAGTTCCTGAATTGTATTTCTTTCAAATCAGCATTATGACTATAGCTTTATAACCAGAAGATTCTTACCATGAGAACATTGATAAAATAAGCTATTTCAGCGCCTACAACACGGACGTTGTTTGATGCCTGGGTGTATTGACATCTTGCACCTTTTTTCCAGTCTACGCAGATGCAGTTCACATCTTCCACACTGAGCAACCTCTGTTTTGTAAAACAAAAGTGAAAACCAAAGAGTCCCATAGTAAATACATTCTGGAATTGATTCATGTTGTTTATTACAGCTCAACTCATAAATGTTTCAGGAATTTGTACAAGAACATTTTAAGAAGCAAAACCTCAGCATAAACTTGTGCTCATGCCTGCACACAGGCGTATGAGCACTCACCCACTATTGAAACAGGGTAATATGCTGTGATATTGGCCACACTATCGTTTCAAAAACCCATAGCAGTATTTTTTTTTCAGAAGGGAAAACAATATAAATACTGATACTTTTAAATTTTTAATTTCAATCAAACTTTGCATACAGCACTAAATTACAGCTCTACTCATATACCAATTAACTTAAGTGATTTAAAAGTGCTTCTTAAATTAAAATTCAGATACAATTCATACTTGATGGTAAGAATCAAAAGTGTTTTTCTGATACCAATTTGTGAGAAAGAGTGTCTGTGTTTTTATGAGAGGGTGCGTAAATTGCTGGTGTCACAGAACATGCGTTTCAGATTTATGGCTTTATTTGGGAATATGGGAATGTTTGGCAGATACTTTGTCTGCCACAGAATCTAAAGTTTTCTTTCCTCTGAGCTAGATTGTTTGGCTAAGGGCATGTTGCTTTATCGGCTTTGTTATATTTATTTATTCTTTGTTTTGTGTTCAGAAATTATAAAGCATCTAAAACAAGATACAACTGGCAAAGGACGTAAAAGGCAATGAAGGCATCTGTGACTATGTCAGAAGTTGCAAAAATAAATGTGCAGATACAGTTACTACTTAATGAGGAAGTAAATAAAAGATATGTATGGGAGGACTGATGTAGTCACAATACCATTTGCTCCAGTCTTTACTGAAAAGATTCGCTGAGACCATACTTTTTTAACAAATTGGAGTATTGTGATAAAACACAGGCAACTGTAATAGAGAAAGAATTTAAAGATTTATCTCATGTTTCTACATCCTTGTGATAATTGATCAGAAGGACTTGAGGGACTAGCTGAAGCAAAACATGAGCTATCTTGTTGATTGTGAGGGTCTAGAACAAAAAAAAAAATCTCTAAGAAAGAAAAATGGGATATGAGAATGATAAAAACATCCATCTGCTTCTGATACATTGAAAAAAATTAACTAATCTAACAATCATTCCTCAGTGTTCATAAGGTGATAATCCCAAGAAGAAACTGCCAAATAAATGTATTCTCTTTTGACCTAATGTCAAAGAGAAGCAGGTAAGGGGATGCAATAAATGTGGAATAACTTGATTTTTAGTGGACTTTCAGATTGTTTATCGTAGTATTCTCATAAATAAAATAGGAATATAGAATGTGAACAAAATTCTAGTTGTGTGAATAGTTAGTTGAAAGACTGTATTCTACAAGTGTCACGTGCCATCAGCTTGTAATTTGCTCTATGTGCTGTGTGCCTTGCAGCTTCCATTAGCTGCTGCTGCAATTAAAAGCTTTTTTTAATTGGATTTGAGAAGACCATAAGCTGGAATTGCAACTTTATATGGGAACAAGATCAAGAAATAACTTGGAATTCATGCAAAAATCAGTAAAGCAGAGCGCTTTACTTCGTTCATGGTTCCTGGCAAGTTCTAGATTGAAAGTTTTGCCACTCACTTCACTAAAGAGATGAATTTGATGCATTTTACTTCATGTTTGCCTAAGGTACAGAGCTACATATTGAAGTTGCTAACCATTTTAAAATAAGCAGCCTTTCTTCCCCTTTTCCCCACGAGAGAAATAGGTTAGAAAGAGAAAGCAGACTATTTATAGGAAGGTCTTTATAGAAGCAAACTAAAGAACTTCACAGGACAGGATTTTCCTGTGGTACCTACCTGACACATGTCGTACAGCCAGTTTTCATCTCCTTTATCTATAAATCCGTGTACAATAAATCTGGTCATCCTGTTTGCATTGAAATTTGAGGAGGCAATTGTTCCGTCATCAGTTGCAGAGATCTCCTGTTGTAGATATTAAATTAATAAATATTTAAATCTGCTTTCTGTAAGGAGTTTATCAAAATTGCTAAGACCTGAACTATGCTCAGCTGTACAGGTGTTTAAATGTTATGCAATATTAAACTCATCTGCCAGTGTTCATATGACTATGGATGAAGTCTCTATCTCTATTCAAACAAGCCTTGACACTTATCTTAGAGCAGCCAAGACTTGACTTTGTGTGTTTTTATCTTATCTATGGAAAAAAAAAAAAAATACCCTTTGTTTTTAAAAACACACAGTTTCCCAGTACTTCTCAGTGGCCATACAGAATACATGGCAGAGTGCTGCTTTGTGAGGACAGGAGGAGAAAGAGAATTTTGCCCCAGAGACCCCGCCGAGGAGCTGTAAGATGTTTTCTCTTGAAAAAAAGTGGAGATTTGATCCTTTCTGGCACTTTAAAGGAACATAGCTCTTACCTGATAGACGTCAGGATTTTGTCTTGTGTACAGGAGGAAGTGAAGGTCTATCTTTTCTGGACTCCAGGGTAACTTATAGATTGGTCTTTCCACAGTCCCAGACCATGGTACATCATCTGAGAAACATCCGATCCTGTCATAGCAAACTTCGTCACCTGTAGCACACGGATCAGATCAAGAATATGTGAATGAGCCAAGAAGTGGAGCACGTTACTCATAACTCACAGCATCTCTTCTCTGGAGGTCTCTTGAAAATCCTGTGGTTCATAGAAAGCAAAGACCAGCCGTTGCTGTCTCTCAGATCTTCAAAGGCTATATTTTATCGCAAGGAAAGAAGTCATGCTGTTGCTCCTCAACAAAATATGCAATGGAGTTCCTCTGTGGGTACCCTGTCCTATAACTTCAGTATCTTTACCCAGCTGTGTTTTGCCCAAGGCAAAGACAGCTGGTGAGTTTCTCCTAGTTCCAAGCCAAGATATTGCAAAAAATCAGCAGTAACTCAAGACTGTGCTCAACAGCTGACTACACTATACACAAGAAGTCTTCTACTATACAAGCCAGTGGCTTCTGCTGAACATAAAGCTATCCTGCCATTTGCCTGTTCCCACCTTGCTGCTTCCACATTTTCATCACTAAAGAAGAGTACTCACTCTTCTACTCACTCTTCTACTCACTCTTCTACTCACTCTTCTACTCACTCTTCTACTCACTCTTCTACTCACTCTTCTACTCACTCTTCTACTCACTCTTCTACTCACTCTTCTACTCACTCTTCTACTCACTCTTCTACTCACTCTTCTACTCACTCTTCTACTCACTCTTCTACTCACTCTTCTACTCACTCTTCTACTCACTCTTCTACTCACTCTTCTACTCACTCTTCTACTCACTCTTCTACTCACTCTTCTACTCACTCTTCTACTCACTCTTCTACTCACTCTTCTACTCACTCTTCTACTCACTCTTCTACTCACTCACTCTTCCTTTGCTTTGAGATAGGAAACACAAGACTTCTTGCATATTCCTGGTGTGGGTTTTCAAGAATGGAGAAGAGGAAAGAAAACATGCACAGACACTCATCTGACTGTAATCTCAGTCAGTGGGTTTTGAGGAACCACAGCGTAGAATAATATCCCACAAAATATAGCAGTGTAGAAGGGCTAAATAAATATTAACTCCATATACTTACCTTCTGCTGCATTGAGCAGAAATAATGCAAGTAGCCAAATTGCAAGCATCTGGAAGAGTAGAAAAAGAAGCAATTAGGATTTTCTAACTTGTTGGATTAGCAAATGCTTTCTGGTGCTGAAATTTCTCAAGGTGAACAGGATGCTACATCTGTCTTCTCTACAATAGGTATCTATGACCACAGCCTATTTGAGATGTGTATGACCCAGCTTGATGTTTGCTCATCCCACTAGAGATTGTGGGGCTTCTAAATCTACTAAAGTGTAGCTTAAGTTCAGAGTCATTTTTGTCCTGTTGAGGCTGTGTAGTAACTAGTTTAGAGCTAGCATAAAGATACCTATATGAGCTGCCATTCCCCTTTGTATTACTGTATCTTGGGAAGCCCCATACCTGATGAGGTAAAAGAAAACCACCAAAGCCTGAGCTACTTACAGTGCAGCCTTGAAGCTCCCTGCACTAATGTACGAACTTTACGTGTACTTTTATAGTCTGCTTTATCCTTGGAAATGTTCCCAGAAAGATAGGAAGGTTGATTTCAGATTATGTAGCTGAAAAACAACTTCAACAAGTTTCTCTGAGAACTCCAAAAATCCATGGACACAGATTTATTGAATTGGTGTGCTGGAGCCCCAAATGGTATATTTGTTCCGGAGGTAGGGTAATTTGCAGACAGCAACACATCACAAGTGGGACATGAAAGAGAATTATGTAGGTCTGAGTGGCAGGACATTTAGAGGCTTGTCTTGGCTGAGAAGGCTTTTGTTTTTAGGGTTGTCTAGCTGGGACGTAGGAGGTCTACTGGGGGAATTAATAGGGAACCTCATCACCTTCAAGTCCCCTTCCAAGTGACTTTAGATCTGATCTCCTGGTGTCCCTTTCATTTTCTTGTTGAAATAAGAGGATGTAGAGCAGGGGTGTCAAACTAATTTTTACTGGGGGCCACATCAGCCTCATGGTTGCCTTCAAAGGGCCAAATGTACTTCTATGACTGTACAAATGTAGGACTATTTACATTTATACAGTTCTGAAATTATGTTTGGCCCTTTGAAGACAACCATGAGTCTGATGTGGCCCCTGGTGAAAAGGAGTTTGACAGCCCTGATGTAGAGGGACAGTTGTCTATCCCTTTGGATCCTTTTTATTCTACCCATGTAACCCAAGTTTTGAGAAAGCCCTTCCAAGTGATGAACATGCTGGACATGCAAATATTAATAATATACAAAGAAATAGCAACATGGCTGCTTTGTGTAGTGATGTTACAGAACTCAGTAGGTTGCTCTACCAGAGACAGCAACTAAAAGGTGAAGAACAGTCTGTGCAAATGAACAGGGCCAGGTCTGGGAGCCCTTGATCCTGTTCATCTCTACAAGTCTGTAAGTGAATTCCAGAAGAAATGAGTATTCATCTAACTTTTCACCTAGAAACTTTGCCAGCTTGGTTATGCTTTTTGGCTGTGGCCACACATCTTTCCAGAATTGATATGCCTTAATCTCCACCTCTGAGAATGGCCAAATGGATACCAGCTGTGTGTATAGGTAGTATCACACTGCTATCCTCCATGCTGTTGGGGTTTACTTCTTTAAACATCAGGGAAATTTTTTTTATTTCTTCCAGAACATCACCTTGGATAATAATTTAGAGCTCAGTGCTCCTGTTCTTAGTTCAAGTAGCATTGTAGTTTGTAAATATGCTCCTGTCAGTGATACAGGAGAATAAGTACATGCCCTAGTACCCTGGTAAGTTTTAATACTTATTTAAAATGAGGGGGGAAGAATCTTTGCCATTTAATTTAAGTGCTGGTGAAAAAGATTGGAGTTAGGATTTTATCAGAGTCTGCTGGTCTCATTCAACACTGTACTAACACAGAGCACGCTGATTAACTAGACAATTCCTTAGACTGCGGTCAGATGGGTTTCAGCTGCTTGCTTCTCCTTTGGGCTGGGATGCATGTCCTTCAGTATGATGCAGACTGCTCACTTAGCCTGGAAGAGCCAGTCTGCTCCATATGGCCTCGCAGTCAAGGGCTGTTGAAAGCCCTTTCAAGAAAGCAAGCAACAAATGAAGGTCTAGCTGTGTTTCAGCTGTCCTGAAGAAGCTGTAGTCTGGAATAGGAAGCAGGCAAAGGCGAGGACTGGATTTCCCATGCGGCAGGATGCCGTGGCTCTCTCCTGGGATGTGGCATGATGCTTCCCAGCATTGTTCATACTTCTCTGACTACCTGTCAAGTCCCTGGGGGGACCTGCAGTACTCGGGATTGCAGATCTCTCTTGGCTGAACCTCAGACTTGTGTTCAATTATGCTTCTAATTTCATACAGGCTTGGTTAGTGTTTAGTCAAGGATACGACACTGACTGTTATTCTCTTTGAAAAATATTTCATTTAGATATTTATGTTCATTATAAATATGTTCTTAATATTGTATTTCTGCTTCTAATTCTTAGAAGTTCATCTGCCCAAGTGCTTGTACATCGTTTATCAAACACGGGGAGATATGAGTGAATAAATTACTAACTCTTTCATCCTGTTCCTTAACTTATAGTTTGTTTTTTATACTTAGAAAAATATCTACTGCCTTGGTCATTTAAAATGTTAGGTGGCTCATTTGTGCCATGCTTTGCAGAGCTGTAGTGTTTGTTTTAATGTGAAATAGTTAATTCCAGGTTTTGCAAAGCCTGGAGTTATTCCAAGTCAGTGTTTCTTTCCAGGATTGTCAGTAGCCGCAGCAAAGGTATGTGTTTCAAATTATGCAATAGGCAGGTGCTGTGATTTAGCCTTTTAGTTTGTTCTAAAGTGGGGAACACTTGAGGTTTGGCTTTGCCTGTTGTTTCTCCAATGTCCAGTGTACAAAGGGCTGCGCTGACCTCCTGCAGAAATACCCTGTTCTTGTCCTGTTGCTGCCTCATCCTACAGCATCTTCTGAGGGCAGTGCTCTTGTGTGGGCTTGGAAAGTTTTTAGCAATAGCCTAGGCTGTGGAAAAAAGGCTTTTGGGACCATTCCCAGCAATGTGTGGACATAATGTGCCACCTTGAGAATGTTTGACAGACAGAAAATTTGGCAAAGTGTCCGTGTGGTGGGAAGCAGTTCTTACCTGCTGTTCTTGAGGCACTGGTAGAGTAAGACTGTGCAGTCTTATAAATGGATGTTACCACCTGTGATTTTTAAAATTGTTTCTATAGTTACAAGCACAATACATTTGGTTCAAACATGGAAAACATGACAAGTGTGTTTGCAAATAATTGAAAAAATAAAGGAAGCAACAGGCAGTTTGAGTTTTGCTTTAATATCTTTGTGTACCAACATTCCCATGCACAGGACCGATGGTTTGCTCAGCTGCTGTGTACAGGACAGTTGTATTTGGTGACCTCTAGCAAGGTGTAAGTAACTGGGGAACTCCATATGTGACAGTCCCACGGCCACAGAAAGTTGACCTGGGAAGAAAAAGAAACCTTGAATCAAGATTTGTTTTGTGTTTTTTTTTTTTTTTTTTCCAAAGAAAAATGAAAGATTGTCAGCTGTCACCTTGAAGGTTGTTGATTCAATCCATAATCCCACTTAAGCCTTCCTAAAAGTCTGCTGTATAGAATATTAGCATCTGCATGTTAGCAGCAACAAGGTGAATTTCCCTTTTTTGGGGACCAGCTGTAAAATTTGACTTTTAATACATGAATTCAAGTAAGCTTTAGATTCACAAATACAGAGCTCTAGGAACTCGCATTGAAAGGGATTTCACCATCTTCTCTAAATAATCCATAACAATGCCAAACTATAAGGAATTTTCTTTTCTAATATCTAACCGATATTACTGCTGTTGTAAAATACATCAGTTAAACCTTGACTTAAACCCAGTGGATATGTGGAGCAGTTGGCTGTGATCCCTTCCAAATATTTTCTGCTGTTTTTGTGGACTTCAGGCTGTGTGCATTGTTCCTGAATTATGCTAACCAGAAGTAGGGTCATTTTTAAGTTTGGAAACAGTCTCACCCCATTTATTCAGATTAGAATAGTTATTCCCTGGATCTTCTATACAATAGTCCTGGTAATGCACCTGGGAATGAGACTTGCTTTATCTTGGTTTGTAGTTGTTTTCCTGTGGCATGGTACACACCCCAAATTATTTACTGTTGTATTCTTTTCCAGAGAGTTATTCCCTTGTTTGTATTCAAACATTTGTTTTTCTGTCCCAAGCTGAATATCTTGTCCTTGTAATTATGGCAATCACATTGTTGATTGCAAACCGTACCTCCTGTTTATCATGGACCATTTTTCAATCCTGTCTCCCAGAGTTTCTGCACTGCTTTCCCATCCCTTCTGACCTGTAGAAGGGGTATACTTACATGTGTCCATCTTCTCCATGAATTATATTGACTGTTTCTGCTCCCAGCCTTGCCCAGAGCAGAGTATATACAGTTTTATTCCAGAAAAAATCCATCTTATTTGTATTTTTGGGGTTAACTTCAACATCAAGGTATTTTGTATAAACTTGATCTTGAGAGAGGACTCCACTGCAAATAAAGTGAAGATGTCAGTGCTAAATGTTTAGATGTTACTGAGCTAAATCAGGTTGTCCGCAGATTTGGGGCGTTTTCCCTTTGTTACAACAGAAATTTGCACATTAGCTGTGCTTTGCAAAAGCACAGGACACTGGACCAGGACTCTGGGTTGTTCTGTTCTCAATGGGGAGAGGGTGGAAAAACTATACTAAAAACTTCACGTGTGCAAGTGGCAGGAGACCACTGGGAGATAAGGCGGAGGCTGGGGCTGCCTCCAGTGCCCAAGTGTGTGGAGTTTTGCAGTTATCGCTGCTGGGAGAGCTCCAGGTGATGTTATTCAGAAGGATTTTACAGATGAGCTGGGAACTTCTATAGGGCTTTGGTTTACCCATGCATGGAGGATGGTGGGAGAAGACATGGAAGCACTTGTTTCAGAGCAGGTACAGAAGACAGGGGGAGCTGCTACTTTGATAGTCAATTGGAGATGATGAGCTGAGAATGAAGCCCACTGGCCAGACCCTATAAATGTGTCATTTATATAGTGGTGATGGCTTTTAATATATCCTAGGGAGGAAGACAAGTATCTACTTTGCAAATTTGATAAGCTCAGGCACAGGATTGACTTGCATGAGATCATACAGCAAGTCACAGGCAGAACAGGGAGACTTGTCAGCATGTGGACTATGAGATGTGTGTTGCTGTGCTAGTGTGGGAACAGTTGTGCTAATGCAGATATGAAATGGGTAAGCGCTGTATGAAATACATGCATTCCAGAGGTGTATGTTTATTTTGTGAAGAGTAACTCAGGGAAACACAGAACTCATGAAAAGGAAGTTACTTTCATTTCCTTTTCATAAACATCCATCTACCCTCATGGATCTTATCTATGTGATAACTTTTTTCACATCTGATGTTAAGTGGAATGTCCGCAACAAAGAATAAGTGTTTGTAGCACCTAAATATATGGAAAATGTGTAGATTAAGGTTAGCAGCATTAAATGCTGTAGGGAAATATTAGTTTCTCTTACCTGGCAATTTCATATTCCTTTGCGTTGCCCTCTGTGTCATGGAAAGCTAGATATATGCTCCCCCTTGTTTTCTTTACACCAGACAGTTTGATAAATACTTTTTGTCTCCAAGCTGCATTAAGAAAAGCAAAATAAAACTAGATTGTCATTGATATGAGAGATCAAAATATGCCAGTACACTGGAAAGTTTGTTTGTTTGTTTGTTTTCCTAGCTGGTATTCATTCATCTTAGCAAACGAAAGACTTGGTAAGCCTGAGTTTTGATAACAAATGTAGAATTTTTGGTCAGAGATGTTAGCTGTTTACTAATAGAAGCAATGGAAATGCATGGTTGTGAATCACGTAAAGGCAATCACTTTTCAAACATATGATTGACTGTAACAAGCTTCCTCCACTTACTAGTAAAAGGTGGGTTTGCTGCTGTATTTAAAAAATACTTTTGGTTTACCATCTTCAATCTATCTGGGAATCTGTCGGCATAATACCCCATCATTGGACATCTCTCCTGGGAACATGGGAAGCAGTGTCCCTAGGGAAAATAAGATCATCAGTTAATGGGGAGAATTTTTTTCACCCTAGCTCCAGCAAAATTAAGGCTCAAGATGTTGTCTTGATCTTGCGAAGCTGTAGGTTGTCATATCTTACCACCAAATCCTGATAAACTTGTTTCTGAGAACGGCTCCTGCCTCATACGTACCAAGCAGGTGTGGAATGAGCAGGTTTGATATCTGTTTGGATGATGGCCTGAAACTCCCTAGTTCAAGTATATTTTGGCTTGCATCTAGGACAAATGTAAGCCCATTTTACCCTCTGAGTGGAAGGGAATTTGCCTGTATCCACTTTGCAAGGCAATATGGAGGGGAAAAAAAGGAACAGAATTCATCAGTGCATTTAATTAGGTGCTCTAATCAGTGCCCAGTCTAAATTAGAGAAAAGTCAATGATTTTGGAGGCTCCAAATGTCTCTTCAGACAGGAATTAGTAGTGTAGATACATCTAACTTATGTGCTCTTTGCATAAAGATTTAGGCTGAGAATTATATGAGGCGTGTGGTGGTGGGTTGTTGTTGTTATTGTTTTTTTTGTTGTTGTTTTGGTTGGTTTTTCATCCTATTTGGTGATATTACCTGTGCTTTAGAATTCATTTTCCAGAGCAGAATAGTTGATGGAGCCACTGTGCCTCACCATGAGCATCCTCCTACCAGACCACACTACGAGAGCCCAGCCACCAGCATCCAAGTGCTCTGTGCACATAGCAGGACCTACCATGAGTGTAGATTATTTTCTTTACAGCTCACAATTCCTGGGCTGATATACTTACTGCCTTAAAGAATTCGTATGATTCACAGAGATATCCAAGGTATCCAGTGGGATGGAGGATACTTTGACAATAAAACTCATGGCTGCGTGAGTGATGGCACCCCCCAATGACTGTAGCGTCTGCTGGAAGAAAGTTTATGAGCATCTATGAAATAACCTCCTGTTATCATATATAGGAGTTGTGCTTGCCTCACCATGGAAACAGCTGAGGCATTGAATATCAATTAGGTCTTATAATAATTTTTCATCTGAATTTCCACATTTCTAGTTCCAGTAGAATTTACTGTTTTATCTGAAGAACTGTGTGTCAGTCACCCCAAGATTTAAAGTGAGATGGATAAATCTGCTATGGCATAATAGTCCCTTATAAGAAGACAGCCATATGTATGTATATATGTCCTGGCAGATGTCCTGGCAAGATGATGTTAATTAGAGTTTTAAAAGGCTTAACAGAGCAAAGAGGATCCACCAGCCTTCTGCCAACCTCTCCAAAGCCTGCAAAGAGAGAGAAGTCTCAGGTGGAGAGGTGAGCCATGTACATTCCCTGGAAACACTGAGAGCTTTTGCCTCATTCATGCTTTATAAGCGTCAACAGCTCTTTGCAGCATTAGCAAGAAAACAAAGGTGCTGGTGTCATGCAACATGTTTGGTCATGACACTGGCCTGTCTCACCCTAGAAAGCTTCCTGCTGGGGTTGTTGGGGTGTTAGACTTACAGGCTCCCTGCCTTTTTGTGTTCTGCAGGTCCAGTTTCAAATTACAGAACAAAGCTTAGGCCTCTGAGGACAGGTTGAAAGAGCTGGGCTTGTTTAGCCTGGAGAAGAGGAGAATCTAGGGAGACTTTATAGCAGCCTTCCAGTACCCAAAGGGTACTGGGAAGTGGCTTGTTACAGGGGCATGTAGTGATAGGACAAGGGGTAATGGCTTTAAACTGAAAGAGGGTAAATTTAGATGAGATATGGGGAAGAAATTCTTCCCCATGAGGGTGGTGAGGCACTGCAACAGGCTGTTCTGATCCAGCCTTTTATTGTGTCTTATTTCCTTTTCTTACTTATGAGTAAATAGGCAAACCCCAATTTTGTTTTGCTGTTGTCTCCCGAATGGGAGTTGCTTTCACAGTTCACTTTCAGGTTTGAACAAAAATAAAGTACTACGCATGTTGGGAATATATGTTTACCTGCAATGATAGCTTCCAATTCACTTGGTTTCATGTCTGGAATTAAATCAGTGCATCCAGGCATCAAAGTTCCTCCATTTGGGTAAAAGTCCAGGTGACCAGTGGTGTTATAGATTCCAAACCCTGAGGTGATACACATATGATGATGTCAGTGTCTCAGTGACATGCCCATCCCTGCAGATATTTACGGACGTGTGAACACATACCGAAGGTAGGAAAGTGAGCAGCATTACTGTGAATAACATCGACAAAATCTGCATCTGAAGGATCCAGTCTCACCTCAGGAGGAGTACCTTCGAAATAGGGCCCGGCAGGGTCTAAGCCTAAAAAAACCCCACATTTTTTGGTTGGGAGAGGGAGAGAAGTGTTGCACAGATTAATGTCTTTTGCCAATGTCAACATCAGACATTCAATATTGCATGAGGCATGTTTAATAATAATGATGTGAATATTAAGCTAAACTGAAAAAATGTGCAATAATACGGTTTTGTGAGCCTTTCTGCAACCTTATTCCAACGGAAATAAAATATTTTCCGATAGTCTATATAATGGCATCATATTACTATGAAGGAGATGTTTTACTACTTGTTAGCTTATTACTGGCCTGTAAATCATTATGAATAGGAAAAACTAAGGATTCTTGATAAGTTGCTTTGTCTTTCTGTAGTGCTTGATGTAACCCAGTGAACAGAAGTAATGTTACAAACATATCAACTGTTTGTCCTTTCATTAAAGTCTTCCACTGAAGAGTTTTCAACCGAACTAGAGAAAAATGTAATAATTACACTTTATGCTCCTCAGAAACAAGTTTACCTATTCTCATGCAAGGTGTCTGCAGCTCTGCCAATAACTTAATTCTAGTCTACAGACCAGTGTGTTGCAAGTTTCTTTCCTTTAGAAACGTGCTGTGTTATCTCTGTGCCTTGGTGAACAACGTACCTGTTATCCGTCTGATGCCTGGCATCCTTCTTCCCGCCTCTCCTGCAGCGTGTGCTCCCAGACTGTGGCCAATTAGATGGATGTTGCCAGAGGAGTATCTGAACTCTTCCTGATCATTAAGGTGGTGACGGGGGGGACAAGAACACAGGCTTTAAACAGCAAGCAAAGAGGGTGTCTTACATTAATGGCCTTTGGGAACATCTGGACTGACTTCCTGCATAGCAAACAGGGTGTGAGTTCCTTGAGTTAATTATTGTTTAAATCACACTAAGACTTGATAGAACATAATCCAATCTAGAATTTAAATGCCTAGTGATGATGGATTCACTGTTGTAGTGTTGGCATATGGTTACTGTATTCAATTACCCTTGGTGACAAAATATGAGCCTTCTTTATCAATTGGATCAAGCCCTAATTTCATATTTCATCAATTTTATCTATTTTTTCTTTAATTACTCTTATGGAGCCCTTTTAAATCCCACTTGTTCTCCATGCGTCTCTTAGAAAACGTGATTGTACCACTCAATAATACTTTCACTGACGAGCCTAGGTGGGGTGACATTCATTCTCCTCTTTGTCAAGTGTCACCTGTACAAGACCTGTGCTGCTGAGATATTACACATGCTTTGAAGGTGGGAATGGAGTTTATTCGGCATATGCCACCTGCATGCAGTCTATGTCCCAACCACGGTTTTGTTGGGTTTTGTAATGACCAAAGACAACCAGGATTGATTGCTAATTGCTTGAGATTTTCACACTGTTTTATTTTGTGATGTGTTTTACTGTAATACTTTCATTTACAGCACAATGTAACTTTTCCTAACGTCAGACTCCAAAAGTTTGCCAATTGAGGGAAAGAGCAGAAAGTCTGAGGATTGTTTATACATTTTTTCTAACAGAATAGAGAGAAACCTCAACTGCATATGATGCAGTAACAGAGACACTCAAGGAGAAACTGAACACATCTTCAAGTGATCCAAGATTTGTGCGCAGAGAAGAAGGTACAAAAGTAAATATGTGAGGCTCAATATGAATCTCCTAAGTGGAAACGGGAGCTTGTATCCCAGCGGATTCTGGCAAAGTGGTTCTTTGATATTTGAGCGCTTATGAAGTTGGCACTTAGCTTTGGCTTTGAACTCTCTATTGCAACGCTTTAAGATGAGCACGTACTGATCAGGATCAAGTTTGTAGCCAGGCAGGGTTCTGATTTTTCTGCAGTTCTAAGTATGTATGAGTCTTTCTGAAGTCAGTGGGAAAAGCTGATACTCAAACTTTGCAACCAATTTCTATGCTACATGTGTAAATGTGAACACTTGCCTTGAGGAATATGAAGTTCACAACTTGAAGGCAACTGGGTAGTTCATCATGTCTGTACACAGCAAATATGACATTATCGAATGAGCTTGCTGATCTCTGTGGTGCTAAACTGAGAGACTAATTTAGTTCTAGCACATGTATGGAACTGGCAAAACTCTGGAAAGCACTGAGCTCATATGCCTTGCCTCATTTCCATCGAAATGTATCATCACGTGGAAATGTTGCCACCTACTGGTCTTTAATGAGTTGGCACCTCTCTCCGACCACATTAGCTTAATTTGCGTCTTTTGTGGTTGTGAGAAGCCCTTACAGAGTTCACAATTAGTATAATTAACAGGGTCTCAACTGCATGCACTGCACAGCTCTTCCAGAAGCACTGGCTGACCATATTGGACAGGATTCAAAACCAAAGCAACGGCGTTATAAACCCACTACATCCACTTAGTAACTGTAGGTGGTAAAGCTGCGGTATTTACCTGTAAAATTTTTAGGAAATAAGCAATCTCGGCCCCAATCACGCGGATGTTGTTCACTGCACTGACATAGCTGCCTTTTGCACCATCTTTCCAGTCAACAGCAATGCAGTTGGCATTTTCCACTTCCAGTAACACCTGATGTGGGAATACATAGAGCAAAGTAATTAAGGAAACAAAGTAACTGAGATTCAACTTAAAACACAATAAGCATTAACACATGATATAATAATGGAATTTTTCATTCTTTACTAAACAGGGCTCTTCAAAGTAGATCATACTACACAGAAACATGCATCTGCTTACAAAATAGAATGTAACAAGCCATTCATCCAAAAAGTATCAATTATAAAAGACAACAAAAATATTTTAGTTTATAAGACATTTATATACATATTTGAAACAATTAAGAAAACCCACAAAACTACATCGTAGTTTCTGTGTGCACTATGTGAGTTTCCTTGAGGGATGCTGGTAGTTTAACTGGTTAGCATAAGAAGCAGACTTAGTTGCCAAGTGCCTTTAGAACTCATAAAGTCACATCAGAGTGGAAAGGTTGGATATAGTTGAAAGTTTCTATTTCATCAAAAAAAACTAATGCATTGGTCACTTTGGTACTTGTCACAGTCTTGCAGAGATCAGTTTTAGCTTTCTGTGACTAAGGGTCACTCAAGGTTTGAGAAAGAACAAGGAGTGGAAATGAAAATTAATCCGTGATAAGCAGGTAAGTGACAAGGAAAACAGAAGCTTGAAGCAATAGTGTTGAATCCTGGACTTCCTTCTCTCCTGTAGGCACCATAACTTTGCACTGTGGAGAGGCAGACAGAATTGCTGATTCTTTTCAGTGGAAAAAATTAGAGACCTAATATTCTAGATTAAGAGTTTTCATAGATGTATGAACAAAATAATGCTGCAAGTCGGTGACTGAGTATTCAGTGGTGATCTTTATCTAGCTTGTCCTCTTCCCTGCCAGTGTGGAAGAAGCAGAAAATACAGTAGATTTTGCTTCTCTATTAGAGCCAAGCCTGTTGTTGACACAGGATTGTTTTTTGTGGTGGCTTCTGTGTTTTGTATTTGAAATCTTTTTTCATTGCACTCCGTAATCAAACAAAAGCAGTTTGTGTGTGTTTGTGGTTTTGTTGTTGTTTTGTTGTATTTGTGTTTGTTTGTTTGTTTTTTCTTTTTAGGACCTGAGCAGTGGTGAATCAGAGTAGTATTTGTAGACTGAGACTTGACCTTTACTACTCAGGAAGGACTTTTGGCTGAAGGATGGTTCAGTTGCTCCTAATGGGAGAAACAGTGAACTGGTGTGTCTAATCATATATTCTGACAGCAGTGTTGATGCTGGTGTTATCTGCATTCAGTTTGTTGCTTTGATCTGATCTGCAGGGTTTGGGGGTGGAAACTCTCTAGAGAAGCATAATCTGAGAGATGACCAAGAAGCCTTGACTATGCTGCATCTTCCAGAGTGGGAACATTTTGACCAACTCTTGGTTGATATCTGTTGCTACCTAATGAAGTGCAAAATGGAAAGTGAACATTAGCATCTAAAGGATACTGACAGGTTGTAGTTACAACTGCTGATGGAAACCAGAGGATACTCTCATACCAAGCACATTGCTACAACCCAGCCTTTTTTTCCAGTGCTGCCAAATCCATGAATGATGAAAGAGGTATTTCTACGTGTGGAAAAATGTGAGTTCTTGATGGTTGAAGGGTTTATTGCTGAGATCACCTGTGCATTTAAAAAAAAAAGTAAAAAAAAGAAAAGCTTTATTCATACTTTCAAACATTTAAAAAAACTGAGCTAGGTCATTTGCTCTGTAGGAATCAAGGGACTACTTTGAATGGACAAACTATAATTTTTTTGAACCCAGGAACCCCTGTATCCCACCTTTCTCAGTTCCACTATGGTTTCCAATGCAGCAAGACGCCCCTCCCACCATCACATAGAATATGAAACGACCTAAAAGGGCCACTGTGTTGCAGAATGCCTGCTGGCCTGAGCTAGATGAGTTCCTTCAGAGAACAGCCCACCAGCTCCACATCTACTGATTCGGCTTCCCTTTTTACTGACCTGACCTTTGGCTTCAATGCGTTACTCTGCATCTAAGTATTTTCTTTCCTGGATATGTCATGTTTCAGTGCCTGTTTTTTGTCATTAGCTACTCCAGAAAGGCTGAAAGAATTTCATGCAAGCACTGACTACAATAAGGGTGAAGCTGATCTTCACACATTGCTGTAAGCTGCTTAATTATGTATTTTCCTTATTCTCCGGGAATATCTGAATGTCTGCTTTGTTTTCAGACAAATATAGGGTCTGTGATGTGAGCAAGGGAGTTTGGGTGTGGAAGGGCTGTGCCCTGGATCACAGATACGTTCAACAGCAGGTTACTCAGCACCTCTGTTGTTGGTACAAGTCAAAACAAACCTTGCACTACTTCCCAGCCATTGAACTTTAATGTATCTTGTGTGCTCACATGACCTTGCTCTGCAGATCGTAAAAGGTTATTACAGGTATAACCTTCTTAGAGAGCTCGAGTCGGATTCTCAGCATGGCAACCAGGATTGCTGTAAAGTGATGATGCCTGCAATGGCAGTGATGGCATCATAGCTCATGCCAGAGGAATCCTAGGCATCCCAGTACAGCTCAGGGGATGCTGGGTTTGGGAGCCTGAAAGGGGCTTAGCAGTTTCATAAACATTTGCTGAAGTGGTATGGACCTATCTCCTGATCTTACAGGTTCCTCTGCATTACTCTCCTCAGTATTTCTGGGCATAAGCAACTTGAGTAGTTCTGTCTTATTTTCAGAGTGCAGTGAGACAGCTAAGAACGTAAAATCATTCAGATGTCGAGGTGGAATGTGGGTTTGGAAACTGCATAAAATCAATTTTCGTCAGGCTCTAATTTTTGAAAGTCACAATACTTTCCTAGCTCAGCTTCCCTATAAGACAGCAGTAATTGCTCTCCTCTCTGAATACTCACAAGGCTATTTATTTGAACAAGTCTTCAGGTTTCCTCAGAGACCTAAACTGCATGCAAAAGGTAGTCTGCCATAACCCATATCCTTGCACAGGAAAATGCCAGGAAAGCTGTTGTCCCCTACAGTTTGTTCGCTTTCAACTGTACTGTCGAACTATCTTCTTATTCTGACTTGTTTGCCTGACGTAGCCTTTTTAACAAGACAAACAACATTTGTAGATTTGGTTCCTGATTTTAAAAATAAACATCACCTGTGAGTTATTTCCCGTTTCTCTGGTGTAGAGAGAGAAGCTGATGTTCATTTTTTCTGGTGGGTCAGGCAAACCTGTCAGATGTCTCCCTGGTACCCCAGACCAGGGTGGACCATCTGAAAAACAGCCAAGCCTGGAGTAGCAAACTTCATCACCTGGAGTAGAAAAAACAACTTATGTGTCAGACTCTCTTGTTGTAGCCTCAAATATATCATCAAGCGTATTATGAAGAGCAGAAAAGTAAGGATTTCATTTTATGATTAATTTTGAAACTAAGACTCATTCTTATTTGCTTTATGGATATTGCCTGAAGCAGGTAATAAAGGGGAGCTAAATAATTTGAGGATAAACCAAGTAAAGACTCAGACACTGTTTTGACACCATTTTATAGGGTTGCAAAGGGTTAATTCAATTTCTTTAAAAAACCAAATGTCTTAAGTGCTTGCTAGAATTGCTCTTGCTTACTTCTTCCTCCAAAACATCGTGTCTCTGCCTGTAGGAATGAAGGGTATCTATGTGGTAACCTTGTACTGTGAGTTAGATGATAATTTATTTCAATATAGTAGTTTTTTCTAGATCAAACAGGTCTCTTGCTCACTTACACTCAACTTCCATGTTTTAGCACTGTCTGTTGTGTTAAGCAGCCTGTTGCTGAGTGGTTTTTTTGTATACAGTAGTCATGTAAAGGCAGCTTGTGCTTGGTAGAGGTAGGACACATGACTCCGAATTCCTCTGTGTTTTTTCAGGATAGACCTATGCCTCTTGTATTCTTAATAATAAAATTTTAACATGGGAGATCCTTTTAGCATTAGTTCTATCCACAATAATAGACATTGTCATACAATAATGTGCAAATCGTACCACAGCTTCAATATAAAGGAAAATACCAGTCATCATCTATGTATTATTTTGTCTGAATTCACCTTCTAGTGGTAGTTCTTATAGATATTGTCTCACCTGCTACTGTGCCAAGGAGATAAAGTGCAATAATCCATATTCCAACCACCTAAAACAAATTGAATATACAGGTTAAGCATTTCATTTAGAGCAATTTGTTCTCTTTAAAACAGCATAATACAAAGAGACACAAATGGACCGTAAGCCAGCAACGTGCCCTTGCAGCAAAGGCAGCCAGCAGCATCCTGGACTGCATTGGGAGGAGTGTTGCAGCAGGATGAGGGAGCTGAACCTCGGTTCAGTTTCACCGTTCATCATGTTTCTTGCACAGCCAATATTTAGATTCCTTTCCTCTAGACTTTCCTTGTTTGGCTTTTCCATGGAAGGGATTCCATGTATTTCACTATCCTCCTTCCCTCCCATTTGCTTCATTCGCTGTTCTCAATTTCCTCTTCTTCTAGGTGTTATGGCACCTGCCTCCCATTTTCCACATACTGCTTTTCATGTAAAGCAAACTTTTCAAGCTGTCACCTCTGGCCACTGAGATAGCTTATTAGAAGTAGTTAAGAAAAAAAGTGGTAAATTTAGTAGGTATAATCTTGCTTTGTGGGAAGCTGTCTCCAAGGGATATTTTGAGAGATTTCGCGATGTGAGAAATCTAGAAAGCCAACGCTTCAAAGGTCATGGATGCTACCAAATGAAACAAAAAAAAAACCAAAAAAAAAAAAACAAAAAAATTGAGAGTTTCAAAGAATTCGTCCTTGAAGGTTGTGTGTCAAATGACAGACATGAGCGGCATATGTGATCCACGTATATGCTTTTTTTTGATGGAAGTTTGATTACTTGGCTGTAATGATGTGATGTCCTAACCAAGCCAAATGGGATAGGTCAGAGTGCAGAGAGCGTCTCTGAGCACTCTCTAATCAGCTCTGAGGTTCCTGTGTGGTAATAGCTCATTATTTATGTGGCAGGGTAGAGGAGCAAGGCTGAATATCTGAGCAGTGAGCTGGAGTTGCGAAGTGCAGAGCTGAGAGGTATTGTGAAATTTCCTTGGAAATACATGTCTATTTCCAGTTCTAATACATCCACTGATAAAGTCAATACAGAAGAAAACTAGTTGCTCAGGGGAAGTGGACAGGAAGTCTGGAAGCCAGTAAAATTAGAAAGGAAAAGGATCAGGATTTATTCTAAGCAGCTGGTGACAGATGAGAACTGAGAAGTCCTGTTAGCCAAGAGGAGCACCTCTGTTCAGCTGGCATATCTGTCAAGAAATACCCATCATCATGATGAGAACCTGATAACAGTGTGAGAAAATCACAGATGATGTGGCTCACCAATGGAATTGGAGAGCTCAGAGGGATTTGTTGATGTTTAAGGGAGAGTTCTCATACTCAGGAATTGTATAGTCCATGTTGGGAATATTACAGCAGGAAGGACACTATAATTTCTTTTCAGACCCAAAATCTGAATGGAGGCTAATGAGTAATGAGTTTAGAAAACGTGGGAGGTTGTTGCCAAATAAGTGATCAGTAGTTTCCTTTCTGAGGTTCTTCCTTTGAATGCAGAAAATAGAAATGAATGTGTAGCTAGGTAAGCCATGAAAAATGCATATTTTTGTGTGTGTGTAATGTTGATTCATTCTGTTATTAAGAGGTGTAGTTCGGGTAGGAGACAATTTTTTAGTGGGTAGGTTTTCTATATTGGTCTATGTTCACTTAACGACAAAGATTGCAAATAGATTAATTATATATTTGTAAAAAGAGTTGAGGCAGCATACTATTTGATGGGGGAAAATTATTTCACTGGGCATTTGAGAGGCTTAGTGCTGAGCGAGAGGAACTGGAATGACTTGTTTGTGAATGTGATCTCAGCCCTGCCAGTATTGCGGGCAGGACAGGTGCTAAACGCTGAGCTCAGTTGTTATACTCAATGGACATAAGGCATGCGCTTCTGAAGCAAAACCAGTACTAAATATTTCTAAATTGCTGTGCAGCTTGGGGGAAAAAAAAATACATTAGGATGTCAGTCTAACAATATCTGCAATTTTATTTTTAAAACCTACACTGGAGCGGTATTTGTCCTTTACCATAAGCCATCAAGTCACCTTCTGGACTCTTGCTCAGCCTGTGATTCATGGGCCACTAGTGAGTGGCTTGTGTGTTACGAGAAAATCTGCGTAAGGACTGTGAACAGAGCATTTCTAAGTCTCACACATGTACCCATACACCCTGCTTAGGACATTCACACAAACACACACTCACAGTCTACTCAAGAGAAGCAAACCCAAATCTCAGGGGTTTTAACTATTAGCATTTTTAACCTAATAACCTCACTGCAGTAAACAGTTTATTTTTTTTTAATGTAAACCCAAATATGTTATTTATCTAATTTTTAAGAATTTTACTCACCATTCTTTTATCACCCTTCTTATCTCTTTCTCTGGTGAGCAGTAACAGGATACAAAACAGCCACTGTTTTCCTTAATGAAGATTGGGTAGCTTTATGCTGAAAAAAAAAAATAATAGAAAAAAGATTCAAAGCCAACAGGCCAACTTGGCAAAGTGAAAGAAACTGGAAGCATACAAGAGGATGAAAAAGGGTAATATTGGTAACTGGGAACTGATAGCTAGAAGTCACACAGATTTCATAAGGAAAATAACAATCCCACCATGTACATAATAGCCGGTAGAATTAAGACATGAATTAAGAAGGAATATTACATGCATGGAAGAACTAGAAAGATGTAATGGTTTTGGTCCATTACTAGATAAAGTGGAGCAAAAGGCAATGATGCAGCTGAAGTGAAACATTTACACTTTTTGTTTCTGCCTTTACCAAAACAAGCTTATATTGTTCACATCAGAAAGAAATTCCTGTTGATTCTTTGTTCAGACAATAATTCTAGATCTGCTGTAGAATAGCTGCTGGAACCACATATCTTAAAACCATTGGACTTTGGTATCTTATAGGTGAGATCCTTAAAAAAAAACCGCAACAAAACATAAACTATTGAAAAAAACTATTGCAATCTTTTTCTTATTGATTAGTAAGGAAATTCCAGAGATGCAGTTGAAAAAAACTGATGTGCTAATGGGTAAGAAAAAGAAGGATGAATCACCTGAGGAATTTGAGACCTGTGGAGTTTCAGTCCAGTATCAGCCTGAGGCAGAATAATGAAACTCTCCCCAGGGTACTCAGTCATGAAAGGACAATCGTGGAAAAACTGTTAAAAGATTAAGTTGTGTAATTGAATTTAGTTACAGGACGTGACAAACTAGCATGACACTCTTATAAGATCAACATTGTAAGTCTCATCATACTCCAATTTTGATAAGATCTGCTCTGCTGCTTGATATTTTGGTTAAGATATTAAAATTATGTACATGCACTATTGCAACAGTTAAATAGATTAAAAATTTTATGCATGGATTAAGTAGATTAAAAATTGAGTAATTATTTCATCTCAGACTATAACGGCAAAGAACTAGAAGGCAACTCCTGGATTTACAAATACAGTTCTTGCTACTGTGCATCATAGCATCATATCATGATCAAACTGTGATTGTGGGTTTTTTTCAGCATTTTTTTTTGATCCTGTAGTTACTCACTACTCATGATGGATCATCACTGATCAGGGTTTCAGAGGAATCAGTTCCTGGCATCACACCTCATGCCAGCTTGCAACACTGGTATTGCTTGCTGGAAATGAGCACATACTGAAAAAATACTGACATCTAGACTAAGGGATTAGTAAATACAAAGTACAGGTCATGAATGTTGGATTATTTCTTATTGCTTAGGAAATAAAATGCTGTCACACTGCATATCCTGCCCACAGAATGGAGGTGAACATCTGAGGAAGCAATAACTGAAAAGGCCTTTGAAGGCTTGCTAATGTATTATGAGTGATTTCTGAAGTGTCAAGGAACTTGTTAGTCTTTGTTTCCACATATAAAGGTGGAAGAATAGTATTTTCAGTATATATAGCATTCAATGTATAGGTGGGGGTATTATTTAAAGACTATGGAGTTTTCATTGGTGCTACATGCACAGTTGAAGGGGGATACTGAGGAAATGAAGATGATTCTTGGATCATCATGAAGATGGAGAAGAGGGAGTGAAGACAAAGAACCAAAGAGAGGACTTTTTAGCCTTGGAGTATGAAGTAAATACAGAGTGTTTCAAAAAGATGGACCGAATTGTGTTCTGCAATTGCTTTGAAACTGGGTCCATCTTTTTGAAACACTCTGTGTAACTGAGACCAGAAGAGGAGAAGTGATACTTAAAAGGTGATGGTAGAACAAGAAGTAGCCTTGAAAAAACTGAAGTCTAGTGTGTTGTCATGAAATAGCTGTCCAGTTGGAGTCACAGGACAAAAAACACCACTAGTTTTAATATTTAGTTTTATCATGTTTTAATGTGGCTGTGAGAAGTGGCATGGATGAGGGTCAATGACCTAGATCGTGCCTTCCACTTCTTCATCCTGTGTTGCAAAGAGGCCAAATGGGAAGTTAAAGGGCCACCTCAGCAACCTATGCCAAGGTGTGGAATGTTAATATCATTATGTTCCAAATGAGCAGTGGTAGAGCAGGAACAGAGCATTCTGCAGAAGCAATCCCCAGTGCTGGCTCGTTTTCATCTGTTGCCAGAGCTATGCGTGGCATCTTCTGTCTCAGTCTTTTGTGGTCTTTCCAGTTTTCATGTCTCCCTTTCCCTTCTATATTGATATTTAAGTTCTTTATCTTCTCAAGTCTTTTCCATGCCCCCTTCCACCATTTGTGGGATATTTTTTCCATCTTTTCTTGCCTTACCACTCCATACTTCCTAAATTTCCTGCACTGGCACTGTCCTTAAACTGAGAATATTTTTGTCAGTTGTGTCTTTCCAGTGTTTTATTTTAGCCTTTCATATTTTTCAGTAGTTTGACACAGTGCTCGGTTAACAGTGTAAAGGCAACACAAAGGAGAAGAAACCATCTAGAATTCAGCGTATAAGCCTTGGGTATAGAAGTTAAAGTTTCAGTTACCTGTTCTGTCAGCAAATTCTTGCATGGCTTTGAGCCTGAGGCATTTAGAGAGCACTTGGTGATTGCACACTCAAGCATTGTAACATTAACCAAAATTGTAAAAGAAACTAAGGTAAAAATATTGCAATAATATCTTTAGGCCTCATAAAGGGGATCACATATGTATTTACCAATAAGCAAATACCTGAAAGTACCATATAACTGTTTTGTTTGTTTTATTTGAAGGTAATTTTGTAGAGGTTGTCCAGCCCATTCTTCACACGTATGCAAATAATACCATATTTTCCAGGGAAAATCCCCATTCAGTAGCTTAGACACAACTTTTGTCCGGACTATCAAATACTTAAAATTGGTAGCACAGTACTGGACAAAGTGCTGCTGATACGGTGTGCTAATTCAGGTGGCAGAGTAGTTGGTGTAACTGATATTGACTTAATCTCATCTCCAGCTCCTCCCTATAAATAACCCATAGCAAGGTGCTGATAACAGATGAAGGCTCTTCAGCACTTCTTCAGTAAAAACGAATAATAATAAAAGAACATCTTGGCATTAGCCCGTGTCCTTTCCTGCTGGCTCACCAGCTTTTAGGTACACTCTTTTCCAGGAGAAAACTGATCTGGAATAGCTCTGAAACCCATAAATTTAACATTAGATAAATCAGTTTTGTAGTGAAGCAAAGATGTCCAGAACCTTTCGCAGATTTTCTTCTCCAAACCACCCAATAAGAATTAATTACCAAGGCAAGGCAGGACTCGCATATGTTGTCTGGTCTGGGTAATTGAGTTTTCTGAGCATCTACTGACCTCTTAAACTGAATGGGAGACAGTGAACTGGGGCATTAACCTGAAGTAATGACTCAGAATAGTGATGCAAATTCTTTTCTTTAGGTGTTTAATGTGGGAAGCGCTCCAATAAATGTTAGTGAGTATGCAGAGTTGTGCTTATATTTGTTTGTCATTGGAGGATGCAGTAAGATTTGGGCTTTTAAGGTATTTAGGTCAGTTGCTTAGAGGTGGTGAACAATTGAAAAAATTGTGAAGAAAATCTATTAAGTATCAAGATTTTGGCTTCCCACTTCAGGACTTTGTGCAGTGTCTGCTCTGGCTTCCGAAGTAATATGGTTCTCACCTTGACCCCACACAGGTATTCATAAATTTAAATATATGTTTATGGGGACAATTATCATTTAATCTGACTACAAGCATCATAAAAAGCCAACAAATGTGGTTCAGTTTTGGGAGGTGACTGTGCCAATTCTGGGCTAACTAGGGAGCCTTCAGCTGAGCTGCAGCCTCTGTCTGGCCACTTGTCTGCCCTTCCAGGAGGACCTTCACTGTTCCTCTTCAAGATTAGGCTACTGTCAAATGTAGTCGACTCTAAGACCAACACTATTTTCCTTTTGCCATTTCTGAAGTGCAGAATAACCCTTGCTGATGACTAGTTCAAGTTTCTCTGTATATTGTAGTCTACCAAAATACATCTTGTTTGACACATTCTTCCCTATAACAGCTCTGTAATTCTTCCTAACATATATTCTCCCTTTAAATTTGCAGTACCACTAGTAATGCTTAAATTTGTAGCCTAATTTATCCTTCTTTTACATCAGTTATTTGTCTTCTCATGCATTTTCTCCTTTTTTTTTTTTTAAAAAAAAAAAGAATCCAGATTCCATGTGCACATGCTATCATTATTTACTTCCTTTGTAAACACAGGGATGTATTCTGTCTTAAATTACTTTAACCTCACTGAATCCACTCTGTTTTCCTAGCTGCATTACATTATCACAACCCAGAAATCCTCATCTCCTAATGGGATTTCCTGGAATTGAAAAGTTTCAAGCCTTGTAGCTGCTGCCAGAGTCTCCTCAGGATCACTCTGAGACCTGCTGTTTGCTTTCTGCCTGTTGACTCAGATCAAGCCTATCTTGTTTTAATCAGGAGTCCTTACAGTCCTCCAGCCCCAACCAGCAGTTAGTAAGGACACTTGCCCAAAAACTCAACCAAGTTTTCAGCCACTTACCACTCTGAATGCAGAAGAGGCCGTTGCTTTGTGAGCTCCGTTCAGATCAGCTCCCTGTCAAATCCTGGTTGCTACCGGCTCTTTTCTCTTGGAATCAGTCCCATGACGGTGGGTGCGGACCTGCCCACATGGTGTCTAATTATAGGCTTCATGTGGGTGAGTGAGAACCTTTGTAAGAATGATACCCTTATTGCTGGATGTAACAAATGTTGCCTTTCCTTGTCTCTTGTCATAACTAATTCATCAAAATTTTCACCTCTTAAAGTTTTGTTATGGATTTGAAGAAAACCAAAATGAGGGCACTTTAGTCTTCAGAGGGGTTATTGTATGTGACGTTCACAACAGTCAACATGAAACTCTTAACTGAGTTAGCTGGCTGTTGTAAGCTCCTGTTACAGGCTAATGGGCTAAGCCTCCTCCGCAGGGAAGTTCAGAACAGTGGCTTAATTTCACTGCTCTGTGTCACCCTCTGGAAGTCACCAGCTATCTGTTTGTTATTTGTCTGATGTATGTGCCCTGTGAAGCAAAATCTTGTACATTTTCATTTAATCAAGGTTGTTTATATTTTTTTACAGAGAGTAGGCCAGCTTCTTTTAAAATGGGGGGAGTAACAAAAAATTCTGTTACAACTTAAGGAGAATATAAGTGCCTGAGCCTTTATTATCTTTTTCTAGTGAAGTTAATCAAGCTCTGTCTGCCCATTACCATTTTTACTAATCTACATCATCTTAGGCCATGTGGGATTCACAGATGGTACACAGATTCTGTACCAAGCTGTCTCATCAGTTGGGACACTCTGAATATAACTGGCACCTACTGACAATATTGTGATCCACTTAGAGTAGAGAAATCGCTGGCGCTTTCATTCAAAATGGTGTCAGGAGGAGAAAGATAGGATGCTGATAATCATATCATTCATCTTTTTATCTGTAACGGCTTTGTGACTTGTCCATCATGTAAATCCCAGGTTCTTTCCCATGCTCTGAAGGTTGTGGGTCACAACTATGTCACAACCCAGGTCTTTCAGTTCCTGGGCAAGATCTCAAGTCACTGCACTGCTATCTACAGGATGGGTGCTGTCATAATCACCTGTTCAGGCAGCTGTATGAGAGTGACTGTAATCCTTGTACATGGAGTGATTCAAGTGCCTAAGGGAAGGAAGTAACTGGGGTTGAATCTACTATTCATATATGAAGACAATTTGTGGGCTTGAGATACACACATTGCCTGAGAGAAGATGTAATTTCAGAAATAACACCAAAAAATGTTGTTTCTGTATGCTGAGCTGTACATAACACACTCAGCCAGCTAGCTGTTGTAAAAAGCAAGTCGAGAGTGTCTGCGTTGTGGCATGTGGCACCCACATGAGTGTTTGGATCTGGGTCTGGTTCTTGTTGGTAGAGTGATGCACACCTGTGCCATGTATGATGAGAATCATTAGAAAGAAATCTCGGAGGAATCTGGAGGGAGCAGTGGCTGCTGAGTGGTTGGATCTTATATTTAATTACTTCTTACCCTCAAGACATGTATGTAACTTCAGATAAGACAGAACAGATCTACAGTCTAGTCTATGTTCACCGACTGGAAGACAGAAATTTAGCAGCAGTTATGGGACCTGTATTTCCTTAGGATGATGTGGCTCAGTGGATAATTCTGGGGAGGAATGATGTTGGAGGACCCGTGGAAAAGACATAAGGAATGTCATGTGCCACATTTGTCAAAACATTGGCGTGTAAGTTAAATGGAAAGCAGCTGGTGCCTCTATTAATAATGAAGCATCTTCAGAAATTGCTGAACATTTTATGTGAAAATCAGACCCCTTTGAAATGTTTTGGGTTTGGTGTTTTGGTTTTGTCTGTTTTTAGTGGGACCGGGATTGCTGGATATGCTCCAATATTTTGCTGTACTTTCCACAGAGTTAGTTCTTTGTGAGTGTTAAAACAGTGCCACCAAGCTCCCCCCACCAAACAGTGCGGTTACAAATTGAAACAGAAGCACCCGCTTGCAAGAATACCTTTGGGGACAAATGTACACAAATAGCTGAAAGCTGCATTTGGCAAGAATATAAGATTACTGACTTCTGCAGTTTGCTTTTTGGTCTGCTCTGTATGTTGATAAGTGGCAACCAATTTGCTACAGGGTGATCATACGCATTTTCAACACAGAGTTTCACTGTCGGTGTATTTCAGAGAATACACAGCAGTGCAGATTAATGTAGGCCAGTATGACAGTTGGAATTAACAGTAAATGAATTTCTGGCCCATGGCATAGAGTTTTTGAGGTCCAGCTCTTTTAGGAATGGTCAGTTTTTCTGGGTCTGATTTTATGTCCGAAGAAGAATGGCTGGTTTTTATGGACAGTAAGAAAATGTTGGCTTTTGCCGTTGATTCTGAGAATATACAAGTGAACACATATAGGTAGCTTTACAAATGGCAACCTGAGAATTATGAAGGACATAAATGCATTCTGATAGTAGTGGCCTTCACATAGGCAGGAAAAAGAGGATCAAAACACTCACTGAGAATCATGTTCTCCAAACAAATCTCAGCAACTGTTTCAAGTGCAGCAATATATAAATTACCAAGACTTTCATAGCAAGATGAGTGAATAAAATCGTAAAAGCGATATTTTTATCATTTTAATTTTGGATTGAAGATGGTTAATGAATTTCTTAGCTTGGATGGAGGTCATCTGGAAGTAGCTTTGTGTATTCTGTCCCCCTGAGAGTCACTAGTATGTGTAGACAAAGACCACTCACCTTCTTGGAGGATCCTACCTTTCATGTCAGAGCCATGAATAAAAGACTTTCTTGATATTTCTATTGTCTAACTCCAATGTGTTTATTCTGGTAAGGGAAAAAAAAATCTTATACTGAATAGAGGCAAACCCAAATATCATTTCCAGGATTGCACAACAGCAATAGAAGGAATATTTTGGAAGTGATAAATATTTATGACCTTCCATGATACGTGCTGTGTGCTAATTAAATCAGTCAAAGCAAGCAAAGTTAATGATAACTTCTGGTTCTGTGAGCTACAGACTTATGGAGCATCGTATCATTTTAAGGAAATAACACTTAGGCAGAATTTTAGAGCAGATGATGACAGAATGATGGGCAGAATTAAAGGCAAGAGGACAAAGTCAGTTATTCTGAATGCTTGATCTCCTATTAATGCTAGAACATTAAACTTATTTGAAAGAAGCAGCTGATATAAAAGAGAATAACTATAAATCTTGCCTTGGAGAGTGAAAGGCAAATGCAAATCTTCTGGAATATTTAAAACAAAATAACATCTCCAAACAGCTCAGCTACAGACCAGTGGCTCAGAACAGAGACATTGAGGGCTCTGAGCATCTCCCAAGCTTTCCTTGTGTCAAACAAAAAAAAAAGTGGGATGAAAAGGGACTGTCACCGATGCCATCCTGTATGTTCACATACTGCTTATGTTTCCGGTGTTGCAAGGCACTTGCACATCCAGATCCAGCCCTGTG